>NC_080203.1:24109339-24734339 GCF_030028045.1 Hippopotamus amphibius kiboko
GGTTCTAGAGTGCAGGCTCAGTAGTTGTGGGGCACGGGCTTAGTTGCTCTGCAGCATGTGGGATCTTCCTGGACCATGGCTTGAACCCGTGTTCCTTGCATTGGCAGGCGGATTCTTAACCACTCTGCCACCAGGGACGCCCCGCCCGTGTCTAACTTTTGATTGCCTTGCTGGTTTCTTGATTTGTCGTATCTTTAGACTTCCTCAGTTTAAAGTGTTACCATAGGTTGAAAAGTGGAGTGGGTATAGAGTGTTCTGTGGTGGGGCTGGGGGTATTGGCAGTGCTAATTTTTTTAGGACAATTGTTTTATAAAGTGTGAAAAATCTTTTTGGTGATTTGGAGTTTTAGTTTGCAGTTTATTTTGTTTCCTTTATTTAGCATCCAGATTTCTGGTTATTTACTTTCCACTGGTCTCTCCTCTATTTTTTTCTTTTCCCATTTCTTTGATTGTTTCTCTTTATTTCTTCTCTCTCATTTCTTTTCTCTCAGTGTCCACTTACTTCTCATTTCTCTTCTTTTCCTCTTGACTTCTGTTCATTTTTGTCATCTTTATTTCTCACTTTTCCTCTCCCAATTATTCTCCTCCCCACCTTTCAAAAATATATTCACTCCTTTTTTGATTTAGTATTTTTTGATTACTCAAGAACAGTTAGGTTAGGAAGAAAGCCCTGTGATAAAGTAAGATGAGGGTAGCTCTGAAATACAAAGCCATGAATTTTATAGAAATACTCGTGTAATTTTCTGAACAAAATTCTGTAGAAAAGTAAAACAAATTAAATTGGTTTGGGGTTGAATAACTTCTGTCACACAAAGGTGCTGTCAATTGATGTTTACAAAATAAATGCCCACAGTTTTTACCCTTACAGGTTTTATAAACCGTTATGTAAACTTAGAGGCTTAAAGTGGTTTAGCTTCCTTATTTCTGATTATCATTCCCCATATTCCAGTATTCGTGGGCATGCGCACACACACACACACACAAACACACCCATATGTGTGCGCCAGATTCATTTTGTGACTGACTGAATATAGTTCCATCACAAATGGATCGCATACAGATTTGATAGTTTATTGCCAGCTGAGACAAGATGACTTTGTGATATTGCTTAGGGTCAAGTGTGAGTGGTTAAGCACACAGGCATGTAAAATCTGCTACTTACTTTCCAAATTTAGAAAACAGATTGGCTTTCAAGTGATTTTGCCTTGGCCTGTTTTAACTATTTCCATTGAGGAAAGAATTGTAGAAAACTCTCTTTGTTCTGTTATATGATTGGGTAGATGAAAGGAAGTGTTCTGATTGTATTTTGGAATGTTCAGAATGCCGGATGATTGATTTTTAAGAAACATTTTTATTGAAGTACAGCATATGAACAGAAAAGTACAGAAAACGTAAGTATAGAGCTACATGAATTTTTCTAAAGTAACCAGCACTCAGATTAAGAAACAGAGTATTTCCAGCATCCAGAAAACCCCTCATGCCCCCGCCACTCCTTCCCCTCCACCCCAAGATAACCACTAGCTCGACTTCTTGACTTCTAATGCCATAGATAATTTTGGCTTATTTTTAACTTTATATAAATGGAACAATGCAATATATACTGTTTTGTTCAATATTGTATGCGAGATCCATCCATCTCACAGTAGATAGCAGCACTTTTTAAGTGTTGTGTATAAACATAATGGTAGAATTGCTGGATCATAGAGAATGCGTATGTTCAGCTTTCACAAATATTGCCAAAATCTTTCCAAAGTGGTTGTGTGAGTTTATGTTTTCACAAACAGTGTATGAGAGTTCCCAGTTGCTCTGTATTGTTCGCAATATTTTGTATTTGAAATCTTTTTTTAAATTACTTGTTAAATTTGATACAATATATATAATATATAATTTACCATTTAAAAATTTTAATGTACAATTTAGTTTCATTAAGTATATTTACTTTGTTTTGCAACCATCACTACTATCTGTATCCAGAATGTTTTCATTGTCCCAAACTGAAACTCTGTACATAGCAAGCTATAACTCCACAGTCCCCTCCTCTGCTAGCGCTCAGTAACTGCTATCCTACTTTCTGTCTGTATAAATTTGACTATTCTAGATACTTCTGATAAGAGGAGTCATATAATATTTGTCCTTCTGTGTCTGGCTTAATTCATTTAGCATAACGATTTAAATGTTCATCCATATTGTAGTATGTATCAGAATTTCATTCTTTTATAAGGGTTCATTCCTTTTTAATATTCCATTTTGTGTATATACCACAATTTGTTTATCCATTCATCCATCAATGGTTGTTTCTCTCTTTTGGCTATTGTGAATAATGCTGCCATGAACATGGGTGTACAAATATGAGTTTTTGAATTCCTGCCTTCAATTCTTTTGGGTATATACCTAGAAGTAGAATTGCTGGATCATATGGTAATTCTGCTTTAAATTATTTGAGATACCACTATAGCAGTTTTTTAGTTACAGCCACTTTGGTATATGTGTGTAATGGTATCTCTGGAGTTTTAATTTGCATTTCATTCCTAACTAATTAATTTGAGTGTTTTCATTTGTTTACTAGCCATTTGTATGTTCACTTTTCTATTGGGTTTTCCACCTTTTCCATTACTGCTTTATAGGATTTTTTATATATTTTTGAATATGAGTCTTTAATACGATAAAAGAATTGCTTCACACATGGTGGGTTGCATTTTCACCCTCTTACTGATATTTTTTATGAACAAATGTTTTTAGCATTAACATAGTCCAGATTATCTCCTTTATGCCTGGTCCTAAAATTTGTTTCCTTTCTTTCTTTAAATTCTTATATTGAAGTATAGTTGATTTACAATGTTGTGTTAGCTTCTGTTGTACAGCAAAGTGATTCAGTTTTATATACATATATATATATGTATATATATATTATTCTTCAGCTTCTTTTCCCTTATAGGTTATTACAAAATATTGAGTATAGTTCCCTGTGCTATACAGTGGGTCCTTGTTGGTTATCTATTATATTTATATAGTAGTGTGTATATATTAATCCCAAACACCTAATTTATCCCTCATCCACCCCCTTTCCCCTTTGATAACCATAAATTTGTTTTCTGTGTCTGTGAGTCTGTTTCTGTTTCATCAATAAGTTCATTTGTATCATATTGTAGATTCCACATATAAGTGATATCATATGGTATTTGTCTTCGTTTGGCTTACTTCACTTAGTATGATAATCTCTAGGTCCATCCATGTTGCTGCAAATGGAATTATTTTATTTTTTATGGCTAATATTCCATTATATACACACACACTAACTTCTTTATTCATTCTTCTCTCGATGGAAATTTAGGTTGCTTCCATGTCTTGGCTATTTTAAATAGTGCTGTTGTGAAGTTTAGAGTGCATGTATGTATTTGAATTATAGTTTTTTTCTGGATATATGCCCAGGAGTGCAATTGCAGGTCATATGGCAACTATATTTTTAGTTTTTGAAGAAACCTCCATAGTGTTTTCCATACTGGCTGCACCAATTTACATTCCCACCAACAGTGTAGGTGTAGGAGGGTTCCCTTTTTCCCACATCCTCTCCAGCATTTGTTATTTGTAGACTTGTTAATAATGACCATTCTAAGTGGTGTGAGGTGGTACCACATTGTGGTTTTTACTTGTAAATTTCTGTAATGATTAGCAATGTTGAGCATCTTTCCACCTATTGGCCAACTGTATATCTTCTTTGGAGAAATGTCTATTTAGATCCTCTGTGTATTTTTTGATTGGGTCATCTTTTTTTCTTATTAAGTTGTATGAGCTATTTATATACTTTGGAAATTAAGCCCTTTTTGGTCAGATCATTTGGAAAGATTTTCTACCAGTCTGAATGTTGTCTTTTTGTTTCGTTTATGGTCAACTTGCTGTGCAAAAGCTAGTAAGTTTGATTAGGTTTTGTTTGTTTACTTTTGCTTTTATTTCTATGGCCTTGGGAGACTGACCTAAGAAAATATTGGTACGATTTATGTCAGAGATTGTTTTGCCTATGTCCTCTTCTATGAGTTTTACGGTGTTCTCTCTTATTATTGAAGTCTTTAAGCCATTTTGAGTTTATTTTTGTGTAGGGCGTGAGGGAGTGTTCTAATGTCATTGATTTACATGTGGCTGTCCAACACCATTTGCTGAAGAGACTGTCTTTTCTCCATTGTATATTCCTGCCTCCTTTGTCAAAATTTAATTGGCCATAGGTGTGTAGGTTTATTCTGTTTCATTGATCCATATGTCTATTTTTGTGCCAATACCATGCTGTTTTGATTACTGTATCTTTGTAGTATTTTCTGAAGTCTGGGAGGGTTATTCCTACAGCTTTCTTCTTTTTCTTCAGGATTGCTTTGGCAATTCTGGGTCTTTGATGGTTCCATCTAAATTTTAGATCTACTTTTTCTAGTTCTGTGAACAGTGTAATGGGTATTTTGGTAGGCATCACATTAAATCTATAGATTTCTGTAGGATATATGGTCATTTTAACAATATTAATTCTTCCAATACAACAGAATGGGATTTATTTCCATTTCTTTTAATCATCTTCAATTTCCTTTATCAATGTTTTTTAGTTCTCAGAATATAAATATTTCATCTCCCTTGTCAGATTTATTCCTGTTTTACTTTTTCATGAAATTTTAAAGGGATGTTTTAAACTTTCTCTTTCTGATATTTCATTGTTAGTGTAAAGAAATACAACAAATTTCTATATGTTAATTTTTTATCCTGCTACCTAGCTGAATTCATTTATCAGTTCTAGTAGTTTTCGTGTGGAGTCTAGGATTTTCTATATATAGTATCATATTATCTGCATATAATGACAATTTTATCTCTTCCCTTCCAATTTGGATACATTTTAGTTTCTTTTTCTTGTCTGATTGCTGTGGCTACAACTTCTAATTCTATGTTGAATAGAAATTGTAAGAGTGGGCATCCTTTTCTTGTTCCAAATTTTAGCAGGAAGGCTTTCAGCTTTTCATTATTGAGTATTATGTTAGCTGTGGGTTTGTCATATGTGGCTTTTATTATGTTGAGATAAGTTCCCTCTGTACCCACTTTGGTAAGATTTTTTTTTATCATGAATGGCTTTTGAATTTTATTTTTCTGCATCTATTGAGATAATCCTATCATTTTTCTCTTTTCTGTTTTTGATGTGCTGTGTGACATTGATTGATTTGCATATGTTGAAACATCCTTATGACCCTGGGATGACTATAACTCAATCATGGTGTATAATCTTATTATTTATGTGTTTTGGGATTCAGTTTGCTAATATTTTGTTGAGAATTTTTGCATCTATATTCATCAAAGATGTTGGCCTGTAATTTTCTTTTTTAGTCTTATCTTTGTCTGGTTTTGGTATCAGGTTGATGGTGGTTTTATAAAATGACTTTGGTAGTGTTACTTCCTCTTCAGTCTTTTGAATGAGTTTGAGAAGGATAGGTATGAGTTCTTTGTATGTTTGGTAGAATTTTCCTGTGAAGCCATCTGCTCCTGGGATTTTGTTTGCAGGCAGCTTTTTTCTTTTTATGTTACAGATTCTATTTCATTTCTAGTGAGGGGTCCATTCAAATTGTCTGTGTCTTCTTGATTCAGTTTTGGTGGGCTGAATGTTTCTAGAAACTTTCTATTTCTTCTGGGTTGTGCAGTTGGTTGGCATATAATTATTCATTGTATTCTCTTATGGGTTTTTACATTTGGCAGTTATTTCTCCTTTTTCATTTCTTACTGTATTTATTTGTGTCCTCTCTCTTTTCTTCTTGGTGAATCTGACCAGAGGTTTGTCAATTTTGCTTACCCTTTCAAAATACCAGCTCTTGGGTTTATTAATTTATTCTATTATTTTATAATCTCTATTTTATCTATTTCCTCTCTGATCTTTATTATTTCCTTCTATTTGCTGACTTTAGGTTTGGTTTGTTCTTCTTTTTCTAATTCTTTTAGGACATATGTTAGGTTGTTTGAAATTTTTCTTGTTTTTTTGCTATGAGCTTGCTACCAAGGACTGCTTTTATTGCATCTCATAGATTTTGTATGGTTTTGTTTTCATTGTCATTTTTCTCAAGGTATTTTGTAATATTCTCTTTGATTTCTTCATTGACTTATTGATGTTTTTGTAGCATGTTGTTTAGTCTCCACTTAATTTTTTTTCTTATTTCTCTTTCTGTGGTTGATTTCTAGTTTCATGCCATTGTGGTCAGAAAAGATGCTTTAAGTAATTTTTATCTTCTTAAATTCAATGAGGCTTGTTTTGTGCTCTAGCATGTGTTCTATCCTAGAGAATGTTCCTTGTGCACTTGACAAGAATGTGTATTCTATTGGGTTTTGGGGGGGATGTAATGTCCTGAAAATATCAATTAAATATAACTGTTGTATCATTTAGGATCTCTGTTGCCTTATTGATTTTCTATCTGGAAGATCTGTCCATTGAGGTCAGTGGGGTGTTAGTGTCTCCTACTATTATTATATTCCTATCAATTTCTCCCTTTATGTCTGTTTAGTATTTGTTTTATGTATTTAGGTATTCCTATATTGGGTGCTTATATGTTAAGTGTAATATCCTCTTCTGTTATTGATCCTTTTATAATTATATAGTATTCTTCTTTATCTTTCCTAATGGCCTTTGTTTTAAAGTTATTTTGTCTGATATGAGTATTGCTACCCTGGTTGTCTTATTGTTTCCATTTGCATGAAATATCATTTTCCATCCCCTCACTTTCAATCTAAAAGTGTCCTTTGCCCTCAAGTGGGTCGCTTGAAGGCAGCATATTGTAGACTCTTGGTGTTTTTATTTTTTTTAATCCAATCTGCTACTCTATGTCTTTTTATTGGAGCATTTAGTCCATTGACATTTAAGGTAATTATTGATAGATATGGTTTTTTTTTGCCATTTTAAACCTTGTCTTCCATTTGATTTTGTATTTTTTCTTTGTTCCTTTTTCTTTTTCTTTTTCCTTTTGTGGTTTGATGGTTTTCTTTTTTTTCTTGAGTTCTTTTTGGTTTTTGACAATCTATTGTAGGTTTTTCTTTTGTGGTTATTCTGTTTTTTGGATATTTTAACCCATTCCTATATCCATTTGCTTTAGACTGGTAGTCATATAGGCTCAAACACATTCTAAAAAAACCCTGCATTTTTTTTTACTTCCCTCCTTCAATCTTTATGATTTTGAGGTCCTGTTTTGCATCTTAATGTTTATCCTTTTGCTCTTCATTGTAGTTGTCATTGCTTCCATAAAATTGTTTTCAACTTTTTTTAAAAAAATGTATGTACTGCCTTTAAGTGATTTACTTTCCAATTATGATTTTCTCTTTTCTATAGATTCTTGATTATTTTCCATTTAGAGAACACCTGTGAATATTTCTTTTAGAATAGGTTTAGTATTGCTGTGTTCTTTTGGTTTTTGCTTATCTGAGAAATTCTTTATCTTCTGTTCTAAATGATAATCTCAGTGCATAAAGTATATTGGTTGCTGTTTTTCCCTTTCAGGACTTTGAATACATCTTGCCACTCCCTTCTGTCCTGCAACATTTCTCTACACAGATCAGCTGATAGCCTTATGAGGGTTCCCTTTTAATTAACTCTGTTTTACTCTTGCTGCCTTTAGAATACCCTCTTTAACTTTTGGTATTTAATTATAATATGTCTTGGTGTAGGTCTGGGTCCATCTTGTTTGGGACCCTGCATCCTTACTGTGCTTGAATATATCTGTTTCCTTCTTTAGTATTTGGAATTTTTCAGCCATGTTTTCTTTTTTTTTTTTTTAATTAGAAAACTTTTTTTTATGGCCAAAACAGCTACAACACAAAGTGGAAAGACAAATGATCCCAGGCTATTCATACCACGTAGGAAGGGCTAATCTTTTTTTTTTTTAAGCTCTTTATTGGAATATAATTGCTGTACACTGTTGTGCCAGTGTTTGCTATACAACAAAGCTGTATTTATACATATATCCCTATATCCCCACCCTCCCACCCTCCCTATCCTAGCCCTCTAAGTCATCACCCATCATTGAATTGATCTCCTTGTGTTATGCAACAGCTTCCCACTAGCTATCTCTTTTACATTTGGTAGTGTATATATGTCAATGCTACTCTCTCACTTCGTCCCAGCTTCCCCTTCGCCACCCCCCTCGTGTCCTTAAGTCTGTTCTCTACATCTACATCTTTATTCTTGCCCTGTCAGTGGGTTCATCAGTACCATTTTTTTGGATTCCATATGTATGAGTTAGCATACGGTATTTGTTTTTCTCTTTCTGGCTTACTTTGCTCTCTATGACAGACTCTAGGTCCATCCACCTCACTACAAATAATTTAATTACTTTTTAAAAGCCATAATTTCTTAAAATACATGTTTGATCACCTTTTCTTTTCCTTTTCCTTCTAAGATTGCTATTATGCAAAGATTGGCACAATTTATATTCTCCTGTAGGTGTTGTATATTGTTTTCATTCTTTAAAAAAATTTAAAAAAAATTTCTGTCTGCTGTTCTGATTGGGTGGTTTCCATTATTCTTTCTTCCAGATCAGTTATTCATTCTTCTGCATTGTTTAGTTTGCTATTTATTGCGTTTCGCTTGGCTTTCATCTCAACAAATGAGTTTTCTAACTTTAATTGGCTCCTCCTTATAGTTTCTAGTTCCTCTTTACAGTAATGTGTATTTCTGTCGATAGCCTTTTATTCTTTTTATTCTTTTATTCTTTTTCTGCTCTGCTGCATTTATTTCCACCATTTTATCTTTCAGCTCACTTATCCGTTCTTCTGCCTCAGTTATTCTACTATTGAATCCTTCTAAAGTATTTGTAATTTGAGTTATTATGTTGTTAATCACTGTTTGTTCGCTCTTTAGTTCTTCTAGGTCCTTGTTAAGTGTTTCTTATATTTTCTCCATTCTATTTCTGAGATCTTGGATCATCTTTATTATCATTACTCTGAATTCCTTTTCAGGTAGATTGCCTATTTCCTCTTCATGTATTTGTTTTTGTGAGATTTTTCCTTGCTTCTTTATCTGCAACATATTTCTCTATAATCTCATTTTGTCTAACCTACTGTGTTTCTGGTCTCCTTTCTGCAGGTTGCAGGGTCATAGTTCCTCTTGCTTCTGTTGTCTGCCCCCCAGTGAGTGAGTTTGGTCCAGGGGCTTATGTAGGCTTCCTGGTGGGAGGGACTGCTGTCTGTACTCTTTTGGGTGGAGCTGTGTCTTTTCACTCTGATGGGCAGGGCCGTGTCTCTGGTGGTGTTTTTGGGGTGTCTGTGACCTTAGTATGATAGTATCCACTATCTCTATTACACAAGCTTGGTTAGAGTATATTTGCTCTTATTTTCCTCTGTGTGTGCCTTGTTTTTTCACAATTGGATAAGCTACTACAGGATATATTTTAGTCTCTGTCTTCTTTATATTTTCCCTTAGCAATTAGGAAAGTCTTGAGCACAAAGAGTTTAGTGAATAACTGTTGAATTTAGTAAGTTTACATGAATTTGGCAGGATGACCAAATGGTAACATTCTCTGTTGTGGTCTGGGAGTTCCTATTATCATTTGTAGTAATAAAGTTTTACTTCCTAAGCAATTAAGACAGTCATTTAATCTTTCTCATTTTGAAATGATCTAAGATTTGGAGAAACTTAACGGGAGTTTGCCATGAAGAAAAGGTATTCTAGAGCACATGAAGAGGTCACTAAATTTTTTTGATGTACAAAGTAGGTCATTCTCTTTATACTTTCATCCCTAGGCCCAGTTATAGATTCAAAAGTGGAGCCTTACTGAGTTATTCTAACTGAAAGGGTACTGAATGTTGATGAAGTTCAAATAAGTTTCAGTAGAAGAGCCTTTTTTACTTTTAGCCTTCAAAGGAGTGAGTAACATTTAACTAATGTTTTATTTTTTTGGAATGTCTACCAAGAATGTTAGGTGGAGGAGCATTCAGAAGGATTTCCTTGTATCGGGCCAGTTCAGAGCTGTAATCAATCTTAAAAATTCAGAGTAAGCATGTCTGAGTTGCACTCATCAGTCACCAGTACAGTACATATATTTCATCATCAGAACCATACACATTGCATCTGTCCTAGTATCTCAGACAAGTGTAGTGTTAATGTGTTGTATAGTAATGGAATAAGTCAGCCTAAACTAACAATGTTACTTCATTTTGATTAGGTCAGTATGTGTTCTAGGTTATGTTTTTATCCATTAATCCGAGTAAGGGTCACAATTACCCATGGTGAATAGCTATTTCTGCTAGCTTCTTGAAAAAGAATTACATATGTATTATATATATAGCATATATATATTTGACAAGCAAATTTATTTATATTTAAGATATATAATGTGCTGTTTTGATATATGTATACATTGTGAAATAATTACCACAAACTAATTAACATATCCATCACCTCATAATTACCATATTTTTATCAAAAAAGTAAGCATGCCCTCAAAGTTTATTTCAAATTGATTTGTAGCAGGAAGTTTAGAGAAATACTGATATAGCATAAGAATCATATATCTGGGTAGAATCTTGTTAGGGAAAGACATTTTGTTTAATGATTATAGAACTAAAGCAAAGGGAGTTGTTAAGAGCTCTCACTAGCAATGAATATATTTTCATACTTGATTTCTTTTAGGAGTATTTTGCTTCAAGGGGTGAGAATTTTTCTGTAACTGTATTACTTAGAGTATGGACTATGAATAATGCTGCTTAAGTTCAGGATGTAGAAAGCTAGAAAGAGCTCTGCTCCCAACCTAAGCACAAAATAAACTTAGAGTAGTTACTAAATCATAAATTTGCTTGAATTCATCAGAGAATTGAGGTTGAAGAACAACCAAATATCCTGAAATCAAAGGAAATATAGGATCTTCCAAGGGAAGATAAGATGCAAATATTGGATCACATGTGACAGAGCACTGGACAAAGAAAGGCCAGGTGCCATACAAGTAAATAAAAGATCAGGTAAAATGTTTAAGAGAATTCTGAGGGCTCATATGGGGTACTGTGAAAGTACAGAAACCTTAGGATACTTGACACAAACACAGTTTGCATAACGTTGTAAGCTTTATTCCATGAATGCTCATGAGAAATAGGGTAGAGTTGGTAATTTGAAAAGGTTTCCGTCAGTAGTGTTTGGGGAAAAAAAAGGATTTATAGAAAATACTTAATAAATCCAAAAGATGAGAGAAAAATAGAAAAAAAAGGAAACAACAGAAAGAAGAGATAGTAGATCATAATCCAACCATATAAATAATTATATCAAATATAGATGGTCTAAACAAATTAAAAGGCAGAGATTGTTAGATAATGTTGTTTATAAGAAATCCGCCTTAAGTATAAAGACAAATAGTTGTAAAGTAAAAGTGTAGAAAAAGATATGCCATGTAAATAGAAAAATCCATATTCTATAGAACTTTAAGGCTGAAAATCAGCAAAATATAGAATACTGGAGCAATAGTATCAACCATCTTGTGTTAATTGACATTTAGAGAAAAATTGACAAAGCAGCAGTGGAATATAGTTCTTTGGTAGTGCACATGAAACGTTAACCAACATAAACCATATTCTGGCCTAGAAAACATATCTAAATAAATGTACCGGGTTGGTCAAAAAATTCATTCAGCTTTTTCTGTAAGTTAAACCAGAACAAACTTTTTGGCCAACCAAATAAATAATTTCAAATCACACAAAGTACATTATTTGAACCCAAAGGAATTAAAGTAGAAACTAGTATAGAGATATTTGGAAAAACAGAATCTCGGAAAAGGGCTGTGATGCAGTTTGTTTTTGGGGAAAAATGAACATGTAGAGATGGCAATAAACACACATAAAGATGCTTAAGATTACTACTCATTAGGGAAATAGCAAATTAAACCAGAAAAAGAAAACTAACAGACTATACAAATGGCCAAAATAAACAAATCTTGACCAGTTCAACTCTGCAGAGGATAAACAGCAACTAGAACTCTCATACTTTGCTGGTGATAGTATAAAATGATAGAATCACTTTGAAAAATAGGCCATTTACTATAATTTTATTATTGACGTATGGTTGATTTATAATATTATTTTCAGGTATACAACGTGATTAAAATTTTTTATAGACTGTGTTCCATTTAAAATTGTAAAGTATTGCCTGTGTTCTATGTGCTGCCCAATATATCCTTGTAGATTATTTATTTTATACATAGTAGTTTTTACCTTTTAATCCCCTATCCCCATCTTGCCCCTCTCCCCTTCCTACAGCCCACCCATAAGCACTAGTATATTCTCTATATTTGTAAGCCTGTTTCTGTTTTGTTATATTCATTTGTTTGCTTTATTTGTGAGTATCACATGAGTGATAACATAGAATATTTGTCTTTTTTTGTCTGACTTATTTCATTATGCATAATACTTTCTAAGGCCATCGATGTTGTTCCATTCTTTTTTATGGCTGAGCAGTATTCCAGTAAATATACCACAACTTCTTTATCCATTCACCTGTTGATGGACACTTACTTTGTTTCCATATCTTTTCTATTATAAATAGTGCTGCTGTAAACATTGGAGTGTGTGTATCATTGAGAGTTAGTGTTTTCATTTTCTTTAGTATATACCCAGGAGTGGAATTGCTGGATAATATAGTAACTCTAGGTTTTCTTTTGTATTTTTTTTTTTTTGGTCTCTATTTTTCTTATTTCCTCTCTGATATTTATTATTTCTTTCCTTCTGCTGACTTTGGGCTTTGCTTGTTTTTCTCTTTCTAATTCTTTCAGATGGTAAGTTTGGTTGAATATTTGGGGTTTTTCTTCTTTCTTAAGGAGGACCTATATCACTATAAACTTACCTCATAGAAGTGCTTTTGCTAAATCCCTTACATTTTGGAAAGTTTTGTTTCCATTTTCATTTGTTTCAAGGTATTTTTAAAATTTTCTGTTTGATGTCTTCATTGACCGATTGGTTTTTTAGTAGCATCTTGTTTAGTCTCCACGTATTTTGTGTTTTTCCCATTTTTTTCCTTAAGTAATTTCTAGCTTCATATCATTGTGATTATAATAATTATTTATATAATTTCTATTCTCTTAAATTTGTTAAGGCACGTTTTATGACCTAGTGTGTGATGTATCCTGGGGAACATTCATGTGCACTTGAAAAGAATGTATGTTCTTTTATTTTTGTATGGAGTATCCTATAGATACTTTTTCAGTCCATTGGTCTAATGTGTCCTTTAAGTCTACTGTTTCCTTACTGATTTTCTCTCTGGATGATCTGTCTATTAATGTAAATGGGATGTTAAAGTCCCGTACTAGTATTTTATCATTGTCATTTTTCCCCTTTATGTCAGTTAATATTTGCTGTATATATTTAGGTACTCCTATATTAGGTGCATGTATGTTAACAAGTGGTGTGTCTTCTTCTTGCATTGATCCCTTTATTTTATATAATACTCTTCTTTGTCTTTGTTATAGACTTTGCTTTACAGTGTTTTTTGCCTGAGTATTGCTACCTCCATTTTCTTCTCATTTCCCTTTCCATAAAATATTTTTCTGTATCCTTAGTTTCAGTCTTTTTGTGTCTTTAGGTATGACGTGAGTCTCTTGAAAACAGCATATTGATGGGTCTTGATTTTTTTCATCCAATCAGCTACCCAATGTCTTTTAATAGGAGCATTTAGTTCACTGACATTTAAAGTAATTATTATTATTTTTTTAATTTTATTTATTTATTTATTATTTTTTGGGGGGGTACACCAAGTTCAATCAACTGTTTTTATACACATATCCCCGTATTCCCTCCCTCCCTCCCTTGACTCCCCCCCACCCTCCCTCGAGTCCCCCCCACCCTCCCCGCCCCAGTCCTCTAAGGCATCTTCCATCCTCGAGTTGGACTCCCTTTGTTATACAACAACTTCCCACTGACTATCTGTTTTACAGTTGGTAGTATATATATGTCTGTGCTGCTCTCTCGCTTCGTCTCAGCTTCCCCTTCTAAAGTAATTATTGATAGGTACATACTTATTGCCGTTTTGTTACTTGTTTTATGGCTTTCTATTTTTTTATTTTTTATTTTTTTTAGATCTTATGCTTTTCTTCTGTTTTTTCTTCCCTTGTGGTTTGATGCTTTTCATTAGTGGTATGCTTGTATTCCTTTCTCTCTCTTTTTTATATAACTATTGTAGGTTTTTGATTTGTGGTTACCATAGGATTCACATATTCAATGTGTTGACCTATAGCTATATCTACTTGCTTAAAATGGCAGTCATTTAAGCTCAAACACTATCTAAAAGATCTACATTTTTTACTTCCCTCTCCCACATTTTTTATTTCCATGTCATATTTTATGTCTTCATGTTTATCCCTTCACTGTTTTTTGTACTTATTGTTGATTTTTTTTTGGTCCTTTTATTTTCCTAGTAGGTTATTTTAATGGTTAATCCACTGCCTTTACCATATATTTGCCTTTATTTATGGGATTTTTCCTTTCCTATGCATTCTTACTTGTTGTTGTAGGTTTTTGTTTTGTTTTGTTTTCCCTTAGAGAAGAAACTTTAATGTTTCTTTTAAGGTTGATTAAGTGTTAATGAACTCTTTTAGTTTTTGCTTGTCTGAGAAATTCTTTCTCTCTCCTTCAATTCTAAATTGTATTCTTGCTGGGTATAGTATACTGTGGTGTAGGTGTTTTTTCCTTTCATCATTTTAAATATATCATATCACTGTCTTTTGCCCCACAAAGTTTCTGCAGGAAAATCAGATGATAACCTTATGGAGGTTTCTTTGCATGTGACTATTTGTTTTTCTCTTTGTGCCTTTGAATTCTGTCTTTAACTTTTGCCATTTTAATTTTGAAATGTCAAAATACCAAAATTAATTTGGGTCTTTTGCTCCATCTTGTTTTGGACTCTCTGTGTTTCTTTACCTGAATATTTATTTCTTTTTTTAGGTTAAGAACTTTTCAGCCATAATTTCATGAAATACTTTTTTGACCCCTTTCCCTCTCTCCTCTCCTTCTGGGACCCCTATAATGTGAATGATGTTATACTTGATGTTTTCCCAGATGTCCCTTAAACTATTATAATTGTGAAAAGAGGAAAATGTGCTTTTCTTTTTGCTTTTTGCAATGGGTGGTTTCCATTAGTCTACTTTCTAGATCACATATACATTCTTCTGTATCACCTAGTGTGCTATCAATTTCTTCTGGTGTCCTTTTCATTTCAGGTATTGTATTCTTCAATTTTTATTAGCTTTTCTTTTATTTTCTAGTTGCTTGTTAAAATTTTCACCATGTTCATTTATTTTTATCCTAATTTAGTTAGCATTCTTATTACTTAATTCTTTGAGCTATCTGGTAAATGATTTAGTTTGTTTCATTTGCTGTTCTGTTGTTCTTTCATTTGAAGTAAATTGCTTTCTTTTGTCATTTTGCTTAACTTTCTCTGTCTCTTTGAAATTATGTGAAACAGTTACTTATTCCAGTGTAGAAGGGGTGTCCTTGTGTGGGAGAATCCCTATACAGCCTGTTTGTTCCCAGTGGCTTTGATGGGGGTGATAGTTCTGATATGATCATCATTCATGTCTTCTTCCATGGTGTGTTGACAGCTACCACCTTGGTAGAAGGTGGCACTGTAGATGGAGATGCTAGATCAGAGCCATGTGTGAGCCTTAGCTTCTCCTCTGCTCAGTGGCCAACACCACCCTAATGTGTGTGGAGGCAAGTCCCAAGTTGCTGGAGCAGAAGCCCTGAGGTTTGAGTCCAAGCTGGCTCCATTCCCTCTAAGTGTGTGCTCTCCCATCTCTCAGCTCTTGCATTTTTAGCCCAGAGGAGAACAGTGCTGGATTAAGAGGGACTAGAGCATGCACTTGGTATGGTTTATGGAACAACATGTGGCGATCCCAGCCCCAGTCACTCCCGGAGTACTCCTGATACACTTCCTCCACAGGCATCAGCAATGGCCACCCTCTCCCCATTTAGATACCATTCATGGTTTAAACTGGCTCCATCCCTCAGAATCAGGAACTCCCCTTTGCCACTGCAACCCTCACCCCAGTGTGGAAGTACACCATGGAACAAAAACTTTTACACATCAAAGGAAAGGAAATAATTAACAGAATGAAAAGGCAGCCTATGAAATGATAGAAAATATTTGCTAAACACATATCTGATAAGGAGCTAATATCCAAAATATATAAATACCTCATCAAACTCAATAATAAGAAAACCTATAACTGGATTAAAAAATGGTCAAAGGACCTGATTAGCAAATTTTTTTAAAGAAGACTTACAAATGGCCAGCAGGTATATGAAAAGATGGTCAGCATAACTAATTAATCATCAGGGAAATGCAAATCAAAACCTCAATGAAATATCACTTCACACCTTTTATAATGCCTTTTATCAAAAAGATGAAACATAAGTAGTGTTGGCAATGATATGGAGAAAAGGAAACCCTGGTGCACTATTGATGGGAATGTAAACTGGCAAATTGATTATGGGAAACAGTATGTAGATATCTCAAAAAATTGAAATACCATATGATCTACCATTCCCACTTTGGGTATATATCCAAAGAAAATGAAATCAGGATCTCCGAGAGATATCTGCACGTCCATGTTTATTGCAGCATTATTCACAGTAGTCAAAATATGGAAACAACCCAGATATCCATCTACAGATCAATGGATAAAGACTATGTCATATCTACTTCTTATACCTTGTTTACGAGGGTGAGACAAAAATTATCTGCATTCCAATTATATTAAAACTTCTATTGGCCGCACTGTCTTATTAGCACTTTCCGTTCAAGGCTGCTGTCTCCCCAGTCACTGCTGTGTTGTGCAGGTGTGAACGTGTTACATCAGTTCATCTGTAACTGTGGTGCAAGCAAAAATGGATGCCCCACTTGTGATTTGCATGAAAGAAGAGCAGCAGGCAGTGATTCGTTTTTTGTGGTCTGAGGGTATACCTGGTGCCGTTATTTATCGAAGACTTTGTGTGCAGTCTGGAAAAAGTGGTTTGTCACAAAGAAGTGTGTGTGAATGGATAAAGAAGTCCCTTCCACGTCCATGGCTGATGACAACATTGAGCATACATGTGAAATGATTCTGTTGAATAGACAAGTGACAGTGGATTATGTGGCAAATCATTTGCAAATCAGCCATGGCTCTACCTATGAAATAATCCATGACAGACTTAGGTTTCGAAAAGTATGCGCTGAGGCCTAAACTTCAGATTAAACACAGGACTGCTATCCAAGGGTGTTGTGTTCTTGCATGACAGTGCTCGTCTGCACACTTCTGCCCACACTGTTAACACTCTGAAAAACTTTGTTTTGAGGTATTAAAGCATCCTACCTATAGTTCTGATCTTGCTCCATCAGACTTTCACCTGTTTGGCCCCCTAAAAGCAGCCCTATGAGGACGAAGATTTACTTCTGATGAAGACGAAGACAGAGGTGCATTTGTGTTTCGCAGCTCAGCCTAAAACATTTTTTAATGAGGATATACAAAAGCTTGTTGAGAGATGGACAAAGTGTATTAAAAAGCGATGTAATTGTCTTTTCTAAAAGTTAATGAAGGGATTTCCTTGGTGGCGCAGTTGTTAATAATCTGCCTGCCAGTGCAGGTGACATGAGTTCAATCCCTGGTCTGGGAATATCCCACATGCTGTGGAGCAACTAAGCCCGTGCACCACAACTACTGAGCCTGTGCTCTAGAGCCCACAAACCACAGCTACTGAGCCCACGTGCCACAACTACTGAAGCCCACGTGCCTAAAGCCGGTGCTCCACAGCAAGAGAAGCCACTGCAATGAGAAGCCTGCACGCTGCAACGAAGAGTAGACCCTGCTCTCCGCAACTAGAGAATGCCTACATGCAGCAACGAAGACCAACTCAGCCAATAAATAAATAAATTTTAAAAAGTAAATAAAAGTTAATTAAAATAAGTTCTACAGCCAGAGTGCAGGTAACTTTTGACTCACTCTTATATATCTATATATATAATGGAATATTATTCAGCTTTAAAATGAGGAAATCCTGCCATTTAGACAACATGGATGGACCTGGGAGATATGATATGTGAAATATGAAAGAAGCCAACCCTAGATAAATACTGCATAATCTCACTTATATGTGGAATCTAAAATAGTCAAACTCGTAGAAACAGAGAGTATAATAGTGGTTTCCAGCTGTGTAGGGGAACGAGAAATGTGGAGATGCTGGTCGAGGGATCCAGAGTTTCAGGATGAATAAGTTCTGGAGATCTAATATATAGCATAGTGACTCTAGTTAACAATATTGTATTGTACTCTTGATATTTGCTAAGATGGTAACTTTTAACTGTCCTCACCCCACCCAGTCTCTGGGTGGAGTGAACCAAAGCAGGTCCTTCTTGCATCGCCCCATGAGGCCGGGGAAGCTGATCTCTTACTCCATTCTCCATTCCTGGTGAGAGGAACTATTTCTAGCTGAGGAGGTCCCACTTAAAGCTGATCATTGCTGACTTTGGGTGTGGGATGATGCAGGCAAAATGAAGCTGTTTTTCCTACCTGTTTTGTGCAGCTATTCTCAGGTTGTTTGTTCCACTGTGTCAATGAAATTTCTTAAATAGGCTCCAGAACTCTCCCAGAACTATTTTTGTTCATGGATAGCTATCTTAATTGTTGATCTTTGTGGGGGGACAGAGTCTGGGGTCTCCTATTATGCCATCTTGATGCCACTCTTTTCTCAAGATACTTTAAAAATTCCTTATTGATTGCTTCTTTGAGCCTTTGATCGTTCAGCAAAATATCTTAACAGAGCAGTGACAAGAAGAAACTTTAGTTGGATCTAGTGCAGCTATGAAATCAACAAATTGCTGTGTCTAATTATGTGAGACATGAACAATTACAGAAGTGACTATGTTACCACAAATGGTCATGTCAAGCCTTCTCCCAGGCTAGGAACCTTCAATTCCTGTCAGTGTCATGAAGTTGTTGTCTCTTTCTTCTTCAGTTGAATATTTTTCAAAGAACGTGGGCAAGGGATGAAATATCTTTCTCTGTTAGGAAATCTCATAGAGAGCATGCTGAAAGTGTTTTGAAAATAATGTGTCTTCAACTCAGGAACAGATGCTTCATTTTTGTTTTGGGTTTAACAGCAGTCTCTACTAGACCCCTAAGATAATCTTCTCTCATGGTTCATTGAGGGAAATTGGCAGTGAACCTGCCAGCTGTGTTCTGGCTCCAGAAATTCTTTTTCTCTCTACCCATCAAAACAGTTTTTCAGGTAAGTAGGCATCCCACATTAGATTGTAAGTTCCTTTCTGAGCAAAGGCCATGTTGATTAGTGTTTTTAGTCCATAAGCCCAGCATAGTATCTGACACAGAATAGTTCCTCCATAAATAATGGTTAAGGACAATCAAACCCATCTCAGGTTCATGTTATCCCCTCAGGGTTCAGTGGTCCTTAGGAGAAAATGACTATTGATAGGTTAATCGCTGAAAGGGTATGTAAACTTGTTTATGCGTTATCTCTCTTGAATAAAAGACAGCTTAATCTACCTATAATATATGAATCTCCAGAAAGGCTCTTACCAAGTGAATATAACTGTGGAAATATCACGCTGGCAGATGAGAGCAAATAATGTGAATTTTCTGTGAAAACTGAATTCACTTACAAACTTTAGATGTATGGACAGACCTGCTTATAGGCTTCCTCTAAAGCCTAGTCTACCCAACAGAATAATCTGTGAAACTTTGAAAAATACAGGGTGATTCATAAAGAATTGAAAACTTCATAGATTCATTTCTTAGTCACTAGATTATATATTAACATGTAGTATGTCCTAAATTATAGAGAGATACTTACATTTGCCAATTATGTGGGTTAGAGCTTGTTGAAGTCAGTTTTGTGACCAACATAGTATCTGTTTTAGTGCAAAGGTCACCCTTTATGTACTATACAACAAACCTCCATAGGTCCTACCAATGTTTACTGCTGCTCCAAAGAGATGGGGTAAAAACCATGCACCTGTAAAGGGCATTAGCACCAAATGTCATAGTTTGTCTACAATAGTTGTCAATCACATTGGTGTCACCATCAACAAAGTCCCAGGCTTGGCTAGCGGTTAACCAGGCATCTTTTAGCCATTGGTCTGGCACATTTTCTATAAACTACTAAAGATGAAATTAGGCCCCTTGCACCTGATGAACACCCTAATGGAGGCAGGTGAGGCAAAATGATATAACTTCTGAAGTTTTCAGTCAGATGGAAATGAATTTTGTGTTACGTCATATTCAGTGAAGAGGATACATTTTACTGAAGTGAAAAAGTGAAGCACCATAATTTCCACTTATGAGACAGTGGAAACCAATGTGACACATGTGAAAATGCTGTCAAAAGTTAACATCTTTTCTTCTATCTCTTGCACATGGGACTTCGGTGTAATAATATTTTGTACGGACATTGACAGTAATCCCGTATTGGATGGAGTGTGATTTTTCTCCTCTGTGAAAAGGGTATCTCCTTCAACTTTATCATCCAGAAGGATGAGTCTCTGTTTTATTTCCATAACAGTCTGGAAGTCCCCTAATAAACATCTAACATGACATTAGTCTGAGTATACTGTTGAAACTTTGGCGTACCTCGAAACGATTGGCCACCCAGATCCCCAGTTATCACACTGTGCACATCTTTTCTCTTATAGAGGTATGTTTAGAACTTCGTGGTTTGTACCACTCCTTCCTTCCTTCCTTCCTTCCCTCCCTCCCTCCCTCCCTTCCTTCCTTATAACTTACTTGGTCCCCAGTTTATTATAAAAGAATATAACTCAGGAACAGCCAGATGAAAGAGATGCATAGGGAATGTATGGAGAAAGGACATGGAGCCTCCATGTTCTCTCCAGGTACTACTCTCCCAGCACCTCCAGATGTTCACCAACCAGAAGTTCCTTTTGGGGTACCACTTCTTTCTTGAAGTCTTGAGAAAATCAAAGAACACAATCTGGCTGCTGTTCCTACCATGACAGCCTGGGATAAATTACTATAGGACTGAATGTGGGCTTGTGCAATAAAGAATAAATATTGAGCACTTGTGTGATGATAAAAATAATTGTGATAGTTTTTTTTTATAAATTTGGCTATATGCTCATATATAACACAATTACTGAGTTATTAATTTTGAAAAGTGTTTAGTTATTTTTGAATCACCCATGTACATGCCTGGGGTACAACTCTTCTTATATGTTAAGACTGGCTTTATGCTAGCCATCTACATATTTAAATACTCTAAGAAGATGTAGATTTGGAACCATAGTGGAATACCCATCAGAAATAGCCTTTACTGTTTGCCCTTATTCTATTCTCCAGTCTAGACTAATAATACTGAACTTTATGATCCTCTGCAATCCCCACCCCAAATTAGCACATATACACACGAGTGTGTTCGTGCCCACACACACGTGTACACACACATAAACATGCACCTTGAAACTGAGTATTCAGAGCTGCCAGAGACTAAATTATGCCTCCTTCCAACAGTTCTCTGAAAATCTTTACAACACCATTCCAGTGATATTTACTTAATTATACATCATAATTACGTAACTGCACATTGTAATTGTATGATTACATGTATTTACACTCAATAGGCAATTAGGTATAATCACCCTTAGCACATAAATGTATGATGACAAAAAGTTACTTGATGGAAACCAGGAACTACATAGACAGTGAAGTGGATTAAATGCTATTCTGATTCTGCTATTTTGATATTTTCTGTCTGGCGGTGTTCATGAAGTGGGACTAGCAAGACACCTTGCATCAGGGTGGAGAAAGAGCTTTGCAAAAGTATTCTAACTGAAGAAAATGGAAATAAAAAAAAATCAGGAAAAACTTTTATGGTTACATTTGCCAGGAACAGTTAATACTGAAATTCACTAAATTAAATACTGAAAATAACTGATAATAAATTTCAGTTAATACTGAAATTAACATTTTAGAAATTTATATCTTTGATGATTTAAATACCTTTTGGGGTATTGATGAATGGGAATATCATTACACATAGACATCATGTTAGAAACAGAGGCACATACTCTTCTGTCTTTTCTGCCCATTCATTTATTCACTCATTCATTCATGCATCATATGTATATTGAGTACCAGTCATGTACTGAGACATGAGTTAAACACTGGTCCATGTCCTTATTCTTCACTCAGTGCTCTTGCCCCTGGTCCACAGTGCTTTTACTTTCTTTCACGGTGTACAATGCATACCCTCCCCATCAAAACTTCCCTTTGGTGTCTCTCTCTGTCATGGCTGGATTGTCATCTAGGTGGTAATGGGTTGTCAGAGTCTCAGAAGTAAAACAAAACAAAACAAACAAAAAAACCACATGCTCAAGTATTAAGGATTTAAGGGGTGATTTTAGTACTAGTATTGATAGACTCTGAGGCAATAGTGCTCCTGTCTGGAGCTCATCAGTGTATTCCAAGTGCTGCATCTACTCAGACCTAAAGCTGCAAGCTGAGGAGGAAGTACATGCAGTCTTGAAGCAGAACACCCTCCTAATGCCTATGTACACCACTCCAATTGGACTGTGTGCTTTTTGAGGAAATAGATACCATCCAAATAACAACCAGTATATTGCAAAGGACCTTTTGTGGGAAAAGCCATCTGTATATGGTTGCTAACTCTCTGAATGAAGAGGAGTTAAATAATTAGCAGGGCCATTCCTGTCCATATTTCATCTCTGTAATAACCAGAAGTGAATAGTTTTCTGCAAGAGTACTGTTCATATATTCCAGCATCTTTAAATCAGATATCTATAGTTCATATTCTATTTTGTTTATCAACTACCCATTATCATCATTATTCTAAAGATGCTTGTTTTAAATATCTGTTAACTGTTCAATTGGAAACTAATACTAGCTATTTCAGAGTAAGCGGATACCTAACCCCCAAGGGAATCTGCTATTTAAAGAAATTTTGTGGTAAAATACTTTTAAAAATAGGATCACTCAGTTGTATAATCTTGGAGTAGGTAGGGACCTTAGAGGTCATCTGGTCCAACCTTCTAGTTTCCACTGAATATAGAAATCTACACTATTATATCCTTGGAAGGTAAGGCATTTAGTTTGGTTAAACATTTCAAGCAAGGTGCTCAGTATTATAAAAGGCAATCCATTTTCTTCTGTCTATTGACCTCCTTACACTGAATTGAAACTTACCTCCTTTTAACTTTTCATTGCTTCTAATTCTACTCAGGGAGCTGTACAGAATAAATCTATATCTTCTAACACATGATAGCTCTTCAGGTAGGTAACTGCCATCCTCGCTCAACTTCTGCCTCCATTTCTTTGCTTTTGCCACCTAGACATTGTGAGGTTTTCAAATGTTCTTTATATGTTATGGTTTTAGAACTAGTTAGCCCCATCCGTTGGATTTTCCCCTGTTTGCCAATATCCCTCTGAAAATGTGAGAGATACCTTATTCTGGGTTGGACCAGGTCATAGAAGAAAGAACCTATTAAACTGCTACCCTCATTGGGGAAGATGTTTTTCTTCCTAAGTACAGAACTATTCTTTATTAAAGTATATAAATTGATTTATCATGCCAGTTCATTGATGTGTCTTTGAATCATGATTCTTTTATATTGGGCGGACCAAAAGTTTCATTCTTTTTTTCTCTAAAATGGCTCTAGTAGCACTTAGTTGTCTTTAACTTCATTCAAAACAATTTGGTTAGATTGTATGTGACAGCTATCATATCAACATACATTTAAATAAAGACATCAAAATTGGTGACTTTTTGTGTAGCCATTTTAATATTGAAGATGGAAGAAAAAAGTAACATTTTCAGCATATTATGCTTTATTATTTCAAGAAAGGTGAAAACACAACTGAAAAGCACAAAAAGATTTGTGCAGTGTATGGAGAAGGTGCTGTGACTGATCAAACGTATCAAAAGTGGTTTGCAAAGTTTCGTGCTGGAGATTTCTCCCTGGACAATGCTCCATTGTCGGGTAGACCAGTTGAAGTTGATAGTGATCAAATCGAAACGATAATTGAGAACAGTCAATGTTATACCACACGGGAGATAGCTGATATACTCAAAATACCCACATCAAGCATTGAAAATCATTTGCACCAGCTTGGTTATGTGAATCTCTTTGATGTTTGGGTTCCACGTAAGTTAAGCAAAAGAAACCTTCTTGACCATATTTCTGCATGCGATTCTCTACTGAAATGAAATGAAAATGTTCCGTTTTTAAAACAAATTGTGACAAGCAATAAAAAGTGGGTACTGTACAACAACGTGGAATGGAAGAGATTGTGGGGCAAGAAAAATGAACCACACCAAAGGCTGGTCTTCATCCAAAGAAGGTGGTGTTGGGATTGGAAGGGAGTCCTCTATTGTGAGCTCTTTCTGGAAAACCAAACAATTAATTCCAGCAAGTACTGCTCCCAGTTAGACTAACGGAAAGTGGCACTCAATGAAAAGCGTCCAGAATTAGTCAACAGAAAATGCATAATCTTCCATCAGGATAGCGTGAGACCGCATGTTTCTTTGATGACCAGGCAAAAACTGTTACAGCTTGGCTGGGAAGTTCTGATTTATCCACCTTATTCACCAGACATTGCACCTTCGGATTTCCATCTTTAAAAAATTCTCTTAATGGAAAAAAATTTCAGTTCCCTAGAATACTGTAAAAGGTACCTGGAACAGTGCTTTGGTCAAAAAGGTAAAAATTTTTTCGAAGATGGAATTATGAAGTTGTCTGAAAAATGGCAAAATGTAGTGGAACAAAAGGGTGAATACATTGTTCAATAAAGTTTTTGGGAAAAACGAAAAATGTGTCTTATTTTTACTTAAGGCACTTTTTGACACACCCAATATTAACTGTTTCTACTTTGATTACTTTATAAACGTGGTCAATCAGTGATTGAGAGAGTGAATAAGACCTATGACAGGAACTTGTTCATCCAGGTTGCCACTAATTTATTCTTTGGGGTGCATACTCTGGCAGTGGTCATCCAGCTTCATAAGTATCTACTTAACTGAGTCCAGTCAGCATCACTCTGTGTAGTTACCAGAGTTACTACATTCTTTTCTGAAATCTCCATGAACTCTAATTGTAACATTCAGCAAATCTGCCAGCTAAGTAACACCATGGAAAAAAGAAATGAACATGAATCTTTTGAAAACCCACATTGACTATTTTCATAAATGCCTAAGAGTCATCTGCTTATTAATCCATTCCTGACTTTTTCTGGAAATAAATATTTCTCTCAATTTTTGTTCCAGAATCCAACAATTTTCTGGTTTTGAAAATTCAGCCATTTGCTCATGTTTAGTCTTCAGATACCTTTCTCATTTCTGGTCATTTTTTTTTTTTTAACTTCACCAATTTTCTTTCCTTTTTTTTTAAAATTAATTTCTTTTATTGGCTGTATTGGGTCTTTTTTGCTGTGCGTGGGCTTTCTTTTAGTTGTGGTGCGTGGGCTCCTCATTGCCGTGGCTTCTCTTGTTGTGGAGCGTGGGCTCTAGGCACATGGGCTTAAGTAGTTGCAGCACATGGGCTCAATAGTTGTGGCTCATGGCCTCTAAAGCGCAGGCTCAATAGTTGTGGTGCACGGGCTTAGTTGCTCCGCAGCATGTGGGATCTTCCTGGAGCAGGTCTCGAACCTGTGTCCCCTGCATTGGCAGGCGGATTCTTAACCACTGTGCCACCTAGGAAGCCGCATCTGGTCATTTCTTAAAGACTAATGTGAGTAGTTTAGCAATTGTAAATACATATTTTGTCCTTCACAATTGAAATAATCTTTTAATTTAAATTAGTCTTATTTTTATCAACCTAGTGCTGCTCATTATAGTCTCTAGATCTTACTTAGGATTTAATCCCCTCTCAAGAATACTTTCTGAACCCTTCTAATATGGGCATATTCATATGGGATTCACTTATAAGTTATGCCTTTTAAAATAGATTCACAATGACTCCAGAATCAATGGAACTCCTGGTGAGCATATTCGTGTAACATAATCACTGTAGGGTAAATCTGACTAAAACTGTGTTAAAATTGTCCTAGCACCTTCTGAGTTCTTCAGCATCTCCACACTTACCATACACCAACAATTTCTATGTCTTCCAGTCCTTGTGTACTTTTCTTACTGTACTTCTCATCACAGATGAGGCAAACAGATAGCCTTCTTTTCAGTGCCTGCTTAATAACGAGCAGGGCTTTTCCTTTTCCCCCTTCAACCTACTAATAGCCTGCAGGGCTCTCATACTGATTCCTGAACTTCAGGGATCTCCTTGTGGTGTCCCACTAGGCCTAGACAGGGTTCCATACTTTGGAGATTCTCTTAAGCTAATTTTCCTCACAGACCAAATAGTCTCCTGGAATTCTACTCTCTGCCATGTGATAGGGAAATTAGTTTTCACAGCCAAGTTAGCTAAATAGGTTGTCAGCCATCTCAGGTAACAGAATGTCTTAACCTGCCTGTTGTGTGCTTGACTCTAAAGGCTGTTTTTGCTTTGAATGGTGTTAATTCAGGCACTGAGGCTTATTGGGGCAGGGAAGTGGCAGAAGAGATATTTTAGAACAAATCAATCTTCCAGTGGTGCTCCCCAGAATGGAACACTATATAGATACTCACTTACTCTGCCATGACACTTTGCAAAAGTGAAGTTGAGGTGTTTTCTGCTGGTTTACACCATGCTTGTGACAAATTGGAGGATGGAGACAATATGACAGGAAATATTTCTGACTCAATAGATTGAATTTCAAACACCAGTCTCCTCTGGGCTCTTAACTGCAGGCTATGGTCTGTTTCCTGGGTTATGATATTGGGCTGTAATGTTCTCATCTTGGCTCTTTCTTCTCCAGAGGCAGTGAATAGTCTTGTGTCACCTTCTCGTTCCTCAGTTACAGGTAAAGGCTAAGAAAATACTATTTTCAGTCCTGATGGGATGAGGAAGAGTTAATTAGAGCAGAATGACTTTTTCCCTTCCCTGTTTCCAGCTTAGTACGTCTGCATTTCTCTTTTCTGTATCACCTTTTCTCAATTCTGAACTTTCAGGGAGAGGAGGAACAGGTGATGGCTGCTTCCTATATGATAGGTTTCATGGCCACATTAGCAAGAATTCTGAGAAATCTGGGTTTTGGTATTTGTGACATATAATTGACAAGAATAGCCCATTTAATCAGAACAGCTCCCACTCAGTGATTATTAAGGAAAATCTTGAATAAAAAAAATACAGCCATATGGAAAAATACATTAAATCATTCTCTGCCTGCAAAATACATGCATCACTCACACACACACACACACACACACACACACACTCCACAAGCACACATATAGGACCTGACTTCCTAAATTTCTCCCTATTTTGTCAATTTTGCCATCATAGAATCTAAAGTGGAGTCAGAAGCAGAGGACAAAGGTGCATATTTGACTTCATATAATAACTCTAAAGCTTCTGTGGCCTTCTCTTTCTGCCCTCCCTTTTTTTTTTTTTTTTTGTATTTTAGCATAGTTGACATTTCTGGTACACTTAGGCAATGCACAGGGTCCCTTAATGTGTAAAAAGCTCTGAATTTGGAGAGTTTACTTGCTGGAGGCACTGGAGAATTGATAGAAGACAGGTAGTTAAAGTGCTTGCAATAGAGTCTTCATATTCAGAGCTTATACTAGGAGCTTCAAAGAGAAAAGAATGTTTCATAACAGAAAGAATTGGATTCAAATCTGGCTTTCTGGCTCTTCCCCACTTAACCTCTCTGAGCTTCTATTTTATCTGTAAATTGTAGGATTACTGTGAATATTAAAGGAGATAATATATAGAAAAGAGCCTATTGAAATTTTGACCACAAAATAAGTATTAAAATTATTTTTTTTTTGAGGAAGTGGGGGAGGAGGTGATGGAGGGAGAATAAACCAATACTGTTGAAATTCTACATGATCAGTTGGAAATAAGGGCCCAGGTAATGTAAATTATGTATTTTTTTGGAATTCCTATACTAGACAATAAGCTCACCTATGGCACTCAATGAATTGAAGAAGGAGTAAATATTTGCAAAATGATTCCTTGTTGACTATATAAATGTGAGGGCCCTGTAATATTACTACTGTGATTTTAAAGTTTTCAATATTAGTCATTATGAAAGGGATTTTGAACATATCCTGGTCTCAGAGAAATTTGATACCTTGATTTTTGTGACTATATGATTCAACCAAGTTTTCTAAACTCAAATATCCTTAAAACTTATTAACTATAATTCCCTTAGTGTTTTTGTCTTAGTCCTATGTTTTACTTTAATTTTCATCATGTCCTTTTACCATAATGTCTACATTCCTGAGATAATTTATCTTATTTATCTTTATTTAATCGGATTTTATCATCAGGTAATTTTTTCAAGAATAAATATAGTTGCTGTAATCTCTGAGGTTTTGGCTTGCTTCAGATATTCTGTAGCCTTTGTTCTGAAGGACAGCTTGCCTAGGTATCATATATTAGGGTCACCTTTACTTCACATAGAATTTCATAGATATTATTTTACTGTCTTCTGGCATTGAATGTTGCTGTGGAGAATTCTGATATCAACCGAATCCCTCTTTTACATAGTCTGTGTAATGCCTAAATGCATTAGTATTTCTTTTATTAACATTGAAACTCAGTGACTCAACCAGACTACGTGTTGATTTGAGTCTGTCAATTTCTGTGTCAATTTTTTTTTGCAGAACATCATATGCTATCTTCTTCTGCAGAGCCAGTTCTTTCTTCAGAGAAATATTCTTATAAAATTTCATATATATATATATAGTGAATATATATATATATTATTATACACACACATTAGGATCCCTGATTAGATTGTCTTTGCCTAATTCACGCACACATACACACACCCAAAATCTTATCTCTAATTGCTTTATTATTTATCTTTCTTTTCCTGGATTCCCTGTGATTATTTCACGCACTTTCTCTTTTTCAGTAATTAGAGTTTACTCCATGTTTTGTCTGTTTTGTAAGTGTTACTGTTTATTAGCTCTATGATATTGTTTTGATCCTTAGTTTGCTTTATTATCGCAGAAGTCTCACTTGTCATCTCAATGTGGTATTTTAATTTTCTCATCTCTGGGACCTTGTTTTACTGAAATCATTTTCTTATTAAGCTCTTCCATGGCATGCAGTACACACAGGGTATTTTCTCCCTTTTATTGGAATAGTTTCTTTTTTTTCACATTTTATTTATTATTCAGTCCTCTTTCCATGTTCTCCAGAAGCAGTCCCTGAGAGCGAAGATTCCTGGGTAAGTAATTTATTGAAGCAGGAAGTACTGCCAGGGAAAATCCCAGGGGAACCAACAGAGGGACAGTGAGAAGCCATGAAAAGATACATCTTAGGGAAAGCCTTATAGAGGGTAGATTCAGCTTATTTATGTAGAGAGATTCTAGAATGTACGTTACAACTCAGAGTTCCCTCAAACCAACTCAAGAAGAACTTTCATATTCTTTTCACCCATCTGCCGTTGGCTCACCCCAAATTGATTGGGATAGAGGGACAGAGATCAGTACATTCTTGGGAGCTTCCATTTCTGCTGGTCTATAGGCAAAGTAGACTCTAGTAGCCTGAAGGGCAGGCCCCTGAAAAAGCACCTTAGATGCAGGTTATTAGAAACAAATTCACAGCAAAGCCAAGGACACACACAAAAAATGTATAAGAAAGGATTTGTGGTGATCTAGGAGGAGCAGGAACACTGTCTGCTACACTTGCTGTATTACTTTCATGTGTTATTTTTAATAGGCTTTATAGTCGCCATGCCTTCTCATATTGCCTATTGGTCACGCTTACCATGTGTAAGCTCTGTTCAGATATTTCATGTATTCTTATGTAGATGAAATTTCCTTCATTTCCTTCATATTGTGTTTGAATCCTGTTGTTCTTTATCTCCCAAGTCTATTTTGATAAATGCACTACAGAAAGTTGGGGTAGGTGGAAAGGAGGAGCTCCACTGCCCACGAATATAACTTTGTGTGGATGGCATGGATTCTGCTGTTTCTTCAAAGATTGTATAAGAGGTCCTATATCTGGACTCAGCCCACCAACTTGGAGAATATATCATATTCCTCTATCAGCATATGCTTGAACTTTAGTAGATCAATCCTACAATTTGTTATGGAACTCTGAAAAATGTCAGGGATTCTTGCCTGTGCTAAATCTTGATGATGGTCAGTATGGACTCCTACTCTTGAAGATTTTACAACTTTTCTCTGGAATTTGTCAATCTACTTTTGTCCAGACTTGGAGTCCATTCATGAAAATACTCTGGATCTGTTGATCTACTGCCTTTCCTCAGAATGGAATTTATAGGAACCCCACAGAATCACACCATAATGTTTTGTTTCTTTCTTTGGCTACCACTTTTCAAAGTTAATAATATGTTTTTATTATTTTATTTATATGGTTGCTGCTATGGAATTTCTTTTGGCATTTATTTTCTCATTTAGGGAGGGATTCTGTGATTTAGCTTTGCTCCTCCATTACAACTGGGATACTTACTGTCTTCTCAATTAGAAGTTTTCCTGTTTGTTTTGGTAAAGTAGAATAAAATCCTGCCTGTCAAACTTCCTTCATATGTTTACATCTTTACTTGTATCTTATGAATGTTGAAAATCACATAATGGTCTTCTTTGCATCAATCAGCTTTTAAACCTGCCTGTAATACTTGGAGTGGTAAAAATCTAATTTAGACAATAAACAGTTTCTTAAAGAGTCCAGTCTCTAATCAGAGGAAGTAATTTTCAAACATCCCTTAATTATAATTAAACATAATTTTGGTCATAGGTTTTCTGTGCTTTTACGTGAAGAAAGCAGATGAGAACTGTAATCAGCTCTTTACATTCTCCCTGTGAATATTTCATGATGATTATAACAGAATATCAGACTCAGCTCTGCTTTGGTTCAAATATCATTTAAATTGAATGAGCGTTGCATTCATGGTGTATACTCTCATCTCTCTAGATAATGTCTAGGCTGCTAAATATGCTATTTAGATTATTTGGGTAACAGCAGAGAGGATGACGAATTAGAAGAGGAGTATGAAATATTTTCAATGTGGCAAAGGGGAACAGCCTACATAATCACCTGTGGACATTTACTCTTTGAATAGGATGTGAAAATCTCCATGACCTATTCCTACAATGCTGGTGGACTTCATGTGGTCAGTAATGTTTCCCAAGACGATATATCCTAGTTGGTATCTGTCCTCACTACAATATTCCTTTGAAATCACAGCTACTCTAAGAGGAGGCCTCATGACGCTAACAATTTGGAGAAGATCTTGTTCTTTTGGACTGCTGAGAAAGAAGGCAGCTAGCTAAAATTTGTGGCTATTTGAGATCTTGAAAAAGTAAGGAAAACTCTAGCTTTTACCTATATCATTTGCTTGCTGTACTTGTGAAAATATTTTGCAAGGTAATTCTTTTGTCCCTATTTACTGCTACTTAGTCTCTATTCTGAAGGAGAATAAGGGTTGGGAGAAACTAGATCACCACAAAGAAAAACCAGATAAAGAGTCAATGAAGATTTCTGCTGTAGTATGTTCTCAGACAAAATATGTTAAAAAATACTTGGTGGGATATGTCTTTCTCATTCAGGTCAAATTCTGTTTAGATCATTAGTAGCTGAATAGTTTTCGGATATATGTTGGTAGTTCCTGTATGTTTCTAGTGGACAGATGCAAATGATTCGTTTCTGTCAGCTTACCCATTCTCAGAAAACTAGGTCTGTCGTTCTGTTGTTGGGGTCATAGAATCCCCGAGTCATCAGCTGCTGACTGCCTATCTGCTTTGACAGGGAAGGAAATTGAGGGTGTTAGTAGAGGTTATTTAGGGTCACTCAGTGAGTGTATTGAAAAGAAACCACAAGAAGTGCTTTGGCAGATATGAATTTAGAGGAAGATAACAACGAGTAGAAAAACAGTAAAGTTTGCGTATCAAGTGCTTTTTTTATATAAAAATGTTGCATTGTATCATTTCATCTGTATATTTATAAATGCGTATTTTTCTTACCTTTCCAATCAGTCACAGCACAAAATATGAAGTGATCAAATGGGCATTTATAGTTTTCCAAACTATATTACTATGGTCTTAATTACCAGGATGCATATGTGTGTATTTTATTCTGAGCCATATGAAATTACCTACGTTGTAGGTCAAAAACAGTCAAATATTGGCAATCCCATATGGTTTAATCCAGCATACTGTAGATGATTAAAACATTCACAGTTTTGGATATTATTCATGAGTAATCCAAAAAATCATTACTTTTAGTGATTTTTAAAATCTTACTAAGGCAAAATTTAAATTGCATGTACTGCAAAGCAAATAAATGTGAGGGAGTTCTTAACTAATGAATTGCATAGTCACCAGTTTTATTTATCTTTATTAAAAAATTGTTTTAAATGAAAAAACCCTGACATTTCCTCCAGCTATTGCTGGAGATACATGGAAAAAAGTCAAGTAAGTGATGATTCTTAGTTGGACAATAGATTTATTTGGTAAAGAGTAAAGTATCAGAATCTATGATAGTTCAGCATATGGTGTGAATAATTCACTCTATATGCTCTACGTGGAGCTAAGAAGATTTCACTCCTGAAATTGTTTCTGCCAGTGCTACAACAAGTGCAAAAAATGTTCATCGAGAGAGAGAAAAAGTGAGTGTTTAAAAAAAGTTGGCTTAGTTTTGCTATCTTGATTTTGCTATCCAGCACTGATTCTCTCCTCTTTCATATAACAGTACTGTTGACCCTTGAACAACAAGGTTTGAACCTCACAGGTCCACTTATTCGTTGATTTTTTTTCAATAGTAAATACCGCAGTACTACACCTTGGCTGGATGCAGAACCGCCCAAATGGAGGAACTGCGTATATGAAAGGCCACCTACAAGTCATGCAGGAAATTTTGACTGTGCTGAGGGTCGGTGCCTCTAACCCCCACATTGTTCAAGGGGCAGCTGTACTCTGAATTTCCTCTAGAATTTACCCTCTCCTTAGCTCTTCCATCTTCTCAGCTATGTGATTTACATGGGATTGATTCTATACATCCAGCTTCAGGTGGGTCCAGATTGGCCTAAATGAATCAGCGTATGGCATTCACCTAACAAGTGGGTCTTGGGTAAGCACATGATGTGATCCAATTGAATTTATAATGAACCTCAGGAGGTTTGTTGAGAATGCTGGGTCAAAGCTTTTCTCTTCTCTGCTGGGTTTAATACTCTGAGAATGCATGGTTTGGAATTACTGAAGCTATTTTTGATACCGTCAGGAGAGACATCCTGAGGACAAAGTTTGAGGGCAGAGAAAGACAGAAAGAGAGATTTATACAACAACAGGGCTGGAACTCTGATGATGTCTTGGATTTCTGGATCAAACTATGTCTAAAGTCAGCCATACTTTGGGTATTTCTATTCTCTGAGCCAATCAATATCCTATTTTGTCGAGACACTTTTATTCAGGTTTATTTCGCACCAGAAATCACAAGCATCCTAACCAGTATATGTGGTTAATTTGAGGTTTGAGTATATGCGTAAGAAAATTGTGATTCTCAATACAAATGTGATTTGAGAGAAAGCCAGGGAATCGTTCAAACGTGTTTATGATGCAACTGTTAGAGGAAACACTAAAGTGTCTGCTTGATCAGATTTTTACCATGAGTAAAATTTGGATGAATAATTACAATGTGTGTTCCATTAAGAATTTTTCCTGATTATAAAAGTACACACTTTTATGAAAAGATTAAAATACAGGTTTAAGGCATAAAGCAGCAGTCACCTATAATTCCACCACCCAGAGGAAAACATTTTATTTTAGCACATTTGCTTTTATTCTTCTTTCTCTCCATTTTTAAGTAGTAGAGGTCACATTGTATATACAATTTTTAACCTACTTTTTTTCATTCAACACCAAATAATAAGCATTTTCTCACATCATTAACAACTTTTCATGAAGAACATGTTTTTCTTCCCAAGGAAATTACACTTTATTCGGGGATGTAATACAAATACACATGAAACAATGAATAGTATAGTAAAAAAAAATATGTAATGCAATCAATTCGTGACTATGACTATGCTGAAACTAATATGATTGTGTTAAATTATCAATTAAAAAGACCAATTTAAAGTCAAATTTTCTGATTTTCTAAAAACTTAGAAAATCAGGAAATTTGTCATACCAAAGGTGGAATTTATAGGGGAATAGAGTATAGCTTAGGAGCAAGGAAAGGATTAGATAGTCTCTACCAAGAGAATTGAGTTTGATATGTATTCTGATCCAGTTGAGGCATGATCTATGTATAAGGAACAGGGACTAGGATGAAGATTTGGTAAGGGTGGTCAGAAATAAGAGTAGATATTTAAAGTTTTTTGATTTTGGAGGATCCTGCAAATCAGACAAAATTTTTCTATTTCTGTAATGAGGTGCATGTAAACATCTCGATTAATCTAGGACTTATTGGTTTAAGAGGCATAAAGAGGACTGTCATATTCTGTGACATGTTTTAACTAAGAATTGTGGATAAAGAAGAAACCAAATGACATGAGTAAGACCCTTCCAAAAGGATACAGTGCAAAGTATGGTGTTGTTTTTGCTAGAGAATTTGAGATCAAGCACTCTAGCTGAATTATGGCACTTTCTTAGAATTGTGTGGTGCTCGTATGCTTACATTGTTCAGTTTCCTCCCTCTAAACTTATGATATAGATGTCGTTGTTGTTATCCTTATTTTCTAAAAGAAGAAAGGAAGGCTCAGCAAGATTGTAGGGACAGTAATCCAGTTCAAACTAGCTTAAGCTAGTTTAATATAAATATAAATACAGATATGATCATGAATGTGAATACAGTTTGAACAAGATTACTGACCCTTGCGACCAAATAACAGTTGATATAGTTTGGATTCCAACACAGGTCTTTTTCCAACTAGCCCTGTGTTCTTACCGCACTTTAATGTATTGCTAGTTTTAATGTTAGGCTCCTGGGTCTTTGACCATGGTAGCCAAGGCATGAGTCTTCTTATATCATTACTTCCCTGTTTGTGAATCATAAATACTCATTCATTGTTTGGGCAGTGGTCATACAGTCCACATATTTATTATAAAGATTTATATGTGGTAGTACAACTGAACCTTTGTGCTATCCTGTGAGCCTTTGACTGCCTAAGACTGTGTGTTTCTCTGTACATGAAAGACAATTAGGCTTAGCATGTAATTCTTAGTTCACAACATTGCCCCTCAAAATCGTGTTGATTTTGCTTTGTTCATTGCCTTTTGGAATATAGTGTGTGTCTGAGATATTTGAAGCTAGCTTACATTTTGTAGCTTTATAGATAAACTGTTTATTTTTCTCCATGGATATTTGTAAGAATTTTTCTTCATCCTCCTAATAAAAGTTTGTTTTGGTCAGGATATGTCTAAGTGCAGGTCTTTTTTCATTGACACTTTTTAAAACTCAGAAAATGTTTCTTCAGTCATGTCTTTGATTATTACTTCTGATATCTTCCTCAGTAACCTCCATAATTTTTGAGTTGGATTTCTATTCTCTGTATCTGTAATGTTTCTCTTGTCTTGTTTTCATGCTTGCTTATAACGTTTTACTTGTGAGTATTGACCAAGTGTTTTCTGGGAGTTTATGTCTCTGGAAATAGACAGCAAAACAGTAATGGTGTGAGGATGGAGAGAAAAAGCACACTGGTTGCTTCCAAAAGATTAATGTATGTACTAGGTGGTTAGCCCTTGCTTTGCTGAATCATGGGACAGACTGCGAGGGAAGAATGAGTGTGTTTTGCTGCTTGATTTCAAGTAAGAGATATGTTTACAGTGGGATGGGACAGATGGGCATGTATTTGCATTTCTTGTACTGTTCAAGAATCTCAGATGACTCTATATGATGATCTTCCTCATGACCTTTGGTTCAGATTTGCAGGTTCAGTTTAGTCTCAGTTAATACTATAAAAAAATAGAGTGTATATCAGCAGCAAAATTTACTTTCATAGATTTATAAATGATTGTTGTCCTGGCGTTATGGAATCATACATTGGCTGACATTTTAATTTGTAACATTTTAAAAGGAAAATTATATAATGTAAGTTCACAAATTTGGAATATGTGAGAGTCTCTGGATATATATATCTTGGGAATGTGAGGGCTCTCCTATCCACTATATACGTGTTGATTTGAATTTAGGTATTTTACATATTTATGTGCAGCAATAGTACTTACTGAATGCTTTCTATGTATTGTGAATTATATAAGTACTTTACATATTGTAAGTCACTTAATCCTCATTAAAACTCCATGAGAAAGGTCCCTACTTTACAGATAAGGAAATCAAGGCATGGGAGTATTAAGTGACTTGTCTAACATCACACCACAAGGATGTGTTATAGTCTGGATAGAAACCCAGACAATCTGGTTCCAGAGCCCTTGCAGTAAACCTCTATGCAATTCTATCCCCCATATGTATGTAATATACATGTATCATCTGTCTATTTACCTACTGATTGATTTATTGATTGATCTGTGTATGTGTGTGTGTATGTGTAGAGTAAATCAGAAATGAATATCCAAGACAGCCTCCATTTCATGATCACATCAAGTTTAATAGGTTAGATTCAGGTCTCTCCAGTTGCTGAGCCTGCTGCTACGCCAGTTTTCCTATAATCTCTTATCTATGCTTCTACATTTCACTTCTGACTCATTGCTGCTTGTACTTCCACTGGTCCCAAGCATGAAGACACATTTGGATCTTGGAGTGAGAATGTGTTTGAATTTCTTACTAATGGCACTTGGTTTGCCCTTGTCTTTCCTATATGGATTGGTTTTCAAATTGTGGACCTACTTCATATTTTATATTTATTCTGAAAATCATTATATGCTTGATTGTAGACTAAACAACACTTGCCTTGTTCTTGTGTGCAGTTGTCATTCCCTCATCTGACCCAGTGCATCAGCCAACACTCTGGCTTACCCTTCAACTTCTTAGGGTTGTGATGGGGATTAAATGTGAGAATACATGCAGTGCATGTAACATAGTAACTGGCACCTTAGAAGGACTAAATAAATGAAAATGTGTGAACAGTTACTGTTATGGGTTGAATTGTGTCCCCCTAAAAGATGCTAAAGCTCTAACTCTCAGTACCTTCGGATGTGACCTTGGAAATAAGGTCTTTTCAGATGATCAAGTTAAGATGATATCCTTAGAGTGTCCCCTAATCCAATGTGACTGTGTTTACATTAAAAAAAAAAGAGGGGCTTCCCTGGTAGCACAGTGGTTAAGAACGTGCCTGCCAATGCAGGGGACACGGGTTCGAGACCTGGTCTGGGAAGATCCCACATGCCGCAGAGTAACTACTGAGCCTGAGCTCTAGCGCCCATGAGCCACAATTAATGAGCCCATTCACCACAGTTACTGAAGCCCACATGCCTAGAGCCCGTGCTCCACAACAAGAGAAGCCACCGCAATGAGAAGCCTGCACACCGCAACGAAGAGTAGCCCCTGCTCACCATAACTAAAGAAAGCCCATGCGCAGCAATGAAGACCCAACGCAGCCAATAAAAATAAATACATTTATTAAAACAAAGTTTCGATACAGATACAGATATGCATACAGGGAGAATGCCATGTGACCATGAAGAAAGATTGGGGTGATGCATCAACAAGGCAAGAAACACCAAATATTGCTATGAAACCACCAGAAGCTGAGAGGAATGTATGGAACAGACACTTCCTTACATCCCTCAGAAGGAAACATCTCAGACACCTTGATCTCAGACTTCTAGCCTCCAGAACTGGAAGATTTAAAATTTCTGTTCTTTAAGCCACTCAGTTTGCGATATTCTGTCATGGCAGCTCAGCAAAGTAATAGTTACCTCAACTTCTCCCATTCATGACCGGCTCTGACATATATGCAGAGAGTAATACAAGATCGTGCAAAGATCTATGACTCAAACTCTATCTTCTGGGATACATCATAAATCATGATGGTGAATTTTGAGTTGTTTCATATGTTCCTTATTTGTGGAAGTAAGTAGATATAGAGATTTGTTTATGATAACCCTTACTCAGGCCTATTGCCCTCTGTCACTTTCGTAGAAAGAGTTCGAGTAATTGGGAAAGAATTGAAATGGGACAGTTCTAGAATCTGACATCATTTTTCCAGGCACTACCCACTGGACAGTATCACCAAAGTGCCTCTTTGTCAGTCAAGGCTGCAAGAGTGGTTGGGATGCTTATATGAGTAAATGTGTCCTCAAATATTTTCGTCTCTGTCATACTGTTTCAAGCTTTCCCATTTTCTTCTCATTTCTTGTTTTCCTTATTTCTTCACCTCATGAGTAAGAAGGAAGCCTTCATCAACTCATTCAGAATGTGTGATCCAGCCACACCCAAATGGCTGACCTATTGGCTAGAACTGCCTTCACTAGAATGTAGGGTCAGGGAAAAGCTCATTTTAGGTCAGTGAGTGACATATTGGGCTTGATTTTATGATACTTTCTACATTTTCCAATGCATGTTCTTGACCTCTGATTTAGAGTTTGAGCATTGACTCAGCTTCTCCAAGAACTCTGGCTTTGGTCCTTGACTATACCCTTTGCAATGATTATACCGAATGTCAGTCTTGTCCTCTACATTGCTTCAGAGCAATTATTTTAAATCTGACAGTGAATTTCCTATGTCAGAACCTCCAATAGATACCCACTTAAAGTCTATGCACCTTCAAATAGTAGTATACAAGACTCTTCACAATCTGGACCCCACTTGTCTTTCTAGTTGTGGATCTTGTCTAGGATTCTAAAATATGTTTTCTCCCTAGAAGAGCAGGTAATGGGTAACACTTGAGCTTGCTCAGAGTAGCCACTCAATACATGTTAGTTGAATTAATTAAAAAGTAAAAGATATTGAGCTGTGGCATGAGGTGGGAGGAGTGCCAGGCTCCAGGCATTGCCTGGTGTCTAAGTGGGACACAACAGCAGGACATCAAAAGCACATTGAGTGCTGTGGCATGGTGGCAGGGCACTAACAAGAGAAATGCAGGGAACCTGCAGAGAAACCTTGCTTATTTTGCAGCTCTGCATTGCTAAGAATGCTTCTCTAGTACCCGTGAAGCGCCGTCCGTGTCTGAGAAGGAGGCTGACTAGGGCACATTGTTTTCGAAGATCTATTATTTGAATCCTGACGTGTCGGTGAATAAATGGACATTTGGCTAATCTATACACACCTTCCTTTCGCACATCCGGACCTGAAACATTACAGTGTCCTGCTACGGCCTTAGACAATAGGATTTGTGCATCTGCAAAGTCAGAATCAAAGACTAATCCATACTTAGTTATTCTGAGTGAACTAAAACACAGTAATTCATTTTCATTATAGATCGGGCATGCTGAGGAGAGGAACTGATCCATTACTGGAATCTCATGTCTGTTCTCCATTAAGCCTGCTGAAGCAAGGGTCAGTCTGACACCTCACTATGGGAAAGCCAGGGGGAGGGGGCTCATCCCCAGGAGTGTGAATTTGACCAGGGTAGTTTGCATTGTATTTTTGGCAGCTGAAAGTGCGCTTTAACTAAATGGCTTCTTTCAAAACCTCTGTGGTAATGGGAAATATGTGGGATGATGACTGAGAAAGCTGCCTGAATCCTGAACAGATGTGGAAGGCTTGTCTTCGTAGAACATAGCCACCAAGATTTAGATCCATGTTTGGTCTTCCTTGTAAACAGATCTCTAGGAGCTAAAACAGATTCCGAAGGGATAAAAAAGGTGGTTGTCCTCTGCTGTTCTTCTTGTTCTTTACTGTTTGGAAAGCTATTTTAGCAGAGTTAATGCAAGTGTTTAGTCTCCATTTCTTTCCAGGAGGTCATCCTCTGTTAAGACTTCTTAGCTCTAAAGTGTTTTTTTTTTTTAATCAGTCCACTCAGTTCTCATGAATGCACGGTGCTACAACTTTCCATATTCTGTTCCTTTGCCTTGCCATTGTTCTTCTGTTGAGTGTGCATGTCTGTGATGGCATGTGTGTGATATGCACATGTATGTATGTCTTTGCTCTCCATTTAAAGTGCAAGCTTCTAACATGCAGCGCATTTGGCTGTTTTCCTGTTTTGAAGCCCCCTGTGCTTTTGGTCTCTATAACACACAGCTTTCTATATAGCTCCCTTTTCCCACCAGAGTGTGTTGGACAATACAGAAAAGCCATTCTTGAAATTGATCACAGGGGCAAAATGGAATAAAAGAGCGAGGGGAATAATGAATCCTAAGCTTTCACTCAGGATATGCCACATTCTTCCAAAATGACCTCAGGCAAGTCTATTTCTATCTCTGCATCTCAGGTTCCTAAGAAAAAAATGAGAGGATCAGACCACACAATCTCTAAGGCCCTTCCAGTTCAATCTTCTGGAATCTATCATGACTATTCTTTGTTGCAGGATATATGGAATTGACCTTGGAAAGAAATCTGCTATGATCAATCAGATTTTTACCTTTGAATAGCTTAGTTCAGCTACTACTATATATAAAATATAATTCTTGACCCCTCACATGCATTATCGCATTTAATCCTCAAAACAACTGTATGAGTGTGACACTATTATTTTCTCCATTTTCAGAGGGGAGTTTAAGGTACTTGTCCACTGTTATATGGCTAGAAAATTCTAGAGCCAGAACACAATTCATGTCTGTCTGATTCCAAAGCCCATGTTTTTAACCACTATATTACACCTCCTTACTGTACTAAGCTTCCCCCAGTTGAGGATATAGGATAGACTCTGACATACAAACATGCATACACTTACACATATACAGTGAAAAAAAACAGCAAGAGGCCACGTGTGAACCTGGTAGGCTACGGTTATCTGTGAGTGGATGAACTTTAACCAATTTCCCAATTGTTGACCTATGACCTAGGCCTGCACAGTCCTGAAATTAAAGCTGTCCCAAAACTTGAAAGTAGCTGGGAAAGGATGCTGAGCAGCAGCATGGAAAATAAGGAGATTCAACCAAGGGCACAAGGGCGGCACTGCAGGAAACCCTGCATCTGTGTAAGGAAAAAAGATAGAAGTAGCAGGCAGTAGCATGAGGAAAGTCAGAAGAGAATGAGAAAAGGGACAGTGGAAAGGAATCTAGCGCAGTTTCCTCCTGATCTCTGCCCAGGTTGGCTCTGTGTGTTCCTTCATTACTTGTGTTTTCAAGCCATAAGCTCCAATTTCTTCTGCTCTAACCTAAATAAAATTTTCATATCTTCTCAATAAGCTAGTGATGAGATACAAATAGTATATGGACCATGAAAACTTCCTGTGTCTAATCTATGGGACTAAAATGGAGGCAGTTTATAAAGGAGAGAAGCCTGTTTCTAATTTAACACTGTCCTTTGAGATTGGGTGAGGAATTGCCTAATAGTTGGTCAAAGTGAGGGCCCTTCCTTAGCACCAGTGACATAATACTACAGAGGCATTCTCCCCACACTCCTCACCTCCATGTTGGAACAATAGGCCTTTTATTAAGCTGTTCATGTTTTTTTTTTTTTTTTTTTGGTTTGTTTGTTTTGTTTTTAGACAGAGAAAAAAAGAGAGAACCCTAGTAGGTCTCTGCCAGTGGTTTGGGAGGAAAAAGGCGCTGGGGGGCTGGGATGTGGTACATAAGGAAGGAAATTGCATGGTCCTTTCAAGCTATGCTTTAAGGCAAGCATTTAGTGAAGTTGAATTGTACTTAGTTGAAGATGCTTCTGGCGTGAAAAGCAATGACCTGGGTAAGCTCAAATGTTCTGTCTTTGCTTTGGGTACTGTGAGGGAGGTGCTTAGGGATGTGGTGAGTGGATCTGGAAGGCATTCTTGTAGCAGATTAGAATGAGAAAGGGATTAAAACCTGTTCTGTGTAGAAGTCTCTACCAAGAGGCTGTTTCTCTGGCTGGCCGGAGTGCAGCCATTGTATGAAGCTTAGACATTAAGTCCTCACTTCATATGGCTTCAGGTCTTCGGTGTCCTATGTAATTCGGCAACTCTCGCAACGAAGCAGAGAACATTTTCAGAGGTCATTTGTCTCACTTGGAAGGGCCAGTTGAACTGAGCTGTTAAGAGGATACAGTAAGGCAGGCAGAAGCTTTCAGAAAAGAAAAGAAAGAGCAGAAAGCCTTAGCAAATGCTCCCTGGTTCCCGATAGGGCAGGGCCAGAAAGAGGGCAAGAATCATTCTGAAAAATTAATAGCATCCAAATGAAGAATCTTTTTGAGAGCCCCAAAGTGAGGGATAGAAAATTATTTGTAGTAGATGGAAAGCTTATTTATTACCTTCCACACCTCCTCTTGTGAATAATGTTACCTCTCAACTGCTTCTATGTGTGTTTACTTTATGGAATAGCTGCTGCCAATTTAGAATGCCCCAAATCCAGCATTCTGAGTCTCATAACCCCATGATTCTCATTAGCAAATGTACTAATTTTATTATTAATCCAAACAAAAGCCCAGAAGGTAAAGCTGCAGCAAAGAAAACAAATATCTGTATAAACATCATACATCCCAAAGCCAGATAAGAATGAATGTATATAATTTCCTCTTTTAGAATTTTTGTGACTCTCCTCCAATACCAAGAAAAATCAAGGGTTGTTTGGCATGCAAGATGGGCCCATTTAGATAAAGAAGAAAGCATTGTACTGCATTGCAAATAGCTGAGGCTTTGACTAATGTGATGCTTTTTGATGCAAACAAGGTATGCTGTCAGATTAGCCTCCGAAGAGCACTGAAGGATTCCCAATTATTACAGCTGTATACTAGGAGGCTCTTTATTTTCCCTCTTGGACACACAGCAAAATAAGACTTTCTAGCTGTCTTTAGGGGGAAAAAAGTAGTTTTGACCTTGTGGTCCTGTGAGAAACCTGAGAAACGTGTCTGGGAAAGCACAGTTTTATGTTATATTCAAGGTACGAGAGTGATTGTACAACAGTGAGCCTCTGGGTGCCGACTCCTTGAAGCAAAAGTGTGGAATTTGATCTGAATTTTGTGTTTCTTCCAGTAGGCAGGGTGGAGATGTGCAGCATTTCTTTCTCTGCTCCATTAGTGAAGGCTGCTTCTATCAGTAGTGGGACCCCAGGATCAGTTGGAAAACCCTGACATTCTAAAATAATCTCTTTCCAGGAAATTCCAAAGGCAAGGGAGACTCATTTCCAGTTCAGGCCAGAGTTAAACCCAGGGATCACAGGCACCACCTGTAAATGTGAAGTGCGATTCACACCCCCTGGCTTTTGCCTAGATTTAGAACAGGACTTGGAGCAAGATCAAATCACCCTGTGATATCCCTTTTCTGGGCTTCATGATGCTTTTGTTTTTTTAAATCGTCTCCTTGGTACTGACAGAATTCAGAGAAAGAATGATGATCATCAACATTTTGGTTTTGCCTGACAGTTTTCAAATCATTTTACTCTGCACTTCTTTCTTATTTAGCATTTATCAAGAACCTACCATGTGCCAGGTACCATGCTTTCACATATATTGCATAATTTAATCATCGTGTCAGTCCCATGCTGTGGATCTGAATATCCTCATTTTATGGATGAATTTCTGACACTTGAGCATTTAAATAACTTGCCTTAGGCTTGTAAATTGTGGAATCTGGATTTATATCCACATCTGCTTGATTCCAAAATGTGCGCCGATTCCATTACTTGCTGTGCTGATTTCTATAGCAGGTATGAGTCAAAAGAGCACAGGGAGATATAGCCTACTTCTTAACCTGCTCACCTCCTTTGCACTACCATTTTCATGCGTCAGCTTGTCGAGAGCTGGGTTCACTAATCTCTTCACCATAGTATTGTCTCTGCCCACTTCCGAGATGCGATAGAAAGTACTTAAGCCAGTAATAGGAAATTATTTTCATCCCATTCCAACACTGAACTATTGGCAGTAACTTCTTGGAACACTTTGGAGAAGGCTTATGTGGTAGTATCCAGGAACAGGTGCTCTCATCAATTACTGATGGCTGTAATGGACATGGGAGGAGAGCACACATGTGCTATACATTTCTATCCCTAACTCCACTCCTGGTGAGAGGAGAATTAAGTGTATGTCTATGTCAGTAATATATACTTACAGGCTTTCACAGGCTTCCTCCTAGTTTTGACCAGTGGGTCCTCATGTAGTTCCCTGAGTTAATTCTTACTGCTTCTCTCACCACCTCCTGGAAATTTCACTCTGTTTTGAATGCCATGTAGTTCTCTTTTTTTGTATCATAGTTGAAAATCCCTTACCTTGTAAATAACATGCCTTGGTCCACAGTCTAAATTTCTGCTGTCATCTTGGCCTTCTCCATATACCTATCTTAGCGTAGTGGGCAGGTACAGTGCCAGATCCTATCCTTTGTGGGTCCAACTCCTGCTGGATCTTGGTGTATGAACATTTCTGTGACACAGACATTTCAATCCCAGATATGTCTGAATATATTCTTTAAATAACTAAGATTCACTAGTCAAGTTATTCTTGGTTATTCTTGATCTGTATAGCCCTGGGACTTTGATAATTATAGACCAAATACTGCAAAAGAGCAAAACCATACAATTGGGCCCAACCTCAGATATCCTTATGTCGGTGAGGGTATACTGAAATCAGGCTTCAGACGTGATCCTGGGTATTTAAAAAATAATTTCAAAAAAATCAAAGTAATCCATGTACATAATATTGAAAAGTCTGATGAAACTAAAATGTGTTGCCAAAACAGTAAGCCTTCCTAGCCTCTCTTTTCTACTTTTCCAAATGGGGATTAGACCTACCCCACAGGGCCGTTGAGCCAAGGTCTTAGCATAGTATTTGGTCTATCTAATAAGTATTAAATGGTATTTATCCATCTATGTAACTATTATCATGAATATTAAGCTATGCACCCTAGCAAAGACTAGAATGTAAGACAAATTGTTGCCGTGTTTAGCGGAGTTCTCCAAGAATTTCATTTCTCCCCCTCAGTAAATAGGAATGAAAAGCTTGAAAACACTGAGAAATGAACTAGCATATTTCTTTAACCAAATGGAGGAAACTTGATTAAAAACCAAAACTTTTCCACTCGCTCTTCCTTCCCTGTGTGTCCTGAAGAACCCTATTGGCAAATATGAAGTTGTCAAATATAAGGCAAAGATTTGCCTGCTGTAGAGAGGTTTACCTAGCAAAGGATCATTCTGAATGTAAAGTAAGAGAAACTTCCCTTTCACTTTCTGATTAATATTCCTCTTGCCAAACAGAGACCAAATGCTTAGGAGACTGTGGAAGTCATCTGCTTTTGCAATTTGATCGTACCTCCAGATTATTAGGTGATAAATTTGTTATAAGAAATGATAAAAATTGTAATTCTTCCCACCCACATAAATGTGTAAAACCAATTTCCCTGTTCAGGTTCCTGAGAAATAAACATGCCAACACAGAAAGGCTATTTATTCACGGCTGCTATAATTAGGTCCAATTGGGGAAGTCAGTTCCCTTTTGCAAATGACAAACTTCAAGTTCTAACTCACCAGCACCATTTAGCAGGACACGTCTAATAACCTCCAGTCATTTATCACTATTCCCCAATGCCAGGAGCATCAGAGGCAAGGCAGGTGTTCCTCATTCCAGTTCACTAACCTAAAATTATTGCCATCATTTTACCAGTATGAAGATACTGCCTGGCTTCTGATATCAGCAGATTTTCAGCAGTTTTTTTTTCATCTTTTTTTTTCTAAGTTTAGGAAGTACAGTTCATAAAAATTATTAAGGTAGTTTTTTTCCCTGACTTTTGACTTTACAAGTAGGCACTCAGCTGCAAACTTTAGCCAGGGCATGCATAAGTGTGAAATAGACATTAGGAGACAAGGGGATCAAAGAAACCCGGGGTGTCTCCCATTTCACTTCCTGCCAGCATAGAGAAAGAAAGAGAACAATGCATGGCTGGAGCAATTGCCTGCCCAAACCACTGGCTAATAGGCTTTGTGCACTGTCTGGACTTATAGTCCCAAGATAGAACTGAAGTTCTGCTTCAGAATCATAAAGATCATTCTAAATATATCACCACTTCAATTAATGGAAAGAATCTGGGATTATGTGTGTGGTGGGAGAGGGTTTGATTGATGAAGGGATTCTGTTTAATGAGATTCTCTCAAAAAGTGACAAATCTCATTTGATTCACCTCTCAGGATTTCAAGTCTTACTAAAATGATGGCTGTTTCCTTCATAATAAGTATAGTTTAGTGACCTTTATGTGTTAGATGAAAAAAGGCAGGGAAAATGAACAGTAGAGTTGGTGTCAGCCAACCTGCCATGAACAAGCTGGGTGTCCTTAGGCTAGTTGTTCAATTTTTCTGGACTTCTGGACTGTGATTTCTTCTTTTGTAAATTAGACATAAATACTACTGCCTTTATGAGAAACCAAGAAGATAGTGCATATGTGGTAAGTACTCCAAGTTTCACTTTAAAGAAAAAGAAAACAAAGCTCAGAACCAGTGAGTGACTTTCAGAAATGGTAACAGCCAGGTTTACGCAGCTCATTTGTATTAGAGTGAGACTGTGAATCCAGACATGGTCCGGCTCTCACACCAGTGTTCACTCTCCTATGATACATTGATCACCAATTTGCCAAGAATTGGAACCCATTCAAACACCTTTAATACTTCAATTGGGCAAAAGAACGCCATCTCCTCTGTAATGCCACCTTCTTATCACTGCACTTAATTCATTGTATTATAGCTGCCTGTTTGCATTTCAGCCTCCTCATTACACTGCGGGCTTCTCAAGGACAGGGACCATGTCTTATGTATCTTTCTAGCCTCAGAACCTACTCCAGTGTTCAGAGACACAGCAAGCACTCAAGTTAATGCCCATTGTAAGAAAATGAGGAAGAAATAGTATAGGTGATCCGAAAGGCAATTTTGACTCTCGTGTTGCTGCTACTTCTTCTGCATGACACCTGGAAATAGTTCTGACTCTTTGAACTTTCTGGGGGCTTGAGTTCTGGATAAATGGGAGTTTACAACGATACCTAACTAATCTGAACTTCTTGAATGCTTTAGTGATAAAGCAATCAGCCCAGTCAACTCTCAGGCCATGTATCAGCTAATCAATAGGAATGTTCAGGCTACACCGAGATTTTCTAACAGCTGTCAAGGCTGACTAATCAGGGATTGTTCAAAAATCACATGGAAGAGAAAAAAAACTTTCTTTTCTCTGGGGGATTTGCTATGAGAAAAGACCTTGGGTAGGAATTGGATGATTCAATTCTCAAATGATCTAATTATTATTAGGAAGACTATACAAAATGAGGAAGCAGGGAGGAGGAAGGGGAAACCAAGGGACTTAATCATGTTCATCATTGCACCCTTAGGAACTCTGTTCAATACTCTGTAATAACATAAATGGGAAAAAATTTTGAAAAAGAATAGATACATGTATATGTACAATTGAATCACTTTGCTGTACCCCTGAAACTAACACAACATTGTTAATCAACTGTGCTCCAATATAAAATAAAAACTTTAAAAAAAATAAAAATATATTAGACCCCTGGCTTGCTCGATTCTCTTAGAGGACTGTAGGAGGTGAGGAGTAGAGAAGGGAGAAGAGATGGTTAGGAAATTAGAACGAGAGAGAAGGAAGATAGAGAACGGTGTTCTGTGGCACCCACTCCTCCTGTAACACTTGAAAAAAATGTTTCCCAGCAGCTTTCTCTTCTGAAATACATTCCCTTTCAGGATTAATGCATTTGAAACACTGTGCACACATCCCCACCCCCATCCCTCAAATAGTCACGGGCTTAGAAGTCTTAGCCCTTCCTGTACCACCTGCTATTTTCACACTCCTAGAGCTCAGTCCTATTGGTAGTGTTAAAGGGTCTGCCATTGTTTCCACCATGAACAATGTTTACCCTAAATTTACTAGTTCAACTGTTTCAAATCCCATAAGGCTCAAGCTTGGCACCAAACATCAGAGGACAGATGATTGTGAAAATGTTGCTGCTTTTTTTAAACCCCAAATAATCAAAATCTGTTAAAATATTGTTAATTTAGAGGTGAGAATATATGTCCTTACATCTGATTCAGTTATTTTTAATCTTTTTGTTTAACAATATCTGTTTTAAAATAATATTAGGGAGGTTTTTTTTTTGAGAAAGGGAGGTTGATGCCTAGCCACAATTTGTCACGCAGTAGAGAAGGAAATTGGTAGGGGAAAAGTATAGTGAGATTCGAGTAGCTGTTTTAAGCTTTTATGCTTGATACTTTGCAGAGAATTTTTTTCTCCTTATGATTCAGGGAACACTATGGGTGTGTTCCACTCCTTTCCAAAATGACAAATGCAGTGCTCAACCCCGTGGGGTAGAGTCAGATGTCATTGGAATGACTCAAGTTGCAAATTCTTTCAGGATTCCCTCTATTTTGCCAGGAGTAGGTGTATCTGTTCCAAACAACAACTTCTACACTGGTGAAAAGTATGATTATGCTCAAGCTGCAATGCATAAATCATGCCTTTAATCATTTTGTGAAAATGATTTAATGCCCCCAGTCTTGAGAGTGGGTAAATGAGGTAGGACTACTACTTTTAAAGCACCCATTTTGTGTCCATGTGTTATGGGACTTGCATATGTTTTTTGTTGTTTTTATTGTTGTTTTGGGTTTGTTTGTTTGTTTTTTGCCACATCACTTGGCATGCAGGATCTTAATTCCCTGACCAGGGATTGAACCTGTGCCCCCTGCAGTGGAAGCATGGATTCTTCACCACTGGACCCCAGGGAAGTCCCATAGTATGTAATCTTCACACCAAAAATATGAGTCAGGTATTGCACGAATTTCCAGCTGGAGAAACAGAGGCATCAGCGTTTGGGGCCAAAAAGATGTTCAGATCCTCAAATTGTCTTCTAAGACTGGCTACAGAAAATGTATGAATAAGATTGGTAAAGTCAGTTAGTCTTTATTTTCAGTGTGTGTGTGTGTGTGTCTGTTGGGTGAGGATAAGGAGAATGTAATAGCAACTTAGATTATCCTGAGGGTGATCAAACTTGGGAGCTAACAAGGTGTCCACCACCTATATAGCACTAATTCAGATTCATTCATTCACAGTCTTATTTTCCCTCCTCTCTAGGAATTCCTTCATGGAGTGTGGGTGGAGAAAGAAGGAAAAAACACTACCTGAATAGGGGTTTTCAGCAATATTTTCCCACAGCAGGTTCCAGGAGAGCTGATTGCTTTGCCACAAACAATTCATCCTCATCCATCTTCACCATTAATACTCAACTCACTCACCCTTATCCCTGCTTCTGCAGCCTATCAGTGCTTTCATGGATTTTGCTGTTCAATGAAGAGCAAAATTTTTGGTTTTAGAATGTGCTAAAATATGCCCAGTCTCCTGGGGACAGGTAATAACTCAGTTTACTGCAAACAGCAGCCCCAAACAGAATAGTGCATCTGCTTCCTATGTCTCTGGAAGACTCAAGGACTACAAAATGGCCTCACTGCTTTGCCTCAGGTCTGGTCCCACAAATGGGAGGTATTGAGAATGAACATTCTCTGGCAGTGGCTGCCACAGAGGCATTTGTTTGGTCCTTTTCCAGTTCTTTATAGCTTTAAGTCAATTGCTCAATATGATTGCCATTTTTCCCCGGCATTGCCATTCTGGGCACACTGAAATGCAATTCTTCATTGCTTAGAAGATGTCCCTTCCCATAGAAGCCAGAACAACAGCTCTGTGCAGTGACCTTCTCCTGAAATACTTAAGACAATGCTGCTGCATTAATATACCTCTCCCAAGTCCCCATGCAAAGGCTTTGTGGTGACAGTAAGAGCTTTACAAGAACGACCCTTTTTGAAAAGATGTCCTTATGTCCTGTCTATAGCTCTAGAGTTTCTATCAAGAGCTGCCTCTCCCAAATCACCAACAGAACCCGTTGATTTTATGGCTTCTCACAGTAAGGCTGAGCACCACCTCCATAGAGCTTCAGCAGTGTCTCAGATGGCATGAAGGAAACGTCAGAATTTATTGAGAAGTTTCCTACATTGAGAAGTGTCAATGTAGGAACTTGATTAGTAGTGGGTAAGTATCATGATACAGCAGTCCAAGATGGGGGGAGCAAAATTGAGGATTTTTTAAAGTTTTATTTTTAATTTTTTGGCTGCATTGGGTCTGCACTGCTGTGCGCGAGCTTCCTCTAGCTGCGGTGAGCGGGGGGTTACTCTTTGTTGCAGTGCACGGGCTACTCATTGTGGTGGCTCCTCTTGTTGCGGAGTACGGGCTTTAGGCATGTGGGCTTCAGTAGTTGTGGTGCAGGGGCTCAGTAGTTGTGGTGCATGGGGCTTAGTTGTTCCACAGCATGTGGGATCTTCCTGGATCAGGAATCGAACCCGTGTCCTCTGCATGGGCAGGTGGATTCTTAACCACTGTGCCATCAGGGAAGTCCCCCAAATTGAGGATTTTAAGATGAGGGATTTAAAGAATCTTAGGGTGTTTTCCACTGAAGAGTTGATGGATCTTTCAGGAAGTCCCTGTAATAAACAATCTAACCATTTGCTTGGGCAGGACATTCCCAGAAGAGTAAGGAAATGTTAATGAAGACAGTGGAAGAGCAAAATAATATTTAGTGACTTCAGAAAGGCTGCACAAACTTACTTTGCTATTTAGTTTGTATTTTTTATAATTATTTCTTTTTCCTTCAGAAGCTTCAAATTTTTTCTTTGTTTTAAGTTTAATGTTAGTCTATCGTAGCTGTAGTGGGTTGTAATTGGAAGTTTGTACCTTCGGACCACCTTCAACCAATTAGACCTCCTTACCTCCACTTCTGGCAAATACCAGTCTGAACTCTATATCTATGATTTTGTTTTTCAAATTCCACATATAAGTGATGTCATACAGTATGTCTTTCTCTGTCTGACTTATTTTGCTTATAATGCCCTAAAGGGCCATCCATATTGTTGGAAATGCCAGGATTTTCTTCGTTTTTATGGATGAATAATGTTCCATTGTGTGTGTGTGTGTGTGTGTGTGTGTGTGTATATATATCTATACACACCACATTTTCATTATCCATTCATTCATTGAGCTGTTGTAAGTAATGCTGCAAGGAACATGGGAGTGCAAATATCTTTTCAAGAAAGTGATTTTGTTTCCTTCAGAAAATACCCAGAAGTGGGATTGTTGGATCATATGGTAGTACTCTTTAATTTTTTCAGAAACCTCAATACTGTTTTCCATGGTGGCTGTACCAATTTATATTCCTACCTACAGTGCACAAGGGTTCCCTTTTCTTCACATCCTTGCCAATACTTATTATTTCTTCTCTTTTAGATAACAGGTGTGAGGTGATATCTCATAGTGGTTTTGATTTACCTTTCCCTGATGATTAGTGATGTTGGGAACCTTTTCCTTTATCTGTTGGCCATTTGTATGCCTTCTTTGGAAAAATATCTATTCGGTTCCTCTGTGTATTTTTTAATCTGATTTTTTTGTCTTTGTTTTTTGCTATTGTTGTATGAGATTTTTATAAATTTTGGATATTAACCCCTTATCAGACATATAATTTACAAATATTTTCTCCCATTCTGTAGGTTACCTTTTCTTTTTGTTGATTGTTTCCTTTGTTGTGTGGAAGCTTTATAGTTCGATATACTTGCACTTGTTTATTTTTGCTTCTGTTGCCATTGCTTTTGGTGTCAAATTAAAAAAAGATCATTGTCAAGACCAATGTCATGTAGCTTATCCCCTATGTTTTCTTCTATGAATTTTATGGTTTCAGGTCTTATTTGCAAGTCTACTCCATTTTGAGTTCATTTTTGTTTATGGTGTAAGATAGTGGTCCAGTTTCATTCTTTTGCACGTGCCTGTCCAGTTTTTCTAACACCATTTGTTGAAGAGAGAGTATCTTTTCTCCATTATACATTGTTGGCTCCCTCATCATGATTTAATTTGCTGTATATGCATGGGTTTATTTCTGGGCTCTCTTTTATGTTCCATTGACCTTTATGTCTATTTTTATGTCAGTACCATACTCTTTTGATTACTAAAGCTTTGTGTTATACTTTGAAATCATGAAGTGTGATGCTTCCACCTTTGTTCTTCTTTCTCAAGATCACTCTGGCTGTTTGCGGTCTTTTGTGGTTCCATATAAATTTTAGGATGTTTTGTTCTATTTCTGTGAAAAATATCATTGGAATTGTGATAGGGGTTATATTGATTCTGTACATTGCTTTGGGTAGTGTGGACATTTTAACCATATTAACTTTTCCAACCCATTAACACAGAATCTTTCCATTTATTTGTTTTTTTAAAATTTCTTTTATATATATCATAATTTTCTTTTTAAAATATTTATTGATTTATTTATTTACTTGCTTACTTATTTTGGCTGCACCGTGTCTTTGTTGTGGCACGTGGGATCTTTGTTACAGCATGTGGGCTTCTTAGTTGTGGCATGCGGAACTCTGAGTTGTGGCATGCAAACTCTTAGTTGTGGCATGCATGTGGGATCTAGTTCCCCAACCAGGGATTGAACCCATACCCCATGCATTGGGAACATGGAGTCTTAGCCACTGGACCACCAGGGAAGTACTTCTTTTTTTTTTTTTTTTTTTTAACATATATCATTATTTTTTTTTTATTATTTTTTTTGGGGGTACACCAAGTTCAATCATCTGTTATAATACACATATCCCCGTAGTCCCTCCCTTCCTTGACTCCCCCCCCCTCGAGTCTCCCCCACCCTCCCCACCCCAGTCCTCTAAGGCATCTTCCATCCTCGAGTTGGACTCCCTTTGTTATACAACAACTTCCCACTGACTATCTGTTTTACAGTTGGTACTATATATATGTCTGTGCTACTCTCTCGCTTCGTCTCAGTTTCCCCTTCACCCCCCGCCCCCTCCCATACCTCGAGTTCTCCAGTCCATTCTCTGTATCTGTGTCCTTGTTCTTGTCACTGAGTTCATCAGTACCATTTTTAGATTCCGTATATGTGAGTTAGCATACAATATTTGTCCTTCTCTTTCTGACTTACTTCACTCTGTATGACAGATTGTAGTTCTATCCACCTCATGACATATAGCTCCATCTCATCCCTTTTTATAGCTGAGTAATATTCCATTGTGTATATATGCCACATCTTCTGTATCCATTCATTTGTTGATGGGCATTTCAGTTGCTTCCATGTCCTGGCTATTGTAAATAGTGCTGCAATAAACATTATGGGAAGTACCTCTTATAATTTTCAATGTACAGGTCTTTTGTATCTCTGGTAAAACTTATTCCTAGGGTTTTTTTTTTTTTAATTTCATTATAAATGGGTTTTTTTAAAATTTCTCTTTCTCATAGTTTGTTATTAGTGTATAGAAACAACTAATATTTGTATGTAAATTTTATATTTGCAAACTTACTGAATTTATTTATTAGTCCTACTAGTTTTTTGTTGGAGTCTTTAGGGTTTTCTATATAAAAGATCATGTCATCTGCAAATAGAGACAACTTTAATTCTTCTTCCCTGTTTGGGTGTCTTACATTTCTTTTTCTTGCCTAAATGCTCTAAAACTTCCAATACTGTGTTCAATCAGAGTGTCAATGATAGGCATCCTTGTCTTGTTCCTGATCTTAGAGGGATAACTTTCAGTTTTTAGATCATTGAGCATGATGTTAGCTGTGGGTTTGTCATATGTGCCCTTTATTATGATGAGGTATGTTACTTCTATACCCTTTTTATTGAGAGTTTTTATCATAAATGAATATTGAATATTCAAAAATGTTTTTCTGCATGTATTAAGATGACCATATGATTTTTATCCTTCATTTGGTTAATATGGAGTATCACATTGATTGATTTGAAGGTGTTGAATCATTCTCACATCCCTGGAATAAATCCCACTTGATCGTGGTATATGATCCTTTTAATGTTGTCAAATTAGTTTTTCTAATATTTTGTTGCAGACGTTTGCATCTATGATCATGAGGGATATTGACCTGTCATTTTCTTCTGTTGTAGTGTCCTTTTATGCTTTTGGTATCAGGGTAATTTTGGCCTCCCTTGTAAAGTGAGTTTAGAAGTACTCCTTCCTCTTCTATTTTTTGGGAGAGTTTGGGAAGAATTGGCATCAATTCTTTAAATGTTTGACAGAATTTACCAGTGAAACCATCTGTTCCTGGACTTTTCTTTGTTGGGAGGTTTTTGATTACTGATTCAATCTCCTTACTAGTAATTGGTCTATTCAGATTTTGCTTTTCTTCAAGATTTAGTCTTGCTAGGTTGTGTGTTTTTAGGAATTTATCCATTTCTTCTAGGTTGTTAAATTTCTTGGTGTATAATTGTTTATCGTAGTCTTGTGAGATACTTTGTGTCTCTATGATATCAGTTGTAATGTCACAAAGCCATTTTAATGTACACAGTGCCAGGCTGATATGACAGTGAAAGGTTTTGGTTCTCATTGCCCTTTAGAGCAGTAGGAGATTGAAGTAGGTCATTTTTTTTCTTCATCCTCATAGAATAGACCAGTCTAAAAACAGTTCAGTGCTCCTTTTTTAAAAAAACTAAAACCCAGAGCCTATGGTTACAATATATCATATGGGATATTTTGGAAGAGCACTAAATTTTAGAGAGTCAGAAATAATAGGTTCAAGTCTCAGCTCTTATCCTAACATGCTGTATGATTTTGGAAAAGATAGTATACTTTATAGAGTCTTGATTGGTTTGCAATCCAGTTCAGACATGTAAAATTTTCTGAGTTGTATTGTAAAATATATGTGTACTTTAGCACTGATACTCTGTCTCTGTTCTTATTAATGTTGAAAATGAGGTGCATACTAGAACTGAATTTAAAGATTAAAAAATTAGTTTTTAGTTGGCCTATATTATGGTTATGTAAATTTTAATGACAGCACAAGACTCTCTGCTGCTAAAGTCAGTCAGTCATCTTTGCCAGGTGGGAATTCTAAGGGTAAAATATAGTAAGAAAATCTCTAAATAAGTGACAGTTGAAGAGCCACAAAGTCAAACAGTATAAACAGGATGGACAGGTAGCAATCCACCTTTTAACCCACATGGTAGCTCACATGTTTAAAATTAAGCTGATTGATTTGGAGAAGGGGAAAAAAAGTCAAGCTATTCATTTTGTAGACAAGTTTTTAATCATCTACAAAAACATCCCTGTAAACTGTTAATTGAAAAAAATCAGTTTATAAAAAATAGGTAGTTAATAGTTGTAGTTTTATATAAGCATATTTAAGTATACACACATATTCGGAACAAAAGACCAAGTACATACTCTATACATTAAATATTAAGATGCTTGTGTTAGTGTTAATTTCTTGTTTAGCTTTTTACAATTTTCCAAGTTTTCTTCATTGAACACAATTTGATTTTTTTCATAGAAAACAATGTATGTTATATAAAAGAAGAAAGAGGAGGGGAGAACAGGCTGAACCTTTCTTTAGCTTTTGTATAATATTTGATATAATGGAATTCACCAGTCTGCTATGATGTTTGAATTTCCCACTAGAGTCTCTTGCAGTGGGATAAATTACCCTCTCCAGGCATCCACTGCTTAAAGGCAAGTAGGTTATTTGGGATAGAATAACCCATGAACTCATTAGCATCCACTCACGGAGAACACAGTCCTGAGCAAATGGGACACAGAAGAAGTACAAAAAAGCACTGGTGTTGATAATGGTGGGTTCATTTATCTCCCATGGAGGGTGTGGTTGGTGGCAATTGAGCCCCATGAGGACAGGTGGTTGCTAACATTTGCCAACGTTAGAGATTCACAGGCAAGCTGGATTCTTACCTCATGTTCGTATTTCATTGTGATGTTCGACTGTATTTATGCGTCTTAAAACAAATGGAATTTTCTTCCATGGATGTTCCATTATATAATCACATTTCAATCACATTTCACATTTTTAATTCTCACAGATTGCATTCATTTTTCAGTCAGTCAGATAGAGATGGAGAATGCATTCCACTGAGATGGAATCACACTTATCACAGTATATAAGATATGGAATTGTGTTGGTGGTTAACTTCTTTTCTTGTACCTTGCTTTGGGGTGGGAATTGTGGTGAGGGTAGGGAGGGCAATGTGTATAAGACAAATATAATTTTCTTTTCTTTTCTCCAGACTTGGGCAATGCTGCCATATGATGTTGGAGTTTTTATGCAACTTTCATTCTATCATATTCAAGATAGTGTAACAGTGATGATACCTGAAACATTTGTATTTCAAAGTATTTCCAGTAATAATTTTTCTTAAAGGCATGTTTTCCTTTTCTTATGCTAAGTAATTATCTCTTTGCTAGGGGAATAATACTCTGTGCAAATGAAATAAGGGGTAGAAATTCCCTTCAGCATCCCCTTGTTAAATAATTAGTGCCAAAGTCCAATCATCAGCATTAGTGGAAGGGAGCAGCATCTGGGGAAAACCTAGATCACTTTGGCTTTGAAATGCATCATGTGAGGTTTTTTCCTTGCCTCCAATATATTCATCATTGTGAAAATACCTAACTGTGTAGATAATAAATTGACTCAATATTGTATGATTATATAAAAATTGTTGGTGGAGAATGATCACTCAGGCACAAAATACTACGATGGTATAGAGAACAGGCTTAGGAGTGAGATGTAGGTTTAACCTTGGTTTTGCCACTTGTTAGCTCTTGCCTTTGGGTAAGTTTTACTTTTCTGAACCTCAGTTTTCTAATCTGTGAACCAAAGTAAGGATAGTTCTAGTACCTACCACTTGGCTATGTTTGAGGAACAAAGGACTTAACAAAAGGTAAATGCTTAGCATTGTGAATGGTCCTCTGTAAGTAATTAAAAGTAGTAATTGTATCAAGTACTGTGATGGAGGCACTGATTTGGATTATCCACAAACAGGAATACATAAAACTGTAGCAGATATTAGATAAATTATTCAGATAAATAGAGCTCATGTGTTTGCTGAAGCCTCACTCAACTTTAAGTCCTCAACAGAATCGTCAAATGTGGACATGGAATATTAATGACACTTTACTCTTGTTGTCAGATTCCTTGTCTGCAGTGTTGTAAGTCAACTGGCACAGAAATTTAGCAAGGATCTTTTACCTAGGTAATTAAGTATTCTTCCACAGCATTAATTTTAATGATTATAAACTATTCCATCATATTGAAGCACATCTATTTCTCTGTCTGTTTAATAAAAATCTTGGACATTTTGGCTGTTTGTAGTATTTCACTCTGGCAGAGACTGATAGGCGTACATCAATCTCTGTTCTCCTCTTACTTGTTAATTGAACTAAAAATTTTAGCTGGATCTGTGGCTGCCCAACTTAAAACTACATTTCCTACTCTCCTTTGCAGCTTTGGGCATGTAATTATATTCTGGCCAGTACTCTATGAGTAACAGTGCTGTGTTCCACTTCCTAGGTCTGTCCCTAAAAATGAATTAATGCCCTGGCCTTTCCTACTTTGCTCTTCACTAGAAGATGATGAGAGCTGGAGCAGTGGCCCTAGTTACAGAGATCAAAACCATGAGGTTAGAAGTGCTGCTTAACCAGCCCTGAACTGCTTCCACAAGAAAAACACAAATGTCTCAAATGTGTATTTTATTCATGCCATACTTACAGGGGTCTCTTTGTTTTATAAGTTATAACCTAAATCCCTATATGGGCAATGCTATGAGGATCATATTATGTCTGTGAACTTCTTCTGATTATTTCTGTAGATAAGTTCCTAGGAGTAAAAATTCTTACTTAAATAGCGTACATATTTGAGGCATTTGTTACATATTTCAAAATAAATCATCAGCAGTGTATGAGCCTGCCAATTTTCCTGTGCCCACACTGGCTCTTGGTATTGTTATTTTTGTTTTTACTTTGTCAATTGATATTTTAATTTGCATTTACTTGACTAATTGTGTGGTTGAATATTTTTCTTATGTTCACTGTTTGCATTCTCGAACCACTTTTTAAAAAAATACTATCCTACCTTTAAGTCATTTAAAGAAAACTTTTTATAATTTAAGTATAGCAAGTATTCATTTTGTGTCTATCTTAAAAATGCCTCCTCAGTTTGTCACTTACCTATAACTTTTGTTTAGGAATTTTTTAGTGTTAATATCAAATAAAGATCTGCCAGTTGTTCTCTTTACAATTAGATTCATTGTGGTCATGAGCCCAAAGCTTAAGGTCCATAATTATTCACAATACTTTCCTAGTATGACTTCACTTTTTACTGTTTAAATCTGTAATCCATATGAAATTATTTTTGATACATGATCTAATTTTACTTTTAGTATTGTTTTTATAGATGGTTGGGCAGTTTTCCCCATACCACTTATACCACTGCTACTCACTTACGAGCAATATCTCTCCTCTAAGGTGAATTCGTAAGTGTGTATAGACTTCATTGTGTGTCACAATGACTGGGAGGTGTTACTGACGTTTAGAATATAGAGACCAAGGATGCTAAATATCCTGCAATATGAGGTATAATGCTGCATAAAGAAGAAATGTCCTGCCCAAAATATAAAAAAAGTCCCATTGAGAAATGCAGATTTTTTATTCTCCCACTGATTATAATTGCCACCTTTATCACAGATGAAATTTCCAAATTTTTTATATATATCTATGGATATACACTCTGTGTTGTGTTCCAACTATTACCACTGGATTTTTAAAAAATTTAATTTTATTTTTGTTTCAAATCTTTATTGGAGTTTGTTTTACAATATTATGTTAGTTTCTACTGTACAACACAGTGAATCAGCTGTATTCATACATATATCCCCATATCCACTTCCTCTTGAGCCTCCCTCCTACCCTCCCCTCTAGGTCCTCACAACGCCTCGAGTTGATCTCCCAGTGTTATGCAGCAGCTTCCCACTAGCTATCTATTTTACATTTGGTAGTGTATATATACCAATGCTACTCTCTCACTTAGTCCCAGCTTCTGCTTCCCCCTCTGTGTCCTCAAGTCCTTTCTCTACATCTGCGTCTTTATTCCTGCCCTGCCACTAGGTTCATCAGTATCATTTGTTTTTCTTTTTCTGACTTACATCACTCTGAGTGACAGACTCTAGGTCCATCCACCTCACTACAAATAACTCAGTTTCATTCCTTTTTTATGGCTGAGTAATATTCCATTGTTTATATGTGCTACATCTTTATCCGTTCATCTCTTGATGGACATTTAGGTTGCCTCCATATCCTGGCTATTGTAAGTAGTGCTGCAATGAACATTGGGGTGCATATATCTTTTTGAATTATGGTTTTCTCAGGGTATATGCCCAGCAGTGGGATTGTCGGGTCATATGGTTGTTCTAGTCTTAGTTTTTTAAGGAATCTCCATACTGTTCACAGTGGCTGTATCAATTTACATTCCCACCAACAGTGCAAGAGGGTTCCCTTTTCTCTACACCCCCTCCAGCATTTATTGTTCCTAGATTTTCTGAGGATGGCCATTCTGACTGGTGTGAGGTGAAACCTCATTGTACCACTGGATTTTAAATGATCTTAGTTCTGTCATATTAAATTGTTATTGCATTACATTATTCTTCTTTTGTCTAAAACCCCATGGCTATCTTCTTCAAGTCTTCCTTCCAATGAATAATTTTGTCAAATTACATCTTTTCACTGATATGACTTTATGCAATTTTGTGATAAATGTGTTCTATAAAGTTTGATTTTATTTTTATAACATGGAAGTCAATATCTTTTAATAAGGGATTATTTTACTGTTATATTTGACTTCTCTCTTTTCATACTGTCTGATTTTTTGTTTCTTTGTTATTCTTTTATTTGATAATCTGATCTTTTCCTTTGCTGCTTTACATTGAAGCATTTGAATTTATATATTCTACCTTTATTGTGATAGCCTAATGGAGCAAATAATTCATAGATGAAACAAAGCATTAAATGGCTAACATGTATATTATAATATAGTCCTAATTAATGTGAATATTTAAAATTAGATATTTTGGTCTATAAGTTTGGTGGAGATTAAAAATGTAAACAGTGTGTCATTCAAAACTGGTAGGAGTGTATAATCTTTGAAAGAATATTTAACAGTATCTGACAATATAAATGTACATACCCTTTGCCTTGCCTATGTCTATAATCTACTTTTTTTCCCATTATATTTTAGCCAGATACTCTTTGACCAAGGGGAAGCTTAACAAAAGTGATGTTGAAGTAGAAACTAATCATAGGTAAAATAGTTTAGTTTTGCTTCTTTTTTTTTGTTTCTTTAACGTTGAACTTTGTAAACACCTCGCTAGGGTCCTTCCTTCCAGGATCCTGGGAGGAGTCTGAGTGTATGATGGGACTTGGGGATTTAAAGCTAAAGCTTCATGAGCATCAGTGTAAAACTGCCTCTGATAAGAATGTTATGAAATGTTAATTTTTTATTAACAGTTACTTTTACTCTACATTTTCTCAGTTCTTTAATCATTATTTATTTTATAGCATTCCCCCAATTCTCAAATTAATTTTATCTGATATATCAATTTATTAGTTATTCTTTTTTATGTAGAATACGTTGGGTATGTACTTTCTCATCCTTGAATATCTGAATATCTGTATTTCTGCTGTCCTCATAGGTGTATAATAGCTTGGCTGGGTTTAGAATTTTGTTGCTATTTTATTTTTTCTCAGAACTCCATAGTCATTTTTCAAATGTTTCCCAGCTTTTTAATGTTATGGAAGATATGACAAATAAAAGTTACATTTGGTTTTCTTTTTAGGTAAGCTGTTTTCGATTTGCTTGTTTTCTTGTTGGTTTGTTGCTATGGATATTAATAGGAGTTTTCCTCTCTCCTTGACAGTAAAAAGTTATGCATAGATATAGATTTACTCTGTAAACCCTTCTTTTCTACAAAGTTGTTTTTCATTATTTCTCCTAAATCTGCTATATCTTTTTGTGGAATTCCATATAAATGTGTGTGTTTGTGTGTATACATAATATATGAAGTATGTATGTATATGAACATATTTAGTTGGTTATTAAAATATAGTAGAATGACTTAATTTAGCTTTAGGGCTTTGAATCAAGAAAACCTACCTTTGAGTCCCAGCTCTTCACTTTAGTAGCTATGTGACTTTGGAAAACTTATAGAAATTTACTATGCCTCCATTTTTTGAACAATAAAGTAATAATAATAATAATAATATCTACCTCACAGCACTGAGAGAAATAAATGAAATAAATATGTTACATATTTAGAACAGCTTCTGGCATATAATAAGCACTCAATAAAATTATATATTTTACTTATTTTCCTTCATCACAGTTTTACATTAAGTGAATATAAAATCTTCTGTGATTTTATTTTGTTGCCTTTTTATCACTCCCTGCTAATTAAAATATTTTACAAATATAATATATATTTTCATTGAAAATGCACAATAATGTGTTACATATTTTTCTAACATTTTCTCCTGTTATTTGTTTCTGGTATATTTACTTTTAAGTGACTCAATTTCATAGATCATTACAATTCTAGAGGAAAATTACTCAGGGGAAAAAGTTGATCAACTTGTAGCAGACATCCTGTTGCTACTTCATTCAATTTTATTCTCTCCATTTATTAGAAGCCACTCAAAGATCTTCACCTACATTCATTCTCTGATGATGGTATAAATGAATACACTTTGACAGGTATATCTAAGAATTCCTTGGAACAAATAGTTTTCCTTGGCTAATTGCCTATTTCTATGTGACAGTTGATTTCAGGAGATGATACAGGTTTTCCAGAATTGGGTGATAGCATGTCTTCATTGGGCCAGAAGAGTGGTCACAAACTGTTAACCTACTAATTATGTTTCATTTGACCAATATAGTATTTTTTAATGTCTTTAGATACTGCATGCACTCTCTATTTCTCTACAATCCCAACTACTCTCTGTTGATTTTACACCAGGGCCACTTCGCTTATTTCTACAATGTGCTCTGTAAACATTTAAGGTTGTGATTCCTAAGCTGATGTAAAGTTTGTGCAAGTGAACCTTGGGGTGAAGATCAAGAATAGCAAGAGGCCATAAAGTCATGTCTAAACCTGCCAACTGGGATATTAATGAATCAGTGCATTCACCAAATATTTATTGAGTACCTGCTGTGTGCCAGAATTTGAGATACGTTCTAAAGATAGAGCAGTAAACAAAATAAACATAGTCAGTGGCCCTCTTGGAGCTTACAGTGTAGTGGAAGAAACAGAAAATTAACAAGTTACATAAATGAAAAATTGTAATTGTGATTTATGACTGAAAGAAGGTAGAAAATAGAAATGTTTTCTATATCTGAATTTGTTTCTCTTTTGTATATATATTTGTTTTGTTTTTTAGATTCCACATATAAGTGATATCATACAGTATTTGTCTTTCTCTGTCTGACTTATTTCACTAAGAACAGTATTCTCTAGGTCCATCCACTTTGCTACAAATGGCAAAATTTTATTCTTTTTTATGGCTGAGTAGTAGTCCATCTTGTGTGTGTGTGTGTGTGTGTGTGTGTGTGTGTGTGTGTGTGTATGTATGTATGTGTAAATATAAATATACACACACACCCCACACATCTTCTTTACCCTTTTGTCTGTTGATGGACACTTGAGTTGCTTCCATATCTTGGCTATGGTAAATAATGCTTCTATGAACATTGGATTCCATGTATCTTTTCAAATTAGTGTTTTCATTTTTTCTAGAATAGCCAGGAGTGGATTGCTGGATCTTATGGTAGTTCTATTGTTAGTTTTTCAAGGAAACTGCATACTGTTTTCCATAGTGGTTGCACAAATTTACATTCCCACCAACAATGTACAAGAGTTCCCTTTTTTCAACATCCTCCCCAAATTTTTATTATTTTAAAATTTCCTGGTCAACTGGCCCATTTACAAATGGATTGCTTTCTGTACATGGCCAGTGACGTATCTCATTGATTTACTAATCTGATGACAGTCCTGTTAACCCTCTCTGGTTAAGCTCTCAACCAGTTGGCTCAACACGAAGTTTCTCAGCCATGAATTTACAGAAGCAGCTTATAAAATTGCTCTTTAATTTCCTACGTGTCTGATGCATACAGTATGTGGGAGCTTGTGTCTGCCAGCCCCACTGGGCTGAGTTACAAGTCAAAACTGTAGACTGTACTTATTTCTGATGGTGACCTAGCTGATATTCATTCCAATAGTATTCTCATCTGAATTTATGACTGTCATGGAGAGACTGAGTTCCTAATAAGATTTTTTTCTGAATTCCTACAGGCATTCCCATGGTACCAGATCCTGGTGACCTGTCATAGGCCTCTGCATATGGACAGAATTTTAGCTCAGATTCAAAATGAGAGCATGTGCCCTTGACCTATATCTTTCCCCAGCATAGCTAAATCTCTAATGTCAACTTTGATTGATCAGATATTTGATAGCACAGCTTCTCAAATGATCAGCACTTGTGAACATCTAGGGCTTAATAATAATATTCACTAATACATATTCGGTGCTCATTATGTACCAAACACTACAGAGATTATTTTCTTGGTTCTTCAAAACAGCAAGTTATAGTGGAACTTTTATTGAATCACCATTTTACGGATGGAAAGGTGGTAAACTAGAGTGAATTTCCCAAGATCTGTGCTAATAATTGATGGAGCTTGGATTTTTCAACTCAGCTCTCTATGGCTTTAGAACATGAGGTTTTAACAACTATAGTACTATCCCCAGAATATGAGTTTTTACATTGCCCTATAATTATGAAGTGCGGAAAGATACCAAAGTGCCTTTTGAGCCATCAAAGAAAGATTTCTGGTTTTTCCAGCTTAGCAGTGTGTATTCTATGTATAATATTATTTTCTAGAGATATAAAAAATAAATAGTATGTTATATTTATATTATATTGTGATAAGGGCCATACTATCAGTTTCGATGAAGAGATTTCAGAACACTGACTGGTAGTGATACTGCAATTGGACCTGATGAATAATTCCAGAAATAATGCTAAGCAAAGAACAGTAAGAAGGGAGTTCCATCCAGGGCGAGTATTATGAACGAAAGTCAGAAAGATATATCCAAATAGATGGTATGTCACAGGAAAAGGACAAATAATTTGTTGTGACCAAAGCAGAGTACGCATGGGAGGAGGAGGATAAATTGTGAAGAGTCTTCGATGTTCTATCTTATTAGTAATGGTGTGGGTTTGTAAATATATATATGTGTATATGTAGATATGATTCATTTATTTGTGCACTCATTCATTTATTCATTCATCCAGTGAACATTTAACAAGTACTTACTCTATGCCAGGTACCATGCTAAATGATAGTGATTCAGTGATCTAAGACATGGCTCCTCTCCTCACAGAATCCTCTCACAGACTAATTGCATGTAGCCCATAATTCATTTTAGTAACTTATAAATTATTTTCATGCACAGATTTTTCCTTCTCAGCAAACATGTATACTCAACAATGTATATACACCACCTATATGTTTCAAGATGTTTTTCAGAGCCCATACTGAATGTCTAAGCATTCTGTGAGCCTATTATTAGAATGCAGTACTTACTCTTCAAATTTATTCTTCCAAATGGTCCCTGAACCTCACAATACTCTTTCAAAAACGCTTTTATCTCTTTGTCCCTTGGAGGGAGGTCACTCTAAGTGCATTTTTATGTGTGCTGCAAAAAGGGCAGCACAGCTTAAGCCTGATTGAAAATCTGATGTTTTCCCTAATGTCACAAGGATATCCTGAGACAATGACTGAGGGGCTATGCACCAGTACCCAGCTGGAACCCTGATACTTACATTGACAGGTGCATTATCAACAGAGACATTGATTTAGAGTGAATTAAGTAACTAATTTCCGTTTTCAAGCCTCCAATTGCATTTTAGCACCAGGAGATATTAACCAGTATTCTTGTAGGTGAAACCTGATTGTGTTAAGGAGGGTACCTGAACAATTGGAGGGAGCCAGGATAGGAAATTAGAGTTCTGAGTTTTGTTCCCAGGTCTACTGTGCTGGGTCACCTTGTGTAACTTACATCATGACTGAGTCTTAGTTTCTAAAAATCAGATCTTACTTGCTGTAATCCTGAGGAAGAATTTTGAATTACTGACTTGCTATGTATAACTCTCTCAGGGTAAGTATATGCAAGGAATTGCTGTAGATGCTGGATTTTTCAAATTGTTGAAATGAAACATTGAGTTGGTCTTGAAATATACTACTTTTCATTTGTATAGCCAGCAAACTAAAAGGCAAAGTTGAAACACTTAAGTGCTCTCATTTCCAGCAGGATTCTAGCAGATTGGTTGAGCATAGTAGAGTAAGAAGGGAGGAAGAGATCTTATGTATGAAATCACTGTAAGGCATACAAAATATTAATATTGTGTAATAACTCTTCTGGGTATAATTGTGCTACTTTAAAAACTTTAAAGATATATTGGTGCTACTTATCATCAAAAATATTTTAAACAACAAAGGTATAGCCAGAATTATGTTGAGTCAAATTGTGAATATACAGTTCTACTCTAGAATATTCTGTTTCCTTCTCACTTTCATATATATATATCATAATTTATACTAATAGTATAACTATAACATTTTACAATTCACATATAAGCCAATTCGTTTTAGCTTGTATTATTCTCTTTATTTCATAGTTGGAGAAATTGAAATTCAGGTTGATTGTTACTTGCCAATATTTCCTAGCTAGGACTGAACTCTGGCAATTCTACATCCACAGATAGTGACCTCTCCGCCGCAGTATGCTGTGTATACTAAATTGTGGTATAGCTAAAGAAAGCTATGACACCTAAGAGATTTGAAAGGTTAATTTGGGCCAAAGGCCTCAAGGAAAGACGATTTCATTACTGAGATGGGATACTTGAAGTATGGAATTTATTTATAATAGAGAACACTAAAAACACACAGTACTTTACCTTATTTTTAACCTCATGAAACCCATAGTTTCTGAAAATAAATAGCTTCTGGTATTTTATTAGTGTGTGTTTTATAGACTCAATTTGGGGCGAGTTCCGTAAAAAGCAAGGACAAATAAATTTGGGGAAAATTGCACATGATATCCTTTTTTTTTTTTTTTTGAGAAGTGTGTATTAGTAGATAAAATGTTTTGAGAAATTCTGTAAAAAGGAAATGTGTTCAAGTTTGTTACATTTGGCTCTTCTTCCTTTTTAAATCTTAATACCTATTAAACCTCTCCTGGAACACTAATTTGGAAAATGGAAAATAATTGTCCCATTTCTCCTACTAACCACATCTATCCTTTTCCTTCTGTAATTGCACTTCAAGAGAAAACTAAAAGAATCCAAAATAAATTGATGCTGAATATGGTTGTAGTCATAATGTCATTAGAGTGGAAACTATAGAGACCACGATTTGTTTTTCCTAAAAGCGTCACATATCAGAGTTGCTCAGTATATTATACTAATGTTTCCATCCAATTGACAGGTAAATCTGTCCTGACCATTTTTATCCATGAGAAGAATAAAATATTTCTAGACTTTTTAAGGAAAACAAGTATCTATTCACTGACATTAGACATCTTTCTAAGAGCTGAGGGCTGGAACAGTTGATCTTTGTTTATTTCCTATAATTTCATTAGAAGGGGTCATTTTTATGTCATCTCTCCATTGCTCTTACTCAACTCGTTAGCTTGAATACTGTTTGTGAGGTTACGATTTCTTTGTTGCTTTCGGGACATGACTCTATTTTAGCCGATTGGGTTAGCTTGATTATTGCTTATACTGATGCGCCTAACCAGAATAAAGCCACATACCCATGTGTTTTGTGGCAAGGTCTCTCTTGAAATATAAAGTCATCCTTGATGACTTTTCTTGAGAAAGGGGGTCTATTTCAGGTCAGATGCAGGAACTGAGAGGGATAATTCTAACTGGTAAAGACTGCGAAGCTCTCTCCTTTCAATTAATTAAGATATCCGAGAGTATTCCTAGATGGTGCATTGTGAGATTTTGCCCATTGCATGGAGGAATTCGGAAAGATAAGAAATTAATAACCCTAAGCAAGATGCTGTTGAAGGGTGCACTAGACTTTTGTGGTCCAAGTACTGATGTTGCAAGACAATGAGAAGAATTGGTGCTAAGACCTTCAAACCCTGGAGACAAACTAGCCATGGTAGGATTCAAGACTTCAGTGTTTAACTCTCCAGTTTCATCCTTTCTCTCTATTTCACCAGCCTTCTACTGAACAAATTTATTAAACGTATTTCATATAACTGAATGGATTACTCTTTCTTCCATTTGGTCCTTTTCACATTCTATTTCCTCCATCTGGAATATTCCCCCTTGACCCTACTCCCACTCTAATTTGATAAATGCCTACAAATGCCTCAGTTCTTCTCTCGAGATATTACTTTTTGAAGAAGTCATTTTTTTTTGTTTTGTTTTGTTTTTTGTTTGCTTTTTGTGTTTTTTTTTTTATTTAAGCTCTTTATTGGAATGTAATTGCTTTACACTCTTATACCAGTTTTTGAGGTACACCAAAGTGAATCAGCTGTATTTATACATATATCCCCATATGCCCTCCCTCCCACGACTCCCTTCCACCCTTCCTGTCTTGGCCCTCTAAAGCATCACCCATCATCAAGTTGATCTCCCTTTGTTATACAGCAACTTCCCACTAGCTATCTATTTTACAATTGGTAGTGTATCTGTGTCTATGCTACTCTCTTACTTCGTCCCAGCTTCCCTTTCGCCACCGGCCCCAACCCCCCGCACCCCCCAGCCCCCTATCCTCAAGTCCGTTCTCTACATCTTCATGTTTATTCTTGCCCTGTCACTGGATTCATCAGTACCATTTTTTTTTTAGATTCCATATATATGAGTTAGCATACGGTATTTGTTTTTCTCTTTCTGGCTTACTTGGTTCTGTATGATGGTCTCTAGGTCTACCCACCTCATTACATATAGTTCAATTTCATTCCTTTATATGGCTGAATAATATTCTGTTGTATATATGTGCCACATCTTCTTTATCCATTCATCTATTGATGGGCATTTAGGTTGCTTCCATGTCCTGGCTATTTTAAATAGTGCTGCAATGAACATTGTGGTACATGTTTCTTTTTGAATTATGGTTTTCTCTGGGTATATGCCCAGCAGTGGGATTACTGGGTCTTATAATACTTCCATTTTTAGTTCTTTGAGGAACCTCCAAACTGTTTTCCATAGTGGCTGTACCAACTTACATTCCCACCAACAGTGCAGGAGAGTTCCCTTTTCTACACACTCTCTCCAACATTTGTTGTTTCTAGATTTTGTGATGATGGCTATTCTGACTGGTGTGAGGTGATACCTCATTGTGGCTTTGACTTGCATTTCTCTAATGATTAGTGATGTTGAGCATCTTTTCATGTGTTTGTTAGTCATCTGCATGTCTTCTTTGGAGAAATGTCTATTTAGGTTTTCTGCCCATTTGTGGATTGGGTTATTTGCTTTTTTGGTATTAAGCTGCATATCTGCTTATATATTTTGGAGATTAATCCTTTGTCTGTTGCATCATTGGCAAGTATTTTCTCCCATTCTGAGGATTGTCTTCTTGTCTTGTTTGTGGTTTCCTTCTCTATGCAAAAGCTTTTAAGTTTCATGAGGTCCCATTTGTTTATTCTTGATGTTATTTCCATGATTCTAGGAGGTGGGTCAAAAAGGATCTTGCTTTGATGGATGTCATAGAGGGTTCTGCCTATGTTTTCCTCTAGGAGTTTTATAGTGTCTGGCTTTATATTGAGGTCTTTAATCCATTTTGAGTTTATGTTTGTGTATGGTGTTAAGCAGTGTTCTAATTTCATTCTTTGACATGTAGCTGTCCAATTTTCCCAGCACCACTTATTGAAGAGGCTGTCTTTTTTCCATTGTATATTCTTGCCTCCTTTGTCAAAGATAAGCTGCCCATATGTGTGTGGGTTTACCTCTGGGTTCTCTATTCTGTTCCTTGATATTCCTTTCTATTTTTGTGTCAGTACCATACTGTCTTCATCACTGTGGCCTTGTAGTATAGCCTGAAGTAAGGAAGCCTGATTCCACCAACTCCGATTTTCCTTCTCAAGATTGCTTTGGCTATTCGGGGTCTTTTGCGTTTCCATACAAATCGTAAGATTTCCTATTCTAGTTCTGTGAAAAATGCCATTGGTAATTTGATCAGGATTGCATTGAATCTGTAAATTGCTTTCGGTAGGATAGTCATTTTCACAATGTTGATTCTTCCAATCCAAGAACATGGTATGTCCCTCCATCTGTTTGTATCGTCTTTGATTTCTTTCATTAGTGTCTTATAGTTTTCTGCATATGGGTTTTTTGCCTCCTTAGGCAAGTTTATTCCTAGGTATTTTATTCTTTTTGTTGCAATGGTAAATGGGAGAGTTTCCTTAATGTCTCTTTCTGATGTTTCTTTGTTAGTGTATAGGAATGCAAGAGATTTCTGTGCATTAATTTTATAGCCTGCTACTTTACTAAATGCATCAGTTAGTTCTAGCAGATTTCTGTTAGAATCTTTAGGGTTTTCTATGTATAATATCATGTCAACTGCAAAGAGTAACAATTTTACTTCTTTTCCAATTTGGATTCCTTTTATTTCATTTTCTTCTCTGATTCCTGTGGCTAAAACTTCCAAAACTATGTTGAATAATAATGGTGAGAGTGGGCACCGTTGTCTTGTTCCTGTTCTTAGAGGGAATGCTTTCAGTTTTTCACCATTTAGAGTGATGTTGGCTGTTGGTTTGTTATATATGGCTTTTATTATGTTGAGGTAATTTCCTTCCATGCCCATTTTCTGGAGAGTTTTTTTTTTTTTTTATCATAAATGGATGTTGAATTTTGTCAAAGGATTTTTCTGCATCTATTGAGATGATCATGTGGTTTTTATCCTTCAGTTTTTTAATATGATATATCACATTGATTGATTTGCATATATTGAAGAATCCTTGCATCCCAGGGATAAACCCCACTTGATCATGGTGTATTTTCTTTTTAATGTGCTGTTGGATTCTGTGAGCTAGTATTTTGTTGAGGATGTTTGCATCTATATTCATCAGTGATATTGGCCTGTAATTTTGTTTTTTTGTGACATCTTTGCCTGGTTTTGGTATCAGGGTGATGGTGGCCTCGAAGAATGAGTTTGAGAGTGTTCCACCATCTACTGTATTTTGGAACAGTGTGAGAAAGCTTCTCGAAATGTTTGATAGAATTCGCCCATAAATCCACCTGGCCCTGGGCTTTTGTTTGTTGGGAGATTTTTAATCACAGTCTCAATTTCTGTCATTGTGATTGATCTATTCATTTTTTCTATTTCTTCCTGGTTCAGTCTTGGAAGATTGTACTTTTCTAAGAATTTATGCACTTCTAGGTTTTCCAATATGTAGGCATATAGTTGCTGACAGTTGTGTCTCATGATCTTTTGTATTTCTGTGGTGTCTGTTGTTACTTCTTTTTCATTTCTAATTCTGTTGATTTGCGTCTTCTCCCTTTTTTTCCTGATGAGTCTGGCTAATGGTTTATCAATTTTGTTTATCTTCTCAAAAAACCAGCTTTTAGTTTCATTGATCTTTGCTATTGTTTCCTTCCTTTCTTTTTCATTTATTATGATCTGATCTTTATGATTTCTTTCCTGCTGCTCACTTTGGGGTTTTTTTGTTCTTCTTTCTCTAATTGTTTTAGGTGTAAGGTTAGGTTGTTTATTTGATATTTTTCTTGTTTCTTGAGGTAGGACTGTATTGCTATAAACTTCCCTCCTAGAACTGCTTTTGCTGCGTCCCATAGGATTTGGGTTGTTGTGTCTTCTTTGTCATTTGTTTCTAGATATTTTTTGATTTCCTCTTTGATTTCTTCAGTGATTTCTTCGTTGTTTAATAGTGTACTGTTTAGTTTCCATGTGTTTGTATATTTTACAGTTTTTTTTTCAGGTAATTGATATATAGTATCATGGCATTGTGGTCAGAGAAAATGCTTGATAGGATTTCAGTTTTTTTTTAATTTACCAAGGCTTGATTTGTGACCCAGGATGTGATCTGTCCTGGAAAATGTTCCATATGCACTTGAGAAGAAAGTGTATTCTTTCGTTTTTCAATGGAATGTCTTATAAATATGAATTCAGTCGAGATGGTCTAATGTGTCATTTAAAGCTTGTGTGTCCTTATTTATTTTCTGTTTGGATTATCTTTCCATTGATGTAAGTGGGGTGTTAAAGTCTCCTACGATTATTGTGTTACTGTCAATTTCCCCTCTTATGGCTGTTAGCATTTGTCTTATGTATTGAGGTGCTCCTATATTGGGTGCAAAGATATTTACAATTGTTATATCTTCTTCTCGGATGGATCCCTTGATCATTATGGAGTGTCCTTCCTTGTCTCTTGTCTTTACCTTCAAGTCTAATGTGTCTGATATGAGTATTGCTACTCCAGCTTTCTTTCGACTTCCATTTGCATGGAATATCTTTTGCCATGCCTTTACTTTCAGTGTATTTGTATCCCTTGGTCTGAAATGGGTTTCTTATAGGCAACATATATAAGGGTCTTGCTTTTGTATCCATTCAGCCAGTCTGTGTCTTTTGGTTGGAGCATTTAATCCATTTACATTTAAGGCGATTGTTGACATGTGTGTTCCTATTACCATTTTCTGAATTGTTTTGGGTTTGTTTTTGTAGGACTTCTCCTTCTCTTGTGTTTCCTGCTTAGAAAACTTCCTTTGGCAATTGCTGTAAGGCTGGTTTGGTGGTGCTGAATTCTCTTAACTTCAGCTTGTCTGTAAAGCTTTTGATTTCTCTGTCGAACCTGAATGAGATTCTTGCTGGGTAGAGTATTCTTGGCTGTAGGTTTTTCTCTTTCCACACTTTCAGTATATTTTGCCACTCCCTTCTGGCCTACAGAGTTTCTACAGATAGGTCAGCTGTTATCCTTTTGGGTTTTCCCTTATATGTTATTTGTTGCTTTTCTCTTGCTGCTTTTAATATTTTTTCTTTGTTTTTAGTTGTCGTTACTTTGATTAATATGTGCCTTGCAGTATTTCTCCTTGGGTTTATTTTGTATGGGACTCTCTGTGCTTCTTGGACTTGATTAATTATTTCCTTTTCCATGTTGGAGAAGTTTTCCACTTCAGATATTGTCTCATACCCTTTCTTTTTTTCTTCTTCTTCTGGGATGCCTATGATGCGAATGTTGGTGTGCTTATGTTGTCACCAGCGCCTCTGAGACTGTCTTCTATTCTTTTTATTCTGTTTTTCTTTTTCCTGCTCTGTGGCAATTATTCCCCCCATTCTATGTTCCAACTCACTTATTTGTTCTTTTACCTCAGTTATTATGCTGTTTGTACCATCTAGATTATTTTTAATTTCAGTTATTTTGTTGTCCATTACTGTTTGTTTGCTCTTTAGTCCTTCTGAGTCCTTATTAACTGTTTCTTGTATTTTCTCTATTTTGTTACTGAGGTTTTGGATCATCTTTACTATCATTACTCTGAATTCTTTTTCAGGCAATTTTCCTATTTCCTCTTCATTTATTTGGTCTTGTGTATTTTTACTTTGTTCCTTCATCTGTGATGTATTTTTTGTTGTCTCATTTTCCCCCCACTTTGGATGGGCGGGATTGTGTTCCTCTCCCACTGGGTGTTTGTCCTGAGGCTTCAAGCACAGGAGTTTGTAGGCTGTTGAGTATAGCTGGGTTTTGGTGTTGAGGCGAGAACCTCTGGGAGACCTCACTCTGATGAGTATTCCCTGGGGACGGGGTTTCCCTGTTAGTCCAATGTTTTGGACTCAGAGCTCCCACCTCAGGGGCTCAGACCTGACCCCGGGCTTGTGAATCAAGATCCCACAAGCTATGTGGTGCAGGAAAACGAAAAAAATTTTTAAAAAAGTAGGAGAAGAGCAGAACAATAGCAAGATAAAAAATACGATAAGAATAGGAAACTAACACGTGTTAGAAAAAGTTTTTGAAAAAAAAAAATATGGAACAACAACTGGAAGGTAAAACAACTGCAATTGCCAAAGTGAGGAGGTGGGAAGAAGAAAAAAACAAAAAGAAAAGAAAAGAAAAGAATAAAAGCCAGAAAAGGCCTTGGCTGTGGGGCCGCGGCTTAGACAAGGTGGGGGTTTAGGCAATGGGCAAGGCCTACACTTAGAAAAGGCCCTGGGGGTGGTGGGGAATGGGGCTTAGGCCCAATGAGGCAGAGGGCCCCAGGAATGCCTCTGATCCTGGGGACAAAGGACCAGGTCGAGGTACCCAGCAGGCTCCCTGGGCCCGAGTTGGTGGGAGAAATGCTAGGCACCTCCCCTAGTCCTCCAGTCTTGGAGAGTCCCTCCCCCTTGGGTTTTCTTCTTCCTCACCCCCTCCCTCCTATTCCCCTAGGACCCTCACAGCTGCAGGGGGCACTGGAAGGTAGGAGAACAGACTCTGGCACCCAACAGGCTTTCTAGGGCCAACTGGGCTAGGGTAACTCCTTCAGCACTTCCCCACATCTCCCAGTCTCGTAGGGTCCCTGTCCGCCTCTCTTCCTCTCCCCTGCCTCCCTCTCTCCTAGGTCCCAGGCAGCTGGAGGGCGCCCTGGAGTGTGAAAAAACCAGGTCCGTGAGTCTAGCAGGCGTCCCAGGGCTAGTGGGCAGGGGAAATACCTTCCCCTCCTCCCTTGATCCTCCAATCCCAGAAGGCCCCCTCCCCTGCCCGCCTCTCCTCTTCTCCCCTGCTTTCCTTCTACACCCCTAGGACCAGTGAGACCTAAAGGGGACCCTGAAGGACCAAAGACCAGGCCTGGGGGCACAACAGGCCTCCCGGTGCCAAGTGGGTAGGGAGATTTCTCACAGCATCTCCCTTGATCCTCTGGTCCTGCAAGGTCCCCCCCACCACTGTCTGCCTCTCTTCCTCTTCCCCACTCCTCCCTCCCTCCCACCCCTGTACGACCCACTCAGCCAGAGAGGGCCCAAGAGACCGAGGGACCAGACTCGGGAGCCCAGCAGGGCTGCCAGGCCCAAGTGGGCAGGGGAAAGGTCCTCCGCACCTCCCCTGGTCCTCTGATCCTGGAACATCCCACCACCACTCTGCCTCTCTTCCTCTTCCCCCTCCCTGTTCCTACACCCCGGGGACCAGTGCATCTGGGAGGGGACCCTGGAGAGTTGGAGACCAGGCCTGGGAGCCCAGCAGGCTTCCCGGGCCAGTGGGCAGCAGAAATGCCTTCCGCTCCTCTCCTCATCCTCTGATTCCAGAAGGTCCCTCCCCCCTTCCACCTCTCTTCTTCTCCCCCCACTGCTTCCCTCCTATACTTCCAGGACCAATGGCCTGGAGGGGCCCTCGTAAGGTGGAGAACCTGCCCGGAAGAAATATCTGGCAGTGGCTCCCCTATTCTTCTGACCTGGAGAAATCCCTTCCCACCCACACTGTCTGCCTCTCTCCCTCCCCTCCGTCCCCCTCCTTCCCATGCCCCCAGGACCCACAAGCTGAAAGGGGGCCCGGAGAGTGAAGGACCAGGCCTGGGAGCCCAGTCTGCCTCCATGGCCAAGAGGGCAAGCGAAATGCCCTCTCGCCTCCCTGTCCCCCGATTTCAACGCCCCCACCCCCACCAGTCCACCTTCCCACCCCTCCTCCTTCCCTCCCACACCCCCAGGACCCAGGCAGCCCGGAGGGGACCTTGGAGGGTGGAGGACCCCACTGGGGAGCCCAGCAGGCTCACAGGCCTCCTGGCCTCCTGGCCTCCTGGGTGGGAGAAACCCAGTTGCGGTTTCACGATCTCCCCAGCCCCCAAGGGTCTCTTCAGATGGAAACCTCCCCCCTCCCCCAGCCCCCCCCCCAGGGGCACCGGTCCCGTGCGGCTTCCCCTTTCCCGCCCCCCTGACTTCCCCCTGATCCTACCCTGTTGCTCAGGGGTTCCTCGGGTCTCCTTGGGCCTCAGGTCCCCAGCTGGCCTCCAGCAACTGATCTATTTGTCCAGAAGTCATTCTTGATCCCTGCCCATACGCTTTCCCTCCTTTAAGTTTTGTATTGCATGTCTCTCCTGTGTGATCTCAGAGCACCCTGCATTTTCCCCATATCTACACCCACACTACTGTATTGTAAGTGTCTGTTAAGTGTCTTGTGTTTCTTACCAGAATTTGAGCTCTCTTTGGATAAGGACTATGTCTTTCTTGTTTATCATTGTATTTATAACAGTGCTTAGCAGGTAGTAGGTTCTCAATAAATATTTGTTGAATGAATAAATATCGTTTATTATTTTCCTGTATGTTTTACCATGGTTTTTGCTGTGATTCTTATTCTAGATTTTTGGAAGGAATGCAGAAGAGCAGAGGAGAATGACTCTCAGTATTGTAGCAGCTTGGAAATCCTGAACAGAAGCCAGTCTGAGAAGATAGAAAGGTGAGTAGATGCCGTTGTGTCTCAAACTAAAAGACCAAGAACACTTCTGATTTGCTTTTAATAGTGTCCTTACAAATTAGATCTTCTCTTTGTGATTCTATTGATTTCATTCAAAATTGTGGCAGTTCAACTTTAATTCCATAAAGAAAACAAAAGTAAAGAATCTATTTGTTGATCTTTAAAGAGATGAAAAGAAATCATTTGAAAATGGCCAGCAGTTTTGCACAGTGTATGAAAATATGTACAATAGGATTTATTTACATTAAGTATTTTAAAATGCATTTTTCAGATACATGTGCTTCAAAGCCTTACCCTCCCCCCATATGAATGTGTTATTTATTCGATATGTTGGATATGCTGTTTGAAAATAAATACTGTTACCTTTTCCTTTGCTGTTAGCTACCCATATCTGTCTCTGGCTGTTTGAGACTCTAAACATAGCCCTTGAACAGAAATGTTGAAAAGGAGGAATTGCTCAGGCTAGGCAGGTGACAAGGTACCAGGAAAGAATGGGGGGGCAAATTAAATTGATCTTTATTTGGTTATCTGACTAAATTATCTGCTTTCTTTTTACTCATAATACTCAGCTTTCCTTGATTCTCTAGTTTGGCTAAAATAATGCCTAATTCCAGTATTTTCCCATGTACAAAATGATAGCATCTCTGTGATAATATTTCTGCCAAAACCTTCATGCCTCTTGCTGATGAAGGAGATAGTACAGTTCTCTGGGAATTTTGTTTCAGTAATCTAATGGTTTGGATATGAAAGGAAGGAAAGAAAAATTTAGATGGTTGACAGATTAGATTTTTCTACAATGGTGAAAATTTGCTGACTTTTTTTTTTCTCCTGAATTTCAAATTTTGGCCTCAGATAGGATGAAATAGTCTGAGGTTAGATTGTTTATTGAGTGAATTGGGGAAAATGTAATGATTGATCAATCAGTCAGTCAAGAGTTGTGAAGCTTCTATACCATGCCTAGTCCTGTGCTAGCTGTTAAAGTCATGACAAAGTAGAACTACATACTACATTCTCAGACCTAAGAAAACCTTATGATCCTGTTGGGGGGAAAAAGCAAGTCTCATGGTCAAAATCCGGAGATAATTTTACCAGTTGTGATTGCTAGGGATGTGATACAAGATGCCAAAAGTAGAGATTAGTGTGGGCTGAGGCCACCAGGAAAATCAAGGAAAGATTCTCCAGATGATGGGGTGTCCTAGCTGGGCCTTGAAAGACTGTATTATGCTTTCATTTGTTAGAAGTTGAATGGACACTTTTCATTTCCTTAAGAAATGCACATTTGGTTAAATCTTTTAAATTACTAGAAGGAAATGAACAGAGAGGAAGGGAAGACAAATAATATTCTCCGTGATAAAGTCCAGCTGGATAAAGGGGATGGCCTGTCATTTTTTTGTTTGAATGCAAATTACAGCAGTAACCTACATTAAAGTATATGCTCATCTACCCATATTCTCCTGTTTGTGACCATTAGATTTGGCACCATAGCTTAGAATAAGAGCAAACACACACACACACACACACACACATACATACATACATACATGTAACACTTGCTGTATTTCAGGAACTGTTCTAACCATTTTGCAACTATTAAGTTATAACTCTATAAGGCTTTACAGATGAGGAAATCAAGGCACAGAGAGGTAAAGTAATTTGTTCAACGTCATATAACTAGTAAGTAGCAGAACCAGGATTTGAACCCAGACAACTTGTTTGCAGTTTTTAAACACTATTCATTGCTCCTTGGGTTACAATTGTTTTTTGTTTTGTTTTTGTTTTTTTGGGTTTTTTTGTTTGTGTGTGTATGTGTGTTTGGTCTTTTTTTTTTTTTTTTTTTCCTTTGGCTGAGTTGGGTCTTCGTTCCTCCAAGCGGGCTTTCTCTAGTTTCAATGAGCGGGGACTACTCTTTGTTGCAGTGTGCAGGCTTCTCACTGCGATGGCCTCTCCTGTAGTGGAGCATGGGCTCTAGGCATGTGGGCTTCAGTAGTTGCAGCATGCGGGCTCAGTAGTTGTGGCTCACGGGCTCTAGAGCACAGGCTAAGTAGTTGTGGCTTGCAGGCTTAGCTGCTTCATGGCATGTGGGATCTTATCAGACCGGGGATTCAGCCTGTGTCCCCTGGATTGGCAGGCAGATTTCAACCACTGAACCACCAGGGAAGTCGCGAGTTACAGTTGTTTATTTGCAGAACCTCAGTTGACTTCTAGGTGTATCTATATATGGTTAAACTTGTGTCCTTGGTGCCTCTTTCTTTGGCTTCCTTTGACCTTTAGTTCATTTCCGTTACATAGTACGTAAGTTCTGAGGAAATCTGGTGGCAGTGTTGATCCTGGGATCAGGGAGGAGGTTATGTATTTATGAAAATAGAACTTTTTCACTGTCTATGAAATTATGATATGAATTATTGAATACTCAGCTGACTTTTTGATTAGGCTCTTATGTACCAATGAGTCAAGGAGTATAGTAATCTACCAGTTTATATATGCCCACAGGTGTAACTTATACACTCCGATCTAGAAATGGCAGGATTCTGTAGCAAACTGTCCAAGGTAGCTCTCTGACAGTGAGCTCACATTCTGAGGAAGTACAAATCCTTTTCTTTCTTTTTTTTAAATTTAAAAAAATTTTTTTACGATAAACTGCATATATTTAGAGTGTAAAATTTGGTATCCCAATCTCCCAATTCATTCCCCCCCCCAACCTTCTCTGCTTTCCCCCCTTGGTGTCCATATATTTGTTCTCTACATCTCTGTCTCTATTTCTGCCTTGCAAACCGGTTGATTTGTACCATTTTTCTATAGTCCACATATATGTGTTAATATACAATATTTGTTTTTCTCTTTCTGACTCACTTCACTCTGTATGACAGTCTCTAGGTTCATCCATGTCTCTCAAGATGTCCCAGTTTCATTGCTTTTTACAGCTGAGTAATATTCCATTGTATGTATGTACCACATCTTCTTTATCCATTCATCTGTTGATGGACATTTAGGTTGCTTCCATGACCTGGCTATTGTAAATAGTGCTGCAGTGAACATTGGAGTGCATGTGTCTTTTTGAATTATGGTTTTCTCTGGGTACATGCCCAGTAGTGGGATTGCTGGGTCATATGGTAGTTCTATTTTTAGTTTTTCAAGGAACCTCCAAACTGTTCTCCATAGTGGCTGTATCAATTTACATTCCCACCAGCAATGCAAGAGTGTTCCCTTTTCTCCACATCCTCTCCAGCATTTACTGTTTGTCGATTTTCTGATGATGCCCATTCTAACCAGTGTGAGGTGATACCTCATTGTAGTTTTGATTTGTATTTCTCTAATAATTAGTGATGTTGAGCAGCTTTTCATGTGCCTCTTGGCCATCCATATGTCGTCTTTGGAGAAATGCCTATTTAGGTCTTCTGCCCATTTTTTGATTGGGTTGTTTGTTTTTTTAATATTGAGCTGCATGAACTGTTTATATATTTTGGAGATTAATGCTTTGTCTGTTGATTCGTTTGCAAATATTTTCTCCCATTCTGAGGGTTGTCTTTTCGTCTTGCTTAGAGTTTCCTTTGCTGTGCAGAAGCTTTCAAGTTTCATTAGGTCCCACTTATTCATTTTTGTTTTTATTTCCATTATGCTAGGGGGTGGATCAAAAAAGATCTTGCTGTTATTTAGGTCGAAGAGTATTCTTCCTATGTTTTCCTCTAGGAGTTTTATAGTGTCTGGCCTTACATGTAGGTCTTTAATCCATTTGGAGTTTATTTTTGTGTATGGTGTTAGGAAGTGTTCTAATTTCATTCTTTTCCATGTAGCTGTCCAGTTTTCCCAGCACCACTTATTGAAGATGCTGCCTTTTCCCCATTGTATATCCTTGCTTCCTTTGTCATAGCTTAGTTGACCATAGTTTATCTCTGGGCTTTCTATCCTGTTCCATTGATCTTCCTTTCTATTTTTGTGCCAGTACCATACTGTCTTGATCACTGTAGCCTTGTAGTATAGCCTGAAGTCAGGAAGCCTGATTCCACCAACTCCGTCTTTCCTTCTCAAGATTGCTTTGGCTATTCGGGGTCTTTTGCATTTCCATACAAATCGTAAAATTTCTTGTTCTAGTTCTGTGAAAAATGCCATTGGTAATTTGATCAGGGTTGCATTGAATCTGTAAATTGCTTTCAGTAATATAGTCATTTTCACAATGTTGATTCTTCCATTCCAGGAACATGGTATGTCCCTCCATCTGTTTGTGTCTTCTTTGATTTCTTTCATTAGTGTCTTATAGTTTTCTGAGTACAGGTCTTTTACCTCCTTGGTTAGGTTTATTCCTAGGTATTTTATTCTTTTTGTTGCAATGGTGAATGGGATTGTTTCCTTAATGTCTCTTTCTGATCTTTCATTGTTGGTGTATAGAAATGCAAGAGATTTCTGTGTGTTAATTTTGTATCCTGCACCTTTACCAAATTCATTGATTTGCTCAAGTAGTTTTCTGGTGGCATCTTTAGGATTTTCTAAGTATAGTATCATGTCATCTGCAGACAGTGACAGTTTTACTTCTTCTTTTCCAATTTGGATTCCTTTTATTTCTTTTTCTTCTCTGATTGCTGTGGCAAGGACTTCCAAAACTATGTTGAATAGTAGTGGTGAGAGTGGACATCCTTGTCTTGTTCCTGATCTTAGAGGGAATGCTTTCAGTTTTTCACCATTGAGAATGATGTTTGCTGTGGGTTTTTCATATATGGCCTTTATTATGTTGAGGTAGGTTCCCTCTGTGCCCACCTTCTGGAGAGGTTTTATCATAAATGGGTGTTGAATTTTGTCAAAAGCTTTTTCTGCATCTATTGAGATGAACATGTGGTTTTTATCCTTCAGTTTGTTAATATGGTGTATCACATTGATTGATTTGCGTATATTGAAGAATCCTTGCATTCCAAGGATAAACCCCACTTGATGATGGTGTATGATCCTTTTAATGTGTTGTTGGATTCTGTTGGCTAGTATTTTGTTGAGGATTTTTGCATCTAAATTCATCAGTGATATTGGTCTGTAGTTTTCTTTTTTTGTAGTATCTTTGTCTGGTTTTGGTATCAGGGTGATGGTGGCTTCATAAAATGAGTTTGGGAGTGTTCCTTCCTCTGCAATATTTTGGAAGATTTTGAGAAGGATGGGTGTTAGCTCTTCTCAAAATGTTTGATCAAATTCACCTGTGAATCCATCTGGTCCTGGACTTTTGTTTGTTGGGAGATTTTTAATCACAGTTTCAATTTCATTCCTTGTGATTGATCTGTTCATATTTTCTATGTCTTCCTGATTCAGTCTTGGAAGGTTATACCTTTCTAAGAATCTGTCCATTTCCTCCAGGTTGTCCATTTTATTGGCATATAGTTGCTTGTAGTAATCTCTTATGGTGCTTTTTATTTCTGCAGAGTACAAATACTTTTCTGCCAGCCTCTATCTGCTCATTTGTTTGCAAATCCTTATCATGGAGTCTCTACAGCAAGGTTGATATTCATGAGTAATAAGAGTTTCTTACTTTGCCCTCTAAACATTCAAACCAACTACTACAAAAGTACTTGCTAGATAAGACTTGATATTACTGAATAGCAAAGCTATGCCTGGTAGGTCTTTAAGTTGGGTCAACTTCGACTCCTTCCATTTTTGAGAACCTTTACTCACAGCATAAACATTTCTACCAAGTTGCTTCTCAAATAGTTTTCTGAATTCACATATGGAAGGAAGAGCCAAGCACAATGAGTGGAGGCATTTCTACCCTGCGTACTGCAGGAGGTCTGTGCTCTTTCCCCTTCCCCACTGGCTCAGACTAATGCCCGCGCTCCTGCTTCCCTCACCATTGACCCTGCCAAATACCGTTGCGGTCCATGTTCCCCCCAACCTGAGATCTCAAGGTGGATTGGAAGTGGAAAGTAGTTTCACCTTCACTGAAATGCTGAGGTTCTACATGAAAATATTCTTTTGTTTATTTTGCTTTTGTTTGAGAAGGCAGAGGAAGGGAATTCCACTCTGCCTGTCACAGTGATTGACAGAAGTGAAGCATGAAAGAGAGCAACTGTGTTTATGAGCCAGGGAGGTGAAAACTAGACAAGACCTGCATCATATATTTTTAACAACTCAATAAATTTCTTTCACCCATTCCCCAAATCTTCACATTGCAGCCAGAAAAGAATGACATCAAGTTTCAGCTAGAAACGAATTTTTGTTTGTGAAAGTTGGAAAGGTATAAGACTATAAAACATATTTTTTAATGATATTACAGTACCCTCCAGAATCTCACTCAAACCTAGTCCTTGGGCCCATGATATTCTTATAGGAAAGAAAACCAAAGCAAGGCCTTTGTGCTACTTCAGCAACTAAATTCTTCTGGATGAATCTGAAACAGTCTATTTTTATGTGGAGTTCTGTATTGTTCTCTCCTTGCATGAGAAGAAAGTCTGACTTACTTTACTGTCCTAAATCTTTGGCATTCAGAGTGGGATTAGGAAACAACTTGTTATGGTAAACATATTTTGTGGAGGTTGTTTGACAAGTTTGGAGCCAATTGATGGGAGAACTGTGTCAGGATATACAGGTGATTGCCTGTATCTCTTTTCTGGGAAATCCTGAAGAAAGAGAGGATTTGTCTTAAAAATTAAAATCCTTTTTTCTTTTTAATTATGTATTCCTCCACTTAAAGAAATATTATGCTACCCTGTATTGAGGTAATGTAATATAGTTCAAAGAGCACAGACTCATGGCCGTGAAAATTAGTAGCTTTGAGTGAAGTCTTAGAAAAATAATTAACAGCTCTAACTCTGTTTCCTCCTCTGCAAATAGTAAATAGTATTGTTCATCCTGTGGGATTGTTCAGAAAAAAATGTTATATAAATATATAAATGAGATATAAATATATATCAATGTAATAAATACTGAAATCCCTACTACGTACATTTCTTCTGGTGATGTTTCTGTTTATCTTCAAATGTGAATGATGGGTCTTAAAATATAAGAAATGTGTTGACAATCTTTTCCTCCCTATTTCCTGTTCCTTCATTTGCACTGAGGTAAATTTATTTAGGGAGGTGTTCCTACACGTGCTGAATGAATTTGATTGAAAGAATAGTCACAAGGGACTTTTTTCCCAAGCAGGTTGGCTAATTATTAGTTATAAAATTAGTAGCTCTCAAAAGGAGGATGGGGCCCCATGATTATACTGTAGGACTGTACTGGATGCTAGGTTATAGTCATAAACATCTACGTGACACAGTTTAAAAACCGTTGGCAAAAGGCCCAACTGACCCTAATGATCTTCACCATAATAGCCCCTGCCACCTGCTCCTTTCACCTACCGTACACCTGTTTAGGTGGTGACACACACCAGAGAGTGGAAGCTTCCCCAGCTTCCCAAAGAGGTGAGGAATATCTTTGTATCTGTCATGAACCTATGACATGATACCAAATGTGTAAATTGTGACACATATGCTATGGTGTTCTTTCTTCCATAATAGTGTAGAAATTGGAAAACATCCTTGAATTTGCAAAATAAAAAGGAATTGCTGAGCCATTTTGGATATCTCTGCTGACAATGCAATTTACAGAAGACGTACCCAGCTGATGTGCTAACTGCAGCTCACCCTTCACACATTTATTTTCATTTAGTTTTTTCATATATTTATTCAGCATATCTTGCTTGACACCTTTAAAAATTTTATGAGACGCTTTTAATTGCTGGGGATCGAGCAGAGAACAAGGCGAATGAAGACTGTTCTCATGGACCTTACATTGTCGTGGGGGGAGTCAGACAGTAAAAAGTTAAACAAATAAGATTATTACAGATTGTGAAAAGAATTGTGATGAAAATAAACAGGCTGATGAGATAGATTGGAAGGTCCCAGTTTATACTGGATGGTCAAGGACTCTCTGACAAGGTGATGCATGGTAAGAATAAGCCAGCCCCACTGGGAAGTGGGACTTAGAAGCAACAGCAAGACACTCTGATATGGGAAAGAAATAGGCATGCTTAAGGAATCAACGAAATCGGTGTGGCTGAATTGTTCTAAATGAGAAGGTAAAAAAGGAAGATAATGCCATGTAGAGCCATGCAGGCCAAGAGAGGCAGTCTGGATTTTATTGGAGTGTGAATGAAAAGCAGTTGGAGAATGCTAAATCAGAGAATCATGTCAAATTTACGTTGGTTGTTTTTGTTTTTAATTTATTTTATTTTTTAAATTTTTATTGGAGTATAATTGTTTTACAGTGTTGTATTAGTTTCAAGTGTACAGCAAAGTGATTCAGTTATACATATATCTATTGTTTTTCAGATTCTTTTCCCATTTATGTTATTGCAGAATGTTGATTAGCGTTCCCTGTGCTATATAGTAGGTCCTTGTGGTTTATCTATTTTATATTAGTAGTGTATATCTGTTAATCCCGAACTCCTAATTTATCCCTCCCTCTTCTCCTCTTGGTAACCATAAATTTGTTTTCTAGGTCTTTGAATCTATTTCTGTTTTGTAAATTAGTACATTTGTATCATTTCTTTGTGAGTGATATCATGTGATAGTTGCCTTTCTCTGTCTGACTTACTTCAGTTAGTGTGATAATCCCTAGGTACATCCATGTTGCTGCAAATGGCATTATTCCATTATTTTTTATGTCTGAATAATATTCAGTTGTATATATATTCCACTTCTTTACCCATTCGTCTGTCGATGAACAGTTAGGCTGCTTCCATATGCTGGCTATTGTAAACAGTGCTGCAATGAACATTGGGGTGCATGTATCTTTTCAAAGTATGGTTTTCTCCAGATGTATGCCCAGGAGTGGGATTCCTGAATCATATAGTAACTCTGTCTTTAGTTTTTAAGGAAGCTCCATCCTATTTTCCATAGTGGCTGGACCAACTTATATTTGCACCAACAGTGTAGGACAGTTCCCTTTTCTCCACACCCTCTCCAGAATTTATTGTTGGTAGACATTTTGATGATGGCCATTCTGACTCTTGTGAGGTGATAGTTCACTGTAGTTTTGATTTACGTTTCTCTGATGATTAGCAATGTTGAGCATCTTTTCTTGTGCCTCTTGGCCTTCTGTATGTCTTCTTCAGAAAAAAATATCTGTTTGATTTGGTCTCAGGAACAAAATTGAATACTGCTTCCTCCAAGAGAGTGTGAAGTCAATCTGAGACTACCAGCAAGTGAACTTGAGTTCACTTGAAATTATCCAGGGTCACAGAACTTGTAAGTAGGGCAGCTGGCATTTTGAATCCAGACAGCTTTGCTTCAGAACCTTGCTTGCACACCTAGACACTCTGCAACACTACTTCTGTTTGTTAATGGCTGTATAGCATTTCTCTGTTACTAATGTTCCATAATTTATTTGACAACCTGAATATTATTTGTCACATATTTCCAGTTTGTACTATTATATCTAATTCCACAATACATGTCTTTACAGAAACTTCTTTATTCATGTCTTATTTCCTTAGCATATGTGTTCCCTAGCCTTACTTGATCAAAACCAGCTTCAGCTCTTGACTGCTGTAGAGCCATTATTAGTACAGGGATGTTTTAAGACTACTTTTTTTGGTGGATATTGATAATAGCTGTGATTTACTGAGCTCTTACAATGTAGCAAGAATTGTGCTGAGTGCTTTGTATTAATTATCTCAGTTAATCTTCACAATGATATTATGAACTATGTACTATCATTAGCCAACATTTTAGATAAGGAAATTAAGGTTCAGGTAGATTAGATAATTTGTGCAAGGTCACATAGTAAATAAAGATTCTAACCAAGGGCAGTCTGACTCCAGAGCTTGTTTGTGACCACTATTCTCTTCTGTATGGAGTAGGCATGCACAGCAGATTGAAGGGGGAGTAAATGTTAGAAGACTATTACAGTAATTTAGGAGTAGATTAGAACAATGTTCTCAAAGTGTGGTTCCCCAGACTGCAGCATCAACACCATCTGGAATTTCTTAAACATACATATTATTGGGCCTCATCCCAGACCTACGGAATCAGAAACTCTGGGCATGGGGCCTAGTTATATGTGTTTTAACCATCCCTGCAGGGGATTCTGATGCCGGCTAAAATGTTAGAACCACTGGACTAAAGCGATAGCGATGGAAAATGAGAGGCAAGGGGAAAAATAATATGACTTGGAGAGGACAGTAGAGAATTTTAGAGTTGAATATATTCCCTGTGTTTGAAGCATTGCTGGGGGAAAGAATAGTGGTAACAGAAAAAAAGAATCATCTTTATGTTTTTTCTTTCAATGTGAAGTTAGGTAACTTTTGACAAGTACATTCTGGATACACAAAAATAATTTAGCAGTGAGTGCTAAGTTATTTTCATTACTGCCTCCCCAACTATCCTAATAGTTAAAGCATCAAGATGTTTGCTTTCTGCACTGAGGTAAGTGGGAGGGGGTGGTGGCAGTGGGATGTGTGTAGTCCAATTAAGCATTAAAGAAAAAACGATTCAAGGCTCCTGTGAAAACGAAAGGATTGTAGAAGTTAATTTTAAACACATACACATGTGGCTGGTATGATAGCATGCGTCAAGGAGATGAGTATATTAACAAAAGCAGTATTATAGCAAATGAAGGTAATACAACACTGCAGTATTAACTGGGCTACATCAGAAGCCCTCCTGTTTTTAGATGCTTGCTTTTCAACCTTATTGGAAATTAAAAACTAAGCCCCTTGTGAAGAAAACGTGTTCCACCCGAAACAGTATCAAAAGCCTTCATTTCAGTCAAATTAATTGCACTAGTATTTGCCATGGATGAAGAAAACAACAGGAGTTAATGATAAACAAACACATCTCATGAGCAAAGTTTCTGAGGAATTGCCTCTGATCACCTAAACTGGTAAGACCAACATATTTGGATAATATGTGGCAGTTTTCAAAGCATTTCAATATATACCATAGTAACTGAGGCTCATAAACTTGTGAGTGAGGCAAGGAAGGTGTCATTGTTCCCATTTTATGGTGCAGGGATGGAGACTCACAGAGGTCTCCTATGACAAAGGTCTTGTTTTAGGTCATGTTGTCATTCTTGACCGAATTTGTTCTGTGTAAGTTCTTCTTCCCTTCAGATGAGTTCTGTTTAAGGAGGTTCTTCATTCTCCCGTGTAATATACTTCTGATGGCTTTACCTCACTAGTTGTCAGATGAGACTGGATATGTGTGAATTGCAACAGATCACAGCTTTGAGATAAAACTGGGTTCCCCCACTCCAGACTTTTTTTCTTCCATTTAAAATTATATTGTGAATATTATCCCATTTTGTTAAACTATTCTTCTGAAATATAATTGTTTTCAGTTTTGTACTAATATTAATGTTTATAGGAATATCCTTATGCATAGATTTTTGTGGATCTCTTTTATTTCCTCAGGACAAAATCTAGTAATGGAATTACTGTGTCCAAGGGTTAAGATCATTTGCAAAGCCTTTGTCACATATTGTCACAATATCCCCAAGAAAGAGTTTACCTATTTATATTCCAGCCAAGCATAGTTGATAGCACACCTTTCCCTGAACCTTACCAATACTGCCAGTTTAATAGGTGAGCCTGGTGTCTTTTTTTTGTGAATTGCATTTTTTGATGACTAGTAGATGAAAAAATGTATATTTATAAATATATCGGCAACTTGCCTTTCTTCTCCTGTGAATTCTCTATTTTCTCTTTAGTTCAGGAATTTGCAAATTTTATTTTAAAGGGCCAGATAGTTAACATTTTATTATTATTTTTTTGCCTATGTTGTCTCTGTTGCTATGCGCAGCTACTCTTCGTTTTAGTGCATGGGCTTCTCATTGCCGTGGCTTCTCTTATTTCAGAGCACAGGCTCTAGGTGTGTGGGCTTCAGTAGATGCAGCACACAGGCTAAGTAGTTGTGGTGAGCAGGCTCTAGAGCGCAGGCTCAGTAGTTGTGGTGCACGGGCTTAGTTGCTCCTCAGCTTGTGAGATCTTCCCATACCAGGGCTTGAACTTGTATCCCCTGCATTGGCAGGTGGATTCTTAACCACTGTGCCACCAGGGAAGTCCAACATTTTATTCTCTGTGGCCTTATGCTTTCTGGGTCTTTGTCACAACTACTCAACTCTGCCATTGTAGTGCAAAAGTAGCCACTACACAATGCATAAGTGAATATGCATGACTGGGTTCCAATAAAACTTTACTTACAAAAATAGGCAGTAGGCCAGATTTGGCTCATGGGCCATAGTTGCCAATTCCTGATTTAGTTCATTGTGCTACAGGAGGTATTTATCGCTTTCTTATTGATTTTTAAAAGTTCTGCATATATTAAGAACAGTTGGCCCTGTTAACTGAAGAAAAAGAGCACAACGTGATGGTCATGTGTTAAGTTCTATTTGGGGCAAGTTGAGGACTTTAGCCCAGGAGATAGCATCTCAGATAGCTCTGCAGAACTGCTCTGAAGATGTAGGGGGGAAGCTCAGTGTATATATGATTTTAATGAAGGGGATACATGCAGTCAAGCACACATTTCGGCAGAGTCTTGCTGCTTATCTCATGAAGGTTATGGGCTTGTAAAATCATCTGAGGATATCTATCTGAAGGCCTGTTCTGCCAGTTTTTTCCCAGAGCACAGAGTGCCTCATTCCTGATCTCCACCCTGAACTCCTTTCAGGATGTGTTGAAGGTCAGTGACTGCAGGGCCAGTGACTTAATCCTTGTAGAGGCAGATGGCAAGTGTCAATTTTTAGGTGGAAGCCCTTTGTAATCTATTTTAAAAATGCCTCCCAGCCTCTTTTAAAATTGTATGGCTTTCAATATATTATAATTTTCCTTTTCTATTTTGCTTTTGCTTTTATGGTTAGCAAGATTTTCCCCACCAAAAAAAAAAAAAAAAAAAAAAAAAAACACAGCCCAGATAATTATTTGCTCATGTTTTCTTCTAATCCCTTTATGGTTTAATATTTATGATTCGCTCTTAAGTCCATCTGGAAATACTTTTAATGTGAGGCTTGTAGTAGAGAACTGACTTCATATTTTCTAATAAATAGTCAACCAACAGTGTCAGCACCTTTTATTGAATAAACCTTCTTTGCTCAGTGGGACTTCTTTTAAAGTTAAGTCTCTACTAAACTGGATGTGTCTGTATTGATCTTAAAGGTGTTGTCCTTTGAGTCTAGCATCTGAAAACTAATGGCTCTAGAAGTCTGTTCACTGTAGGCGGCCTCTCAAGTTCCCTTTGTACTTACGTTAATCCGGTTTGAAATGTACAGAGAATTCTGCCTTAACTATAGCTAGTGCTATTATTGTAGCTGCTGCTGTGCTTACGCTTATTTTTCATATATCTCTGTTTGCATTTATGTAGTCTTGTATTGCTCAGTGGAGACGTCCTTCTTACAAAGCCAGGGAAACTGACTCCTCTTCGTGTTGTAGCCTTGGTTCACTCTTCTCATTGGCTATAGGCTTAGTTTCCTCATGGTGTGATGGAACTACTTGTCTACACTATACTGTGCCCCTTTCTCATGCTTTTCTTTTAATCTGTGCATAAAAGCTATCTTCTTCTTTTATTACCTGAATGTGAGGATACTTTAGGCTTCTTGGACTCCCAAGGAACCCTACTTTGGACTACTAATTGGAGTAACTGATCATTCTTTTTCTAATTCCACTGACCATAATCAAATACTCCCAATATGGTACTATATTTACCTTGACGATTTCACCTCTGTGGTCTTTTCTGGCAATATAATCATAGCAGAACCTTCTGGCCTCCCTAGACCTTCTCATGCCAGTTGTCACTCTGTTCTCTGCTCTCAACCTGATAGAAGTATATCAATGGGTTGAAAATCCTTTTCCCATGGTTTAAGAAAAGAAGGAATGGCTTCTACATAGTATACCACTAGGAAGATAAACCCTACAACCATGGGAAATAATAGGTTCTTGAATTCCTTCCCTGTTTTCAGGTTAAAAATGACCATCTTTACAGCTTCAGGGAAAGGATCAAAATGGTTGTGTCTAACATACACAATCTGTAACCTGTATTCAAGTATCTGCTTTCCTAACAAAGTCATTTTCAAATCTTTGATTTCCTTCTGATTCCTCTATCTAAGTATCTATCTATGCATCTATGTATCTATGTATACACACACAGTTGACCTTTGAATAACATGGGTTTGAACTGAGTGAGTGCATTTATATGAATATACTATTATGTTTGTGATCTGTGGTTGTTTGAATTTGCAAATGCAGAATCCATGACTGTGGAGGGCTGACTATGGGACTTAAGTATTCATGGCTTTTGGTATCTTCACAGGTCCTGGAACTTGGGGCTACGGAGGAACAACTATAGTTTGCATAGTGAAGGCAGGAGAATATGTAAAAATTCATGCATAGAATCTAGAATTATAAGTTCATCAGAACTCTATGATTAATCCAAAGCTCTATCACGTATAAGGTTTATTTTTATTGAGACTTTTGTAAACTTTTTGTACTAGAAAATCAATAAATACATTTTATTAAACTTTTCAATTGAGAAAAGTATAACATTAATGCCCTGCATTAGCAATAGTGATAGTTTAGAATTTAAAAAGTGGATTAATCAAAATTTTTTAAAAACCAGCGACCTCTATGTAATTATAGTGTTTTGTATGTTGAATGTAACTTTGCTTCGTGCTGTTTCAAGTACTTCACACACATTTACTTGTAATCCTGGCAGTGCCCTTGTAAGGTCCCTTAAGTATGATAAACTTGATATGCACTACAAAGAAACCAAGACCTGGAGGTAAAATGATTTGTCCTAGGATGTATAGCTTGTTAATGAATAAGTGTGACCCTCCATGTCTCACCAGCCTCTTTATGCCTAACCTCACATATCTGGAGGTGACTTTGAATGTGGCAAACGCTTTCCTGTTATTACCTAGAGGCTTCAAGTGAAGAAAATACATCTACCTCTTCCAGGAAACATCCTTTCCTCTCCCCTGGCTCTGATCACAGTATTCCTCCATTTTCTTTCTGTGCTTACAAACGCAGCTTATGTTATATGGACTTGCCTTATTTAGGAATATTATAAAACAACCAAAACATGACGAGGGGTTTCTTTATTCAAATTCTGTTGAAAGCTCCTTGACACTGGAAATAATATGATCTTTGTTTTCTCTATCTCTATTAGTACCTAGTTCAGGCTGCAGGATTATATATGGTAGGGGCCAGATACTGAATCATGCTAAGGAATATACACTTAATTGAGGATAGTATAGTAGAAGAAATAATTGACTTGGAGTTATTTGTCATTAGTCAAATCAGCCCATCCCTCTCGACAGTGGTTCCTTACTATTAAATAAAAGAGACTATAGTATTTTATCTCTAAGTTAACTTCCAGGTTTAGAAGTCTATGACTTTCAAGCATTTCACGGTTCTTTTGCACATGGATTCTGGAGTCAGGTAGACTTAGGTTAAAGGAACACTTCTATCATTCTGTAAGTTATGTAATCTTGGGCAAGTCCTTTGGCCTCCCTAAACTTATGTTTTCTTTGCTGGTAAAATGGGCCAGTGCCCATTGTGAGATAGTGCATGCGAAGTGCTTCACACAGTTAATAGCACATAGAAATAAGTCAGTTAATCTTAGCTGTAAACTATAAGCTATACTTAGGGCCAGCCCTTGGCAAAATTGTGATAAGCAAAGTTAGAGTTCGACACTTCCCCTTTCCTCTTTCTGTGCTCCTCTGTCTTGTTATTTTTCTCTATGGCTACTCCTTCTTCACCTGCCACATTCAGGTAGGAGGTATTGAGGTGAGGAGGGAGAGTTTTTGCTGGGAGCTCTGTGGCCATACAGTATTGCAGTGGCCATGGCTCTATCTAAGCTAGCCATGTATATACAGTGCTCATATTTTTAGATCTTTGAGTCTGTAATTTTCCATTTCTCACTTAAGAAAATTTCTCTGGTAATTAATACTGAATATCTGATTCCAGGAACCATGCCTCAGGAGAGTTTTCCTTCATGCAATGTGCATTAGTTATCAGGAACTGCCTGGCACTCATTTATAAAGCTGATTACAGGCCTGTTTTTTTCATCACTTACAACATGTTCATAATAATTGCACGAGTTCAGGCAGACTATGTCTCTCCATGAAGCTATATATTTTCTGAGAAAGAAATCTTTATCTTTATTACATGACATCTCACGTGCTCACATCCATCACATTTTTGAGTGTAGCTTATTTGCAGCCTGGTGGGAGTTATATAATCTGCCACTAAAATTTCAAGGAAGAAACGAGAGGGAATTAAGAGAGAGGTGCACCACTTATCTTCCCACAGATTCTATTTTGTTAATAGAAATGAGAGCTCAAATCAGCGGCAGATTCTCCTGTCCATTCCAAGTACCTCTGTTATGCTATTCTAAGTCACTAATAATCTCATTTTGTCTCTCTCTCTCTCACACACACACACACACAAATGAGATGGATTGTGATAAATATATAATGATCATGAGAAATACCCCTAAAGTCAAGTAAATGGGGTCCATTTGGATGGGGTTTCTTCATTCTGATCATGACAGGCACAATTTTATATTACTTTGGAAAATGTCCATGAGGTGGGATATGTGGGATACCAGTAGTAAATACTGTGTCCATATAAGGCAGTGTTTCTAAACTGCAACACTGCTGACATTTTGGGTTGATATTTAGCAGTATTCTGAACTCAATCCATTAGATGACAGTAGCACCTCTCACCTCCCCAATTGTAACAAAAATATGTCCAGATATTGCCACATATTCCTGGAGCACAAAATTACCCCCAGTTGACAATCGCTGGTCTAAGGTTATCTCCTTTCCCCTGTTTCTTCCCCATTACAATTACCAAAGATATCATTTAAAAAAATTCATCTGAGAGCTTTGTTTCTAAATAGCCACAGTTAAAAGGTACAGGCATTTCTTAGGAAGGGAATAAGACACACACCAATCTTTCTCATCCTCGTCTGACTACATACTGGGATCACTTGGAGATCTTTACAATATACTGTTGTCCAGGTGGTACTGCTCCCAGAGATGGTGATGTTTTGAGTGTGATTTGCGTATGGGAATGTTTAAAAACTCTTCCTGTGATTCTCATGTACTACAAAACTGGAGAATCACTGTTCTGGAGATTGTCCTCTAAGAAATGGTCATTAAAAAGCTGGTTATGTTAGGAACTTGACAATATGACAGTCAGGAGAAACTGGCGTATGTGCTGGACTATGGACTTTCCCTGGAAGGGAAGTGGTAGATATGGACTGTGTACCAGCTAATGTTGATAACAAATCAGGAAGGGTCATAGGTAGAGAGTACTTTGAACCACACTGTATATTCTGGAAAGCACCCCTACTCCCTGCCCACCCCTCCCACTTGACACAAATAAACACATAAAAATGCTCTTTTAAGCTAGGAAGAGTATTTTTTAAGATCAACTTTATTGATGGAGAGACCAATTTTAGGTTAACGTTAAGGCAGTCTTGGAGGGAAATAAAGTCCAAATGACAAGCTCTAGAGAAGGCCATGCTGTAGAATAGAAAATGGTTGACTTTACTTAGTCCCAGAGGTGGAAGATAAATGTCTGCCTTAGTCCCAGACACCTATGCCTGATTTTATGAAGATGAGTGACAGCTGGAAAAAGCATCTCTGTCCTCATCTGGCTGCCTCCTTGGGTCACAAGCCAGCGACCGGTGACTGCAACAGAACTGGGCCTGCAGGGAAGTCTGGCTAAGCAGCTGATAGGCAGAGAACTGAAAGCCTTGTCGTGCGCTTAAAGGAATCAATGTAGTTGAACAGTAGACAAAACAATTATTTCACTGTTAACTTAGAGCTGTGCTATGTCCATGCCATAGGCAACTACTTCTGCCAAAAACAGAAAGGTAAGGTAGCTATAGACTGTCTCCAGGTTCTCTTAACAGGGTGTGAATCTGTCAGTCTTTGAATTTTCCAAATTCATCTTGGATTAATTTATGTTTCCAGCCACTTTTCTTTTGGGAAAAATAATTTAATAATCCCAATTTTTTTATTTGTCCTAAAATTACTTACTAGAATTATCAATTCCAAGGGTTGAAAAGGAACCTAGTTAGAGGTCATTGAGGCCAGTAGTGATTCTCAGACTTCAATGTGGATATGAATGACTTGGGTAGTGGTTAAATGCTACTCAAAAGTCAGAGAATTAACAACATCAGCATCACTTGGAACTTGTTAGAAATGCAAAATCAAAGGCCCTCTTCCCCAAATTATTGCGTGGGAATCTGCATTTATAACAAGATTCCCCAGGCAATTCTTTATGCACATGGAAGGTTGGGAATCACAAAGCTGGACCAACTACTTTGAAGATTCGGTGTAGGATGGGGGCTCTCTCCAGGCCTTATATTTCAGTCTAGTAAATAATTGTGTATTCACATTCTCTAGGCTGATTCGCTTTGGTTCACTTCTCAAACTATCACTGAGTATTTGTTGTGTTGCAAGCACTGGGATTATACTAGTTAATAAAACATTCTCTGACCTTTAACCTTAGTCTTTCTCTTCTATGCTCGGAATTACTAGAATTCCCCATTTTTGAACCTATTCCAAATTCTGTGATAGGGGGTGACCAAGGCCCAATGTACAACTGGATTTAAATGAAAGCAAGAGAAATTCCAAGCTGGAGTACAGGAATATTTTACTAACTGGGTCTTCCTTCTTCTAAACTTGCTCTTTCTAATTGTTTATCCACACAGCAGCCTCATGATCTGTTGACACCTCTCACCATTCCATCCTTAATTTCTATGATCCAATCATAATGGCTTTCTTTAAGTTCATTGAAAGTGAGGCAGGAGACAGATGGGCCCTCAGGGCAAATGGTCTGAGCTCATTCCCTGTGGACAGGTACTCTGAGACAGGAATAACAGGACAATTGGGTGAGGGGGCTGGGCCCTGCCCAGATAGAAGATAAGAGACCATATAGTCCTCATTCTCGAAGTCAGTAGACCTCCCCAGACCACACATGCGCAGAAAGCCTCCTTGGAGGTCAAAAGGGGAGGGATGCCAAGTGGCCAAACCTACCCATAGGCCTCTTTGGTGGAATCCACCTTGGCTAAGAGATGCACACGCACACGTGGGAAAATCCTGAGATACACCAAATATGGACTTTGAACCAGGCAAATCAAAATGATTGGTCAAAGGAAACATGGAAGAAATGCCCCATAAAAGTGATGCAAACTGCCATGAGGGCGTGACTCTCTCTCTGAGTCCACCCGTGTGTCTATCCACACGTATTCTGCTCTTTTTTTCCCCTAATAAATACTTGCTTCACTACTTTCCGTCTTTGTGGGAATTCTTTTCTGCAAAGCCGCAGGGCCAGGGCCTCACTGACCACTGGTCTAGTGGCTAGGATTCAGTGCTCTCACCGCTGCTACCCAACTTCAATCGCTGACAGGGAACTGAAACCCCGCTTCAAGCCACTGTGGGCCGAGGCCCCCCAGGCTCAAAAGCATCAAGTTCTCTCGTACCTTAGTGACTTCACATATGCCTTTCCATACTGTGGAATAGTCTTCTCCTCTTGATCTGGTTAACTTCCATTAATTCTTTAGGACATTATCTTAAGTGGAACTTCTTCAGAGAAGCTGTACCTGACCACTTCCTCTAAATCTAAATAAACTCTTCTTGTTATCAGCCCTCATTCTACTCCTTTATATTTCCTTTGTAACACAACATAAAATTGTGAATAAAATTTATAAGTGTATGTTTATTTTGGGGATTATTTTTTAATGGTCTCTTCTACTGTAGTCTAAATTTCATGGGTATAGGAACTATGTCTGTTTCTTCACTGTGGATGCCTAAGGCTTAGAGTAGCATTTGGTACATTGCACGTGCTTAGTAAATATTTGTTGAATGCAATGTGTATCATCTCTCACCAGCCTATCTTATATTACAAGGGTGAGTCAAAAATTATCCACACTCCGGTTGTATTAAAACTTCTGTGGTCCGCTCTGTCTTATCAGTGCTTTCCGTTCAAGGCTTCTGTCTCCCCAGTCACTGCTGTGCAGGTGTGAATGTGTTACATCAGTTCATTTGTAACTGAGGTGCAAGCAAAAATGGATGCTGCACTTGTGATTTGCACAAGAGAAGAGCGGCGTTCAGTGCTTCGTTTTTTGTGGTCTGAGGGTGTGCATGTCTGCACACTTCTGCCCACACTATCGACACTCTGCAAAAAGTTCATTTTGAGGTGTTAAAGCATCCTCTCTATAGTCCTGATCTTGCTCCATCGGATTTTCACCTGTTTGGTCCCCTGAAAGCAGCCCTACAAGGATGAAGATTCACTTCTGACGAACAAGTGAAGACAGTGGTGCGTGCATGGCTCGCAGCTCTGCCTAAACCATTTTTTAATTAGGGAATGTGAAAGCTTGTTGACAGATGGACAGAGCGTATTGAAAAGCAAGGAGATTATGTGGAAAAATGATGTATTTGTCTTTTCTTAAAGTTAACTAAAATAAATTCTACAGCAGAGTACAGATAATTTTTGACTCACCTTCATACTTCCCCCGCCACTCTTTACTTCATTGTCCTGTTTTATTTTCTTTGTAACAGTTATTTTTAGCTGAAACTCTCTTGTTGATTAAGGCATTCATTTATGTTTTATTGTCTGTCTCCTCCAACTGAACTACCAATTCTATGAGACAGCAGACTGAAGCAGACTGCCTGGGTTTAAACCTCAGCTTTACTACTTATTGCATTTGTACCTGTCAGAAAGTCACTCACTTAAGCCAGTTCCCATGCCTCATTGTTAAAATTGTAGTAAGAATTGTCTCTACTTCATTAGCCTGCTGGGAGGATTAACTGAAAGATTATGTATAAACCACCTCTCAGTTCCCCTAACATAGTAGGTGTTCCATAAATATATTATGAATATATGAAGGGAAGTGTTATACCATGTTAGCCATGAAAGTGATATTTTATTTGGCTGTTGAAGAACAGTGCCAGTTTACCAAGTTTCACAGAAGTTACTTATCTGCCATGACGTACTATAAAATTTCCCACTATGATTATGAGTAGAAGGGAAGTAAGTTAGCCTTTGCTGCTGTATTTCTGATACTGGATAAAAGAGTGACACCTCTTAACATCTAGATCCAATTTCAGTCCCTTAGTCAGTGTGACTCTTAGATATTCTGCTCTTAGAACAGCTGTTCAATTAAATTCTTCAGTACACACCCCATTCCCACCCCCACTTGGCCTACGGTGAATATAAATTTTAAATTGATTTTAGTGCTACTGTGAAGATAACTTCTGTCTGAGCAAGAAATGTATTCTAAGGGTAGAATTGGATGCTAATTTAAATTCTCTTTCCCCCCTTTTCTACAAATGTTAGGGCATTCTGACAAGTTTGAGCAGGGAGATTCAAGCACTTAATTCAACCCTTTCTCCACATATATGAAATAGAGAAGCTTCGTGATTTATCATACTCTGTATTTTATTGTAGTGTCATTTTTTTGTATATTTAAGTTTGGTTAATACAATCTAGACAGCAGGGTGGAATGTAATTTAAATTTTAATATTTTCAGCTACAGCAACGGCAATGTGTTATTTCTGCATATGGATAGATACCAGTTCTCTGATTGACTGATATAGCAGAGGGGACAAATATGTATCCTCAGGTTACTTTTTAAAAATAGAAGTGAAAGATCATCTCTCCATGTCACCGATGTCATGACATAATAGATGCTTTGAATTATTCACTAAATTTCTTGGTGCCAAAGATCCCATCAAGTTTTAGAATATATATTTAGATATTTAAAATGGGGCTACAGCACAGGAAATATAGCCAATATTTTATAATAATTTTAACTGGAGTATAATCTATAAAAATATTGAATCACTGTTATATAGCTGAAACTAGTATAATATTGTAAATCAATTATACTTCATTAAAACAGAGAATTATTTAATTTTCGAATGTGGTCTTTTAACATTTAGAATGCCATTATTAAAAGAAATCACTCAATAATGCTTAAGCAGGTTAAATCATGTCTCTCCAAAGGTAAAATTCTGAATGCGATTAGCTTATAAGGTGGATTTTCATACTGTTTCCAGATGCCAGCCTGATAAAGGGGCCCTACTATATTGATTTTGCACTATGAAGATGAAAATTTCAGTAGCATCAATTAGGGTTAAGTAAAAATTAGAGAACCAGAGTCTGAAAGCAAATATATGTGAGTTCTAGTCCAAGGTATAGGGAAATAGTTGGCCTACTTCCAGGCCTATGAAGCAGACATTTAGTTATCCAGTCCTCATAGCAGGAATGTGCCCTCAGTTCATACATGATTTGAGTGAAAGAGGTTGTCCTTTTTTCAGGATTCTGCATAAATGAGCAATATTTTAATCAGATTGGAATAATTACCATGGATCAATGAACCAGGTCCTTGTTGGTGTTAACATTGTCTCCACAATTATGCCTGATGCATAATAGGTATGCAATATATTGTTAATGAACAAATAAACAAGTTTTTGTTATTTTAAAAATTAAAACCACAGAGTTATTACTTGGAACTCAGGTAGTTTTTCAGGTACTGCTTGGAAGTCTGAGACTCTCCCTAGGGGTTAGAATATCTCTGGAACAAAGTTTGAAAATCACTGGTACAGGTCACTATAAAAACTGAGATGGAACAATTAGCCACTGCATAGTTCTAGCCTTCCTCAACTCCTCTGAATCCTACAGCATCTTCTTGCTTCCACTGTTTTTTGTTTTTTTTTTTGCCTCCACTATCCTACTTACTTATATTCTATCTCCAGTCTACAATCGAGGTAATGCTAATGAAGGAGACAAGATAAGGCAAAATGTAGAAAGAAGTGTGGAAGTTATAGTGAATTGAGTTTCACACTCTGAGAAAGTGAAATGAGATGAGACCTCGCAAGAAGAAAAATAGTGCAATTCCCTTTTATATTCTGGCATCTCTTCCCATGAATGAATCTTACTGATAGAAATATTTCTGGAATACAACAAATCAGATTAGGTAAAAATAAGCAGCACTTATGTTTGAAGAGGGGGAAAATGGATACTGAGGAACCAACACTAGACTATGGCAAGCACAGCTTCCCATCTACCTGAAATAGCATTTTAGATAACTAAGAAAAGAGAATTGGAATGCATTTTTGAACTTCTTTTCTGAATGTGGATATGAGTCGACTATCCAGATTGTCAGGATAGCCAGAGGCTAGTGTCTGACAGCATTAGACTACAGGGCTTCCTCGACAATTTGAACTGAAGCCTGTAGCTCCACTTAGGAAAACAATCTGATATGACAGTTTCCCATGATATAGTTTAAACCCAGGTAACTGGATGCACTATCTAGTTAGGGCACAGTTTTAGTAGGAGATTTTCCCATCAGGTCAGCCTGAAGCACAACTGAGAATAAAGGTAGTTTTTTCCTATGTGATCAACTTCTTTCAATCCCAGGTACATCACTATCCTGGGTCCACAGTCTCTGGCTTGCAGCTCCAATTCTGACTACTCTCTCCTTGAGACAGTCCTTCAGAATGCTCTACAAAAATTCCATGCTGAACGTGTGCTACCTATGCAGGATAGTGTTATATGAACCCGAAATATAGAAAAGTACAGTCAGAAAGTTCAAAGAAAAATATAGCTGACTCCATTTCCTGCAACCAAAGAAGGGAGAGACTTAATAGAAGAAACAGTCAAAGGTGTAATTATGAACATAAGAAATTATTCAAATGAAGAAGAAAAGGATAAATAACCCATAATTATTATGTGAGTGGCATGAGATTAGTAGCAGAAAGACTAAGATTCAGAGTGAATGTGGGCTTACGCAAAGGGCTAAGATTCATAAAAGGGCTTTAAAAGGTATATTTCCAATAAGGAGGAGCAAGGAGGGTGTGATGCTTGAAGCTGACAAAAAAAGTAAGTAGAAATGACTCCTTTGTTCCTATTGTGCTTCTGCCTTCTCTATCTCTGAGTGGGCCACATACCAGAATGAGTAGTAGGCACAGGTTGAGATAATTAAATTTCAAGTGAGTTTAAAGAAAGCACCTAACTGCTTTAAATAATTCCATTAAAATAAAAAGATTTGGCATATTATAATGTTCATCTTTAGCTAATTATCTTTGATTAATTTTTTGAGAATAGATGTGTAAGGCATACAAACAGAACCTTAAGGTTCAAAATTAAATGAAGGTAAATTCTGTACACCAAAGACTAGTAGTTTGATATGAAATTTGGGTAAAATCATAGACTAAATAATTAAAAGGGTAATCAGTGAGTTCATGTGAAAATATTCAATCACCTTGATAATGAAAATGAATGGAGAAATATACCAAGAAATATTCTTGGACAGGAAGGCTCAGTATTGTAAACATATCAGGTTCCCAACATTTATGGATTCAATGACATCCCAGTCAAAATACTGACAAACCGATTCTAAAACACATATATATGAACAAAAGGCCAAGAATAACCAAGACATTCCTAAAGAAGAAAAACATGGACGGGATTTACACCATAAAATATCAAGACATAAACATATTCATAAAACATTCATAAGAACAAGGTGGTATTTTCTCTGATAGGCAAACCAGTGGAACAGAATAGATATGACTTAAGACAAAGTTGACACTGCAGATCACTGGATAAATGAAAGAGTTTTGATTATCCATGTGGTGGGAAAATATGCAAACCAATACTAACCTCTAGGATTGCAGTATATACACAAATTAAATATGAAAGGCAAAACTAAAAATATTTTGAAGATGAGAGAGAATAATTTGAAGAACTCATTAAAGGAATTTCTTAAGACATAAAAATCAAAGTGATACATCATATCAACAAATTGAAGGATAAAAACCATATGATCATCTCAATAGATGCAGAAAAAGCTTTTGACAAAGTTCAACATCCATTTATGATAAAAGCTCTCCAGAAAATGGGCATAGAAGGAAATTACCTCAACATAATAAAAGCCATATATGAAAAACCAAAAGCCAACATCGTTCTCAATGAGGAAAAACTGGAAGAATTCCCTCTAAGAACAGGAACAAGACAAGGGTGTCCACTCTCACCACTATTATTCAACATAGTTTTGGAAGTTTTAGCCACAGCAATCAGAGAAGAAAAAGAAATAAAAGGAATCCAAATTGGAAAAGAAGAAGGAAAATTGTCACTCTTTGCAGATGACATGATATTATATATAGAAAACCCTAAAGACTCTACCAGAAAACTGCTAACACTCATTGATGAGTTTAGTCAAGTAGCAGGATACAAAATGAATGCACAGAAATCTCGTGCATTCCTATACACGAACAACGGAAGAGCAGAAAGAGAAATTAAGGAAACTCTCCCATTCACCATTGCAACCAAAAGAATAAAATACCTAGGAATAAACCTGCCTAAGGAGGCAAAAGATCTGTATGCAGAAAACTTTATGACATTGATGAAAGAAATCAAAGACAACACAAACAGATGGAGGGACATACCATGTTCCTGGATTGGAAGAATCAACATCGTGAAAATGACTGTACTACCCAAAGCAATTTACAGATTCAATGCAATCTCGATCAAATTACCAATGGCATTTTTCACAGAACTAGAGCAAGAAATCTTACAATTTGTATGGAAACGCCAAAGACCCCGAATAGCCAAAGCAATCTTGAGAAGGAAAAATGGAGTTGGTGGAATCAGGCTTCCTGACTTCAAACTATACTACAAGGCCATAGTGATCAAGACAGTATGGTCCTGGCACAAAAATAGAAAGGAAGATCAATGGAATAGAATAGAGAACTCAGAAGTAAGCCCAAACACATATGGGCACCTTATCTTTGACAAAGGAGGCACGAATATACAATGGAAAAAAGACAGCCTCTTCAATAAGTGGTGCTGGGAACATTGGACAGCAACATGTCAAAGAATGAAATTAGAACACTTCCTAACACCATACACAAAAATAAACTCCAAATGGATTAAAGACCTACATGTAAGGCCAGACACTCTAAAAGTCCTAGAGGAAAACATAGGCAGAACACTCTATGACATCCATCAAAGCAAGGTCCTTTTGGACCCACCTCCTAGAATCATGGAAATAAAATCAAGAATAAACAAATGGGACCTCATGAAACCTAAAAGCTTTTGCACAGTGGAAGAAACCATAAACAAGACTAAAAGGCAACCCTCAGAATGGGAAAAAATAATTGCCTATGAAACAACAGACAAAGGATTAACCTCCAAAATAAACAAGCAGCTCATGCAGCTTCATACCAAAAAACCAAATAACCCAATCCACAAATGGGCAGAAGACCTAAATAGACATTTCTCCAAAGAAGACATCCAGATGGCCAACAAACACATGAAAAGATGCTCAACATCACTACTCATCAGAGAAATGCAAGTCAAAGCCACAATGAGGGATCACCTCACACCAATCAGAATGGCCATCATCCCAAAATCTGGAAACAACAAATGTTGGAGAGGGTGTGGAGAAAAGGGAACTCTCCTGCACTTTTGGTGGGACTGTAAGTTGGTACAGCCACTATGGAAAACAGTTTGGAGGTTCCTTAAAAAACTACAAATAGAACTACCATATGATCCAGTAATCCCACTCCTGGGCATATACCCAAAGAAAACCGTAATCCCAAAAGAAACTTGTACCATCATGTTTATTGCAGCACTATTTACAATAGCCAGGACATGGAAGCAACCGAAATGCCCATCAACAAATGAATGGATACAGAAGATGTGGCATATATATACAATGGAATATTACACAGCTATAAAAAGGGATGAGATGGAACTATATGTCATGAGGTGGATAGAGCTACAGTCTGTCATACAGAGTGAAGTAAGTCAGAAAGAGAAAGACAAATATTGTATGCTAACTGACATATACAGAATCTAAAAATGGTACTGATGTACTCAGTGCCAAGAACAAGGATGCAGATACAGAGAATGGACTGGAGAACTCGAGGTATGGGAGGGGGCGCGGGGTGAAGGGGAAGCTGAGACGAAGCGAGAGAGTAGCACAGACATATATATACTACCAACTGTAAAATAGATATTTAGTGGGAAGTTGTTGTATAACAAAGGGAATCCAACTCGAGGATGGAAGATGCCTTAGAGGACTGGGGCGGGGAGGGTGTGGGGGACTTGAGGCGGGGGGAGTCAAGGAAGGGAGGGAATCTGGGGATATGTGTATAAAAACAGATGATTGAACTTGCTGTACCCCCCAAAAATAATAAATTAAAAAATTAAAAAAAAAAGATGTGGCATATATATACAATGGAATATTACTCAGCTATAAAAAGGGATGAGATGGAGCTATATGTCATGAGGTGGATAGACCTAGAGTCTGTCATACAGAGTGAAGTAAGTCAGAAAGAGAAAGACAAATGCTGTATGCTAACTCACATATACGGAATCTAAAAATGGTACTGATGAGCTCAGTGACAAGAACAAGGATGCAGATACAGAGAATGGCCTGGAGAACTCGAGGTTTGGGAGGGGGCGGGGGGTGAAGGGGAAGCTGAGACGAAGCGAGAGAGTAGCACAGACATATATATGCTACCAACTGTAAAATAGATAGTCAGTGGGAAGTTGTTGTATAACAAAGGGAGTCCAACTCGAGGATGGAAGATGCCTTAGAGGACTGGGGCGGGGAGGGTGGGGGGGACTGGAGGAGGGGGAAGTCAAGGAAGGGAGGGAATACCAGGATATGTGTATAAAAGCAGATGATTGAACTTGGTGTACCCCCCCAAAAAAATAAATATATAAAAAAAAAAGAGTAACAACATTGCCCATAATTGCAGGAAACAGAAAGTTAATCAGGTATCTATGAGCCGTTGAGTGAGAAACTGGACAGAAGTAAAAATAAAGCAATCATTTTATGTATGAAAATGTATGAGTCTGAAAATGCACAAAGTTTAGGAAGCAAAGCAAAACAGAAAAATACAAATAGTATGACTCCATTTTTAAAAATTCAATAACATGCAAAACAATGTATTATTTAGGGACATATATGTAGGTGGTAAACTCTAAAAAAAAGAATATGTATTATTAACACAAATATCAGAATACTGGTTACCCTTGCAGTTTAAAGAATAGGATTTGGAATAGTAATATTCATAATAATAATAGCCACTAACACTATGTGCCAGGTAGTTGTCTAGATACTTTCTATGTGCTAACATTTAGTAGTGTGGCAAGTGCTATTATTATCATTCCCATTTTGTATATTTGAAAATGAAGCACAGGACAGATTTGTAATATTCCTGAGTTCATGAAGATAGCCAAGTAGTAGACCTTGGAAACTGAACCCATGCAGTCTGAGGTATGAGCCTTCATTCCTAACTATTGTGCTAAAATAGAAAGGGACACATGATGCCCTTCTAAAGCATTGATGATATTTTATTTTGTAACCTGGGTAATAGATAAATAAACATTTATTTTATTATTATTTATACTGTACAAAGTCATTTTGTATAGTATTCTGTACATGTGCTATTTTAACATCTATGAAAAAATAATAAAAGTGAATAATATTTAATTCCTTTTTAGAGAAACCACAGAAACAGAAAGAAGCATGGATTGGAGCTATTAACACAAAAGATATAGGAAACTCTTGGGGAAGCCAAAGGTGGTTGTCAAGAACTGTGTGTGTGTGTGTGTGTGTGTGTGTGTCTGTAGATTATTTCAGCCTGGTTTATGGATGGGCCAGGTACAACAGTAGGGGAATGGTCTGACTGAGAACTTTTGTATCCTTTTATCGCTTCTCTATATTGCCTTAGAACGATCACTGCCTATCTGTTGCCAAAGAAATTGGCGGTAACAGCCCAGATTCTTCTGATGCCAGTGGATGAGTGTCAGGGCACTGTAAAGACCTATTTGTGGATAAGAAGCTGGTATGGACAAGTGCAGACTTGTCCAGCCAGTCTAGGGCATTCATTCATTTCTTCACCCTATTCCTCACCAAACTTCAGAGCTCACGGATCATAGACTGAAGAACTGCCAGTTTTAGCACTGCTTATTCCCCAAACCAGAGTGGTTGTGCAGCGAAGTGACTGGCAGCATATAGATATGTTTAACAGTAGTTCTGTGGTGCCTAGGGCAGGCACTGTCTCTTGCGACATACCTCCTACCATCCAATGCAACAGATGAGATACAAACGGACTTGAAATTTAGCCCTTCCCCAATACGTGTACCAGACAGGGTACGTTATAGCTCTGTGGGACCAAGATCTCAAGGCCAAAATAACTAGACACCTGAGGAGTAAAAGAACCATAAAAGGAAGACAAATAAGTGAACAAAACAGATCACACAATGAAGAATTATTGGAATAAAGGAACCAAGAGTTTAAGAATGATACATATCCTCAAAGCAATAAAGGATAATATTCATATTAAAAGCAGAAACATAAAGATCATTAAACATGTGGAATCAAAATATTAATAGTTAAAATAAAGAACACAGTAGAAATAAAGGAAAATACAACACTGCAAAAGGAAAATAGGAAAAGATGGAGAAAAAGTTCTACTATAATAGTATTTACAATTAATATAAGTATACTAAACTTAGAAACTCACCAATGTAAAGACACACCCTTTACCTGATTTTTAAAAAGCCAGTAGCATATTGCCTGCAAGAGACACATAAAATAATAGAGAAAAGTTGAAAATAAAATTATGGAAAAGATATACCAAACAAATAAGAGCTAAAAGAAAGTAAGGTAGTGTATTAATCAGGGTTCTCCAGAGAAATAGAACCAGTGTGTTTGTGTGTGTGTGTATGTGTGTGTGTAGGTGGGGAGAGGTGGAGAGGGAGAGAGGGAAAGGAAAAGAGAGAGAGGAAGAAAGAGAAAAAACTAAAACTAAAACCTCATCTCATGCTTCTTTGACATATTTCCCAAGGATGAGATTAATTTGGGGCTAATGAGCCATCGTTACAAACAGATCCCCTCCCTGGAGTTACAGTGGTTCAATTCAGACAAGCAAAATGTTTTCCACCTCCAGTTAACTATTTGTTGTCATGGCATTTTAGCCTCTTTGTCTGCATTTCTTGGGTCTCATTCATTGGAAATCAAGGAGTCATCTTTCTTTGCTTCGTGTGATCTAATCATTATTTCTCCTAGAGTTTGCCTTGAGAAACAGTTATTTTACATTGTTTTCTTCGAGGCAGTGTCTTATGTCTTAGCATATCTTACTGTCTTCAAACCTTGACTTCCTCCCTAGAAAGCAAGGAAAGTGAGCCAAGCAGCTGTTTTCTTATCAAGAATTCATAGCCGACCTATTTATCCCAAATTAGCATATCTCATTAACTGTCTCAAGGACACAGACTAAATTGTTTTTGAAAAAGGGTCTCGAAAACCTCATCTTTTGGAGAAGAAGCATATTCCCAAACTTTCTTAACTCTCTGCTTTCTCTGTGGAAAATGAACAAAAATAAAATGAGTTGTCACTGTCCATTTAAGCACTTTGCTTGGTCCGAATTCCTGCGATGATCACTAATGTGTGGACTCATGTAAGCCTGGGCCCAGGCAGGGAGAGTGATAAGAGCATGGAGGGAGGGCTACTGTCCTACTCTGTGTCTAGCTTTAACACTTAGTAAGTACCTACCAGTAGTGCCCATGCTAAGTGCTTTATGTACATTTTCTTACTTTTTAATCACAACAGCCTCTGAGATATATACTGTTACAGTCTCACCTTCATTTTTCATATAAGAAATCTGAAGCATAAAAAGATCAAAAACAAAAACAGTAAACACCTGCTATAGCTAGTAAACTTTAGAGGTAGGAGTAGAGATCAGTCCTCTATGACTTTGAGCCTTCCCTTTTCCACTAAATTATGCTGCATGATTGGTTGAGAAACTAACACACTCCTAGGCACAGAGTGGGCACTGAATAAATGACCCTCAAGTAATGATTACAACTGAGACTGAATGCATTGCTGCTGGGGAAGAATTCCGAGCCAGAAAAGCTCTATTATCCTGCATCTGAATTCATGCCATGTCTCCCACGCCTGCCTGAGGGCGCCAAATGGCAGGTGTTATTGTTTTAAATTAAGGAGAATTAAAATAACTTTTATTTTTGATCTTTTAATGAGAATTTTATGACACTCCTGAGAATACCCAGATTGTTGGGTATTTTCCATCTTACTAAAATAATGCCTTATTTTCTTTTACATTTCTCTCGTTGGTTGCCCTCTTTGGCTTACCAGATCGAATCTCAACCTCTTGGTCCTATACTTAAGGTGATCTGTAATATGCAAGCACCATGTCTTCTGCTCCAGAACTTTGGTGCTGTCTTACTACAACTATTGCCTCTTCCCTATATACACACTCAACACACACACAGTCCACTTTCCTGGTAGTCTTATGCCATTAACTCTGTTTGGAATCTCTTTCTCTTTCATATTGAATTCTACTTGTAAGTATCCATTTTTTTAAACCACAACACTTGGAATGCAATAAAATCCACATTTATTAATTTATGTTGTTGAAGTAAAATTAAATGTAATTTGAGCGATCACTCATCAATTGATGAAAAGTTCCAAGTCAGTCATTTAGGAGTTTTACGGGAGTGCCTTCTCCCTTCCTATGATTGCAGTAGAGTTTGAGGGGCTTTTGAGTGTCCCCTAAGTGTCATCATTGCCTATTGTCTCTCCTTATAGTCACCTGATGCTGCTTCGACTCTGGTTCTCCGCTGTCTAGCCTATACCCTGACTCATTAAAGTATTTCTTTTCGTTTTTTTTTTTTTTAATATTTATTTATTTATTTAGGCCTCAGTCAGTCTTAGTTGTAGCATGCAGGATCTTCGTTGTGGCATGTGGACTCTTAGTTGTGGTCTGCAAACTCTTAGTTGCAGCACGTATGCAGGATCTAGTTCCCTGACCAGGGATTGAACCCAGGCGCCCTGCATTGGAAGCACAGAGTCTTACCCACTGGACCACCAGGGAAGTCCCGTCCCTAAAGTATTTGTTAGTTTCCAGGCTTCATGCCTTGTTCAACCTTGCTCTCCATGCCTCGAAGGCTAGAAGCTCTGATGGTAATTTTACTCAGTCTTGCCAAACTTAGTCAACGAGGAACCATCGAGACTCACAAGGTAGAGGTGTTTAGTGCTTTTTTCAGGTTCTCATTCAAATTATTGTCACATTCAATTAACTGTAAGGCCCAGATCACCTCTACCTTTGGCATAGTCCTTATATCAGTCTCTGATGATCTACGTGCATAAGGTGATAAACCTGTTTCCCTTAAACCTTTGAGCCTCTAAACTACTGTTCTCTCTGTGGTAAATCACAAAACTGGCCACAAGTTATTTTCATCCTTCTACCCATTCCCCCTGGCACAGTAAATTTGATGTTGTTTTCATCAAGAGGTTAACTCATGTTCTCTGCTGCTTAATTCTGGGCTTGGTCATGTGATCTGCTTCCACTAATGTGATACTAGCAAATGTGACAGAAGCACAAGGCATGAGAAGTACTTGAACTTTGGCGCTTGCTCTTTCTTGCTGCTCTTGGTGCCAAGCACTTCCCCATTTAAAGAGGCCCAGGTAAGCCTTCTGGAGAATTAGGAGGCCATATGGAGGGGAAGTAAGGTATTATAGCCAAAAGACTGTAGACCTCCAGAGAAGTGAGTGAGGGCCTCCTGATTCATCCAGCTTCCTCCTTATGAGCAACTGCAGACATATGAGTGAGGACAATGAAGGTTAGCTGAGCCAACCTAGCACAAAAGAGGTGCCTGCAGAAACGTGAGCTATATAATAGCTATTGTTTTTGTTCACTGTATTATTTGCTGGGGCTGCCTTAACAGAGTACCACAGAATGAGTGGCTTAAACGACAGAAAGTTATTTTCCCACAGTTCTCGAGCCTGGAAGTCCACGATCAAGGTGTCAGCAGGGTTGTTTCTTCCGAGGCCTGTCTCCTTGGCTTATAGATGTCTGTCTTCTCCCAGTGTCTTCATGTGGTTTTCCTTCTGTACATTTCTGTGTCCTAATCTCCTCTTCTTATAAAGACACCGGTCATATTGGATTAGGGTACATCCTAAAGACCTCATTTTAACTTAATTACCTTTTTAAAGACCTTATCTCTAAGTACAGTCATATGCTGAGCTACTGGCCATTAGGACTTTAGCATATGAATTTTTTGGGGGGTGGGATGGGGGGACACAAGTTAACCCATAACAGTCAGTAACTTATCATTCCTTCTGTGGGGCTTCTGCACCCAAACAAGGTTATCTTCAGGATGTCAACTTCTCGCTTGCTCTAAAATATAAAATCTTATTTATTCATCCTCTGGAATGAAGAGACCCTAGATCTCTAAGACTCTTTTCTTCATTCAGTGGTGATAAAATGCACCAAGAAATTTGCTCATTAAGCTATAAAATTAATTATCACACAAAATACTAACCCTTCAGTGCCCTGTGCCATGGGGCTTCCCTTAACTATCCCAATCCTAAACGATCTTTCGCTTCTCAATTTCCATAGCACTGTCGCATCCCTACCACCTGGTACTTAAATATCTACTATCCCATATTGTGATCTTAGTGCATAAATGTGATATCTCATCAAGCAGACAGTGAAGTCTTAGATGGTAGAGCTCTGTAAGATAATTTATACTTTTGATATAAAAGCTGGCCATGCAATTGACCCTCTGAACCCAATATTTCATCTTGTAATCAATGACTCTAAAAGCACCTGTTTTCCTTTAATTTGTGTATGGTCTGACATTCCTACTTAACCATGGCAAAATGGGAAGACATTGTATTTTGCTCCTTTTGTCATCATAGAAATAACTCTGAGTTTTTAGTGCTTACAATGGGCTTCAGAAGGAGATACCTAGAACAGTAAGAGTGTTTAGTGTTAGTACTTCATATTTTGAACTTCACAAAGATTATTCAAGCAGCAAAAATATCTCTTGTAAATATATTTAATTATTTAAATTCAGACTATTAAATTGCTACATTGCATATTATATCTAAAGCTAAACTTGGACCATCTATTTCTTTCCCATTTAAGGGTGCATAAGAAAAAGTAAGGCAATCTTCAACCTGAGAGGCTTTATGGCAGTTATTTGTCGCACACCAGAGAGGTTCCAATAAACATGCAAGATAGAAAATGATGTTTTTTATATCCTAGTTAGAAAGAAAATAGGTGCTATTATAGCTATTGACTGCAAGATGCAATATCACTAAGCTAATTGAAACTGGAAATCTTGAGTACCTAGCAAGCTGCTACAAATAGGTCTGCTCTGAGCTACATACAATTTTGACACATCTAAAGGGACTTGTCTTTAAAGAACCTGAAAATGCAGTAGATAACTTCCTAGCCTTATACTCAATGGTGTCCCTCACTCTAGCTGTCCCCACCTTACTTCCTCTGGCCTCTGTCTACCATAACCCGAAAATGGCCTCTGCCTCTTTTCTTCCAAAAATCTCTTGCCATAACTTTCTTCAAAAGCTAATGTAGAAATTACCTTCTTGAATAAATAGTGATAGTAATTAGCATTAACTCTGTGCTAAGTCCTATTCTAAATATTTCCATATATTAGCTCACTTAATCCTTTCAATAATCTTATGACTGTTATTATTCTTAGTTTTTATGCAGTAGGTAACTAGTCACAGGGAGACTAAGTAAACCCAGGGAGTTTGTCCAAAGACCTCTTGTCTTTAACCAGTATACCATGATGCTATCTTTGATTTATTAATTCTGCACTCTCTTCATACTCACATATACATTTTAGATATTTTAATGTCTACTATATTCCAGGCACTATGTTATTTACTCATAAATGTTTTATCAGTTAGTCTTCAAAACATCTCTGAAATAGAGATAGAGGAATTAGGCACTTGGGCATTTATACTTTGCACAAATATATGAAGATTGTACAGAGTTAAAATTATCAAAACCCCTTAAATTGCTCATAAAGAAAAGTGTTCATGGTTTTGTGTGTGTACCACTGTATGATGGTTCTTATGCATGCTAAATGTGATAGTCGCTGAGCTAAACTAAGTGAAGGAAACAAAAACAAAAGGGGACATTACAAGCTGGTGCCAAAAAAATTCAAACTATACTGCCTTTGAAATAGCTACCAAATGCCTAGAAAAAGATGGAGGATGAGTAGAGAATTCTCACATGTGGCTGATGATCTGCATATTTTACTTTACACTAGTTTAATATTAGGTCTCCACAACTTCAATATGTATTATCAAATTTATTTGGTATGAGGCTTACACAAGACAGTATAATAGTACCTCGGGGTGATTGAGATGTTAGGTTATTAAAGTTAGCTTCTAAGTTAAATGCACAAATATAATGTAACTCTACTATAATCTTATTATCCTTATTTTATAGATGACAAAATTGAGACTCCCAGAAGTTAGGTAACTTGCCCAAGATCATCCAACTTTGAAGTGATGAGAGTTGGTTCCAGCCTGATTCCAAAGCAGATTCTGTTTCCACTAAAACAGGTTTCCTTAGGATGGAGTATACCATGGCGAGTCAGAGCTCTGGCTCTGAATCTAGACTTCCTGGGTTGAAGTCTAGTGCGTCAGTGATTGACTGAGTGTGAGAAAATTAAACTCTGTGCCTCGGTTTCCTTGCCTGTAAAATGTGGATGGTGAAGATAGTGGTAATAGTATATCTACCTTATAATATTGTGAGAATGAAACAAAAATGAAAGTATACATAAAACACTTCAAAATGCATGGTATGTGATAAGTGCTCAATGCCTTCTATTATTAACTATCTAGTTTGTGTCCACAGGACCAATTTCAGTGTAGTGGAGTGGGGGTGAAAAGTAGAAATTCTATACTGATTGCACACTATGAACTTTTGCATCCTTATATCACCTATGATAACCCTTAGAAACAATGACAGGAAAACAGAGCTTTGATTACAGTGCTCTACTATCTAATAAAGACCATACTTGCTGTGCTCCCAGATAAAGAGACCTGATAGAAACGTCTACTTCTGTAACAGCCTTCCCAAATACGTGAATACAGATGCACTTGTTATATAAATAGCATACCTAAACACATCAGGCTAGGAAGCAGATGGCGACTATACATAATTGTGCTAACATTTATGTTGTCAGTATACTCTCCTGAGCCATCATTACAAGAATCTTGGGGGTCTCGTCCCCCCTCTTTGGAAGGCTGCAGTTCCCATCAACAGTGGCACAAATTACATATTTGCGTCAGGAGATGCATAAACTTCAAACTGTCAGAATGAATATGCCTGGGCTGTAGTTTGATAAACAAATATATTACAAGGAACCCGAAGCAAACCCCTTCCTCCTACCTCCTTGTGGGATGATCAAAACAGTTGTAAATTTTAAACAATGCAGATCATCAAATCATGCATCAATAAGCCTGATTTTTTCCCTTGGGTTGTGGATGTAGGGATGGTGCCTGGGGAGCCTGAGGCTTTGTGGAGGCTGGTTAGTGATAAAATTATGAAGGGAAGATTTTGGATTCTAGCTGAAGAAAGTGGAGAATGCAGTGGGAGAACGACCACAGGGGTGTTGAGAATAAGTTTCTGTTTAAAGGGCCAGTAAGTGTTACTCTAGAGCAACTTTCCTTAACCAGGGATGGGTAACAGAATTACTTCAGGAGATGTTACAAAACACAATCACCAAGTTTTATCTGAGACCTACTGAATAAGAATGTCTATGGCAAGAATATTTTTATTAAAAAATTAAAAGCTCTTCAGATGGTTCTCTGCACCCCGGATTAACAACCACTGTTTTATGAACTTTAGGATACATCAGGATTACCAAAGGAACAGAAAATATAGAAATCAAGTCCTTTCCCCATCCTCATATTCTGATTTAGTAGATCTCGTGGCAGTCACAGGAGTCCGCACAGCCAGGTGCCAGTGAGACTACTAGTTTCAGGGAAGTCATGGATTAGAGCCTGATTGTAATGACTTCTTTGATCCCTAGAAGAATCTGGTGTATCTCAGAGTTACATAAGAAGGTATACAGTAAATACCTGTCTTTTATATAACATTGAGCTAGACTTGCGAGTGGGGATGGAAAAGAAGCATAAAACATGGGTCTTTTATGAGAGAATCTTTCTCTGCTCCTGAGAAGATATATTTTGCCCTCAGAGACCAAGAAGATAAGCTATCCTTTTCATAGAGCTGGATTTTGGGTTTGGGGAGGGGGGTGGTGAACCTGATGGATCAAGGGATGGAAGCTCAATATGACCCTTTCCACAGCTCCCTTAGCTAATTCTCCTTGTGCTAAATTCTCCATCGATCTCCTCAATGTACAGCTGGCACCCTGGGCAATGGACACCTTCAAAATTCTGTAAGCAATTTACTTTGAGAGGAATGGGTTGACTTTTCAGGTTAGGCAACCTCATTTCTTTCCCTCCTCTCCCTGTGGTTCCTTTCACTCTAGTAAAGATACTGCCTCTTACCTTCCCCCAGAGAGGTGTAAATTGCTCTCCCTAGGCTACTGATTCCTTATCAGTCCAAGAAAGGAACAACACCTTTTTGCTCCCAAAGCGTAATTGCACTTTGTAGGAGGGAATGAACACTATGGTTCTCTCACTCATCTTGCCCAAATAGAATGTCTATGCCCTTTTCAACTGTGGCCTGAGGCTAAGGCAGTTTTGCATTTTGGGGTAATTTTGTCTTGTCACATTGGTTGCCACTGTGCATTTGCTGTCTTTTACCGGTGTGGTGTTCGTGGCCATCCGTTTTATGCTACAAAGACAACCATTACTATCAGAAACCAATATGTTGTTGTGAAGTCAAGTGACAGATTGGTTCTTTTACTCTGAGTCATAGCACTCCAATGACGAGCTACCTTGTTGTTTTTTTTTTTCTGGCTCGAAGCTTGAGTCAGTTTTCATAGTTCTTTATTCTCCTTCCCTGAATTCTATCTTGACTTAGAGACTCTGAGAAATGTTCCACTTTATACTAATAGCCTAAAGAGGAAAACACATTTTCTGGTAGTCATATGCTTACTTTGTGTTTTTAGACATTTTGACATCCATATTCTCATTGGATTACCACAACACGTCTCAGATATAGGTCAAGTAGAGGCAGCTACTCCTAGTTTACAGACAAGGAAAGTACAATGTTTAAGTGATGTTTTCCTGATCACACACTTCAATACTAAAATACACTGTAGATGAGAACCAGGTCATCTCACTTCTGATTCACACCTTTTCTTACAATTTTACGATGAACTAGCAATTGTATATTCTGGAAATGAAAGCAGTATATGAGGTAAGATGGTAGAGACCTAGCCTATTTCCATTCTTCCCACCCTCTTTACCAATAAAATTCTTAAATTATTAGGTGTGATCACATATTCAGCTATAAGATTATAATTCCTAGTGTGTAAGAGATGGTTCATCAAAAATTTACTTTTTTCTCTTCCTAGGCACAGAGCTGGACTAATTGTTCCAGCCTCCCATGCTGTTAGCTTTGATCATATTGTCTGAGCGATAGCCAAGGGTGTCTGAGTAGAGAAGAACGCCTGCCAGTTCTGGGTGGAGGCTTTTAATCAAATGATATCTCCATCCACATTCTTTATCTCTTTCCACATGCCCGATGCAATATTGGTGATGAGGCTTTAGGGAATGACAGTGCTACAAGATGGAAGGAGCCTGGATTCTAGAATCACCATGTGGAAGAGAGGTGCCCACAAATTAGCAACATTTGCCTTAGACGGTTAGGTGGTGAGCATACATTTCTATTGATGTTTGAGTCATTCCTTTTGGATCTATTTAATGCAATAGCTTGATCTATTCAGACATTTTTGTGGATTGATATAGCCACGTGATAAAGTTTGGAAAAGTGACATGGACATAAAATTTATTGGGGGGAATTTCTGGGATGGCTCCTGAAACAAGGGTTAAATAGGTAGGTAAAGTACCGCTCCCCCGATTTAAAAAAATACTTCCTACCCCCTTTGAATGTGGATGCAATGTCTGGACCTCCAATAGCCATATTAGAACATAAAGTGGATTAAGAGATAATGTATGAACATTTGTGAAGCAGAAATATGCAAGGATCCTAGGTCATTGATTGCCTCTTGGTACCACCATACTAGCTTTAGACTGTCTATTGGGCTTTTTTATGTGAAAGAATTAACTCTTGTATTTTTTTAAATTAATTAATTAATTCATTTATTTATTTATTGGCTGGGTTGGGTCTTTGTTGCTGTGTGTGGGCTTTCTCTAGTTGCAGCAAGTGGGAGCCACTTGTGGTGCGTGGGCTCCTCATTGCAGTGGCTTCTCTTGTTGCGAAGAACAGGCTCTAGAGCGCAGGCTCAGTAGTTGTGGTGCACGGGCTTAGTTGCTCCGTGGCATGTGGGATCTTCCCCGACCAGGGATCACACCCATGTCCCCTGCATTGGTAGAAGGATTCTTAACTACTGTGCCACGCGGGAAGTCCCTAACCCTTGTATATTTAAACTACTGTTGTTTGAGGTTTTCTGTAGGGGCAGCTAAGCCTAATCTACATGAAAATGCGGACCACACATTTCCTGTTGTAGAATTCATTGAGAGACCTCTGTAGGTCCAAATCTAACCCTCTCCACCAAATATCCACTGTTGACTAGCTAGAAAATCTGAAATCTCATACCACAAGGCTCGACCCTTTGGTACAAATCCATAGTTCACTAAGTGGCGTTCTTTGACATCATCTTTGAGCTTGTTGGAAGCCCAGATTCACGGACTTCACTCTGAGTCACTAAATTAGAATCACTGAAAATGGAATCTAAGAAACTGTCTTTTGACAAGCTCTTTAGGTGATTCTTATGCACCGGAGAATGTGAGTGAGGCATTTTTCCAGAAGCATGTGTTGGTACTCAATTATTTCAGTTGCATAATCATTAACAAATTGACATGGATTTGGTGATTCTCAATACAGGCTGCACATTCAAATCACCTGAGGAGATTTTAAAAAAGATCTGTGCCTGGGCCAAGATTATCACATAAACGGATGGTAGAATTATGGGTTAAATGTCCTAGCTAGAGTCACTGGTCAACCAGGAAGCAGAAAATAGACACAAGACTCACAGTGGGATGAAGGCACTTGCCTGAGTTAGGTTGTAGGATTTTTGTATGAAGCAATGATTGTGAAAGGCCTTTGCAAATTTTTTGTTTTATTTTCCAAATATGTTCATGTTCTCAACTTCATCCAGAAGCTAGAAATACACTATTACTACCATAAATAATAATTGTAATACTAATGACAATAATAATACCAGATAACCATTATTGAATATATTATACTGCAGGACTATAAAATTTGCTGACATTCTAGGGATTATTAGATTCTCTGGTTTTATCCAAATTAGTATGGGCATACTGTAGGAAGCAGTGATTGTTGTTTTTAGACACTGTTGAAAATGAAACCTTCAACTTTCTAAAACATTGTCCTCATCCTGTAAGGAAACTGGCTTCTTTAAGTGGCCATTTACCTGTTGAAGACACATCAGTCTGTTAATGACTACCTTTCCCTTCCAGTAAACGGTATTGAATATTAAGTTAGAATCCAAAGCAGGTAAATAGCTTTCTGTTTTTGGATTATTTCAGGTATAATACATGTATAATTAATCACCTCCAGATAAAGTTTGATTAGATTTTATGTGCACATATGCACACCTTTGAATTCATGAGCCCTTTGTTTACTTGATATCATTAGCCACATAAAAACCTTGCTTATTTCTTGGGTTGCTAATCTTTTCTGGGTTTCCTACAAAAACTCAGATCAGTGGTGAGAAATTTTGAAACATGGAACTCTGAATCTGCATATATTGCTGCCTATAACTGAAAATAAGGAAAGTAAGAAAGAAAGAAACAAAAAACCAAAACAGGAACAATGTAGGTGGAAGTTTAGAACCAATAAGATAAAATTCAACTAATGAAACAGAGAAACTTGTGTTGAGCATAAAAGATGTTTCAGTTTGTTAGAAAAAAAAATTCGGATTTCTTTAGAGGATTTCCCAAATGTGTTTTAAGTGTTTACATTCCCTTACAGGACAGATAGGCTGAGGGAAGGAGAAGAAAAAAATACAAAAGAACAAATACATGAGGGTGAGTGACTTTCTCACACATTCTGTGAAGAAACACCCTGTTAAAACCCTTCAGTTTTCTTAAGTTTGAAAATACCTTAAGTGTTCTGAAGAAATTGAAGAGTTCAGGCCCCTAATCTCAGGCAGGAAGTAGCTTTGAAAGTTCTGGGAGGGAAAGTGGTTATAAAATGCAGTTAGCTTAATCCTTTCAGAGTTAATTAGCTATTCATTAGAAAAGAGGGAGGAAAGAGAGTTGAGAGGAGTGGGAAGGCAGAGGGAGAATAGAAGCTAACCAAGCTGGTAATTTAGTTGCCCAGGTAACCATACCCCTTCTGGAAAAAAGGTAGTTGTCAGGGACTGTGATTGTTAAAGAAGAGAGGGTGATGAGGAAATTGAAACTTCCTCTCCTCTATCTTGCAAAGGCCTGCTCGCCACTCTCAGTTAAACAGTAAAATGAATTACTAAGAGTGATCAGATAAGGGAAGACTGTCTCGCTCTCAGGCACCCACCCCAAGCCTTTGTTTGAGACCCTTTGCACATAGGCTTGTTAAGTGACCATTAACTTCAACCTGCAACCAATGTGAGAATGCACATTGGGACCTTAGTCCTGATAGGAATGGAATGTCCGGCTCCTACAAGTTCCTGTTAGGACCCCCTACTATGTGTGTAACCCCTGGCAACTCCCACGCTCTGTAACTGCCGGTGACCTATAGTGATTTGTAGCCAATCAGTTTGTACCAATTATAGCTGTATGTTTTAACCTGTATAAGGAGAAGACTCCCCTGAAACGGGGCCCCAGAATTTTGGAGCGTTAGCTCATCTGGGTCCGCCGGCTTAATAAACCTGAGTTCTCCAACTCTCCGAGTGTTGTGCTTGGTTTCTCGTGGGATCAGTTTTTTTTCTGCAACAAGGGAAGCGTGGAGGGTAGCCTAATCTTTTTCCACATTACATGTATATATTCATTTATTGTTTATGACTCAGCAAAGGTACGCTCAAAGAATAGGAGTATAGAAAAAATAGGAAGTTGATGCCTTGTACTTATCCTGTGGAAATATTTAGTGAGAGATGAATAGGAACTAACAGGAGGAAATATGATGTCAACAGCGGCTCAATTGAAGCCAAGCTGCCTTGAGTGACACCAAGTTTTGTGCTGGTGCAATGCTAGAGAGGAAAGCACAGGATGGCCTTTCACCAGCAGTGCAATGTCAATGCTGGATATAACTGAAGCGAGGAAGATGTGTGTCAAAGTGGCAGGGTTCCTTGTTCTTGCTGTCCTGTCATTGTAAAGAATTGTGCAATCAATGAGACCAGCCCAGGAAGGCCTCTGACCCTGGGAAGTGACTCAAAATGAGGCCATAACTTTGATTTCATTGAGTAGAGAGCTATTAGTCATGCCAGTAAGGACTGGGTTTGGCTATGGATATCCCAAATGTAAGTGGCTTAAATAAAATAGAATTCACTTCTTTTCTATGCAGAGAAATCTGAAGGTCCAGGGTTGGTATATCAGCTCCATGTTCATGAAAGACTTGGGCTTATTCTGTCTTTTGTTCTGCTTTCCTCAATGTGAGTTTTACATCATGTGATCCAAGACGGCTGTCTAACTCAATGGGGTAAGAAACATAAGCCCACTTCCTTTAAGCACACTTCTTAGAAGCTGCACATGATACTTGCTTTTGTATCCTTGTAGTGAGAACATGGTCACATAGGCACATCTAACTTAAAGGGAAACTGAAAATTATAGTCATCATTTCAGACAGCCACATTTCCAGCGAAAAATCAATAAATAACTAAGGAACAGGAGTAAGACAAAAACTCAACAAACTAGGAATAGCCACTGTCTCCAACACTCATACATGGGTTGAGAGAAGTTTTTTCATTTATACTACAAATTATGAAATACAAATAAGAGTATTTTTCATTGCTTTTTTGTTGGATTCACTAATAGCTTATTTAGCACCTAAAATGGATAAAGCAATTTTCAACCCACACCGGAGGAGGAAAAAAGAAGGAAAAAAAACCAAAACAAAACACTACAAGGCAAAATATGATAAATATTGTCAGAAAGGCCTAGGCAAAATCCCATGCATTCCAAAGGAGACAGATATTAATTCTGGCTAGAGCATTAGGGAAGGAAACAGCTAAGACTAAAGATGCACAAACTGTGGTACTGGAGGCCAAATATGGCCCACTACTTTTTTTTTTCATTTCGTAAATAAGGTTTTATTGGAACACAGCCATGCTCATTCATTTAGGGATTGTCTGTGGTAACTTTCATGCTATGACAGCAGAGTTGAGTAGTTATGACAGAGACCATATGGTCCACAAAGCCTGAGATTTAATATCTGGCCTTTTATTAAAAAAAAGAAAGAAAGAAAGACATTTGAGACTGGCCTGAAAGAATTCTAACAAGGGCATTATAAGCAGGAGATAGTCTGAGTAAAGGCAGTGATGTGAGAAAATTCTGGGTGTGTTTGTTCATGGAAAGGAGATTATGATAAAATTTGTAATACACAATGAGTGGTGTCCCCAAAAACCTTAATTGTATAAAATGTGGGATTACATTTTTGACAGATTAATAGAAGGACCAGGACTAGCCTATTCAGCTAACCTGCCAGGGACCTGGGTGAACTATTCAAATTTGTCTAGGTCTTGGCTACAGTTTGGCAACACCTGATTGGTGACTGTCAGGGTTCTTCCAGGACAGGAGTAGTCATGATAAGAATATCCCAATACTTGGCACACATTTCACTGGACAGATCCAGGGAGATTAGATAAAGCTAGTGATGTGTAGAAGATGACCTGAGTCTCTCTGCTTCCCCAAATTGGATGATTACTTATTCTCCTACCAGGCTCATGGTCTCCTTCACATCTTGCCTCTTAGCTCCCTGGCCCAAGGTAAAAACTTTAACCTCACTGCATTTGCCACTGGGCTTTCACAGAAGATGTGAGGCAGTGGTCAATCAAGTCAGACCCAAGTTTGCTTTATTACAGGGCATATTATCACAGGGTTTTGCATTTATTCAGTTTGGTTGGAGCATAAGTTCCTTGAGACAATAACTCACAAAGTAAGACTAAAAATACATTGTGGAAAGTGTTTAATGACATGCCAAAGAGATTGGGCCTCATTCTGTAAATAATAGGGGACAGTTAGATAAGGTCTCTAAAATATTTTTAAAAATTTTTATTGGAGTGTAGTTGATTTACAATGTTGTGTTAATTTCAGGTGTACAGCAAAGTGAGTCAGTTATACACATACATATACATATATCCACTCTTTTTAGATTCCTTTCCTACATAGGCCATTACAGAGTCTAAATTTTTTTTTTAACTAGGGGATAACTTGCTCTCTCATAGACAAAATAACCAATGCTATGGCTTTCTTCAATCAAGAGCTCTATTATTTTAAACAATAAAAGTTATATTCAGGTGTAGAAGTTAGAGCTAGATGACAATTCTGGGGACAATAACTGCCTTGTACAAGAGAATGACAAGAATATCAGACTATGTCCTATATTTTCAAACCTGTTTCATTGACAAGAAGCATCTGGGGGCTACAGACACATTTGTCAGAGCTGATGAAGGAAATGAAAGAGGGAGTTTCCCAGTCCACTAGGCTGTTAACTGCCTGAAGGCAGACCCTGTCTTTCAAGTATGAATCCTCAGCACCTAGCAGCATACTCAGTATATCCTGTTAATATACAAAAACGTATAGAAGTTGTCAATGATTGGTTTGATTCCAATCATCCTCATTTGTTATCTTTAACAAAAAGCAAGGGTGTATTGGCACTTCTGATTAATGAAGCTCCCTTTTTTGCTAGATCTTAATTATTAAATATAGAAATCATCCTATGTGTACTTGTACTGTATGACTCTGTAATCCATTGGTGACAAGGCATCTCCTGAATATGACTGCGTGTATGTGTGTGTGTGTGTGTGTGTGTGTGTGCACGTGCGCGTGTGGATGTTAATTTGTAAGATCCCATTCCTGCATTCACCTGCTGCTCTCTGCTCTGTTTAACTGTTTTTTAGTTAATACCACGCCAGATGCAGTAAAGTACATTTGACAAGTCCTGATTTTTAAATGAACCTGGTGGAAATTTGTGAAATTCAGCTTTCTTGCCTTATCTGTGTATTTAAAGTCAGAAAGTACACTTTCTCAGCATGGATGAGAGTTGCTGTTGAGATTTGACAGAGGCCTTTGGCCAATGTCTACCAAAAGTATGTGATTTTTATCACTCAAAATTCAGCAAGTAAATAGCCCTGCTTCTTCTAGCTTTCTAATGCCTCTCCAGGGCAACGTGAAATCTTTCTAGACTGCACTTTTTAATGTACCCCTGAAAGGCAAAGCAAGGTACTTACACTAGCTTTAGATTTCTAATTCCATTAGTACTTTACTAGCAAACCTGAATCTTTGTAAAATTGCAAAAGGATGAGGTTTGGCTCCAGGACCCTTGAGTTGCCCCATGTAACAGTTTTCTCCAACTGCTTTTAGTTCCCCGTGCCCTCATTATGACGCTGATTGTCTGGAGAACCGGGAAGTGGTTTTGCCTCTAGAGAACCTTGATCAATAAAGCAACCATCTTGTGGTCCTGATAGAAACACCAGTAAAATTTCAGGAACAGTGTCCTTGACATCACTGAACTATTGCCTAGTGTCAGTCACTTGAACTAGTAACAGCATACTTCCAGACCTTTTCTTTTATGAAAAAAGAAAAGCCCTTATTTTTTTAAGCAAGTGAGTTCAGTTTCTTTTACTTATAGATGATAGTTGTGCCAAATGACACAAACTTAGTGCCAGCAGAGAAGACCAAGAAAGTGTGGTAGGTGCTATCATAGAAGGCTCTAAGACATGAATGAGGGGCACAGAGGAAGGGTTCACCATTTTTACCTAGGATCTTCTACTCTCACCTTGGTGAAAATAACAGTCATGTGACCTAACAGCCATAGCATAAAAAAAGAAAGCACAGAACCTAGCATATGAGGAACTAGGTTTGACTCCCAATTTTGCCGCATGCTGGTGTGTAATCTTAACATCAATATCAAGGTGATTTTGGAGGTTTGAAATAGTGCTTAGCCCTACTGGTGGCTTGGGGTGCACATTACGTTTAGTGTTTTCAAGGCAGAAGGCCCATATCCTGATTCTGGAATCCTAATTATATTCCATATTGCATTTTACCTCTCTTCAGGCCTGTGTGCCAGTTTCTAGTTTGAGATTCACATCTCCCACATTTTGACATCTGCTGTCAATCACAATAGGGAAATACCAAATTATTTCTTAGGACCAAATTGTATAGGTTTCTCTGGTTCAGGATAGTTAATTTACAAAATTTCTAATAAACTCCAGAGTTTATTTGAACTTGCCATTCCATGAAGAGTAAGCAAATGTCTCTAAACAGAGTGCAACTGGGGAATGAGAGAAATGAATCAAGAACACTTAAAAATGAACAAATGGAAAATGAAGGCTGATTACAGATTTTGCCCTGTCAGTTAATGTCACTAATCTTTAGCTGCTTATATATGCTTTGTTCATATGATTCCCATATTCCTTGCTGTCATAAATATTTCATAAGATATTCAAAGCCAGTCCACAGCCAAGTAATAACAAATGTCAGACGACACATTAGGAAGATGCATGGAGATTTTAAACATAAATTCTGTACCAAAGCCTGCTTCACATCTTATGGTCACTCTAAAGAAATAACATTCACAGAGAACTGTGAGTCTGTAATTAGCATGGACACCTTAATTAGTAGCCTGTTTGCATTGAAAAAAAGAACAGAACAGCAGCTCCAGTTTTTTCCAGGCTTTCTGCATACGCTCTACTATCTTAACCATCGGGAAGCTTTTATTGCAAATGTTAAAAAGGACCAAGCTTCATGCATTATACAGACTTAATTATCCTCTAGTGGGTGACACATACTGTGTTCTTAGTCACAGGACTGCTTCTGCAACTTGAAAATGTTCAAGTTGACAAGTTAGGTGAACTCTCATTTCTTCTTTTTGTTTCCCTTTCTCTCCTTTGACCCCTTTGACCTCCCCCCTCTAGTGGTACTCAGAGTTCACACTGATGTCTCCACTGTAGAATCTGCCTTTTCCTTTACTTATCTTCGATCCAACCCCGCTGTATTCATCAGAGCCCCGTTCACCTGGGTCTTGCCCCTGATTTACTGAGTGATAGCTCCCTGAGAAATTGAAGGAGGTCCAGATGTCAATGACTGACAAGGCTTTGTGTGTTTACTTTCCTACATAGCATGTGTGCATTTGAGCTGGGGCTTTCAGAGCCTTAACTCATGGTAATGATTACTGTGAACATTTCAAATTTCAAGTACTAGGAGAAGTGGGATGATGAGAGATTTTTAATCAGGGATGTCTTTACTGGCATCCTTCCAATCATGCCATGTAGACATTGCCTAATTTACCTACATATAAGACTGACCCAGCTCAGCACAATGCCGTGAAGCAATCAAGAAGCTGAGAAGTTCAGGAGAAAGTTTTCTTAAGAGCTTACCTTCTGTAACACTGTTAAATAGTACTAATTACTATGGTTATTTTCATGATTTTCTCCTTTTACGCACAAAGTAGAGGTTGGCAAGATGATTTATTTTTCTGTTGGACATTACCCTTGGCCAACTACATTTGGAAATCCTCATTTATTCAAATAAAAATTGTTGAGTTATGCAGCCATTAATGGCTAAGTAAATTGCAATCTAGTTCTCTAAAAATTTCTTTCTGTTGAAGTTCCCTAGTACTTAATCATTCATTAGAAAAAGCATTTATTAAGCACCTCATGTTATATGCTGGCAACTATGTGAAGTCTAGATAGAGATGACTCATGGTTGCTGGTCTTGAGGAGTTCACAGTATAATGGCAGACATTGTGAGGTAATAAGCATAATGAAATAGAGATTGGTGACTTCTCTTGATGATGGTGCATAACGCATTGCTATGGAAGCTCAGAGGCAGTAAGCTGAGCTCCTGGCAGCTCATCTTACGAAAAAAGGGAAACAGTGCTGTGAAAGGGCAAGGGGTTAGCAGCAGTATAGCAGAAAGAACACAGCTGGTTTTGAAATGAGACAGACCGATGTTACATAACCTGTTTGAGTCCTTAGTTTGCCCATGTATGTAATGGAGATAATAAATCCTACATGATAGTTTTTTTTTAAATTTTATTTATTTAGTTATTCTTTTTTGGGGGGTACACCAAGTTCAATCATCTGTTTTTATACACATATCCCCGTATTCCCTCCCTCCCTTGACTCCCCCCCCCACCCTCCCTTGAGTCCCCCCCCCTCCCTCCCCATCCCAGTCCTCTAAGGCATCTTCCATCCTCGAGCTGAACTCCCTTTGTTATGCAACAACTTCCCACTGGCTAGCTATTTTACAGTTGGTAGTATATATATGTCTGTGCTACTCTCTCACTTCATCTCATCTTCCCCTTCACCCCCCACCCCCCCAAACCTCGAGTTCTCCAGTCCATTCTCTGCACCTGCGTCCTTGTTCTTGTCACTGAGTACATCAGTACCATTTTTAGATTCTGTATATGTGAGTTAGCATACAATATTTGTCTTTCTCTTTCTGACTTACTTCACTCTGTATGACAGACTCTAGGTCTATCCACCTCATGACATATAGCTCCATCTCATCCCTTTTTATAGCTGAGTAATATTCCATTGTGTATATATGCCACATCTTCTGTATCCATTCATTTGTTGATGGGCATTTAGGTTGCTTCCATGTCCTGGCTATTGTAAATAGTGCTGCAATAAACATTATGGTACAAGTTTCTTTTGGGATTATGGTTTCCTTTGGGTATATGCCCAGGAGTGGGATGACTGGATCATATGGTAGTTCTATTTGTAGTTTTTTAAGGAACCTCCAAATTGTTTTCCATAGTGGCTGTACCAACTTACAGTCCCACCAACAGTGCAGGAGAGTTCCCTTTTCTCCACACCCTCTCCAACATTTGTTGTTTCCAGATTTTGTGATGATGGCCATTCTGATCGGTGTGAGGTGATCCCTCATTGTGGCTTTGACCTGCATTTCTCTGATGAGTAGTGATGTTGAGCATCTTTTCATGTGTTTGTTGGCCATCTGGATGTCTTCTTTGGAGAAGATAGTTTTTTTTAAAATGAGCATTACAAGTGATTATAAAAGGAGTTACTGATTTAGAATTTTCATTCCTTTCAAAACATGCCTCAAAGGCAAAGCAAGTCCTGAATTTTGGGGAATCTTCCGAGGAGTTACTGTAGCCCCAGTTTTCTGCTACCATTTTTCTCATAAGATTAAAATTATAATGAAGAACTGACAGTCTGACACTCTTAGTCCAGGGGAAAATAGGAGGAAAGGAATGATAAGAAAAGAAATGAGTGTAAAATACCTGAGGTGAAGAGAACAGTGAGTGTTAACTTGCCCTAACAGTAGGGAAACTGAAAGTATCTTAAATTTTATCTTCTTCCATAAAAATAAAGTATGTCCCATCTGACTCTGGGACATACTCAGAAAGAGATTTGAGATACAACCCTTATTCATTGAAGACTTCATTCTTTTTTTTTTTTCCTTCAAATTCTTTCTTTATTTGGTTGTACCGGGTCTTAGTTGTGGCAGGCAGGCTCCTTAGCTGTGGCATGCAAACTCTTAGTTGCTGCATGCATGTCGGATCTAGTTCCCTGACCAAGGATCGAAGCCGTGCACCCTGCATTGGGAGCATGGACTATTAATCACTGCGCCACCAGGGAAGTCCTTGAAGACGTCTTTCTTTATGATGTAAAACGTTTATAAAGACTCCACCTTCATTTGAGTGATGTAAAAATACTCTTAGTGGGTATGTACTGCTGTATGTGAGAACTATAAATTAGAAAGTTATTTCTATTTTATATATATGTAATATATATGTATATACATATATCTAATAATATATAGATAACTAATTTGCTAATAAACTATGTTAGCAAAAAAATGCTACATTCGTATTAAGGACTGAGATAGTTCCTAAGGGAACTTATCAGAAATACTAAGACCCATATGCCAAGGTAGGGACTCAGAATATCGAGAAACTGAGTAGGTTGTCTCCAGGGTCAAATAGGGAAGTAAGGGCCTTTCCCTGAAGAGAGAGTGGGACAGTTGGGAAATAGTCCAGATCCTGCCTATGTGTATAACTAACTGAGTAGATGCAAATTTCCAGTAAACCACTTAGATGAAATATCTTCGAGGACTGCTGTTGCTGTGGTGTTCTACCTGCCTCCATATCTCAAGAGCTGCTTGGACCTTTTGTGCCATCTGTAGATGACACCTTTTATCACCAACAGTAAGTGAGCCAATAAAGAGTTGATCAAATAATCATAGGGGTCTCTCTGCCTTTGATTCTCTGGGTTAGATAGATGGAAAAGAGGGAGTGACAGTAAAGCACTTGTTTAGTAGAGTCACACACTTCCATTTTTGTAGTTTATCACTACTACTAACTTTAGGGTGAAATTGCCTGCCATAAACTTCAGCTAAGAAACCTTGATTAGGTTTTTGAACTTTAGCTACAGTGCAGTACCAAACCAAATCACGTGTGTGTGTTCTGTTGGTGATGGTGGTAGTGGTCAGGGGAAGGGGACAACAAAGGGAGGAACCTGGCAAGGAGTTGTGCTGCCACTGTAATATATAGTAGACCCTGAAAAAAACACTGTAGATGATGTTCTATGAACACAATAAAGATTACACACACCGCTGACCTGCAGGGTGAATGAGGAAGAGGCATATGGTGTCTCCAGTGGTTTTGGGGCATTGTTAGTAAAAACAAATTGTGGCTCAATTTATAGTTCTAAACTCACTGATAACATAGAGACCTCTCAAATGCCAAAGATGACAAAACAGCAACAACAGCCAGAACCCAAAATCTTTTGCACAATGAATATATACCTGTGCCTGCCACTAGAATGAAAACTCAAACTCCCCCTACTGAAAGTGAAGCTGGAGGGCTATCTTTGAGAAAATATTTGTGATCATATCCCTCCAGAGACACTGAAAGTTTTCTGACAACATAATTCTAAATGCAGTTACAGGGCAGTGATTTTACACTTGAATTGTAGGATTGAAGGGATCTCAAGGTTCACTAGCCCAAACCCCACTCATGTTGAATCCTAAGATCATCCTCTAAACAATCACGAATTCCTTTTCCTTTATCAAATGGGTAACATTCCACTTTTTAACCTTGTCTGCTATTCCTGTGACAACTAAATGCCATGATTTTTATAAATCATATTAAAATTCCTCAACATACATAGTATGGTATTATATATGTATTACTCACCTTAAACATCAATTTGGGGGGCAGTTGGTTGTTCAAATTAAAAATCCACAATGATCAGATTAGGGCAGGGCTAATCCACATTCCAGAGGTTATAGACTAGCTTCTCTCAGAGAGGCTAGGCACCAGAGCCTAATTTTTCCACGTGGTTCTGTTATTCTACTTCTATCAACACCTGAGGCTTTTGCTAATTATCATCTGGAATGTCAGAAGTAGGCTTTTGTTGGTGAAATTCATTACCTGTTAATTAGTATAATGGATTGTCAGAAATGGGCTCTTGCTGGAGAAATGAAAGGTATTCAAGATACAGTTATGAGTACTGGTTAAGTATTTTAGAGTTTCTGTCTATATTTGATGAAAGTGTTTTAGAATCCAGTGAGGCGTTACTGTAAAGTTGGTCTCAAACAGTTTGAACAGCCACTGTCTATATTCTAGAGGATTTTTAGTTGACTGATATCTACTATAGACAAAAAATTATGCCTCTAGTATATTGTTGTATCTGCCTTGAGTTCTCTTTCATGCAACGTAGTGGTAGAAACACCTAAAATGACAGAAAGCTAAGTCTTTATAGAGCTTACAGAACAGATTTGTAAAGTTTCTGCCTGTTTGCTAAGTTTTTAATTAATGCATTATGGCAGATTTTGGTTTTATACTTGCTTTCATTATAACTTGGAAGTAAGGTTTGGGGAAAGTAGCTAAACCTCACTCATCTCAAACTTCTGTAGTGACAGACCTTATCTACAGAAAAGAACCTAAGAGTTGTGCGTGATCAAATTGGCTTAGGTCAGTTTGCAATAAAAACTTTCTCTGTAGCTGAGCTGAGTAATAACTCTGTGAAGCAAAAAGCTTACACAGAAAGGAGATATGGGCCCCAGGTAGGTGTTTTATTTCTGACCTTAGTCTCTTTTTTGACATTTGTTGAGTTAATGCCTTTAGGGCTGGCCTGTCAGAGGAAGATCAAAGCTCAGGTTCTTACAGGAATTTAAAAAAAAAATTCTGCCTTGCCCTTTGTATCCTTAATTAAAGCCTTTGAGAAAGATGAGTGTAAGGGTTAGATAGAGGGTTTTTGTTTTTTGTTTTTGTTTTTTGTCCAGCAGTGTGCTAAATATCACAGTGTTGCAGAACTTGATTCCACGAGAAACCAAGCACCACACTCAGAGAGTTGGAGAACTCAAGTTTATTGAGCCGGTGGCACCAGACAAGCTAACGCTCCAAAATTCTGGGCCCCGTTTCGGGCCAGTTTTCTCCTTTTATAGATTAAGACATCTAGCTACAGTTGGTACTAACTGATTGGTGACACAGTTTCTATAAATTACAGGTGGTTACAGAACGTGGGGGTTGCTAAGGGCTACAGGACGCACTGGAGTTGCTAGGGGTTACAGGACACGGGAGTTCAGACAAAGGCGAGCAGAGGCAGGAACAGTACATTTTATACTTATATCAATCATTCCTATGCAATTATTAACAAGCAGGGTTCACATAGCAGGCCTCAAACTATAGATTTCAAATCTTCCTCATCAGATTTTTTTAGTGCTTTGTTCTCTCTCTCTCTTTCTCTGATTTAAACCAGGAAGAGATTTATTAAAAAATTTAGAAATCAGTGATCTGCCTTGGTTTCTAGGAGAAAAGTGTATGTGTCAAGGAGGAGGGTTGGTGAGGATTGGAAGGAAGGCTAAACAAAGAAAGTTCTGAGGAGTGAGAATTTTACTGATCATTGACCTACTGCAGAGCAGTGACTGGGCTTGTGAAGTACAGGAAAATAGCTTATCAAGAAGAAGATGGCACTCTCATTTGACTCCATTCTTCTGGAATTCTTTAGGGGTCAGGTTGAAAAACAACTCTCATTAGTAAGAAAGGGACACAGGGATTGTTAGACTCAGTTAACTGTAATATACCCAGGCCAAAGCTTCAGAGACAAACTGAAGAGAGACAGCTGGCCAGAGAATTTTAAAAAAAACCTTCTATATCCTGAATAACCTGGTTAATTCAGTCAAAACTAAGAAGTAAAACAAATCCTCCAGGCTTGCTCATCTCTGTCTCCGAATAATGACAAACTCTCCCTTGCAAGTCCAGATCTGGACTCAACTCCTCTCTGAATATCACCTGATCAGCACTGACTTCTTGCCCTTCTCCTCTTTATTCCCCACTGCCACCATCATCAATTCTTTGTATTCTAGACTCTTAAGCCCTTGTATTTGCATTTCCTTTCAGCTATATTAGTTTGCTTTTATTAGTATTCCTTAGGCTTTTCAAATATTGTTAATTTTTCTCCGCATATTAGACTGAACTTTCAGCTCTAAGTACTGTGTCGTTTGTATTCTATTATCAAAGAATCTGTAACAGTCTGTACTTTTATTGCTTTGGAATAGAATAAAGAATATTAAGATTTCTTAAGTAGCCTGGGATAGATTATTTTACTCAGAGTAGTTAGGAACAAAACTAAGATTAAAGAGTAGTTTTGTTGGAGCTCTCTAATCTCCAAGTGGCTTTTTTGTTCCTCTGTCCCAGGTCCATGTCAATAGCAAGTGAACAAACCAGCAAAGAAACAAACAAAAAACCAAAAACCATGAAGGAGAGTTGAAAAAGAGATGGGACTGGGGTTCCAGAGAGACAGAAATTAATTGGTGCTGGCTTGCTTGGCACTGGTGGTGTCCTGTGCAGAACTTTTTTGGACAACTCTTGGCACTGTTGGCAGAAAAGTAAAGACTAGGTATAGTTCTTATAGAGTGGTAGTCTGTGGAACTCTTCCATTTTAGAATAGCTTGTTCAAAGGCATTATTATGTGTAAAGTCATGAAATAGGTCATTGATACTTCCACTGTTTCTCCCAGTTGAGAATCGCTAATTTAAAGGAGGATCCTATCTTCCCTATCTCCCCTTTAAGGCCTCCCAATCCATGTCCTGTGATGTTTGGGTCTCCAGCCTTTACAGATGCTGGCTCTTATTTTGCAGCTCAAATAACTTTCCTTCGGGTACTATTTTCATCCACCCCTCAACTTATGTTTCAGATTCATAACATTGATAAATCTAATGTCCTTTCTTCGCATGTTACTTGTTAACAAACACCTATGTCCTTACTTCAAGAATATCCCATTTTATAATTTCCATACACAGTAATCCTCATTCATAAACAATATTTTTATAACATTAATAAATTCAAGATAGGGTCATCTTATGGTGCCATGGGGTGGTGGATGGGGGAGCATCTTGTTTTCTCTCATTTTATTCTTGATGACCAAAGAACTACTTGACCTGCCTTAGTGTGAGATGATTGATAATAGAAGAAAAAGATTCCTATAGGCTCCTTATTAAGCTGAGTTTGAGTTCCATTCCTTAAGCATTGCTTCCAATGATGACGCAAGGCAAATGGCAGTAGAGTAGGCTTTATGAGAAATTTGTTGCCATTTCACTGTGAGATTTAAACTGTTTGTTGATTATATTATTAGGTCACAGATAAGAATCTTGGTATGAAAAAATAGTCAATTGTCTGGAAATAAACTTTACAGCCAAGCTATGTTATTAGGAAGATTCCTGACACCATTAGCGTGATCCCTGCAGGAGGAAAGAAGATACCAAAACAAAAGAAAGTCCTATTTTCTACTTGCAAAGCATGCTGGTCACATGCAAAACAACTGGGTATTTGTGGGCATAATTTATTGGAAATGTAAATATATCGATATTATAGTCTTAATGCCATTGATGCATACTTATTGCACATCTGTTTTATGCTTGCTTTAACTGCATGTTGCTCCCTGGTACATTATTATTTTATTGTTTCTACACAGCTAACAGCCTATGTTTGCAGCATATCAATCCATTTGCTTTTCACATTTTTAGAACTGCCTTGTGCCACAGTATCTTATCAGATAAACAGTTAAAATTCATTAACTTGGATCCTAGCATTTGCAACCATTTATACAGAGATTGTGTTACCTTCTCTTTATAATTGGGGAAATAAAAGTGTTTTCTAGGCAAATGAATATAGTAACAAAGATTAGAAAAGCACTATTTGTACTGCTTACTAAAATGTTTCTTTAAAAAATATTTTGAAGTACTTACTTGCAATCAAAATTTGGTGGACTTTTCATGATAAAATTTTTATCTGTACATTGAAGTGGGTTCCCTAGCAACTAACTATATGGTACTTATATAGGCTTATTAATATTATTATGTTTATTTCAAATAATGGTGCTGCCTTTCTCTCAAAATATTTTATTAATTCCCACCAGCCATTCAAATTTATTTTGCTACAGTCAGTGACATTAGAAAAAATACCTGATCAAGAGTCAGGTAACCTGGGTTCTAGCCATAGCTGTGCCCATTGACAATTACATGAACTTCAACAAGTCATATAACATCACTAGTCCTTGGTTTTCTAATTTAAAAAATCTGGAAGATCTCTTTTGATGCGAAAATGCAATGATTCTGTGACAATTACATGATTTGGCCAGGATTTGTGTGTTTGTAATATATTAGATATAACAAATCTGTTAATATATTAGACAAAACCTTTCTTCAAGTACTTAATCCACCTTTAAATGATCATTAGCTGGTTGGATTAGGGATAGACACCTGGTTCCCAAAGTGGACCTATAAGATAATGAATACTTTCTCTTGGCATTTGGAGTTGAGGCACTGAGAGAATAGGACAATTAAGCATAAGGTTCTTAAAGGAAATGGCTATATGAAATTTTGGCTAGAGTTAACTCCAGAACAAGTCTAAGCCATATTGAGGCTGAAAGTATAGAGGATCAGAAATCCATGAATGCAAAGGAAAAGTAAATCTGTGAGGAAAAATAGGAAAGTTAAGTATATACACAGATAGAAATAGAGATCGGAGAACTTATGACCCACGAGAAATAGGAAAAGTAGTCTCAATTTCTGACTGTCCAGGTTCAGTCTCATCTGGCCAAGTAGTATTTGGGGTTCAATCCTTGGATATCTATCTATAAGATTATCTGTTATATCCATAAAATAAATCTGTCTTGACTTATTCTACTGTGATTGTAATTCTGATCTTTGAGTAAGATTATATAATTAATTACTAACTAATTTTTATTTAATGTTATATATTAGTAATGTACTAAGTGCTATGGGAGAAGCAAAATTAAAAATAAAGTTCAAGACATGGTCCTTCTAAATAGAATCCTAGACATGGGTGAAAAAACTAACGCTTAAAGAGTGAATGATATTTGCCAATATTTTATTTTAAATATGTCAAATGAAATATCATATCACAGATAAATTTATAGTAATACTATATACTTGTTTTTGTCATAGCATATGTGTACTTATAATTGTTATGCTGTGAATAAAGATAATTTATGCAAATATGTATACAGGATGATATGTTGGGTGCAAATTGTTCTGGGTGTGTGTTGCTAGGAGAAATAGCTGTCATTTCTATTAATGCACAATTTAGTCACTGGGAGCAGTGCTTGGGGGAATAAATTATACATTCTTCTTTTAACCCTAGCACCCCTGCTTCATATAGACATCATGAAGTTAAATTGATTTCTTTCACGATTCAAGCAGGATATATTATGAACAGGGAAACCTGAATTGAACCTCATGTTTCTGTGAGGAATATTTTCATTTAGTCTTTTCTAGACTAATTCTGTAAAGTATTTATTGTTGTCTGTGGCCACTGAAGTCTCTACACAGTTTACTTAGGGATCAGCAAATAGTTGGACTGAGATTTCCTTAAGCCCAGAACCAGTAAGTCTCCCAGTCTTTGCCAAGCATCTCTGTGTATGTTGGGGCATACTTTTAACTGTTAGCCAGGAAGTTTATAACTCTGCCTTAGCCTTCACTTCCTGATTGTGGAGAGTCTCAAGGTCAGAAGTGAAAGCTTACAACCTTCCTAAATCTTTCCTGGATAAGCCCCACACATGTGCACAACCCTAGGCATGTGTGCAGCTTTCTAGGTGCTCAGGAATATGTCTGAGCTTTTAAAAAACCCCTGTGCACATCTCATTCTCCAACTTTTCCTTTTAAGTTTTGGATTAGCCTAGTGTTTGCTCCATCTCTTATTTACTACTTCAGGTAGTGGAGATATTCAACAATTGCCTCTGATGATTTACTCCAGTAAATTCCCCTAGGAAAAAGGCTGTTCACACTGGGCAAGCCCCAAATCTTGTCAAAGACAGACAGACTTGTGAGTGATATCTTCTAGGGAACCACCCTCCAAATCAAATAATGACAATTATCTGGGAATTTATCTTTGAAGGAGAATCTAGCCTTTCTAGTACCTCTAGTTGTTACCAGGCTGCTGCTTTTGACCATGATTGTGCCTATTTTCAATGCTACCATGGAGATTGGGAGGGGGTTATAAGAATAAGGCAATTTAAAACACTACAAAACTTGCTGTTCTATCTGAGATTCAGTCATTCTTCTTAATTAAAAACTCCTCAGATTGCTGCAAGCCTTCAGTTTATTTTGAGTACTAAAATGCTGGTTCTAATATATATATATATGTGTGTGTATATATATATATATTTATTCTTACTATTCAGAGGTGACCATTATTAACATGTTGATAATTATCCTTCTTGTTGCATAAAAATATAAATACCTTCTCATATCATTAAATATCCTTCTAAAATATGGGAATATAAATTTTCATAGTATTCTGTTCCCACTTCCAAGGTTCCCAGGCCTCAATAGTCCATGGGTACTAATGGGTTCACCTAAACCACTGTGACTCAGATTTTACTGCTTATTTTCCTTATAAACTTAATGTAGAACTTCAAATATATACAAAATCTTCCCTACTTCTCTAGGAATTGTTTCCTCCATGTCTTTGAACAGTATTTTACAGAAACAATTGTGTACAAATTTATATGATTAGAATTAATTCATAGGGTTTTCTGTGCAACTTGGTTAAGAGTATGAATATATTTAATGCTCTTGATATAGCTTGCCTAATTGCCCTTAGTCTTGATTTTTAAAAGCTTTTTTTACCTTGAGATTTTCTAAAATCTGATAGAAGAAACTCTTCCCATATGTTTAAAATCTTTCTTGCCTTAACATAAGTAAACTATTTTTCTGAATATTACACTGTTTCTTGAAAAATATAAATTTACTGGGACAAATTGTATACCCCCATATACTATTTAGTCAAGTACAAATAATTTCTCAATTGTTACATAATAATTTCTCTTCAGTTTACTGTATAGTTTAAACATTTTCATTGCATTTTGAATGATGATTTTATAATCTGTTTAAAGAAACTTTGCATTCACGAGTAAAGATACCCCTTATGGTATTGCAGCTATTGGAGGAAAGTTATTGATGTCCCTGAAAGTATAGAGATGACTATTTACTACTTCTTGATGATTGCATCTTCTCTGGGTGTAAGCTCCTAGGAAAAGCTTTTAGTCCAATTTTAATCTTCAATTTTCAAGGCAATGTTGTTCATTCAATTTATGCTGCTGCACATTCAAAAAGTCAATTTATCAAGAATCTCTGATCTTAGGCAATAATTATCCTATGCTCCCCAGAGTTACATGTCTTTCATTTGGCTGCTTGTTTAAACTGGCAAGTCTGTGTTTTTCTTTCTTGGATCTTCTTGTTTTATTTTATAAGTGTAAAATTGCAGGAGATTAAAGAATCAGTATGCCTAGTAATATCAATGATAAGTGCAACATTTGAAGGGAAGATATAGAGGATATGAGTGCAAGACTCAATTTAACCAGTTTGAATTAAATTATTGTTTGTTTCAATATGGTTGAGAGGAAATGACTAGTCTGTCACTGAGCAGTTCATTGGTTGGAACATTATAACAAATGCTACCATTGTTAGCAATGTTTTTTATTCATTCTCTTTAAGATCTTATTTCTTATGTGTGACTAGAAATTGTTCTAGTATCTGGAGTTTCAAAGACATGGCATATTCTCTGGCCTTTTCATAAATCTATAGGTACAAACAAATGAGTCTAATGGGTGTTGCTTAGTGGAAGTTGAAGCATCAGCTTTGTTACTATAGTTGATAATTTAAGTAATATGCACACTTAGTTACCTGCATTTCCCCAAATCTCTACAGCCTCTGGACAGAAGAAGCAATGATCATCAAATTTTACTTACTCTTGCTTTCTTTTATGTCAGTCACTTACGTGGGTCTCTGAGTGAGGAAATATACTTTCAGGTGCTACTATTGCTTCAGTGGACTCCCCAAGTTGGGTAATTAATGTTCTAGCAAAATTGAGGCACTGAAGGTGCCACAGTATGCTTAGAAAATCTGTCTTTCCTTTGTTTTAATGTTATATTCCACTTTGCAACAGAATAATGAGCTGATGAACATCACAAAATATTGAGGGTGAGAGGTGTTCTTTTTCTCCAAGACCAGTAGGAGGCAGCAACCTATACATACAATTATGTATATAATAAATCAAATGTCCCCTCAAGTAGATTGGAGCAGGGGAAGGATTTTTCAAGCTCATTTTGGCTTTCACACAATAAACTTTTTAGTTAATGAAGATGTTTTGTTTTTCAGTGGTTGGCCTTCTTTCCTCAAATGCCTTAGAACTTAGGTAAAGAAGACAACTGCTATTTTTGGAGCATTCCCTGAGACTCCAAAATCAATGGAGGGGTGGGTGGTGGTTGTGTTGCTGGTCCCCAGGTGTCATATGGAGTTTCGCATGAACCCGTGCTCTTGATATTTTATGTACCTCCCTCCTGCTCTCCACAGCACTGAGGCATGAGTCCATGGTTTTCTTAGCCAGGAGACGAATCTGAATGACAGACAATCATGCTGCACAGTGCTTGTTCCTCTCTGCTCTGATGTCTAGGGCTTTCTCACTGGGTCAGGCTCATCACTCTTGCCTGGCCCCTTCTTTTTTTTTTTTTTCTTTTTTTCGTGGGATCTTCCCGGACCAGGGCTCGAACCTGTGTCCCCTGCATTGGCAGGCAGATTCTTAGCCACTGTGCCACCAGGGAAGTCCCTGGCCCCTTCTTTTTGAGGGAAGAATGCTCACCTAGGTGGCTTCTCAGGTTCACATGCTCCATCAGTTCACTACCCGTGTCCAACAATAACTTTAATTCCAGTTTTTGCTCAAGCTGGTTTGGACCAATGAATCAGCCAACCAGCTATAGTGTGTAGAAATGCCATGGCTTAGAGCCAAGCCCTGTGATCCAGGGAATTAAGTCTAGAACCAGGAGCCCAAGTCAGGCTGTGATAATTGTCTAGTTTGCAGACACAACCAGGGTCAAACCCAGAAAGTCATGGCTTAGCAAAGCCAAGGGCACCATTCAAATCTGCCTTCAGAGATTGTAGCCAGGGTCTTAACTGGGTACAAAAAGTCATAGTGAGTTTCTAGTCCAACCTAGAGGACTGTTATTGAACCAATGAAATTTGAAATCACAGACTTTTAGATTTCTAAGGAAAACTCCAGAGGATGTAATTACAGTAATTTTCAGCAAGTTTTTAATTTATATCACTTTTTGTTCATATAAATTCTTTCACAGAAATGTAAATATTTATAATGAAATTGAGAGGCTGATTGGCATATTTTGTAAGGAGTAAAGACTCTCATACCAGTCAGGGCTCGAATCCAAGCTCTACCACATACCCAACTTGTATGATCTTGTTAGAAAAGCACCTTTAGTTCTCCATGACTTCAGTTTTTGGTTTGTTTGTGTGTGTGTGTGTGTGTTTACCATCTGTAAGATGGGGAAATGATCATACCTATCTTACAGTGCAGTTATAAAGATTAAATGAATTAATACATGTAAAATTTTAAAAACAGTGTCTATTACATAGTCAATACTTAATAATCCCAGGCTTCAGATGAAAGTAGAATGGCTCTGACTGAGAGAAAGGGTATGGACATTTCAGAGCCCTTCTCTCAGTTAGCTTAGAGCATGACAGACTCCATGAGGATTCATAGAATTCTTATCGTTTTCCAGAGCATACATTTAAATGCTTTACTCCAATATAACCCCCATCCATTCCAAGAGCCCCCCCCCCCCCAGAGTATCTATGTCAGATACAGACATCTGACCTTAACACTTTCAGCAATAGTAAGTTCATTACTTTAAATAGTTGTCATACAGTTCTAAGTACCATTGATCCAACAGACAATAGGATGTAATAGGAGAAGTTGCCCTTGAATCTGACATATCTAGAATCCCATCTCTGTTATCTCTTAGATGTATGCCCTTGGGCAGGTGACTTAACTTTTCTGATTCTTCATTTACTCATGTTGAAAATGGGGATAGACTTCCCCAAATCCCTGCTCCCAGTACCCCTGTCTCCTCGGTGAGCCAGAGCTGCCCCCCACCTCTGCAGGCAACCCTCCAACAAAAGGTAAATCACTTTATTTTGTCCTACTATTTTCAAATAATGAAGCTAATAATAGTTGACATGAAGAAAAGCAGTTTTACTCTTCCAAAATATAGCAGAAGGAGGAACACTCCCAAACTCATTCTACGAGGGCACCATCACCCTGATACCAAAACCAGGCAAAGATGTCACAAAAAAAGAACATTACAGGCCAATATCACTGATGAATATAGATGCAAAAATCCTCAGCAAAATAAATACTAGCTAACAGAATCCAACAGCACATTAAAAAGATCATACACCATGATCAAGTGGGGTTTATCCCTGGGATGCAAGGAGTCTTCTGTATACCAAATCAATCAATGTGATACATCATATCAACAAATTGAAGGGTAAAAACCATATGATCATCTCAATAGATGCAGAAAAAGCCTCTGACAAAATTCAACATCCATTTATGATATAAACTCTCCAGAAAATGGGCATAGAAAGAAATTACCTCAACATAATAAAATCCATATATGAGAAACCAAAAGCCAACGTTGTTCTAAATGGTGAAAACCTGAAAGCATTCCTTCTAAGGTCAGGAACAAGACAAGGATGCCCACTCTCACCATTATTATTCAACATAGTTTTGGAAGTTTTAGCCACAGCAATCAGAGAAGAACATGAAATAAAAGGAATCCAAATTGGAAAAGAAGTAAAATTGTCACTCTTTGCAGATGACATGATATTATACATAGAAAACCCTAAAGACTCTACCAGAAAACTGTTAGCACTAATCGATGAATTTAGTAAAGTAGCAGGATACAAAATTAATGTGCAGAAATCTCTTGCATTCCTATACACTAACAAAGAAAAAGCAGAAAGGGAAATTAAGGAAACAATCCCATTTACCATTGTAACAAAAAGAATAAAATACCTAGGAATAAATCTGCCTAAGGAAGCAAAAGACCTGTATGCAGAAAACTATAAGACACTGATGAAAGAAATCAAAGATGATATAAACAGATGGAAGGACATACCATGTTCTTGGATTGGAAGAATCAACATTGTGAAAATGACTATCCTACCCAAAGCAATTTGCAGATTCAACACAATCCCTTTCAAATTACCAGTGGCATTTTTCACAGAACTAGAACAAGAAATCTGACAATTTGTATGGAAACGCAAATGACCCCGAATAGCCAAAGCAATCTTGAGAAGGAAAGACGGAGCTGGTGGAATTAGGCTTCCTGACTTCAAACTATACTACAAGGCCACAGTGATCAAGACAGTATGGTACTGGCACAAGAATAGAAAGGAAGATCAATGGAACAGAATAGAGAACTCAGAGGTAAACCCAAGCACACATGGGCACCTTATCTTTGATAAAGGAGGCACAAATATACAATGGAAAAAAGACAGCCTCTTCAATAAGTGGTGCTGGGAACATTGGACAGCTACAGGTAAAAGAATGAAATTAGAACACTTCCTAACACCATACACAAAAATAAACTCAACATGGATTAAAGACCTACATGTAAGGCCAGACACTATCAAACTCCTAGAGGAAAACATAGGCAGAACACTCTATGACATCCATCAAAGCAAGATCCTTTTGGACCCACCTTCTAGAATCATGGAAATAAAATCAGGAATAAACAAATGGGACCTCATGAAACTTAAAAGCTTTTGCACAGCGAAAGAAACCATAAACAAGACAAGAAGACAACCCTCAGAATGGGAGAAAATACTTGCCAATGAAGCCACGGACAAAGGATTAATCTCCAAAACATACAAGCAGCTCATGCAGCTTAATACCAAGAAAGCAAATAACCCAATCCACAAATGGGCGGAAGACCTAAGTAGACATTTCTCCAAAGAAGACATGCAGATGGCTAACAAACACATGAAAAGATTACTAATCATTAGAGAAATGCAAGTCAAAGCCTTAATAAGGTATCACCTCACACCGGTCAGAATGGCCATCATCAAAAACTAGAAATGATAAATGTTGGAGAGGGTGTGGAGAAAAGGGAACTCTCCTGCACTGTTGGTGGGGATGTAATTTGGTACAGCCACTATGGAAAACAGTTTGGAGGTTCCTTCAAAAACTAAAAATGGAACTACCATATGTTGCAGTAATCCCACTCCTGGGCATATACCCGGAGAAAACCAAAATCCAAAAAGCAACATGTACCATAATGTTCATTGCAGCACTATTTAGAATAGCCAGGTCATGGAAGCAACCTAAATGCCCATCAATAGATGAATGGATAAAGAAGATGTGGCACATATATACAATGGAATATTACTCAGCCATAGAAAGGAATGAAATGGAACTATATGTAATGAGGTGGATAGACCTAGAGTCTGTCATCCAGAGTGAAGTAAGCCAGAAAGAGAAAAACAAATATTGTATGCTAACATATATATGGAATCTTAAAAAATAAAATGGTACTGATGAACCCAGTAACAGGGCAAGAATAAGGATGCAGATGCAGAGAATGGATTGGAGGACACGGGGTTGGGGGGGCAGGGGCAAAGGGGAAGCTGGGATGAAGTGAGAGAGTAGCATAGACATATATCCACTACCAACTGTAAAATAGATAGCTAGTGGCAAGTTGCTGTATAACAAAGGGAGATCAACTCGATGCTGGGGGATGCTTTAGAGGACTAGGACAGGGAGGGTGGTAGGGAGTCGCGAGAGGGAGGAGATACGTGGATATATGTATAAATAGAGCTGATCCACTTTGGTGTACCTCAAAAGCTGTTACAAGTGTGTAAAACAATTATATCCCAATAAAGAGCTTAAAAAAAAAAGAAAAGAAAATGGGGATAATCTTAGTACATAACTCTTAGGTGTGCTATGAGTGTTGAATGAGATGATATATGTGAAATGCCTGGTACACAATAGGCACTCGAAAAGTTGCTTGTTATGATTTGAGTCATTGTTCCTCTTTGCTATTTGAATATCAACAGAAAATTAAATCTTTCTTTCACTTGGTTGCCTATGAGATTTTTATAGTTAAACAGATGACATAAACCCCACTTCCACCCTGTCTTTTCCTGTCATGGCTTTTCTCAAATGTTCTTCATTTGTCATTTTTCTCCCCAGAACCCTCACCATCCTGGATGTCCTGCTTCGATTATTCTTTAGTTTGCCAATGATCTTCTAATACTGTGTCAATCCAGCCTGATTACCAGTTACATGTGGGAATTAGACCTTGCTTAGATTGGATGATTTAAGTTTATTGAAACAACCTAATTTTGTGAAGCTTCATTAAGTTCCTGGCTCATATTCAGCCTATGTTTAACTAAAAACCCAGATTGGGGGTAGCGATGAGAGATTTTACCTAAATTGCTGTGAAACCGTTTCTTTGTTCCTGCCTTACTGAAGGAAATGCATAACCAATGATTCAGTCTGTTATTCAGAAAATCAGTCCAGGAAGTATCTGTGCATATGCCACTAACAGTCTCCTAATATTAGGACATGGGATAGAAAACACCTATGATATGAGGAAACCTGGACAAATGTTTGCCACAAAACCTTACAGTTTCTCCTGAAATGTCTTATTTTTTGTCTGTTATATTGTATTGACCACAAACTTTAAGGTGATAGGTTTGTAAACATGCAGTCACGGCAAAGACTCAGAAAGCGGTCAAATCTACTTTTCTTCCTTTCCCACACAATAGACAGCCTATGCTGGATCAAGTAATTTGGTTGGGATAGCAGCTGTGGTTTTGCTCTTTTTGGACATCTAAAGTTACTTATTCCTTTCTGACGTTACCAGTTTACACTTATAATTCAAGCAATGAATGTGGAGGTTTTGTTTTGATTTATACTAAAGATGTACTAAATGTCAGTTACTATGCCAGACGCTAGAGATGGAATGGTCACAGAAATGTACGTGATATATTCTTTGCCCTTAAGGAGATTACAGCCAGCTGTGACTAAGTAATTCCACTGTAATATCAAAAGTGCTATTTCACAAGTATTTATTAGTGCCAAGGGAACACAGAGGAGAGAACAACTAACTGCTTGCATAGTGAGGCTGAAATAAAAGAGGTAATTTTTTTTCTGAGACCTGAAGAATAAATAGAAATTTTAAAATTCAACCAGGGTTTAAAGGTCTTGAGTGTATGTGTGTATATCTATATCTATATATCAGGTATGTGTCTATTGGGTAATATATAAAATATATACTTTATATTTTGGAGAGATAACATATATCTGGTTTAAGAAAATATAATTTTTAGCACTTTTGAATTATTTCTTTTTGTTTAACATAAGTGTTTCTCATTCTTACTCTTTTCCTTTAAAATGGTTCAAAATGGCTTTTATTTGACAAAATATCTTTAGTAAATTTCTTAAGAATTATTTTACAGATGTGTTCTCTTTAACATAAGTTAAAGTGAAACCACTGTTTAAACTGTTCTTTTATCCAGACTTTACTAATACAGGCTTACCTCCATCCAAGTCATTTGAATTTGAAAAAGCAGAATATATCTAGCTATATGAGTAACAAATGCAGCCAAGCTAATGGATCTTAGTCAGTTCTTGGCTGTGAAGAAAACCAATTTTAACCTGGGAAATCGATTGGAAATGTGGGAAACTCAGTCAGCAAGAAACCAGTGACCAGGACCACTTAAATTGGGTTAGAAATGGAATTTCAGACTACAACATGCTTTAAGATTTGGAGGAACTAAGCAATCTAGTGAATATGGTTTGCTAGGAAGAAGTGTTAAACTTCCTGACTATGGAAGAATAGCATATCCTAAGGGAAATTATAATTAAAGCACAACAGATTGTATTTTTCTTTTTTGGAGGAATTGTAAAGAGCAAGGCGAATTCAGCGCAGCCTCCCAAAGGACTGTTCAAAGATCTCCAGGTAAAGAAAAATCTGTTCTGGAAACAGGAGGAGAAAAGGAAAATGGAATAAAATAAAAGTCTGCTGCATCAGTTAAGAATTTTAGGAAAGAGATAAAGGCAGCAGGAAAGTGAAATGAATTCATGCTCACAAAAGCAGTCAGTGATTATAAAGGGGCACAGATAATGGGAAGGCTTTATGATTATATCACAGAGAGATCAGAAACAAAATGTATTGGCTAATAAATTGAAGAAACTACAATTAAAATGGCTATTAAATATGTGCTTTCTCAAATCTATATTTAACAATAACAGTGCATTTCTTTTCTAAGAGCTATTTGGACAAGTTGGAGCTAATGGAAACCAGGTGAAAAAGTGAACAGCCAGGAGCTTGTAATTAAATAAGAAAAGAATGTACATTAGGGAATAGGAAACTTCTAGGATGAATTCGCTTGTCTTTTATGTGAGCTTTTTTTTTTTACTTCTATATAATCAAACTCAGTCTGTTCCTAAACAGCTAAGCAAATTAGAAGAGTATCAGTGGAAATCAGGTAAGTGTGTTTAAAATCACAGTTAGCTGAATGTGGTTATATTACAGGAAAGGGATTTTATAAATTTTTGAGAACTTAGTAGTCATATACAAGAGAATGTAAGAAAACCATTGAAAGTTATTTCTGAAAGCATAGTTAGTGGCTTGTCTCCAATAGGTTGTTAGGAAATACTTCTAGTGGAACAGATACCATTACCTCCCCAAATTATAGAACTCCATAGAGAGCTAGTTGTATTACATATACATGTGTCTTTCATGTATTTTAGAACTGCCCAAGACATGATGAAAAAAGTAATATTGTGTATTTTACATCTCCCTGATCCCTGCTCTTAGACTATTTACAACCATGCTTCCCGTCCAAACTTTCCTAAACTTCTTTCTTATCAAAATATGATGTATTCATGCCCTACCCTATTAGAACCCTACTCTCTACTAACAAACTAATCAATAAAACCACGCTACTGTGATCGTGTGATGCCAGGTACTTCTGGTTATCTTTTCAAAGTATTAATCATTTGAAAACGGGTCTTCTGGAGACCCACAACCTAAATTTAATAACAAAAATTATTCTTTTTATATTAATAATTTTAGGGAAATATGGTAGAATATCAGGACAGATTACTTAGACAGGTGACACTTTCAAGCATCCGTCTAATCATACTACACAGACTCATTTGTAAACTAAAATCAGTTTATTCTTTGAAACTAAAATCACTGAGTATTTCATCACATGTCTGTCCAATAGGTGCTTTACATGGATTAACTAAAATAATCCTCAGAAAATAACCCTGTAGATTAGGTATTATGATTATACTCTTATTTACAGATGTGGAAATGGTAACTCTAAGATTAACTTGCCTCATGTCATACAGCTAGTAAGTTGGAGAGCTGGAACTCATAGTTTCCTGTGTCTCGTTCCAGAGCCTGAGTTCTTTAGCACTACTCATACTACCTATGTATTGTATCAATATTACGTTTTCATGGAATAAGGCTTGCTTGAAAGTATATGTTATGAGGGGTGGAGAAGAGCAGGAAATATCTGAAACATCTCTTTTATCCTGCATATTTCTGTATAGGAACATCAGTTAGTAAACTGGCTTCTCTGTGCTTTCCCTTATTGAATCCCTCTCTCAGAGGAAGAAGAGTTAATTATCCAGTTGGTAAACTCAAGAGACAACTCAGCACTCTCTTCCTTTCTCTTTAAGCTCAGTCTCTCTGCAGAGAACATTCATTTTATTTAGCTACTTTGTGCCATAAGTCTTTCAAGGCCTGGCTATTTCCCTGCAGGGAGAGGACAGCATTTTACCACACACTGTCTATTACTGGGGTTCAGCATTAAGGATTCTACTTTTAACACACACCCAATGCAAATTATTCAATAGCTCCATCAATAATAATGCTGACATTTACTTTTAAAGCTGCCTTATTCCTTTAGCCCTCAATTGGTTTACAACTCAATAGTGGGAAAAAGGGTGTCAATTATTGATCACATCAAACTACTAGAGTTATTTATGCTTAAGATTTTGAAACGTTTTCTGAGTGGCAAAGAAAATAGGAACCAGGCTTTGTTGACATGGTGATAGGCATCTGGAGAGTTGGTATAACTAGATTTTGCCACTGCCTACTCTCCACTAATGTATCTGACATTGTTTTATACATAATGCAAAGTCCTTCCTTGGTATAGTTTTTGATTTTCTAAAGTGTTTCTTGATGAATTATTCCAAGTATGGTTGGGGGTACAGTGTTAATTTAGCATCTTTATTTGATGTGAAATACCAATAAAGATATAGCTAGATTGTTTAAGGAGAAATCTTTGGCTTGAACAGTTTAAAGATCAGCTATAGATAAATGATTTTATGGGACCTGGTAGTGTCAAATAGTCAATTACTTGTACCACTCAATCTGGCACTTGCATCCATACTATCTTCTTTCATTTTCTAATTTTTTCAGATGTCTCAGTGTTGTCTTCCAAATGAGATTAGAAACTCATCTAGATCCAGGGTGACATATTGTGCTTCCTTTTTATATTTCACCCCAATTCTTGCCATTTGTATGGCCACAGGTTATTGGCTAAATAAAATTTTGTTCACTTGTAAGTGTCAAGTTAGTTATCTGTAAATCATTAAACTTCCTACCTGAATTATTTAATTTTTAACCAGTTGTTCATTCTCTTACTCTTTGGGAGTAGCCTACTGGTAGCATCTTTTGTCAGTGTTTATTCATAAAACTCCTAATTGGACTCAAAAATAGGTTGAAATTTCTGTGATATTTCTGAAATTTTAGTAGTATGGACTAAAGTGGTAAATATGTCATGGAAGGAAGATGTTTTGATTTGGCAAGCACTCAGTCTCTGTCACTGTCAGAGTCAGTACAATCAGCCCTCTCTTTCCACGGGTTCAACATGTGTAGATTCAACCAACTGCAAATTGAAAATATTAAAAAGTTAATTCAGGAAGTTCCTAAAAGCAAAATTCGAATTTGCCAAGTGCTGGCAACTATTTACATAGCATTTACATTGTATATACAACTATTTACATAGCATTTACATTGCATGTACAACTATTTACATAGCATTTACATTGTACTAGGTATTATAAGTTATCTAGAGATGACTTAAAGTATTCTGGAGGGTGTGCATAGGTTCTATGCAAATACTATACCATTTTGTATAAAGGATTTAAGCCTGTACAGGTTTTGCTATCCATGGGGTGTCCTGTAACTAATCCTGTGCAGATACTGTAAGACATCTGTACATAAATCATCTGCCAATGTCCCTGGAGAAGTAGTGACATTTATGTTGTTGACCAGAAAAAATAGACTGCCAGATACTTCTCCAGCAAAGATGGGTTTGTTTGGGGTCATTAGAAAATTGCAATTCAGGGTCTGCAAACATGGTGAACCTCGTGCCAAGTCCCTGCAAGGCAAGTGAAGAACACTTTTATAGAGGTGAAAAGGAAGTTGGGAAGGCTATCGTAAACTGAGTTCGTGGCTTTTCATTGGCTGAGACCTTGGCAAGAAAGAAGGGGAGTCTTTCTTCTTGTTGTGGGCACTGCTGTTGTTGCACAATATGAGAATTCTCCCTTCTGGTCTCCCTATTCTATCTAATTGGGGCTTCTTTTTTTTTAACTTTTTATTTTTTACAATAAACTGCATATATTTAGAGTGTAAAATTTGGTATCCCAATCTCCCAATTCATCCCCCCCCCCCACAACCCTCCCCGCTATCCCCACTTGGTGTCCATATGTTTGTTCTCTACATCTCTGTCTCTATTTCTGCCTTGCAAACTGGATGATTTGTACCATTTTTCTATAGTCTACATATATGTATTAATATACAATATTTGTTTTTCTCTTTCTGACTCACTTCACTCTGTATGACAGTCTCTAGGTCCATCCATGTCTCTACAAATGTCCCAGTTTCATTGCTTTTTACAGCTGAGTAATATTCCATTGTATGTATGTACCACATCTTTATCCATTCATCTCTTGATGGACATTTAGGTTGCTCCCATGTCCTGGCTATTGTAAATAGTGCTGCAATGAACATGGGAGTGCATGTGTCTTTTGGAATTATGGTGTTCTCTGGGTACATGCCCAGTAGTGGGATTGCTGGGTCATATGGTAGTTCTATTTTTAGTTTTGCAAGGGACCTCCATCCTGTTCTCCATAGTGGCTGTATCAATTTACATTCCCACCAGCAATGCAAGAGCGTTCCTTTTTCTCCACACCCTCTCCAGCATTTACTGTTTGTCGATTTTCTGATGATGCCCATTCTAACCGGTGTGAGGTGATACCTCATTGTCGTTTTGATTTGCATTTCTCTAATAATTAGTGATGTTGAACAGCTTTTCATGTGCCTCTTGGCCATCCATATGTCGTCTTTGGAGAAATGCCTATTTAGGTCTTCTGCCCATTTTTTTGATTGGGTTGTTTGTTTTTTGGATATTGAGCTGCATGAACTGTTTATATATTTTGGAGATTAATCCTTTGTTGATTTGTTTGCAAATATCTTTTCCCATTCCCAAGTCTTTTCGTCTTGCTTGGAGTTTCCTTTGCTGTGCAGAAGCTTTGAAGTTTCATTAGGTGCCACTTATTTATTTTTGTTTTTATTTCCATTATGCTAGGGGGTGGATCAAAAAAGATCTTGCTGTTATTTATGTCAAAGAGTGTTCTTCTTATGTTTTCCTCTAGGAGTTTTATAGTATCTGGCCTTACATTTAGGTCTTTAATCCATTTGGAGTTTATTTCTGTGTATGGTGTTAGGAAGTGTTATAATGTCATTCTTTTACATGTAGCTGTCCAGTTTTCCCAGCACCACTTATTGAAGAGGCTGCCTTTTCTCCATTGTATATCCTTGCCTCCTTTGTCATAGCTTAGTTGACCATAGTTTATCTCTGGGCTTTCTATCCTGTTCCATTGATCTATATTTCTGTTTTTGTGCCAGTACTATACTGTCTTGATCACTGTAGCCTTGTAGTATAGGCTGAAGTCGGGAAGCCTGATTCCACCAACTCCGTCTTTCCTTCTCAAGATTGCTTTGGCTATTTGGGGTCTTTTGTGTTTCCATACAAATCATAAAATTTCTTGTTCTAGTTCTGTGAAAAATGCCATTGGTAATTTGATCGGGGTTGCATTGAATCTGTAAATTGCTTTCAGTAATATAGTCATTTTCACAATGTTGATTCTTCCAATCCAAGAACATGGTATGTCCCTCCATCTGTTTGTGTCTTCTTTGATTTCTTTCATTAGTGTCTTATAGTTTTCTGAGTACAGGTCTTTTACCTCCTTGGTTAGGTTTATTCCTACGTATTTTATTCTTTTTGTTGCAGTGGTGAATGGGATTGTTTCCTTAATGTCTCTTTCTGATCTTTCATTGTTGGTGTATAGAAATGCAAGAGATTTCTGTGTGTTAATTTTGTATCCTGCACCTTTACCAAATTCATTGATTTGCTCAAGTAGTTTTCTGGTGGCATCATTAGGATTTTCTATGTATAGTATCATGTCATCTGCAAACAGTTGACAGTTTTACTTCTTCTTTTCCAATTTGGATTCCTTTTATTTCTTTTTCGTCTCTGATTGCTGTGGCAAGGACTTCCAAAACTATGTTGAATAGTAGTGGTGAGAGTGGACACCCTTGTCTTGTTCCTGATCTTAGAGGGAATGCTTTCAGTTTTTCACCATTGAGAATGATGTTTGCTGTGGGTTTTTCGTATATGGCCTTTATTATGTTGAGGTAGGTTCCCTCTATGCCCACCTTCTGGAGAGGTTTTATCATAAATGGGTGTTGAATTTTGTCAAAAGCTTTTTCTGCATCTATTGAGATGATCATGTGGTTTTTATCCTTCAGTTTGTTAATATGGTGTATCACATTGATTGATTTGTGTATATTGAAGAATCCTTGCATTCCAAGGATAAACCCCACTTGATGATGGTGTATGATCCTTTTAATGTGTTGTTGGATTCTGTTGGCTAGTATTTTGTTGAGGATTTTTGCATCTAAATTCATCAGTGATATTGGTCTGTAGTTTTCTTTTTTTGTAGTATCTTTGTCTGCTTTTGGTATCAGGGTGATGGTGGCTTCATAAAATGAGTTTGGGAGTGTTCCTTCCTCTGCAATATTTTGGAAGATTTTGAGAAGGATGGGTGTTAGCTCTTCTCGAAATGTTTGATCAAATTCACCTGTGAATCCATCTGGCCCTGGACTTTTGTTTGTTGGGAGATTTTTAATCACAGTTTCAATTTCATTCCTTGTGATTGGTCTGTTCATATTTTCTATGTCTTCCTGATTCAGTCTTGGAAGCTTATACCTTTCTAAGAATCTGTCCGTTTCCTCCAGGTTGTCCATTTTATTGGCATATAGTTGCTTGTAGTAATCTCTTATGGTGCTTTTTATTTCTGCAGTGTCTGTTGTAACTTCTCCTGTTTCATTTCTAATTTTAATTATTTGAGTCCTCTCCTGCTGTTGTTGCAGAATATGAGAATTCTCCCTTTTGGTCTCCCTGTTCTATCTAATTGGGGCTTCTGTTTATTATTTTTTTATGTTTCCACCTTTTGATCAAGATCTTTCTCTGGAAGCATTGCTGATCAAGAGTCAGGTTTTCTAGTTTCAGAGGCTTTTTGTTCTTCAAAGTCTAGAAGGACCTTTCCTGAATATAGTGTCTCGTGTAAGAGGGAAAAGTGCACAGATTGGAAACCTATTAACATCATATTTTAGTAGTAAGGAAGAGTGGGAGGGAGAACCCTCAGCTACTTTTTATCTAAAGTCCATATGTTAGTAAGATCATAGACATTGGTGATCATCTGAAGTGCTATGTCATCATCAAAGGTTTGGCGACAAACTTCCAACAGGCCTGGTCCAGATATCTTGGGAAAGCCGTCTCATCAGATGTCATCTGCTTCAATACTGGGAAACCTTTACTTTCAGGTCACCAGATGATGTGCAGGTCCATTAAGGTTCCAGCACTTTCTTTAGATGTATTATGTGTATCTAAGGGTATATTCCTTGCAGTTTGGTGGCACAAGAGTTGGTTAGCAGTACTTGATAGGGGCCTTTCCAGTGAGGTTGAAAGGACTCCCGGAGGATTTTTTTTCCAATAGATAAAATTCCCAGGTTGCAAGGTATGATGTTTAAGGTGTTTATGTCCCAAGGGCATACTGTGAAAAGATTGCTCTACCAAAATATGGTTATTTTTAATGAAAGGAATTAGGCCTTTGTAATATTGGAGTATCTCCCCTTTTATCAGTTGTGGGTCAAAAGAAGCAGTAGCCAAGTACATTGGGTATCCTGTGACTATCTCAAAGGGTGAGAGTTAATGAATTCCTAAAGGAGTGGATATGAGATTTAGAAGAATCACGGCAATACCTATGGCTAAGGTATTTGGAGAGCCTTTACAAATTTTACCAGCTGAGTCTTAGTAATGCTGTTAGTGTGTTTGACTAAACCAGAGGTTTGAGGGTGATAAGTACGGTGAAAGTGTTATAAAACTGGCCAAACAACAAGATTTGTCGAAGCACCTGGCCAGGTAAATGGCTTCCTTGATCACTATGAAGTTTGAGAGGAGTTCCCCAGGTACGGATAATCTTTTCCAAAAGAACTTTAGCCACAGAAGAGGCAATAGTCTGTCTGCGAGGGAAGGCTTCAGTCCAGTGTTAAAACCTACAGACTATGATGAAAACATATTTATATCTATGAAATGAAGAAAGTTATATGAAATCCACTTGCCAGAACATGAATGGTCCATTAGGTTGTTTAAAATGTCTGGGAGTAGTACAAAGAGGCTTCCCTGGGTTGTACTTTGGACAAGTGGGACTAGTGAGGTAGGCACTTTTTGTGGCCTTGTTAATGTTTCCCCACCAATATTGATTCATGAAGGCTATCATTTTGTCAGTAGATCAATGGTTTAATGTATGTACAGTGGTGAAGAGTGGGACTTTTACTGTCTCCAGTAGGACTGGGTTCTTATTTGATCCAAACTATGGCTTCCTTTTTTAAATCGAACCAACAATTGTTGAATTTCTAACCTTTGTTTTCCTTTTATGAGGCCAATTGTTGGGCCTCTATAGGCAGTTTTTATAAATTATCATTTGGGAAAATATCTCTTTGGACCATGACAGAGATTTGGCTGCTGTTGGTAGCTTTTTTTTTTTTTTTTTAATTTTATTTATTTATTTATTATTTTTTGGGGGTACAGCAAGTTCAATCATCTGTTTTTATACACATATCCCCGTATTCCCTCCCTTCCTTGACTCCCTCCCACCTCGAGTCCTCCCCACCCTCCCCGCCCCAGTCCTCTAAGGCATCTTCCATCCTCGAGTTGGACTCCCTTTGTTATACAACAACTTCCCACTGACTATCTATTTTACAGTTGGTACTATATATATGTCTGTGCTACTCTCTCGCTTCATCTCAGCTTCCCCTTCACCCCCTGCCCCCTCCCAAACCTCGAGTTCTCCAGGCCATTCTCTGTATCTGCATCCTTGTTCTTGTCACTCAGTTCATCAGTACCATTTTTAGATTCCGTATATGTCAGTTAGCATACAGTATTTGTCTTTCTCTTTCTGACTTACTTCACTCTGTATGACAGACTCTAGGTCTATCCACCTCATGACATATAGCTCCATCTCATCCCTTTTTATAGCTGAGTAATATTCCATTGTATATATATGCCACATCTTCTTTATCCATTCATTTGTTGATGGGCATTTCGGTTGCTTCCATGTCCTGGCTGTTGTAAATAGTGCTGCAATAAACATTATGGTACACGTTTCTTTTGGGATTATGGTTTTCTTTGGGTATATGCCCAGGAGTGGGATTACTGGATCATATGGTAGTTCTATTTGTAGTTTTTTAAGGAACCTCCAAATTGTTTTCCATAGTGGCTATACCATGTTGGTAGCTTTAAGGTCAGTATTCCCTGCAGAAATATCAGCAAGGGGATTTCCTTTAGCCTCCAGAGAGCTAAGTTTAGAATGCACCAGAATCTTAATAATAGCTAAAGTGGTAGATAAATACATTGCCTTCAGTAATTCCTGAACATAGAGGCCATTTAAAATTTTATTTCCACTGGAAGCAAGGAGGCTACATTGTTTGCACAACATTCCAAAATCATGAGCCACTCCAAAAGCATATCTACTATCAGTATAAATATTGATAGTTTTGTTCTTGGCTAAAATACATGCCTTTGTAACAGAGTATCATTCAACCAGTTGGGCTGAAGTAGCAATAGGTAAAGATGCTGCCTCAGTAACATCAAAAAGAGTTTAATAGCATACTCAGCACAATATTTGCCATTGTCACCTTCTAAATAAGAATCATTGTGAACCATGAGAAGCCAACATTACTCAATGAAATTTCCTATAGGTTGTTATGAGGAGTCAGGAGGTGATCCATCACTGTTAAGCCACTGTGAGGGACTTCATTGTTGATGGAGTGGAGAAGATTACCCAAGTTAAGTTTATTACAATGCAAAAGAGTTATGTGAGGGGTAGTTAACAGAAGGACTTCATAGGAGGTGAGGCAGCTGACTGAGAAATATCCAGTGTGATGAGAATTCAGAACTTCTACTGTGTGGGTTACAAAAAATGGTTAAAGGGGATCCTACAGTGATTTCTTGGTGGCCTTCATCAAAAAAACAATGGCCATAGTGGCTGTAACACACGTGCAGTATCCCCATGTCACAGGGTCCAGTTGCTAGCTGTAACACAGCATGGATTGATGGTGGTCCCTGTTGATTTTCCTTGAGTAGCACAAGGGCATTCTCTTGCTTTTCACATGCAGAAAGGAAAAAAAAGGGAGATCTAATAATTGGAGTGCCTAAGGGCAAGTGGCTTCATCAAACTCTCCTTTAAAGCCTTAGAGGCTTTGTTTTCTGATTCTTCCTCAAAGGAGTTGGAGTTGTTATTTTTGAGTAGAACCTATAGTGGTTTGGCTGTGAGAGAGAAATTTGGAATCCAATTTTGGCAATAACCAATTGGCCTGAGAAAACCTCACAGTTGGTGCTTAGTTTCAGACTTTGGGAAATTTAGGACACAGTGAAGTCTACCTGGATTTAGGTATATCCCTTGTTCTGATATCACATGCCCTAAATATCAAGCCTGGGCTTGGGCAAACTGCAATTTTTCTTTGGTGACCTTATGTCCCTTTAAGTCTAAAAGCTTTAACAAATGGATACTGTATTCCTGTGAGGAGGCTTGGGAAGGAGAATAAAGAAGCAAATCATCCACATATTTCAACAAAGTAGAACCTCTAGGGAACTTTACGTCATCCAGATCAGCCTACAGGATTTGCAAGAAATAAAAAGGACTCTCAGTATAACTCTGAGGCATTAATGTCCAGGTGAATTCTTTTTCTTCCCAAGTAAAGGCAAAAAGATATTGGCTAGCTTCATCAACTGGAATACTAAAGAGTGTACTGGATAAATCAATTACAGTAAGGAATTTACTTCTGGTGAGAATGGATGTTCTTAATGTATGAGGGTTAAAAACAACAGAGTGTTGAGGGATAGCAACATTGTTTATTTGCTTGGAGATCCTAGGCAAACCTCCACCCTCAGCCCTTAGGTTTTCTCACCAGTAAAATGGGAGAGTTACAGGGGCTAGTACAAGGGATAATGAGACTTTGAACCTGTAATCTTCTATTGTGGGCTTTATGCCTTGAAGGGCTTCTTTATTTATAGGGTATTGATTAATTCTGGGAAGAGTTTTTAGGTTTCTCTTTAAATCCTGATGGGAGGTGTGCTGTGACTGCAACGTCACTTAGAGATTTTGCCCATAAGGAAAGTGATAGCTGATTCACTTGGGACAAGTGATCGATGTTTCCAGAATCTGCTCTAGTACCATCAGAGATGAAACAAAGTTGTCAAAGCGTCTTTTAATTCACCTGGTTGGTTACACTGATGACTACTATCATATTTTAGAATTATTTCCCCTTTTTTTGGATAAAGAAACTCTGGCATGATACTCCTCTAAGAAGTCTCAGCCTACCCAGTGTCAGTTAGGACTGGAAGAGATTCATCTCCAACCTGGAGAAATGTTTCTCTAAGCTGATTGAGAGGGAGGATTAGCAAGAGCCTCTGTAGTTCCTCAGAGCCCTGCATTTGAGAATTGGGAGGACATTGTAAAGGCTGGATAGAAGGCTAAAGGCACATAAAATGCTTAACTTTGTAAGAATCTCTTTTCCAATGTGCTGACTTTTTGCAGTATTAGCAGAAACGAGGAAGATTTTGGTATCACTTAGGAGCCTTCATTTGCTGGAGTTGAAGAATTTTTGTGGTCCTCCTTATAAGTGACTCAACTAGAGTACAAGAGAACAGGTTTGTTAGAGTAAGTAAATCTGGAGTGGACATAGGTTCCCATTACATCCTGGTCCTTTTACTAGAAGAGAAAGGTCCCAGTATGGTCCATTAAAAAATGTAGAGTTAAAATCTACCTGGGTAGAATCAACACCTGAAGGAAGACCAGAATTTTCTACAAAAACAATCTGAAGTTGATTATAATATTCATGAACAAGTTCTTCCACATTTTTGTGTGCAAACCTGAATTTTGTTCTAATCAAGAGTCTTTGGAAAAGCTCTGGTAATTGCTTGATGAAGTCACCTAGTGATTGCTAGAACCTAGTCATATAATAAGTTAGTGAGCTGGACTCCCAGTTGTAATCTTAGCGACCTGTCAGGATTTTCATTCAGTACCAGACCTGGCTTTTACAGATAAGCATATAAACTAGCTGATGTAAGAGAAATAAGGTTAATAAGTTTCGATGACTGTATAAAATTCTTCAGCAAATCTGTGAGGAGTTTTGGTTACTTTGGGAAAATCTTTGACTCTGGCTCAGAGTTCAGCTTTATTCCAGGGAATATAAGAAATTAAGGGTTTAGCCTTTGGATCCTCAGAAGGCTTCATTTTTAAAAGTGACGTGTTCTGACAAGTTCATAGGAAATGGCAGTGGAAAGAGTTTCAGAGAAAAGGAAAAGTTTGGCTGGAGAATTAGTATGGAGGAATTGAGGGCATAAGCAGCATAGAAGGAAGAAAGATGGTGCAGGAGGTGAAGTCTGACCATGAGGAGCTGAGGGAGAGAGACAAGATGGCACCAGCGCTGGAGTCATCTACGCAGAGAAGCCGAGGAAGAGGGGCCTGATGCTTTGGGAGCCACTTTATCTTTCTTTACTTGTTTGTTTGCCTCAATTAATCTTAAAATCTTATTTTGCAGAGAGGCAATTTTAGACTCCTGATAACATTGGGAACCCTCAAAATGCCAATCAGAATAGGGCATACTACTCAGTTCTGGAAGATTTTTGAGCTATTGTAGTCCAGTTTGGTTTTAAGGAAATTAAATTTGGGGATTTCAAAAGTTCCCCATAATGGCCATTGATAGTCAAAACTGCCTTTGGTCAGGTCAGTGCTTTGAGTTAGAAATGCACATGGGAAAGACCACAGTTTTTAAACATAAAATTGGCTGTAGTCCCTGGCGGGGGCGGGGGGCACCCTCAAAACATGTACATAACTGGGATTCCATCTCCCAGAGGTTTTTCATCTAAAGAACAGTTTTTCAAACAGCTTACACAGCTTACAGCACAAACAACTCAATTCAAACATTTTTTCAAGCCAATCCCAGTCAGTCTTAAGGAGACAGATCTGTCCTGGAGGAGCTAGGCTGAAGGCTTTTTTTTTTTTTTTTGAAGCCAATCTCCAGAAGACAGCCCTTCCAAAGAAATAGGCCAAAGGCCAAAAAACCCGGCACCATTTCAGAGAAAAAACCACTGTTCCCACAGGAATGGGCCGAAGGCTCTCCAGCTTCTGGAGAAGCAGCTTCTGTTCCAAAGGAAATAGGCTGAAGACTAGCCAGTTTCAGTGAAATAGTCTGATCTCAAAGTCAGACCGGAGTGCCAAACAAGTACTCATATACAGAATAAGGCTTTAACCAGAAAGACAAAACCTTTAAATAAATACTCAGTAAGCCGGGAGAGTGTCAAACACAAAGAGTGTGTGAGCTTGAATCCAGGAGAAAGACGTGCTTTCAAACTCCAGGGTTGGCATGAAAATCAGTGAGTAACAATCAGCTCAATTGTGGGTACTGCACCTGTTTGCTCACCAGCCCCGGAGCCATCAGGAATATTCTCTGATCCTCATATAGGCCACCAAAATGTTGACCTGAAACAATCAGACTGCCAGCTATTTCTCCAGCAAAGATGGGTTTATTTGGGATCAGCACAGAGTTGCAATTTGGGGTCTGAAACCATTGCAAACTACGTGCAAATTCCCTAAATGGCAAGAGAAGGAGAAGGCTTTTACAGAGTGGAAAATGAAGCTGGGAGGACTAGAGTAAACAAAGAGTCCATGGCTTTTCATTGACTGAGTTGTTGCCCTTGGTGGGTAAAGAAGAGTCTCTCTTCTTCTTGTTGGGCTCTGCTGTCATCACAGGGCTTGAAAGCTCCTCTGTCTGGTCTCCCAACTTTATTTAATTAAGGCTTCTATTTGTTCATATTTTTACAATGTCAAATCTTATCTTAAGGTTTTCAGTGCCTTTCCAAACTGGGTGATGAATACAGGTGGGCCATATGACTGATTTGCCTAATAGGTTTTGGCTGATATTAGACATGCAACTTATACAAGAAAGAGCGTGCCATGGTCTTTTGCAGAATTTCAGTGTTGCCTTAACAGTGATGCTCTATATGAATATTTACTCTGTGATATTGCCTGCTGAATAACAAGTGTGCAAATATCTCACATTTTTAGTGTATTTTTGGAATATCAATTTTGGAAGTATGTATACAAATGCCAGCTGCCAGCTTGCACCCTAAACCCTTATTATCTAATTTTAAAGGATAGTGATTTAAAGATGCCAATGGAAGCTGTGAATTCAGTCCTGGAAAAGTAGAAACAATACATCATCAGGTTTAGATGACTTTGCTTCTTGGGTAGCTCTGGTACTACTTCCCAACTGATATCAGGCCTTCTTCACAGGTTGAAATGCCATTTAGTTTTGTTCTTTCCTCCAAGATTTTTAAACATTCTATGCTTCATCTGCCTCATGTGAATATACATAATGATATCTGAAATTTACCACCTTGCACAAAGCCAAGGCTACCAGTCAGTGAATTTTCAATAAATACATTTTCTATGGTGTTAATAAGGATGGAAAGAATATGCTAATAATTGGGGGGGTTGTCATTTAGTATTGACAGTGAACAATTAACATCGTGTCAAATTCGTATATATCAGAGTGAGTCAAAACATTGTCACAGATTAATATAAAGTAGCATTATTCTTTGCCAATACTTAATAAAGAGGTCTCAAAACAGCATTATTTACCCAAGAAAATGAGCTTTTTTTGTGCTTTTTCATTGAAACACTGACAAAACAAAAAACAAATGACAACTATGTATAGTATACTGAGATACACTTTAAAAAATTCCATCTTCTTCTTGTGAGTCTTGTAACATACTGTTTACATTTAAAATCTGTTTTGAAGTAAAAATGATTAAATGGGGTTCCACACCACCATCCTTACTGTCTTATAACTGTATGGAATAAAATGAGAGGTTTTGGATTTGGAACATCCATGAAATACTTTGTTTTTCTATAAAGTCAATGCGATAGAAAATGTCAGGTCTCCAAAAGACCACAGGAGGAAAAGAGAGGTGAGTGGGGGAGAAGGAAACATCCTTCAAGAATCTGTGGTTTCACTCTATTGTGAATTATACTCTACGATATGGGGCAAGCCACACCAAAGTGTGATTGGTCCTTGAAGACAAAGTATACCCTAAAATACATGGAGACAGAGGAGAGAGAGAGAAAAGGTTGAAAAAGCAAAGATTTCTTTACCACATTCACTATCCTAGTTGATTCATAAATGTCATCACTAGTAGCAAAGGCAGAAGACTGACACCGTGAGGATTTCAGGATCTCCAGAGGGGTGGAGACACGTGAACTTATGTATAAATACCACCTGGACCTCTAGGTACCTGGAGAGAAGGACACTAGCTTGGCTATATGAGGGAGACTTTGGGTTGGGATATCAGTGGGAACTGTCTCCTTCCCAGAGATTTCTGTGCCATGTACTGTCACTATTTCTCTTCTCCCAACTACCAGTGTGGTTTGTTAGGCTCCAAAAAGAGAACAACACAGTTGTTTTGCTATCTGATATGACTCACCCCTCCTTTCCGCCAAAATCTATTTATGGAAGCCATTGTAAGTATCAACTCTTTCTTCTCTTCACTCAACCTTAGCGATGAGTAATCTCAGAGAGTTAATTGCACCTTGGTTTCTAAATGCCTGTCTTTATTACTAAACAATAGAGTGAAAATTTCAATTCAAGCAAATCATGCATTTGGCAAGTTGTATATTTGATATAGACCTTGAGAAATATTTTACTCATGCTTCATGAGCAAAGAAAAATCTGGTAGTTGGTGGGTGGCTTCTGGGACATTGTATGCCTATTTTCAGTGGGATACCCTCCTGAGGAAGGTGTTTTCCAAAGGTTCTTTTAGACTCTCCATTATTTTAGCCTTATGTACTTAAGGTGAAACACTCTAAAAATGATATATGCATACCTAGAGCTAAGAGAACCAGAGGGATGAGAATTAAATCAGCCTGGGTGGAGGTGAGAAAATGATTAAAGGCAGAAAAAATGGCTTTTCTGAAAGAGCTAAGGTAAGAGCTGCGTGTTAATGGCTGAGTGAGTGAAGAGTTTGAAGAACAAATTTTCAGATAGGACAGTGCTAAGCAGAGTTCAAATCAAGCATCATTGTGGTGTGTACAAGGAGACACAGGGAAAGAGCTGAATCACTTTGCTGTAGACCAGAAACCAACACAACGTTGCAAATCAACTATACTTCAATAAATTAAAAAAAGGAATAACTACCCAAAAAAAAGAGAGACAGGGAAATTGGTAGTGTTGGAGCATAAAGTATAAAGAATAATAAATGAGACCGAAAAAATAGACAATTAGTTTCTCTTGCTTGGGCCTAAGATTTTGTCCCTGATATATCATCAGGAAGAAACTCTTTGTATTGGTCTTCCTGTAATGAGGATGGGTTTGCGTTGAACTCCCTGTAATTTAGTACCATCATGTTTTGTGACAACAGTACTTCTGGGGTGAGCACATTGTGCAAAAGCTGGAGCCTCAGAGTGAGATTGCTATGCTTAGAGTTCAGATTATAACAGCTCAAATCAATTGAGGAAAATAAAATTAAGCCTAAAGCAGTGTAAATATTGTTTATATGCTATTGAAATTGATGTCTTCTACATCTCCAGCTGAATCAAAGTTGCAAAAGAAGGAATAAATATTGATGGCATGAGTTCTCAAAACATTGTTAAAGTTTGTGTTTTCCCCAAGAGGAAAAAAAGTTGAACTTTTTCTTTTGATTGGAGAGTAAATTGTAAATCGGATGTTAATAAGTATCTATCAAGGGAATCTCTTGAGTTATGAGATTTGCAATCATGAAATAGGGAGAAGTGATTTTTTTTAATAGCAAGGCATCTTGTAAATATCAACAGGGTACATTTTCAACACAAAAGTATTCATTGTGTTGTCTACATTAAGAGGAAATGCAAAGTAAAAGTAAACTTTCTTGGTTGTCTGGAATTTTTTGACAACTGTTGATCATAGTAAATAATCATATGTGCAGAAACTTCTCTGACATTTATATTTTATTTTCAAATTATTGTATGTATCCAAAAAAGTCAACAAACTGTCAAATGAGTTGATTCTCTCTTCATGTCTGCAATATGCTTAAATATCCAGGACAATGATTCCTTCTTTCTTATAGGTGCCTACCTATCAATATAATGCCTAAACAATAGAGTAAATATTTAAATTCAAGCAAACCATATATTTGACCTATTGTTTAATTGACGCTCCCTTGAAAATATTTCACTTATGCCTGATGAACAAAGGATAATCTTGTGGTTTGATGCTGACCCATGGAATTTGTACCACTTTCCTTAGGTTTACTAAATCACAAGATGCCCCAAGCCACTCACTGTGGAAATCCTCACCATTGAGATGGGTCCTTGGTGAATTTCCTGGTTCTAGAGTTGGCTTCATTTGCACATAAAAATGTATTTAAATTTCTGCATTCTCTTTCCTTTTGGATTGTAGTTTTAAGCCTTATTTCTTCCTTTGCAGTAAAAGATTTTTTTTTTCTCTTTTAATGTCAGCAAAAAAAAAAAAAAAGTTGGAGATTTATTCTGAACAACAGATCTTTGTAGAGCTCTTGAGGGCATTTTTTGCCTACATACAAGTATTTCCTATATAATGAATAACTTATGGATGAAAATATGTATTAGTGACATATTGGATGGAGTAAAAAAGGTGGGATGTCTGTACATTAGGGTAACCAATCAAATTCAATGAAAATAACACGTTGTACAATTGACATCATATAGACAAAAAAGGTCTAATTAGTGATTGGATTTTCAGCTTTTTAACAGGTTTTGTTATCTTCTAAAAGCAGACTAATTCAAAGCCTGCACTCTTTTCAAGACCTAAATTATGATTCATCTCTAACATATTAGTAAGTATCCTGCATGTTCTCATTTTTCTCAGATTTCTTCCTGCATGTGCTCACATGTGTGCATGCACACACACACGAACACATCTGAACATACACACACCCACACACACCCCAATTCTCCATTACACATTTTGTAACACATGGACTTAATTTTTTCTCTAATTATCTGATGGAATGTCTTGCCGAATGTCTTGCTAATGAACTTCTGGAGGACAGTAAATTATTCATTCACACATTTGAAAGTGATTATGTGGTTAGTATAGATTTGGGTACAGTATAGGTGCTACTCATAGAATGAATGAATGGATGGATGCATGAATGAATGAAAGAAATGGCACAAAACACATCTGACTACCTGAGTGAAACAGTAGCTATTTTTAGATGCAATAAATTCATAGGTAGAAACGTGCTTGTTTCTGCTTGCATTCTAAGTATGATCTTCATCTTCTTTTCCAGAAATTCAGTGGGGTTTCAGGAAAAGTATACTAAAGTAGTGTAGCTGGGGTGATTATCTTTTTTTGTGGGAATTAATCTCAGAGGACATTTGTTAAATACTCATCAGCACTGATTCTTCCCCTTTCCTCTCTGAGCCTTGGTGAAGTACCTCTTGAGTGGAGTAATTGTTTTGTTTGTGCATTCACTCCTGTAAATGCAAGTAGGCTCCAGGTGATACGCCTAATTGCCTTTTTTCACTGCCAAACTGCTCCACACACTTTTCAATAGCTTTATCTTTAAAGGAAACACCTCAATCTGTTTCTCTAATTGAGAGTGAATCCCATCGTCTAATTAAGAGATTTATCAATACAAGCAATGGGTTCCTGGTGTGTACTCTGGGGCAGGCAGAATTCAGTCTAAGAATGCCTTACTTTTCATCCCTGAAGCATTAGGTCAAGTAGGTGTGTGTGTGTCTGCCTGCCATTCATACATTCATGTGAGAGAGACTTAAGTCCTGAGAAAGGATGGATGATTCATATGGAATCAGTCTTATAATCACAGCAGGATAGACCTTGTTTCTGAAACCTTCAGAAGAGGTAAGCCCTGGGCACACGATCCCAGGGAGGCCAGAACTAGAAAAATGTCGAGGCAGGAGCTAAAGAGCATTCACGTGTGCTTTTTTCCCTAATTGTCTATTATATCTAACAAAATGTTTTACCTGTCAAAATGAACTCACTATGTCTTTGTGAAAATGACTTACACACTTTGGGACAAGTATTATTTTCTTGTCCTTTCTCCCCATTCCCCTCCTGTACTCTTCTCCATCCATAGGTACCTTTCTCCATGACCCCTCTCTCTATGAAGCCCAACTAGTATGCTAACTTTTCCTTGCCTTTGCTTGTACTACACTGCTGATTAAAAGCACTTGATCCTCCTCTTCTCAGACTACCTTTATTATCCTTTTAGTATCTCGCTTTAATACTAACAATACTAACCATAACAATGTTGATGACCATGGTAGTGATGATGACTGTAGACCCTGTAGTAGACTATGAACTCCACAAAGGCAAAAGCGTACACGTATTCTTCGCCTTCTTATAAATGAATGAAAATGCTAGCAGAGGGCTTTGACTGAAAGCTTGCTCGTCTGCAGATGAGGTCACTAAGTTTCAAAATGAGGATAACCATACCCACCTACAAAGTGTGGTTAGAGCAGTGCTTCTCAAACTTTACTGTATTTATAAATCACCTGGGAAATCTTGATAATGTTGCAGAAAAAAACCGATCCCACGAGAAACCAAGCACAACACTCGGAGAGTTGGAGAACTCAGGTTTATTGAGCCGGCGGACCCAGGCGAGCTAACGCTCCAAAATTCCGGGGCCCTGTTTCAGGGGAGTCTTCTCCTTATATAGGTTAAAACATACAGCTATAATTGGTACAAACTGATTGGCTACAAATTACTATAGGTCACGGGCAGTTACAGAGCGTGGGAGTTGCCATGGGTTACACACATGGTAGGGAGTTCTAACAGGACCTTGTAGGAGCCGCACATTCCATTCCTATCAGGACTAAGGTCCCAATTTGCATTCTCATATTGGTTGCAGGTTGAAGTTAATGGTCACTTAACAAGCCTATGTGCAAAGGGTCTCAAACAAAGGCTTGGGGTGGGTGCCTGAGAGCGAGACAGTCTTCCCTTATCTGATCACTCTTAGTAATTCATTTTACTGTTTAACTGAGAGTGGCGAGCAGGCCTTTGCAAGATAGAGGAGAGGAAGTTTCAATTTCCTCATCAATAAGAGGCAAATTCCTATTCAGTAGGTCTGCAGTGGGGCCTAAGTTTCTGCATTTCTTACAAGCTCCCAGGTGATGCTCACTTTGCTGGTCTGAGTGAACCAGAATTTTGGGTAACAGTTTCCTTTAAAATTGTCTGCAAGTGAGCACGTGAGATTCAGGTCCACCCAGATCTATTGAATCATAGTTCTGGAAGTGAAAAACTACTGACCTATACTATAAGCAATCTAGTGGTTGTTATAAAGATTAAATGAGCAAAGTGTATGTGGAGTGCTTTATAAACCATAAAAGTAGTATATAAATATTAGAATGTCACTGTTATTTTTGTAATTGTTACTGTTACTGCTTGTCAGTGGTGTAATTTTGGTTTCTGTAACACTCCAGTGGAAATGTTGGTTGAGAAGGCTGCTTTTACACATCTGCAATAAAATGTTGTAAATAAATCACTGGAATATCCTTGTGGCAGTTTTAGCAAGGATTCTGTAAAGAAAATGCATATGCTATCACCCTATTGCTACATCCTATAATGGAAAAAATATGTATATTTTTCAGTATAATATATAATAATTCCCAATAACCTTAAATTGCTATATTCCCCACTGATTTAATTGTTATAAAATAGAAGTTAATTAATAAAAATATAAATAAATAATAGAAGATAATTTCACATATATGCCTGTTTTATGAAATAGAGCCCTAGAAATGCATTTAATGCAAAAGAGCAGCAAAGCAGCTACCCGTAGTGCATAAGAGCTTTTGAGGTCATTTAAATGAATACATGGATTTGACTGAAAGTCATGTTTGCTGTTTAAGTTGGGAAAGAAATGAACAGGTGGCTCTCTCATCTTCCATACATCCTTATATGTCTTAACACTGAGATAATTATTCTAAAATATACATTTTATGGTTGAATTCAAGGTTATTTCTGAATTTGACATTTATGTGTTTAATTATGCATCATCACCCTAAGATTAAAATTATATTTCAACTTGGTTCAGCAAAGAATATTGCTGATCGAGATGTAGGAAAAACACTTGTTTTAGCTTATTTTTAATCCTATAAAATTCCTTTTTTGGAAAATCTGCCATAGTGCGAAAACTGAACTTTGATCCCTTTTCTGTCTTCTTTTTGTCTTTCATTAGTCTCAGTCGAGTGTTACCTGCAAACAACTGTGGATAGATTTCATAGCATTTAAGATAAGTATTCAGAGGCATTTAAACATAAAATGAGAAAGTTTTCACATTTGGATTATGGCCAGGGTGATAAAACTATCTCATTTCCCAAGTCATTTTCAGTCATCTTTGTAGTGGTGGCTAGAGTACTGGACTGAAAGGGACTGTGACTATTCAGCAGTGACCACCAAGAACGTGGAACAGAAGAATGAAAGCATACATACCAGGTATTCTCCATCTGAGGATTAGGACAGAATGTCTTCCAGGATGGAAAAAGCACAGGCTTTGGAGTGAGAGATGCCTTGGTTCAAATACCAATCCTTAGTCATGTTATCCGAACCTTCAAGTCTCAGTTTACACGTATGTAAAATGAGAATACAATGTGTGAGTGTTGTAGTGGGTTTTGAATGAGAGAACAGAGAGAGTAACTAGCAAAGTGCCTGAACTCTAACCTAGTGCCTCCAAGAAGGGCAGCTATTAGATCAGAGTTAATACACCCTTAAACACATTTGCTACCTCATCGTTAGGATATCACGTCTTTGCATACCATCACCTGGTAAATCTTTTAAATAGATGTGTTTTATTGAGGGCAGCAGAGAAAAGGCCTAGAGTTCTTAGAGTGGTTGAACAGGGAAGTGTGGGGAAAAGTAATATACCAATGAGCAGGTAAGTAACGTGAAAGCGCTGTTCATTTGAAAGGCAAAAAAGGCGATAGTGCTATAGCAATAGTGAGAACTATGTAAGCATTTACTAACTACATTTTAAAAAAAACAAACCAGCCTCAGCCAATACCCTACATAAGTAACAAGTCTAACTACAGAAACGCTAGGGATGTTGTGTGCTTCTCTCTTTTTGATATCTTCTGTTTCTGTTTTAGTATTGTAGCGAGACTCTCCACCGCTGTGAAGCAAAAAAACATAGCAACATTTCTCTGGCTATAAAATAAACTTTTTTCCTTCAATGTCTGGAAAAGCTATTACGGGAAGTGAAGAAGAAAACTGTACAAGATCCAAAACCTCTGAGCTTCCTTTAAGGAAGGTTTTCTTTATAATTAACCAACAAGTTGGATAGTAGGCTGTATTATTATAGCATATATTTCAACTTAGCACTAACTCTTTTCTTCATGTTGTGCACTGGTAAACATCTTCATCTTCTCTAATAACTTTAAACTTCTTGAGGTAAAATATTATACTTTATTTTGTATCTCCTACAGCACCCTGTACATAGTAGGTATTCAATACATTTTGTTTAATTCTATAAAACATGCTCCTTGCTTTTGAGAGAGATTAAATATTGGGTTAAAGATTTTTAAGTTAAAATTGATTAATTTAGCTACCCATATTTTAAAAACGAGCTCAATATGATCTCACGTTGTTACCAAACCAGGGCTGGTGATCTGATACATTTTGAAGGAAGTTTTCCAGATTAAAAAATCCTTATTGGTTGTCATTATGCCAGTTCCTCTCAAGCTTTATGGCATCTCTAGCCATTTGGCCTACTGTGCCTTGCCTAAACTTCTACATGTCAATTAAGCTTCAGAGAATTAGAATAAAAGGCTTGATCTAAATAATAATAAATCATTGTGTTGTGTAAATTTTGTTATTGCTACTTAACCGACTCTACTGTACCTTCTTCCAATTGATTTCTCAAATCACTCAAAATCCAGGTCTTGACTTAATAAAGTAGGATGTAAGTGAGGTAAATTTATATTCCTGATCCCTGGGTAAATTGTATTCCCAGAAATTTTCTCACATTTGAGCCTTCACGAACTATGAGGTCCTTATGAACTATGAGGGCTGCTTAAGTGTTAGCTAGGTCTGTACACTACATGTTTATTACATGTTCATGACACTTTGAAGTAGCAACCTACTGTCTCGTGTCTTCTTTTCTTAAAACTAAAGTGCTCTGCATTTCTGATTAATATATTCACAGTCATCTCATGTTTCTCCACTCTCTGACTCTGGATATTAGCCAAGCTCAAACTGAGCCTTGCTTGGCTTTGGGAAAACAAAGCAAGCCTATGCATTCGTTAAGACTGAGCAGTCTTTCCTGAGGGACTCTTGAAATTGCACCATGTAGAGTTAAGTGTGTCTGACCTGAATAGATATAAATCTCAAGTCTACTTCACGTTCACCTCAAGTCAAAAGAATAATAAAAGGTGATCCCATTTATAGATTTTTTTTAAAAAGATGAATTGCTACTGTGTGTAGCTATCATTATGCACACGTATAGTGTATACTTGATCTGACAGAAGTAGCATCCCAATTTCAATGTCAGAGGGGAGTGCTCCAACTTTAAATATTATATTTCTCTGAATCTTAGAAGTTCCTACTAATGATTCAGTGCTCAATCAATATCGGCCCTCTTGAGTGCTAGAGCCACAAAACCAAATATTCTGTAACAAAATTATTTTTAAAATTTACATAGCAATAATAAAAACAAAACACTTTCAAGGGGTAAACATTTGCGGGGGTAGATATTGTTGTAGTCTGAGTATATCTTATTTAATGATCCCTTCCTGGATTCTGAATATGTTGTATAGTCTGGAGATAATTTCAATTATTATATATGTATGTATATTTTTAATTCTGGTTGAAATTTCCAGGACAGAACATTATTATATCCAGGAAATATATTATGCAATAAACCATATTGTAAAATAAACCATATTCCTAAAGTATGCAAAATTCACCTCCAACACAAATTAATGTAAAAGTCAAAACAGACATAAACATTGAGGTGACAGTGCCATAGTAGCAATATATTTACTACAGTCCAGTATCTCTTGTAGGTTGAGTATATTTACGAGTCAGTTTTCCTTGTAATGACTTGGCCAAGTTCGTTTAACATTAGAATTCTCACTCTTGCCAACCAATTCTAGTCTCTTTATAATCCAGTGCCTACTGTGGGAGTCTGAACTAGAAAGACTAAAAGAAAATTTGCCCATATTAACATGATTGAAAGGTGTAGATTTGCTCAGTTCAGGTTTATTTTTAAAAGCTGGTTAGTGAAATCATCTTGTTTTAAACTTTTTTATTTTTTAAAGCATAAATTATTAATTTTTTATTTTTTATTCTTTTTATTTATTTTTTTTAAATTTTTTGGGGGTACACCAGGTTCAATCATCTGTTTTTATACACATATCCCCATATTCCCTCCCTTCCTTGACTCCCCCCCCTTGAGTCCCCCCCACCCTCCCCGCCCCAGTCCTCTAAGGCATCTTCCATCCTCGAGTTGGACTCCCTTTGTTGTACAACAACTTCCCACTGACTATTTTACAGTTGGTAGTATATATATGTCTGTGCTACTCTCTCGCTTTGTCTCAGTTTCCCCTTCACCCCTCGCCCTCTCCCATACCCCGAGTTCTCCAGTCCATTCTCTGTATCTGCATCCTTGTTCTTGTCACTGAGTGCATCAGTACCGTTTTTAGATTCCGTATATGTGAGTTAGCATACAATATGTGTCCTTCTCTTTCTGACTTACCTCACTATGTATGACAGATTGTAGTTCTATCCACCTCATTACATATAGCTCCATCTCATCCCTTTTTCTAGCTGAGTAATATTCCATTGTATATATATGCCACATCTTCTGTATCCATTCATTTGTTGATGGGCATTTCGGTTGCTTCCATGTCCTGGCTATTGTAAATAGTGCTGCAATAAACATGATGGTACAAGTTTCTTTTGGGATTATGGTTTTCTTTGGGTATATGCCCAGGAGTGGGATTACTGGATCATATGGTAGTTCTATTTGTAGTTTTTTAAGGAACCTCCAAATTGTTTTCCATAGTGGCTGGACCAACTTACAGTCCCATCGACAGTGCAGGAGAGTTCCCTTTTCTCCACACCCTCTCCAACATTTGTGGCTTCCAGACTTTGTGATGATGGCCATTCTGATCAGTGTGAGGTGATACCTCATTGTGGCTTTGACTTGCATTTCTCTGATGATTAATGATGTTGAGCATCTTTTCATGTGTTTGTTGGCCATCTGTATGTCTTCTTTGGAGAAATGTCTATTGAGGTCTTCTTCCCATTTGTGGATTGGGTTATTTGCTTTTTTGGTATGAAGCTGCATGTGCTGCTTGTATATTTTGGAGGTTAATCCTTTGTCCGTTGTTTCATAGGCAATTATTTTTTCCCATTCTGAGGGTTGCGTTTTAGTCTTGTTAATGGTTTCTTTTGCTGTGCAAAAGCTTTTAAGTTTCATGAGGTCCCATTCATTTATCCTTGATTTTATTTCCATGATTCTAGGAGGTGGGTCCAAAAGGATCTTGCTTTGATGGATGTCATAGAGTGTTCTGCCTATGTTTTCCTCTAGGCATTTTAGAGTGTCTGGCCTTACATATAGGTCTTTAATCCATTTGGAGTTTATTTTTGTGTATGGTGTTAGGAAGTGTTCTAATTTCATTCTTTGACATGTTGCTGTCCAATTTTCCCAGCACCACTTATTGAAGAGGCTGTCTTTTTTCCATTATATACTCGTGCCTCCTTTGTCAAAGATAAGGTGCCCATATGTGTTTGGGCTTACTTCTGAGTTCTCTATTCTATTCCATTGATCGTCCTTTCTATTTTTGTGCCAGTACCATACTGTCTTGATCACTATGGCCTTGTAGTATAGTTTGAAGTCAGGAAGCCTGATTCCACCAACTCCATTTTTCCTTCTCAAGATTGCTTTAGCTATTCGGGGTCTTTTGCGTTTCCATACAAATCGTAAAATTTCTTGCTCTAGTTCTGTGAAAAATGCCATTGGTAATTTGATCGGGATTGCATTGAATCTGTAAATTGCTTTGGGTAGGACAGACATTTTCACGATGTTGATTCTTCCAATCCAAGAACATGGTATGTCCCTCCATCTGTTTGTGTCGTCTTTGATTTCTTTCATCAGTGTCTTAAAGTTTTCTGCATACAGATCTTTTGCCTCCTTAGGCAGGTTTATCGCTAGGTATTTTATTCTTTTTGTTGCAATGGTGAATGGGAGAGTTTCCTTAATTTCTCTTTCTGCTCTTCCGTTGTTAGTGTATAGGAATGCAAGAGATTTCTGTGCATTAATTTTGTATCCTGCTACTTTACTAAACTCATCAATGAGTGCGAGCAGTTTTCTGGTAGAGTATTTAGGGTTTTCTATGTATAATATCATGTCATCTGCAAAGAGTGACAATTTTACTTCTTCTTTTCCAATTTGGATTCCTTTGATTTCTTTTTCTTCTCTGATTGCTGTGGCTAAAACTTCCAAAAATATGTTGAATAATAGTGGTGAGAGTGGACACCCTTGCCTTGTTCCTGTTCTTAGAGGGAATTCTTCCAGTTTTTCCCCATTTAGAACGATGTTGGCTTTTGGTTTGTCATATATGGCTTTTATTATGTTGAGGTAATGTCCTTCTATGCCCATTTTCTGGAGAGCTTTTATCATAAATGGATGTTGAACTTTGTCAAAAGCTTTTTCTGCATCTCTTGAAATGATCATATGGTTTTTATCCTTCAATTTGTTGATATGATGTATCACGTTGATTGATTTGCTTATATTGAAGAATCCTTGCATCCCAGGGATAAACCCCACTTGATCATGGTGTATGATTTTTTTAATGTGCTGTTGCAGTCTGTTAGCTGGTATTTTGTTGAGGATATTTGCATCTATATTCATCAGTGATATTGGTCTGTAGTTTTCTTTTTTTGTGACATCTTTGCCTGGTTTTGGTATCAGGGTGATTGTGGCCTCGGAAAATGAGTTTGGGAGTGCTCCGCCTTCTGCAATATTTTGGAAGAGTTTGAGAAGGATAGGTGTTAACTCTTCTCGAAATGTTTGATAGAATTCGCCTGTGAACCCATCTGGTCCTGGGCTTTTGTGTGTTGGGAGATTTTTAATCATTGCCTCAATTTCCGTACTTGTGATTGGTCTGTTCATGGTTTCTATTTCTTCCTGGTTCAGTCTTGGAAGATTGTATTTTTCTAAGAATGTATCCATTTCTTCCAGGTTATCCAATTGATTGGCCTATAGTTGCTTGTAGTAGTCTCTCATGATCTTTTGTATTTCTGAGGTGTCCGTTGTGACTTCTCCTTTTTCATTTCTAATTCTGTTGATTTGCATCTTCTCCCTTTTTTTCTTGATGAGTCTGGCTAATGGTTTATCAATTTTGTTAATCTTCTCAAAGAACCAGCTTTTAGTTTTATTTATTTTTCTTATGGTTTCTTTCCTTTCTTTTTCATTTATTTCTGGCCTGATCTTTATGATTTCTTTCCTTCTGCTCCCTTTGGGGTTTCTTTGTTCTTCTTTCTCTAGTTGTTTGAGGTGTCAGGTTAGGTTGTTTATTCGATCATTTTCTTGTTTCTTAAGGTAGGACTGTATTGCTATAAACTTCCCTCTTAGAACTGCTTTTGCTGCATCCCATAGGTTTTGGGTTGTTGTGTTTTCGTTGTCATTTGTTTCTAGATATTTTTTGATTTCCTCTTTGATTTCTTTAGTCATTCCTTGGTTGTTTAAGAGTGAATTGTTTAGCCTCCATGTGTTTGTATTTTTTGCAGTTTTTTTCCTGTAATTGATATCTAGTCTCATGGCGTTGTGGTCTGAGAAGATGCTTGATATGATTTCAATATTCTTGAATTTGCTGAGGTTTGATTTGTGACCCAAGATGTGATCTATCCTGGAAAATGTTCCGTGTGCACTTGAGAAGAAAGTGTAGTCTGTCGTTTTTGGATGGAATGTCCTATAAATATCAATTCAGTCGAGATGGTCTAATGTGTCATTTAAAGCTTGTGTGTCTTTATTTATTTTCTGTTTGGATGATCTGTCCATTGAGGTATGTGGGGTGTTCAAGTCTCCCACTATTATTGTGTTACTGTCAATGTCCCCTTTTATGGCTGTTAGCATTTGCCTTATGTATTGAGGTGCTCCTATATTGGGGGCATAGATATTTACCATTGTGATATGTTCTTCTTGAATGGATCCCTTGATCATTATGTAGTGTCCTTCCTTGTCTCTTTTAATAGTCTTTACTTTCAAGTCTAATGTGTCTGATATGAGTATTGCTACTCCAGCTTTCTTTTGACTTCCATTTGCATGGAATATCTTTTTCCATCCCTTTACTTTCAGTCTATATGTATCCCTTGGTCTGAAGTGGGTTTCTTGTAGGCAGCATAAAGAAGGGTCTTGTTTTTGTATCCATTCAGCCAGTCTGTGTCTTTTGGTTGGAGCATTTAATCCATTTACATTTAAAGTGATTATTGACATGTGTGTTCCAATTACCATTTTCTTAATTGTTTTGGGTTTGTATTTGTAGGTCTTTTCCTTTTCTTGTGTTTCCTACTTAGAGAAGTTCCTTTAGCACTTGTTGTAAGGCTGGTTTGGTGGTGCTGAATTCTCTTAACTTGTGCTTGTCTGGAAAGCTTTTGATTTCTCCCTCAAATCTGAATGAGATTCTTGCTGGGTAGAGTATTCTTGGCTGTAGGTTTCTCTCTTTCAGGACTTTCAGTATATCCTGCCATTCCCTTCTGGCCTGCAGAGTTTCTGTAGAAAGGTCAGCTGTTATCCTGATGGGTTTTCCCTTATATGTTGTTTGTTGCTTTTCTCTTGCTGCTTTTAATATTTTTTCTTTGTGTTTAATTGTCATTAGTTTGATTAATATGTGTCTTGGTGTATTTCTCCTTGGGTTTATTCTGTATGGGACTCTCTGTGCTTCTTGGACTTGGTGAATTATTTCCTTTCCCATGTTGGGGAAGTTTTCCAGTATAACCTCTTCAAATATTTTCTCAGACCCTTTCTTGTTTTCTTCTTCTTCTGGGATGCCTATAATTCGAATGTTGGTACGTTTAAGGTTATCACTGAGGTCTCTGAGACTGTCTTCTAATCTTTTTATTCTTTTTTCTTTTTCCTGCTCTGTGGCAGTTATTTCCCCCATTCTATCTTCCAACTCACTTATTCGTTCTTCTGCCTCAGTCATTCTGCTGGTTATAGCCTCTAGAGTATTTTTAATTTTGGTTATTTTGTTATCCATTGCTGTTTGTTTTTCTGAGTTCTTATGAACTGTTTCTTGTACTTTCTCTATTTTGTTATCGAGATTTTGTATCATTTTTACTATCATTACTCTAAATTCTTTTTCAGGCATTTGTCCTATTTCCTCCTCATTTATTTGGTCTTGGGGGTTTTTTTCCTGCTCCTTTGCCTGCATGCTGTTTCTTTGTTTCCTCGTGGTAGTCCACACTTTTGGAGTTGATTGTCCTGGCCATAGAGGTGTTTATAGAAGACTGTCCAAGCCTCAGACTAATGTCCAAGTATTGGATTAAACGAATATTCAGTCTAGGAAACACATACATGTATAAGACACACAATTACTGACTCCATTAGGACATAAGGCTCTAGAAAGACCTGACAGAACCCCAGTGTGCTATCAGATATTCAAAGAGAAACCCAGCAGAAATTGACAACTGAAACAGAACAAATCAGAGACAAAAGCAAAAGCAAACAAACAACAAATAACACCCTACACATACAAACATCAATCCAGGGAGATTTTGTAAGCTAGGATCAAATATAGAAAAGAGCCAGAGTACCACCAGAGAGAATGGAGATTCTCAGAATGTAATTAGACAACTGTACTAAGTACTAAGATAAAGAAAAAAGCCTAATATTAAATACCAAGGCAGTACGTCATCTGGAGAATAGAGCAAGGAGTCTGAGCAGACCGATAGTGTTGCTTATAAGTATGTTAAGATAAAGTAAACTTAAAATGGCTGGAAGAAAGGGGAACAGAAGAGCGTACTGTGGTTGGAAATATGCAAATAAAAAGAAAGGAATAGAAATGTATAAAAGATAGGGATGAAAGGAAAGTATGAGAGATATTTTGTCCGTACTACCAAAAACTAAGCTAGATATAGAAGTATATAAAAAGGCAAAAAAAAAAAAATAAAAAATATCATTAAAAAATTATGTTATAAAACTTGTAGATCCCTTAGGGCTAAGATCGTATTTAATAAATCAAAAAAAAAAAAAAAAAAGAGAGAGAGAGAAAGAAAAAAAAAAATCTAGAACTGATCCCAGAATGGACCAGTTCAATAGGTATTGATACTCCTATATCTGTTTCCTTAGCATCTCAGCTGTAAGTGTCCTTCTCCTTGCCTTGGGTTTTTTTTGCGTTATTCTGTGAGCAGCAGAGGTTCCTTTATTATTCATCTGTAAGCGTGGGTGTGTGGGGAGGGAGAGGGTACAATAGTGGCTCCTTCTCCTGGGAGTGAGTGAGCAGTGGCGCACTGTTGTTTCAGTCAGGCTTGGAGGTGCCTGTTGCAGAGGGCGCTGGTGGCTCAGGCGTAAACAGAAAGTCTTAGAGTTGGGCCTCTCTCAGGGTTTTTTTCTTTTTGATGCTGTTGTTTTTTTTTTTTTTTCTCTAGGCAGCCTCCTTGCTGCTGGCTTTGCAAGGGGTTTTAATCTAGCCCCGCCCGAGTGCCTGAGGGTGCTTGTTATCCCTGAGCGCCTTAGGTGGCCCGCAGGGCGTCTCTCCACTGCCTGCTGCAGAGGCCCCGAAAGAGAGAGAGAGGCTATGCTCGTGGCTCCTCCCCGCCGCCCGTGAGCCTGCAGCCTCCAGCCGCCACGGGCAGCTCTCAGGGGCAGGCCCTCCTCGCCGCGGACCTCTTCCCTCCTGTCCTCTCGGTCGGTCACCCTACCGGCAACAATGTTTCTCACCCTGAACCAGCTCTCTGGTTCCCACGCTCCCGCTCCTGGACCCTCCGTTCAGCCGCGGATCGATGTCTGGGTCCGGGAACGCTGAGCTGCGCTGCGGACCCTTCGTATGTTTCTCACTCCCTCCCATCTGCCACAGCTCTGCTGCTTCACCCTCTTTGAGCCCTCGTAGATGCCTCCCTACCGGCTATGTCGGGCTCCCCGCAGCCCTTTCTGGTGTCCGAGGCCGTCTGCTGGTGTTCAGCTGGTTCTCTGTGGGAATGACTGCGTCCTTCCGTGCATTCCCAATGCATCTGTGGAGAGGGATGCACTCCACGTCTCTCTACTTCGCCGCCATCTTCCTTTGCTTCTAATTTTTTTATTTTAAACCATTTTAGAGCTATCTTATGGTCTCTGATTAAAAATTATAGAATTTAAAAAAAATCTAATGTCACTTTCATCAATTGGAAAATGCTCAGAAAAATAACATTAATGTACTGCCTTCTTAGTTACATTAAAAAATGCATAAACTTATACTACATAAAACTCATGTTTATTTTTTAGGAGAAAAAGTGATTGTAAAAAAAACCCCAAACATTTCCTGATTTTTATGATTCCAATAGTTCACTCTGTAGTGCTGAATTTGATTCTTGTTCCTGGCATCTCCAGACATCACCACTGGTTTCCATTATATCCAAACTCTAACCTTCACAGGTTCTGAAACAATCTAACCCTAGGGTAGGAGAAATAAAAAGAGCAGTGATTCCTAGAACATCAGCTTACTTACCACCGAGGCAGCTTCCTGGTTGTCCGATTTTGAACTGATGCTTTGTTCCCAAAATTTGACTCTTGTATTCTTTCTTGTGATCAAAGAACCACCTTCTTCTTTAGTTCCCTTAATTGGATATCTGTTTCGCTCCTCATGCCTGAATTCTAACCTCGATATACATGCTCCCCAGCAGCTTGGTTTCTGTGTTGCTTCTTGGTCCTTCCAATTTTATACAAATTTTTACCTCTATACCATGGTCTTAATATTTGTGTGGCCACTACCTATTTTCAGAGTTCTAGGACAAGAACCTGCATTCCTAAAAAATGTTTAATGTTTAACTCCTTGGAGAAATGGCCTAATTTGTTCTGTTTGTTTCTAGACTCCCTTGGACATTTCAGGCATAAATTTCCTCTTTTCCTATTTGTCTAGACTTCCTTAATCTGTTGTCACATTACCTTTTACCTTCCTATCTCTAATTCTCAGTCATTCAGTTTCCAGGTCATCCCCCCATAAATATGGATTTGCATCTCCGTTGAATCTAATAACAGCTAATAACTGATGTTTAACATGATCTAATAGCTCATAATTGTAAAATATTGCCAATTAAAATACTCTTTAAACAGTGTGTGCTGATCTTTTTATCCCCATTAGTTAAAGAATATTTAAGCATAATTTATTAGCAACCTATTCATATAGTGAAGCCTTAATAATTTTGTCCCACCAAAGAAAAAATGCCCCTTTTAAAATAAATTTTGGTTACTGCTTCAGAGTATGCTTTTTCATAATTTCTTTGTATATAAACTGGAATGCTGCAATGTCAGACAATTTCCTTATCTGTAAAATGGTATTATTTTGATTTTAACATGACATAATACATGTATTGTACACAGAACCTGGCACATAGTAAACACTCAAGATGTTAGCTAATAGTAGTGCTGTTAGACATAGAAATACATTAATGATGAATTGTGGTTACTATTTCCTTTCATTATGTTTACATTATATTTTATTGAAATATTATTCACAGTATTAGATATACATTTTTTTTTACCAAAAATGATTTCATTTTTTAAGCTCTTTATTGGAATATAATTGCTTTAGATTCTTGTACCAGTTTATGAGGTACACCAAACTCAGTCAGCTGTATTTATACATATATCCCCATATCCCCTCCCTCTCGCAACTCCCCCCCACCCTCCCCATCCCGGCCCTCCAAGGCATCACCCATCATCGAGTTGATCTCTCTTTGTTATACAGCAACTTCCCACTGGCTATCTATTTTACAGTTGGTAGTATATATATGTCTATGCTACTCTCTCACTTCGTCCCAGCTTCCCCTACGCCCCCCGCCCCCCCAGCCCCGTGTCCTCCAGTCCATTCTCTGCATCTGCATCCTTATTCTTGTCTTGTCACTGGATTCATCAGTACCTTTTTTGTTTTTTTTAGATTCCGTGTATATGAGTTAGCATACAATATTTGTTTTTCGCTTTCTGGCTTACTTCACTCTGTGTGACAGACTCTAGGCCTATCCACCTCATTACATATAGCTCTATTTCATTCCTTTTTATAGCTGAGGAATATTCCATTGTATATATATGCCACATCTTCTTTACCCATTCATTTGTTGATGGGCATTTAGGTTGCTTCCATGTCCTGGCTATTGTAAATAGTGCTGCAATAAACATTATGGTACATGTTTCTTTTGGGATTATGGTTTTCTCTGGGTATATGCCCAGCAGTGGGATACTGGATCATATGGTAGTTCTATTTTTCATTTTGTAAGGAACCTCCAAACTGTTTTCTGTAGTGGCTGTACCAACTTACATTCCCACCAACAGTGCAGGAGAGTTCCCTTTTCTCCACACCCTCTCCAACATTTGTTGTTTCTAGATTTTTTGATGATGGCCATTCTGATTGGTGTGGGGTAATCCTTCATTGTGGCTTTGACTTGCATTTCTCTAATGATTAGTGATGTTGCACATCTTTTCATGTGTTTGCTGGCCATCTGGATGTCTTCTTTGGGGAAATGTCTACTTAGGTCTTCTGCCCATTTGTGGATTGGGTTATTTGCTTTTTTGGTATGAAGCTGCATGAGGTGCTTGTATATTTTGGAGATTAATCCTTTGTCCGTTGCTTCATTGGCAACTATTTTCTCCCATTCTGAGGGCTGTCTTCATGTCTTGTTTATGGTTTCTTTCGGTGTGCAAAAGCTTTAAGTTTCATGAGGTCCCATTTGTTTATTCTTGATGTTATTTCCATGATTCTAGGAGGTGGGTCAAAAAGGATTTTTTTTTGATGGATGTCATAGAGTGTTCTGCCTATGTTTTCCTCTAAGAGTTTTATAGTGTCTGGCCTTACATGTAGGTCTTTAATCCATGTTGAGTTTATTTTTGTGTATGGTGTTAGGAAGTGTTCTAATTTCATTCTTTTACATGTTGCTGTCCCATTTTCCCAGCACCACTTATGGAAGAGGCTGTGTTTTTTCCATTGTATATTCTTGCCTCCTTTGTCAAAGATAGGGTGCCCGTATGTGCATGGGTTTATCTCTGGGTTCTCTATTCTGTTCCATTGATGAATATTTCTGTTTTTGTGCCAGTACCATACTGTCTTCATCACCATAGCCTTGTAGTATAGTTTGAAGTCAGGGAGCCTGTTTCCACCAAGTCTGTCTTTCTGTCTCAAGATTGCTTTGGCTATTCAGGGTCTTTTGCATTTCCATACAAATCGAAAAAAATTCCTATTCTAGTTCTGTGAAAAATGCCGTTGGTAATTTGATAGGGATTGTGTTGAATCTGTAAATTGCTTTGGGTAGGATAGTCATTTTCACAATGTTGATTCTTCCAATCCAAGAACATGGTATGTCCCTCCATCTGTTTGTATCATCTTTGATTTCTTTCATCAGTGTCATAGTTTTCTGCATACAAGTCTTCTGCCTCCTTAGGCAGGTTTATTCCTAGGTATTTTATTCTTTTTGTTGCCATGGTAAATGGAAGTGTTTCCTTAATTTCTCTTTTTCCTCTTTCGTTGTTAGTATATAGGAATGCACAAGATTTCTGTGCATTAACTTTGTATCCTGCTACTTTACTAAATTCATGGATTAGTGCTAGCAGTTTTCTGGTAGAATCTGTAGGGATTTCTGTGTTTAATATCATGTCAACTGCAAAGAGTAACAATTTTACTTCCTCCTTTCCAATTTGGATTCCTTTTATTTCATTTTCTTCTCTGATTGCTGTGGCTAAAACTTCCAAGACTATGTTGAATAATAGTGGTGAGAGTGGGCACCCTTGTCTTGTTCCTGTTCTTGGAGGGAATGCTTTCAGTTTTTCAGCATTTAGAATGATGTTGGCTGTTGGTTTGTCATATATGGCTTTAATTATGTTGAGGTAATTTCCTTCTGTGCCCATTTTCTGGAAAGTTTTTATCATAAATGGATGTTGAATTTTGTCAAAAGCTTTTTCTGCATCTATTGAGATGATTTTTAACCTTCATTCTGTTAATATGATGTATCACATTGATTGATTTGTGCATATTGAAGAATCCTTGCATTCCAGGGATAAACCCCACTTGATCATGGTGTATGATTTTTTTAATGTGATGTTGGATTCTGTTAGCTAATATTTTGTTGAGGATTTTTGCATCTGTATTCATCAGTGATATTGGCCTGTAATTTTCTTTTTTTGTGACATCTTTGCCTGGTTTTGATATCAGGGTGATGCTGGCCTTGTACAATGAATTTGGGAGTGTTCCTCCTTCTGCTCTATTTTGGAAGAGTTTGAGAAGGATAGGTGTTAGCTCTTCTTGAAATGTTTGATAGAATTCACCTGCGAAGGCTTCTGGCCCTGGGCTTTTGTTTGTTGGGAGATTTTTAATCACAGCCTCAATTTCTGTACTTATGATTGGTCTGTTCATAGTTTCTGTTTCTTCCTGGTTCAGTCTTGGCCATTTGAACTTTTCTAAGGATTTATCCATTTCTTCCAGGTTATCCAATTTGTTGGCATATATTTGCTTGTAGTAGTCTCTCATGATCTTTTGTATTTCTGCTGTGTCCATTGTTACTTCTCCTTTTTCATTTCTAATTCTGTTGATTTGCGTCTTCTCCCTTTTTTTCCTTATGAGTCTGGCTAATGGTTTATCAATTTTCTTAGTCTTCTCAAAAAACCAGCTTTTAGTTTTATTTATTTTTGCTATGGTTTCCTTCCTTTCTTTTTCATTTATTTCTGGCCTGATCTTTATGATTTCTTTCCTTCTACTCCCTTTGGCGTTTTTTTGTTCTTCTTTCTCTACTTGTTTTAGGTGTAAGGTTAGGTTGTTTATTTGATATTTTTCTTGTTTCTTAAGGTAGGACTGTATTGTTATAAACTTCCCTCCTAGAACTGCTTTTGCTGCATCCCATAGGTTTAGGGTTGTTGTGTTTTCATTGTCATTTGTTTCTAGATTTTTTTTTATTTCCTCTTTGATTTCTTTAATGGTTTCTTGGTTAATGGCATATTGTTTAGCCTCCATATGTTTGCATTTTGTAGTTTTTTTCCCTGTAATTGATATCTACTCTCATGGCATTGTGGTTGGAGAAGATGCTTGTTACAATTTCAATTTTCTTGAATTTACTGAGGCTTGATTTGTGACCCAAGATGTGATCTATCCTGGAGAATGTTCCATATGCACCTGAGAAGAAAGAGTATTCTGTAGGTTTTGGATGGAATATCCTATAAATATCAATTTAGTCGAGATGATCTAATGTGTCATTTAAAGTTTGTGTTTCCTTGTTTATTTTCCGTTTTGGATGATCTGTCCATTGGTGTCAGTGGGGTGTTCAAGTCTCCTACTATTATTGTGTTACTGTCGATGTCCCCTTTTATGGCTATTAGCATTTGCCTTATGTATTGAGGTGCTCCTCTGTTGGGGGCATAGATATTTACGATTGTTTCTGTTCTTCTTGGATTGATCCGTTGCTCATTATGGAGTGTCCTTCCTTGTCTCTTGTAATAGTCTTTACCTTAAAGTCTAATTTGTCTGGTATAAGTATTGCTATTCCAGCTTTCTTTTGACTTCCATTTGCATGGAATATCTTTTTCCATCCCCTTACTTTCAGTCTGTATGTGTTCCTAGGTCTGAAGTGGTTTTCTTGTGGACAGCATATATGAGTCTTGTTTTTGTATCCATTCAGCCAGTCTGTGTCTTTTGGTCGTAGCATACAATCCATTTACATTTAAGGTGATTATTGACATGTATGTTCCTATTACCATTTTCTTAATTGTTTTGGGTTTGTATTCGTAGGCCTTTTCCTTCTCTTTTGTTTCCTGCCTAGAGAAGTTCCTTAAGCACTTGTTGTAAGGCTGGTTTGGTGGTGCTGAATTCTCTTAACTTTTGCTTGTCTACAGACAAGCTTTTGATTTCTCCATCAAATCTGAATGAGTTTTTTTGCTGGGTAGAGTATTCTTGGCTGTAGGTTTTTCTCTTTGAAGACTTTCAGTATATCCTGCCACTCACATGTGGCCTGTAGAGTTTCTGCAGAAAGATCAGGTGTTATCCTTATGGGTTTTCCCTTATATGTTATTTGTTGCTTTTCTTTTGCTACTTTTAATATTTGTTCTTTGTATTTAATTTTCATTAGTTTAATTAATATGTGCCTTGGTGTGTTTCTCCTTTGGTTTATTCTGTATGGGCCTCTCTGTGCTTCTTGGACTTGATCAACTATTTCGTTTCCCATGTTTGGGAAGTTTTCACTATAATCTCTTTAAATATTTTCTCAGACCCTTTCTTTTTTTCTTCTTCTTCTGGGATGCCTATGATTTGAATGTTGGTGTGCTTAATGTTGTCACTGATGTCTCTGAGACTGTCTTTCATTCTTTTTATTATTTTTCCTTTTTCTCTACTCCGTGGCAGTTATTTCTACCATTCTATCTTCCAATTCACTTACTCATTCTTCTGCTTCATTATGCTGTTTATACCATCTAGTGTATTTTTAGTTTCAGTTATTTTGTTGTTCATTACTGTTTGATCTTTAATTCTTCTAAGTCCTTATTAAATGTTTCTTGTATACTCCCTATTTTGTTTTTGAAATTTTGGATTATCTTTAGTCTCGTTACTCTCAAATCTTTTTCAGGAATTTTGTTTATTTCCTCTTCATTTATTTGGTCTTGAGGGTTTTTGTCTTGCTCCTTTGCCTGCACGTTGTTTCTTTGTTTTCTCATTTTGTCTGATTTATAGTATTTACTGTCTCCTTTCCCTATGCTGCCTAGTAGTAATTCCTCTTGTTTCTGTTCTCTGCCCTTTGTAGTGGGATTTGTCCAGTATCTTGGGTAGGCTTCCTGGTGGGAGGGTCTGGTGTTTTTTCTGGTATGTGGATCTGAGTCTTTTCCCTCTGATGAGCAGGGCCATGTCAGGTGGTGTGTTTTAGGGTATCTGTGAGCTTAATATGGCTTTAGATAGTCTGTGTGCTGATGAGTGGGTTTGTGTTCCTGTCTTGTTTGTAGTTTGGTGTGAGGTATCCAGCACTGGCAGTTGTAGACAGTCGGGTGAAGCCGGGTCTTAGACTCTGATAGAGGCCTCTGTAAGATTTCTCTGTGGTTAATCTTCCCTGTGGCTGAGGACTGTCTAGTGGTGTAGTGTCCTAGACTCTGTGCTCCCTCCCCAGAGCCTCCGACTTGACTTCTGGTTGAGGAATCCTGACTCCAGAGGTTGCTTGTCCCAGCAATAAAGGGGATTAAAAAAGACTATCCAAGCCCCAGACTAATGGCAAAAGGTTAAGTCAGACAAACAAATACTGAGTGAAGGAAACACATACACACACAAGAAACAGAAAAAGAGTACCCAATAGAATATAAAGCAGTAGAAAAACCTTACTGAAGAACCCCAGAATCCAATCAGACAATTAAAGAGAAAACCAACAAAAATTCAAAACAAAAACAAAGAAACAAATGAAGAAACAGGGAAATTGTGAAAACAAGGACCAAATATAACAGGGACCAAACGGAAACAGGGAGCAGTTATAACAAAGAGGAAAAGAAGAACCAGATAGACTGAAGATCCTCAAAATGAAATCAAATAATTATTATTAGAGCTAAGATAAAGACAGAACCTAATAACAAAAACCAAAGCAGTATGTCATTTGAAGAATAAAGCAAAGAAACAGAGCAAACCAATAATATTGATTAAAAGTATAAGATAAAATAAAAAGGGATAGAACACAGAGCAACAGAAGAGTGTAGTATGACTGGAAATATAAAAATAAAATTAGAATAAAATAGAAATGTATTAAAGATAAAGAAGAAAAGGAAATAGGGGAGATAAACTCAGCACTACAAAAAAGCTAGCTAGAAATAGAAATATACAAAAAGCTTGAAAACAATAATAATATTTAAAAATACAATAAAATATGTTATAAAATGTGAAGATCCCTTAGGACTAAGATCATAATTTCAAAAAAAAAAAAAGGCTAGAACTGACCACAGAATGGATCAGATCAATAGAATTAGTAATAATTCTGTTTCCTTGGTGTTTCAGATGTAAGTGTCCTTGTACACACCTTGAGCCTCAGGCCACCTTTGCCTCCCTAAGAGGCCCTCTTCTTCCTCTGGGTTGGACTGTGGACCTGCTCTGTGTCCTATGGGGTCCGCTTAGGCTCTGATCTGGCCCAGTTCCTGTGTGTGCTTGCTCCCTCAGTCCACAGCTGCCAGAGTTAGACCTTTTTCATTTGTGGGAACATTCATTGTCTACTCAGATATTCCAAAGACATAGGGTCTACCTAGCTGATCATGGGGATTTAGTCTGCAGCATGTATGTCTGATGGAAAGATTTTAGAACCTCTTCCTTAGTCCTCCTGTCCCTGGTGTTCAGCTTTGGTTTTGTCCTTGCTTCTGTGTGTGGTCAAACCACCAGAGTCTGGTCCTGAGGCTGCCTTGGAGCTCTTTGGGTCTGCCTCAGTGAGGGTTTCCTTTATTGTTCATCTGCAGATGCAGGTGTATGGTGAGAGAGGCTTTGATAGTGGCTCCTCTCCTCTTGTGTGACTCAACAGTAGTGCCCTGCTTGGATTGCGGGAGCCCGAGGGGCGACACCAAATGTGCAGGGATGCCAGCGGCATGGGTATAGGAAATCTGGCTTTGGTGTGGTTCTTTACTGGTGCCCGGTGCAAGGCACCTGATGGGCAGCACTTGGGGGCTTTTAGTATTACTCTGTGACCAGCAGAGCTTCCTTTATTGTTCATCTGTAAGCGCTGGTGTCTGGGGAGAGAGTGAGAGCAATAGTGGCTCCTTCCCCTGGATGTGAGTGAGCAGTAGCTCTCTGTCTGGGAAACGGGAGCTCTGGCAGTGGTGGTGGTGCCAATTGCAGAGGGAAACTTATGGGCTCGGGTGTAATAGGAATGTCTCCAGAGATGTCTTTCTCTGCACTCTTCTTCTGGCTCTCTGTAGCATGCACACCAGTACAGCCCCAGCCCCGGGAGCTTTTTCTATCCCTTGTGGACTGCAACAGCCAGGCCCAGAGAGGGCCTCCCTTTGTTCATCACAGGCACTGAAAGACTACAACAGTGGCTCCTTCCCCTGTGTGTGAGTCAGCAGTAGTGCCCTCCTTGGCTCGCAGGAGCTCTGGTGGTGGCAGTACCAATTGTAGAGGGAAGCCGGTGGGCTTGGGTGCAATAGAAATGTCTCCAGAGATGTCTTTCTCTGTGGACTTCTTCTGGCTTTTGGCTGCAGGCACACCAGGTCGGCCCCTCCAGAGGGCTTTTTCTATCTCTTGTCGACTGGGACAGCCAGGCCTTTGTTTGCCTTTGTTTATCACAGGTGCCAAAAGAGAGGCTACAACGGTGGTTCCTCCCCCCTGCTTGTGAGTCAGAAGTAGCACACCACCACCATGGCCATCCAGCTTTCTGCGGTAGACATTCGCTGCTTTGGATTTCTTCCCTCCTGTCTCCTCAGTCCGTCTCCCCACAGCCAGCAATGGTTCTCACCCTGAACCAGTTCTCCGATTCCCTTGTTCCAGGTCCCAGACCCCCTGTACTGCTCTGAACCCACGTCTCAGTCCAGGACATGCAGATCCATGGTACAGACCCTCTGTGTGTTTCTCACTCTTTCCTATCTGCCACAGATCAGCCGCTTCACCCTCTCTGGACAGTCCCAAATGCCTCCCTTCTGACCCAGTCAAATTCCCCATTGGAGAGGGGGTCTCCCCATCAGATAAGGGGGGTTTCCTGGAATTCAGGAATCTCTCCTCTGTTTCAGCTCCCCCCCACCAACCCCCCCCCCCCCCCCCGCCGGGTGTAGGACCCGTCCCTTTCCTTTCTTCTCCTCCTCTTTCTCTCTTTCTTTTTTCTTCCCTTCTGTCCTATCCAGTTATGTCAGGATCTTTGCAGTCCTTTCTGGTGTCCAAGATCTGCTGCTAGTGTTCAGGCAGTTTTCTGTGTGAATTATTGCATCTTTTGATGTATTCCTGCTACATCTGTGGAGAGAGATGCACTCCATGTCCTTCTACTTTGCCACCATCCCATTTTTTTTATGTTATGTGGTTACCCAAATAAAATGCGAGATGTACGTCAGTCAGTCTTGTGAGATTAGCAATATGTACTTTAGTTGTAATAGTGGAAGAATAAGTGGGACTATTAATCATGACATTTTGGTATTGATATATACATGCTCTCTTTCATGAAAAAGATCAAAAACAAGAAAAACAGCAATAACGAGACAAATCCTTAAGTTTATCAGGCACAAAAATCAAACAGAAGTTGTACATGGAAAATATTTTTATATTCCTAAACCTTAAAATCTTGCCTTGACCTGTTAAGAAAAATTAAATTTTATTACCTGAATATGCCAAGTAACTATGTCTTTTATATTTAGTGAACTTCAAAGAAATAGTCTAAGCTCTTTAAAATTTTGATTGAATTAAATTATTCCCTATTTATTTTGTCAGTACCATTCATGTAGAAGTTGAAATTTATTACTTTCACCAAATTATCAAGAGAAGTAGTGTTGATTTAAGGGGGAAAAAGCATGGTTAATTAAATTAGCATTGTCTTTCTTAAATGAGGTGAAGAAAATGTTGAATAACGAGTTTATCATTCAAATAACCTCAAAAGGTGTTTATAGTGCACATGCTTTCAAATAGAGGTAGTAAAATCTGCAAATTTCCTACAATGTAACAGTGTAAGTATGTGTGGATGTCTATATGTATAAATACAAATACAAGTTACTTGTGTCAGTGTTACAAATGGAAAAAGGTTTGCCCACGAATAATTCTTAAGTTATCCTACTATGGTTCACAGAGAAGTTTCAAGTTTGAAAACTAGCATGGCTTTTTATGTTTTTAAGAAGCTGTTTTCTTAATTAAGGTAGTATTGGTTTATAAGATTATATGTTTCATGTGTACAGCATTACAATTTGAATTCTGTATACACTGCATCACCAAAAGTCTAGTTTCCATGCATCAGCGTAAGTTTGACCCATTTTACCTATTTTGCCCTCCCAACACCCTGCCCTTCTGGTAACCACCAATCTGTTCTCTGTATCTGTGTGTTTTTGTTTTATTTGATTGTTTTGGGTTTTAAAGATATTCCACATGAATGAAATCATATAGAATCATGTTTTTCTCTGACTTATTTCACTTAGCATAGTATCCTCAAGTTCTGTAAGTGTTCTTGCAAATGGTGAGATTTCATCTGTTTTGTGGCTGAGTAGTATTCTATTGTATATATAAAATGTTATGCCTACTTGATGCATTTCCTTTTTTATCATCATATAATGTTCATCTTTGTCTCTTGTTACCTATTTTGACCTGAAGTCTATTTTGTCTTTTATGAGTATGACTACATCTACTTTCTTTTGACTGCCATTTGCTTATATCATCATCTGTCCTCCCTTCACTTTGAACCTATGTTTTCCTTTTGACTTGAGATGTGTTTCTTGGAGGCAGCATAGCTGCATCTTTTTAAAAAATCAATGCAGCCAGTCTGTTCTTTTCATTGGTGAATTCAATCAATTTACATTTAGGATGATTGGTGATAGCTGAGGACTTAATATTGTGAATTTATCTTTTATTTTCTACTTGCTCTATATCTTTATTGTTTCTTTTTCCTTGTGTTTCTGTTTGACACTTCTGTTTGGTGGTTTTCTATGGTTTTTTTTTCTCAGTTTCTTCTTTTTTTATGTTCCTTGTCTCTGCTCTAGATTTGTGTTATATGTTCTCCATGAGGTTTGTATAAAACATCTCATGGATAAAATAGTCTTTTATTCTGCTGATAGCATCTTATTTCCATTGCCTGTATAGGTTCTGTCCTTTTTCTCTTCCCCTTTTGTATTTTTGTTGTCACAAATTCTTCCTTTGTTTGTTGTGAGTTTGTTACCAAATTGAAGTAGCTATAGTTATATTTAATGCTTTTTACCCTTAACCTTTATGCTGTAATTGTTTAACTGCCTATTTTTTTTTTTTGGTTGGTAAACATTTATTAGCACAATGCTGTGCATTTCTTTCTGTAATTTTATAACTGCCTATTTTAATATAGAGTTGCCATTTTCTGCTTTTATTTGTCACCTCACTCGAAGTTTTGTGTACTTTTTTGCCTTTTCATTTCACATAGAAGAGCTCCTTTCAGCATTTCTTGTAAAGCAAGTCTAGTAGTGATGAATTCCCTCAGCTTTAGTTTGTCTTGGAAATCCTTTATTTCTACTTCATAACTGAATGATAACTTTGCTGGATAGAGTCTTCTTGGCTGACAGTTTTTATCTTTAAATATTTTGTGTATGTCATTCCACTCTCTCTTGGACTGGAGAGTTGCTGCTGAGAAATTTGCTGATAGCCTAATGGGGGTGCCTTGTAGTTTACTTTCTTCTTTTCCATTTCTGCCTTTAAAAATTTATCATTGACTTCTTTTTTTTAAGAACTTTTACTGAGATAAAGTTAACAGACAATAAACAGCAAATATTTAGAGTGTACAATTTGGTATCCCAATCTCCCAATTCATCCCCCCCCAACCCTCCCCGCTTTCCCCACTTGGTGTCCATGTGTTTGTTTTCTACACCTGTGTCTCTATTTCTGTCTTGCATTTCCTCTTTCATAGTTGTTAGCATGTGCCTTATGTATTGAGGTGCTCCTATATCGGGTACATATATATATTTATAATTGTTATCTCCTCTTCTTGGATGGATCCCTTGATCTTTATGTAATGTCCTTTCTTGTCTCTTGTAATATTTTTTATTTTAAACTCTATTTTATCTGATATGAATATTGCTACTCCTGCTTTCTTTTGATTTTCATTTGCATGGAATATCTTTTTCCATCCCCTCACTTTCAGATTGTATGTGTCCCCAGGTCTGAAGTGGGTCTCTTGGAGACAGCATATATATGGGTCTTGTTTTTGTATCCATTCAGCCAGTCTGTGTCTTTTGGTTGGTGCATTTAGTCCATTTACATTCAAGGTAATTATCGAGATGTATGTTCCTAGTACCATTTTCTTAATTATTTTGTTTTTGTTTTTGTAGGTCATTTCCTTCTCTTATGTTTCCCGCTTAGAGAAGTTCCTTTAGCATTTGTTGTAGGGCTGGTTTGGTGGTGCTGAATTCTCTTAGCTGTTGCTTGTCTGTAAAGCTTTTAATTTCTCCATCGAATCTGAATGAGATCCTTGCTGGGTAGAGTATTCTTGGTTGTACGTTCTTCCCTGTCATCACCTTAAATATATCATGCCACTCCCTTCTGGCTTGCAGAGTTTCTGCTGAGAAATCAGCTGTTACCCTTATGGGAGTTCCCTTGTATGTTACTTGTCATTTTTCCCTTGTTGCTTTTAATAACTTTTCTCTGTCTTTAATTTTTGTCAATTTGACTACTATATGTCTTGGCGTGTTTCTCCTTGGGTGTATCCTGCCTGGGACTCTCTGTGCTTCCTGGACTTGGGTAGCTGTTTCCTTTCCCATGGTAGGGACGTTTTCAACTGTAATCTCTTCCAATATTTTCTCAGGTCCTTTCTCTCTCTCGTCTCCTTTTGGGACCCCTATAATGCAAATGTTGGTGCATTTAACATTGTCCCAGAGGTCTCTTAGGCTGTCTTCAGTTCTTTTCATTCTTTTTTCTTTATTCTTTTCTGCATCAGTGATTATTACCATTCAGTCTTCTAGGTCACTTATTCACCCTTCTGCCTCAGTTAATCTGCTCTTGGTTCCTTCTAGTGTATTTTTCATTTCCGTTATTGTGTTGCATATCTCTGTTTGTTTGCTCTTTAATTCTTCTAGGTCTTTGGTAAACTTTTCAATCTTTGCATCCAGTCTTTTTTCAAAGTCCTGGATCATGTTCACTATCATTATTCTGAATTCTTTTTCTGGAAGAGTGCCTATCTCCACTTCATTTAGTTGTTTTTCTGCGGTTTTATCCTGTCCCTTCATCTGGTACAAAGTCCTCTGCTTTTTCATTTTCTCTTTCTGTGGCTGTGGTTTTCAGTTCCACAAGATGAAATACTGCTGATACTGCTTGATACTGCTGTCTGCCCTCTTATCATTGACTTCTGATGGTTTTACCCTAGTGTTTTTGGAAAAGGTCCTTTGTGCTAAATTAATTAGTCGTTTTCTTATTTTGTGTACTTCTATATCCATTTCCTTCCCCAGGTTTGGGAAGTTCCCAGATATTTTTCTTGAAAAAAACTCTCTGCTCCCATTCCGCTCTCTTCTCTTTCTGGATTACCTTTATCATCCCTTATATAGGTCTTTCTAATGGAGTTGGATAACGCTTGTTGTATTTCTTCATTTTAAAAAATATTATTACTCTCTCCTCTTCTGCTGTACTGATTTCTGGATTTCTATCTTCAAAGTCACTAATTCTCTCTTTCATATGGCCTGCTTTATTTCTAACGCTTTCTAGTGCATTCTTTGTCTCATTTGTTGAGTGTTTCAGATGTATAATTCCTGTTTGTTGTTTAGAGTTTTAATATATTTAGTACAGTGTTCCTTCTGTTCATTAATTTTATCCCTGAGCTCATTGAACTGCATTTCTCAATTTTCTTGTAGCTTGTTGAGTTTCTTTATGACAGCTATTTTGAATTCTCTATCAGTTACATTACAGTCTTCTAGGACTTTGAGTTATTTTTCTGGAGAGCTGTCATTTTCTTTTTCTGATACTGTGTTACTGTGGTTTTTCATGGTGCTTTATGTTTTGTTCCTCTTCTGCTACATTTGAAGTAGTAAACAGCTTTCTTATTTTGTTAAAGTTTGTTTGCTTTAACTCTAACAATTCAATAAATTGGAAATTAGAGGCCTTTTTTTTATTTGTTGTTGGTATTGCACAATTTTTTGGTTTCTTTTATCTGAACTGCCTTCAGTTTTTGAGAATGGGCACTTTCCACCCTCTTCTCTCTCTGCCAGAGGTGCTCTTGTCATCACTGCTCGTGCCTCCAGGGTTGCTGTTGCCTTGCTGCTGCCAGTGTCACTGCTATCATGAGCATCATTATTCAGGGTACTGGGATGGTAGGCACCTGTGCTGTGTTCAGGATTGCCTAAGTTGCAGGCACCACTGACGTGGCAGGGGGAGAATAATGGTGGGGGGGGGGTCTGGGTCATGCTACTTTGCTGTACCAGGGTTGTCAGGTCGCAGGTGCCACTGATGTAGGCAGGCGGCCAAAGTTGCAGGTGCCACCACACGTGGAGGGACCTAGGTCATGGGACCTGCTGTTGTAGCTGCCATGTTCCCTATGATCACGAGTGCTGCTATGTCTGGGAAGCTGGAATCATGTGCACCACCTTTACTGCTGTTACCAGGTTCTCTGGGGCTGTGTGCTCAGCCAGTGTGGTGGTAGCTCTGGATTGTGGGCACTGCCTCCACTGTTTCCCTTGTTCCACCAGCGCTATACCGTCCAATCAACCCACCATCAGATGTACAGATCTTTGGATCTCTCTGGCATCCTGGTGTGTTGGACAGTGGAAACTTTTTGAGTTATAGATGTTTTACTACTTATAGAGTGAAGAGAAGAGCCAAAGAGAGCATCTTATCCTGCCATGATACTGACATCACTCCCATGGAGCTGTTTTATATTAGCATTTTGTATTGATTTCAATGACCCATTCAAGCATTCATTAAATACATAATTATTGAAAAAACACTATGTTCATAGGTACTATCTTAGAACTAGTGTATGAGATAAAAAAAATCAAGCAAGAACTCTGCCTTTTCAAAGTTTAAAATCTAGAAAGGATATATTGGTATTAGATCATACAATTTTAGTATAGCTACAATTCCAAAAATAATCAATATTCTCAGTCTCCCACCTAGAAGCAGTTATTGTATACATGGTTTGATTTTCAGTGACTCACAACAAAAATGTTTTTTTTTGCTTTATTGTCTTAAACATGTCAACTTTTGCTCTTCTGGGTAGATTAAATTCTTCTGAGTGCGGTGTCCAGTCATTGAAAGAGTTCTTAACAATATAAAAGAGTAGCTTGAGCGAAAACATGGTGACAAAGTAGAGGGACGTGGAATGCATCCCTCTCCACAGATGCATTGGGAACACACCAAAAGACGCAACAAATACCACAGCGAACCAACTGAACACCAGCGGATGACCTCAGACACCAGAAAGGACCACAAGGATCCTGACATAACCAGTAGGGAGGCATCTAAGATGGCTCAAAGAGGGTGAAGCAGCTGACCTGTGGCAGATGGGAGGGAGTGAGAAACACATGGAGGGTCCGCACCACAGCTCAGCGTTCCCAGACTGAGACGTCGATTCACAGCTGAACAGAGCATCCGGGAGTGGGAGCGTGGGAACTGGAGAGCAGGTTCAGGGTGAGAAAAATTGTTGCCAATAAGGTGATGGACTGAGAGGACAGGAGGGAAGAGGTCCACAGCGTGGAGTGCCTGCCCCTGAGAGATGCCCGGCCATGATGGCAGCTGGATGCTGCAGGCTCATGGGCTGGGGGGAGGAGATGCGGGCATAGGCTCTCTCTCTCTCTTTCAGCACCTGCAACAGGCAGTGGAGGGACCCCTGTGGGCCACCTAAGGCACTCAGGGATAACCAGTACACTCAGGCCCTCGGGCAGGGCTAGCTTGAAACCACTTGGAATGCCAGCAGCAGGGAGGCTGCCAAGAACAAAGAAGTCCAGAGAGAGGCCCAACTCTGAGACATTCTGTTTACACCTGAGCCACCAGCGCCCCTCTGCAACAGGAACCTCCAAGCCCAACTGAAACGACAGAGCGCCACTGCTCACTCACTCCCAGGGGAAGGAGCCACTATTGTACCCTCTCCCTCCCCACACACCGACGCTTACAGACGAACAATAAAGGAAGCTCTGCTGGTCACAGAATAATACAAAAAACCCAAGGCAAGTAGAAGGACACGTACAGCTGAGACTCTAAGGAAACAGAAATGTTAGTATCAGTTCTATTGAACTGGTCCATTCTGGGATCAGTTCCAGTTTTTTTTTTTTTTATTAATTATGATCTTAGTCCTAAGGGATTTACACGTTTAATAACATATTTTTTATTCTATTTTTTATTCTATTTTTATTTTTAGCCTTTTTATATACTTCTATTTCTAGCTAAGTTTTTGGTAGTACGCACTATATATCTCTCCTACCTTCCTTTCATCTCTATCCTTTATACATTTCTATTCCTTTCTTTTTATTTACATATTTCCAGGCACACTATGATCATCTGTTCCCCTGTCTTCCATCCATTTTTAGTTTCTATTATCTTAACATATAAGCAACACTATCGATCTGCTCAGACTCCTTGCTGTATTCTCCAGATGACACACCGCCTTGGTATTTAATATTAGGTTTTTGTCTTTATCTTAGTTCTTAGTACAATTCTCTAATTTCATTCTGACACTCTCCATTCTGTCTGGTGGTACTCAAGCTCTTTTTTATATTTGATCCTAGCTTACAAAATCTCCCAGGATTAGTGTTTGTGTGTGTAAGGTGTTATTTGTTTGTTTGTTTGTTTTTGCTTTTCTTTCTGTTTTGTTCTGTTTCAGTTGTCAATTTCTGTTGGATTTCTCTTTAAATATCTGATAGCATACTGGGGTTCTTCTGTCAGGTCTTTCCAGAGCCTTATGTCCTAATGGATTCAGTAATTGTGTGTCTTATACATGTATGTGTTTCCTATACTTGGTATTTGTTTAACCCAACACTCGGACATTAGTCTAAGGCTTGGACAGTCTTCTATAAACACCTCTACTGCCAGGACAAGCAACCCCAAAAGTTTGGACTACCACGAGGAAACATAGAAACAGCATGCAGGCAAAGGAGCAGGAAAAAAAGCCACAAGACCAAATAAATGAGGAGGAAATAGGACAAATGCCTGAAAAGGAATTCAGAGTAATGATAGTAAAAATGATACAAAATCTCGATAACAAAATAGAGAAAGTACAAGAAACAGTTCATAAGAACTCAGAAAAACAAACAGCAATGGATAACAAAATAACTGAAATTAAAAATACTCTAGATGCTATAACCAGCAGAATGACTGAGGCAGAAGAACGAATAAGTGAGTTGGAAGAAAGAATGGGGGGAATAACTGCCACAGAGCAGGAAAAAGAAAAAAGAATAAAAAGAATGGAAGACAGTCTCAGAGACCTCAGTGATAACATTAAGCGTACCAACATTTGAATCATAGGCATCCCAGAGGAAGAAGAACAAAAGAAAGGGTCTGAGAAAATATTTGAAGAGGTTATAGTGGAAAATTTCCCCAACATGGGAAAGGAAATAATTCACCAAGTCCAAGAAGCACAGAGAGTCCCATACAGAATAAACCCAAGGAGAAATACTCCAAGGCACATATTAATCAAACTAATGACAATTAAACACAAAGAAAAAATATTAAAAGCAGCAAGAGAAAAGCAACAAATAACATATAAGGGAAAACCCATAAGGATAACAGCTGACCTTTCTGTAGAAACTCTGCAGGCCAGAAGGGAATGGCAGGATATACTGAAAGTCCTGAAAGAGAGAAACCTACAGCCAAGAATACTCTACCCAGCAAGAAACTCATTCAGATTTGATGGAGAAATCAAAAGTTTTGAGACAAGCAAAAATTAAGAGAATTCAGCACCACCAAACCAGCCTTACAACAAGTGCTAAAGGAACTTCTCTAAGCAGGAAACACAAGAGAAGGAAATCACCTACAAATACAAACCCAAAACAATTAAGAAAATGGTAATTGGAACACACATGTCAATAATCACCTTAAAAGTAAATGGATTAAATGCTCCAACCAAAAGACACAGACTGGCTGAATGGATACAAAAACAAGACCCTTCTATATGCTGCCTACAAGAAACCCACTTCAGACCAAGGGATAGATATAGACTGAAAGTAAAGGGATAAAAAAAGATATTCCATGCAAATGGAAGTCAAAAGAAAGCTGGAGTGGCAATACTCATATCAGACACATTAGACTTGAAAGTAAAGACTATTAAAAGAGACAAGGAAGGACACTACATAATGATCAAGGGATCCATCCAAGAAGAACATATCACAATGGTAAATATCTATGCCCCCAACATAGGAGCACCTCAATACATAAGGCAAATGCTAATGGCCAGAAAAGGGGACATCGACAGTAACACAATAATAGTAGGAGACTTGAACACCCCACTTACATCAATGGACAGATCATCCAAAGAGAAAATAAATAAAGACATACAAGCTTTAAATGACACATTAGACCATCTCGACTTAATTGATATTTATAGGACATTCCATCCCAAAACGACAGACTACACTTTCTTCTCAAGTGCACACGGAACATTTTCCAGGATAGATCACATCTTGGGTCACAAATCAAACCTCAGCAAATTCAACGAAATTGAAATCATATCGAGCATCATCTCAGACCACAATGCCATGAGACTAGATATCAATTACAGGAAAAAAACTGCAAAAAATACAGTCACGTGGAGGCTAAACAATACAGTATTAAACAGCCAGGAAATCATTAAAGAAATCAAAGAGGAAATCAAAAAATATCTAGAAACAAACAACAATGAAGACACAACAATGGAAAACCTATGGGATGCAGCAAAAGCAGCTCTAAGAGGGAATTTTATAGCAATACAGTCCTACCTTAAGAAACAAGAAAAATATCGAACAACCTAACCTTACACCTAGAACAATTAGAAAGAGAACAAAGAAACCCCAAAGCTAGCAGAAGGAAAGAAATCATAAAGATCAGTCCAGAAATAAATGGAAAAGAAAGGAAGGAAGCAATAGCAAAAATTAGTGAAACTAAAGGCTGGTTCTTTGAGAAGATAAACAAAATTGATAAACCATTAGCCAGACTCATCAGGAAAAAAGGGGAGAAGATGCAAATTAACAGAATTAGAAATGAAAAAGGAGTAACAACTGACACAGCAGAAATACAAAAGATCATGAGAGACTACTACAAGCAACTATATGCCAATAAATTGGATAACCTGGAAGAAATGGACAAATCCTTAGAAAAGTTCAAATGGCCAAGACTGAACCAGGAAGAAATAGAACATATGAACAGACCAATCACAAGTACGTAATTTGAGGCTGTGATTAAAAATCTCCCAACAAACAAAAGCCCAGGGCCAGATGGATTCACAGGCAAATACTATGAAACATTTCGAGAAGAGCTAACACCTATCCTTCACAAACTCTTCCAAAATATTGCAGAAGGCAGAACACTCCCAAACTCATTCTACGAGGCCACCATCACCCTGATACCAAAACCAGGCAAAGATGTCACAAAAAAAGAAAACTACAGGCCAATATCACTGATGAATAGAGATGCAAACATCCTCAACAAAACACTAGCTCACAGAATGCAACAGCACATTAAAAAAATCATACACCATGATCAAGTGGGGTTTATCCCTGGGATGCAAGGATTCTTCAATATACGCAAATCAATCAATGTGATACATCATATCAACAAATTGAAGGATAAAAACCATATGATCATCTCAATAGATGCAGAAAAAGCTTTTGACAAAATTCAACATCCATTTATGAAAAAAACTCTGCAGAAAATGGACATAGAAGGAAATTACCTCAACATAATAAAAGCCATATATGAGAAACCAAAAGCCAACATCGTTCTAAATGGGGAAACACTGAAAGAATTCCCTCTAAGAACTGGAACAAGACAAGGGTGCCCACTCTCACCATTATTATTCAACATAGTTTTAGAAGTTTTAGCCACAGCAATCAGAGAAGAAAAAGAAATAAAAGGAATCCAAATTGGAAATGATGAAGTAAAATTGTCACTCTTTGCAGATGACATGATATTATACATAGAAAACCCTAAAGACTCTACCAGAAAACTGCTAGCACTAATCCATGAATTTAGTAAAGTAGCAGGATACAAAATGAATGCGCAGAAATCTCTTGCATTCCTATACACTAACAACGAAAAAGCAGAAAGGGAAATTAAGGAAACAATCCCATTTACCATTGTAACAAAAAGAATAAAATACCTAGGAATAAACCTGCCTAAGGAGGCAAAAGATCTGTATGCAGAAAACTTTAAGACACTGATGAAAGAGATCAAAGACGACACAAACAGATGGAGGGGCATACCATGTTCCTGGATTGGAAGAATCAAGATAGTGAAAATGAGTGAAGATGACTGTACTACCCAAAGCAATTTACAGATTCAATGCAATCCCGATCAAATTACCAATGGCATTTTTCACAGAACTAGAGCAAGAAATCTTACGATTTGTATGGAAACGCAAAAGACCCCGAATAGCCAAACCAATCTTGAGAAGGAAAAATGGAGTTGGTGGAATCAGGCTTCCTGACTTCAAACTATACTACAAGGCCATAGTGATCAAGACAGTATGGTACTTTCACAAAAATGGGAAGGAAGATCAATGGAATGGAACAGAGAACTCAGAGGTAAGCCCAAGCACATATGGGCACCTTATCTTTGACAAAGGAGGCAAGAACATAGCATGGAGAAAAGACAGCCTCTTCAATAAGTGGTGCTGGGAAAATTGGACAGCAACATGTAAAAGAATGAAATTAGAACACTTCCTAACACCATACACAAAAATAAACTCCAAATGGATGAAAGACCTACATGTAAGGCCAGACACTATTAAACTCCTAGAGGAAGACATAGGCAGAATACTCTATGACATCCCTCAAAGCAAGATCCTTTTTGATCCACCTCCTAGAATCATGGAAATAACATCAAGAATAAACAAATGGGACCTCATGAAACTTAAAGCTTTTGCACAGCGAAAGAAACCATAAACAAGACTGGAAGACAACCCTCAGAATGGGAAAAAATAGTTGCCAGTGAATCAACGGACAAAGGATTAACCTCCAAAATATACAAGCAGCTCATGAAGCTTCATACCAAAAAAGCAAAGAACCCAATCCACAAATGGGCAGAAGACCTAAATAGACATTTCTCCAAAGAAGACATCCAGTTGGCCAACAAACTCATGAAAAGATGCTCAACATCACTACTCATCAGAGAAATGCAAGTCAAAGCGACAGTGAGGACTCATCCCACACCGGTCAGAATGGCCATCATCACAAAATCTGGAAACAACAACTGTTGGAGAGGGTGTGGAGTAAAGGGAACTCTCCTGCACTGTTGGTGGGAATGTACGTTGGTACAGCCATTATGGAAAACAGTTTGGAGTTTCCTTAAAAAACTACAAATAGAAGTACCATATGATCCAGTAATCTCACTACTGGGCATATACTCAGAGAAAACTATAATCCCAAAAGAAACATGTACCATAATGTTTATTGCAGCACGATTTACAATAGCCAGGACATGGAAGCAACCTAAATGCTCATCAACAAATGAATGGGTAAAGAAGATGTGGCATATATATACAATAGAATATTACTCAGCTATAAAAAGGGATGAGACAGAGCTATATGTAATGAGGTGGATAGACCTAGAGTCTGTCATACTGAGTGAAATAAGTCAGAAAGAGAAAGACAAATATTGTATGCTAACTTATATATACGGAATCTAAAAATGGTACTGATGAACTCAGTGACAAGAATAAGGACGCAGATGCAGAGAATGGACTGGAGGTCTGGAGGTTTGTGGGGGCGGGGGTGGGGTGGGTGAAGGAGAATCTGAGACGAAGTGAGAGAGTAGCATAGACATATATATACTACCAACTGTAAAATAGATAGCCAGTAGGAAGTTACTGTATAACAAAGGGAGTTCAGCGCGATGATGGATGATGCCTTAGAGGACTGGGACAGGGAGGGTGGGGGCAGTCGAGGGAGGGAGGGAATACGGGGATGTGTGTATAAATACAGATGATTGACCTTGGTGTACCTCAGAAACTGGTACAAGAGTGTAAAGTAAGCATATTCCAATAAAAAAATATATATATAAAACACTAAAAAGCGAAAAGGAAATTAAATCTGTCACCATTAAACACATACTTTGATATTCAGATTTCCTTGGTAACAGTTAAAGCAATCTCAGAACAAAACCAAACTAAAGTAAGGAATAAATATGGCTTTGTTTGAGGAATTGAATAGTTTTTAATAGAGTTCAATCTACTTAATTTTAATAGTATATGATGTGTTTACATATTTCAGTTGCATTTTTGAACATCTACAAGGTTCTTTACAGATTAAAGGTGTGTTCTCTTCTCCTCAAATCCTAATATCAGATGTCTAAATAGCTATTGACATTTGTCAATGTAATTTCCCATAAGCAGTCATATAAATGCCAAGAGTTTACATTCATCATGTACATTCCCCCCCTTAAGTGTAAATCTCTGTCTTACATACCTAATAGATCTGTGCTTTAAAAATATCTTTCTTCAGCAACATTTATTACATAAACACTTTGTACAAAATCTCCTAATATATGCTTTAATGAAGAGCTAAAAATACACTTAAAATACCATTACAGTAACAGTTAACTACTTCTAATTAAATTTCATGATGGCATAATAAGATAGATATGATATAGTAATGTCTTCTTATTATATGGATTTTAATATATTGGATGATACTTTAGACGCCTAAACCCAAAAAGCCAATTGTAAAAATAAAACATAATTAAATAAAACATAATTAGCCTACACTTTAGAAGTTCTCTCAAAACATTTTTTTTTCATGTTTTGTAAGTGGATATTTCCATAGAAGATAGGGTCACTTCCCTGGTAGTTCTTAAAGTCTGTGTGTCAGCTACTGTGTTGGCATAAAAGGAACATGAATTTTGGAAAAAGAATATTTGGCTACGTAATATGTTTGTTTTTTTAACTGACAACCTGAAAGTATAGCACTTTCTTTTTTTTCATTTCTAGCAGAACACTATAAGGATGTCGGTGTGTGGAAGACAAGATTATGTGTTGTAGGAAATCATGTGACCATGTGAAATAAGAGAGGGTATAAGTCACTCTGAGTAGCAGTGTTGATTGTATTAAAATTACAGAACAAAGGCACAATCGAAACTGAAGCTACCCGCAGTCTCTTGCTAGGATAGCATTTATTTGGTACTAGGGGATCAAGCATATCCAGCAGATAGGTCAGCATATGGGGGCAATATTTTGACTTCTGTTTTACTTTTTTGTTGTTGTTTCATGGTTTGCTAGCAGAATGATCTAATTCTTGTTGATGACCAAGGCAGTCAGAACTTTGTACATAATGCATTTTTTTTGTGGATTTTTTCACCCTGAACTTTTAGATAGTTTTAATGCTGGTATTTCACTGTGAACTCCCAGTAATGATTCACTAGTGAAAATGGTCTCTAACAATTCATCATCAGTTATCTCAGGATACCTAGTTAGTCCTCAGGCAATGGATAGTTCATGTGGAGGAAATAGCATGCTGATTTGCAGTTATAATTGAAGAAAATTGCTTGAGAGGATTCTGACTGCACAGAAAATAGGCCAATTAGTTACCCAACTCTCATCTTCTTGTGATTCATGATTGTTTCCATTTAATTTTGCTGTCACTTGTGAAGTAAGGTTAAGAATAGATTAGCTTCTTTTAGCTACATCTTACAATTAGCTTACTCCTTTGCTTCTTCCTCTATTTTAAACAGCATGATTGGGTTTAAAAATCAGTATTCTCAAAACTGTATTTAACAGTTTTTCATCAGAATGCACTTACAAATATTTTAAACCACCTCACTAGGCACCATAACCTAACAATCAATCATGCTCAGAGTAGGCTTTTTTCCACCAAAAAATCATCAGTTGCTACTTTGTAAGAATTAAAATCAAAGCCAAGAAGACATAATAAGCTTTGGCCAAGTAAATAGATACTAATATTTGAAATCAATTTTTTAGTGACAATTTCACTATAGGAGAAAAGGATAAAATAAAAGCATAATACAAAAAAAGCAATTTCCAACACTATAAAATCTAGAAAGTCAACATTTTCTTCCATACCTCTGTTATTTCTACTTATTTCAAAATACTGCTTGTACTTCCTTTGAAAAGAAAAATAAATAAATATGAAAATATATACTTCAGTTGATGGGAATAGTGGAAGATCTATCATATTTTCTCACATTTCTACATAGGTTGGTTAATAAAATTAGTCTAGCTGAGTTTAAAGTATATGTTTGTTTTTGTGTGTATGTGTATCTGGTGTTGTCTTTCTGACTAATAAAAGTGCCTTAGAGAAGAGAATAAAGCTTCTGCTTATATTATGTTACAACCAAAGCTCTCACTTTGTCTCTGAACTCACAGTAGGAACTAAGTATATATTGCTGACATAAGAAATCACAGAATGATCTTGATTTACCTGTTCTCAGATGTTTTCCTGTTACATCCAGAAGCCACAATATTATTCTTGTCACCTAATTGAAATGAATCATGTCTGAAGCAATTTAGTTTGAGTTAGTTAATCAGGTTCCTCACAAGCCTTCTGTAGAGAGCTATAGTACTCTATAGCTTTTATTTTTCATGGCAATATTTTCTCTTAATATCTAGATGTCCTTCCATCCATCCATCCATCTATATTGATCTATCCATCCATCCATCCATCCATCCATCTGTCCATCCATCCAATCTAGCTCTTACTTTTTTCCTTCCTTCCTTCCTTCCTTCCTTCCTTTCTTCCTTCCTTCCTTCGTTCCATCAATCTATCTATTATCTATCTATCTATCTATCTATCTATCTATCTATCTATCTATCTATCTATCATCTACTTAAATTACTTGTTTTGAGTAATTTGACAGATTCCAGGTCCAGGATGTATGGGTTACAAGACAAGGTTAAGGTATCTTTAATTTACACTTAATTACCTGTTTAATTTGGCTGATCATTTATGCAATTATTTACATTTTATGAGTCAATAATTATAAAATAGGAGAGAACAATCAAATTATGTGTTTCTTTGATTTAGTATATCATGCCAGATATATTCAAGCCAGGTGTCAAAATATATGTGATGTAACTAACGAGAATTAACATTTAATGCCTAGATGTTCCTCTTGAAAATCTCTGAAAACAAGCTGCTTGTTATTTGAGGAACCATTTTTTTGTGGTTCAAAAATACTCGTGAGGGATTTCATCCACATTTCTCAGGAATGAATAAAGTATTTGATTATAACTGGAGGTATGTAAATTACTTCTACAATGTCCATTTATGTTCCATTTATTCAAGCTTGAAAAAAATCCCAACATATCTCAAGATCCCCTTGCTTCTTAAGAGTAATTATTTCTTATAAGACATAGAACATAATACTGTGGACTGAAACAGCTTAGAGAAAAAAAAGCATTTTAAATACCATCTGTAAAATCTTCTTTGAATTTTAACATTCTACAGGAAGACAACATAAAAATCTGAACAGAAGCACCCAATAAAAAGAGAAACCAATTATGCATCTTTATCAATTTAACTTTTCATCTCCCTCAATTATAAAAACACATTATGGAGCAGATTACTCAACAAGTCAAGGAAACAAAATGGAAATACAGTTAAATTGCAAACACCTTTAAAACATCTTCTTGTATTTTATGATGGACAATTTCAAAGACAATTGTATAACAGTCTCACTTGATATTTCTTCTATTTTATTTTGTATTATATTTTTTTAATAATGGTTTGCTTTAAGAAAGATACAATTCATAAATTGGACAGGAAATATGCTTTAATTTATTTCCAGGGTGTCTATATACATATTTGTTTCCTTCTTGTCACATATCGATATTCATTTATGAGATGGTTATTCTAGAGTTAAGCACATAGTAAAGAAGAGAGATCCTCTTTGGGTTTATTCAACAGAATTACATGGAAAAATTAATTTTCTTCTTCTTTTTTTTTTTTTATGTGGGATCTTCCTGGAGCAGGGATCGAACCCGTGTCCCCTGCATTGGCAGGCAGATTCTTAACCACTGCGCCACCTAGGAAGCCCCTAATTTTCTTAATCTCATTAGGAAATTATAATATTGTTGAGGGGTGACTATTTCTAGCTAAAACCAATCGGAAGAAAATTTGTAGACTGAAATTGTGTATCTGTTTTGCATATAAGTGAAAAGAAAGTGAAGGATGGAGGAATAAACATAGGTTGAATTTGTCAGGAGAATTACTTGGATAAGATTACATACGGAGGAACAATTTCAGTTATTGTCATCAATTATAATAAATTATGATGGTGGGGTTTATGGTTATATGAACCAAATGTAGTCATTTACCACCTCAAAGTGATTTTTGAAAGCTGAAAAAGAAAAGATTTCATATGACTCTTCATGGTTCACAGACCAATTTGACTCTTTATGACACAAAAATTAGAAAGTGAAATATTTGATCAAGCTAATTATTTGATAAGTTTTAAACCAAACATATTCATGTCTTTTTTCCTTTTCTATGTTTAATTCTATTGTTATTGAGATATAATTTTCATACAGTAGTATATAAGTTTAAGGTTTACAATATAATGATTTGAGTTACATGTATCTTGAAGTTATTACCACAATGTTTAGTGAAGATCTTTCATCTCATATAGATATAAAATTGAAGAAATAGAAAATATATTTTTCCTTGTAATGAGAACTCTAATACTTTCTTTACAACTTTCGTATATTGTGTACAGCAGTGTTAATTATATTTATCACATTGTGCATTACATCTGTAGTACTTAATTTATCTTGTAACTGGAAGTTTATAACTTTTGACTACCTTCATTCAGTGCCCCCTCCTTCCACACACCTCCTCTGGCAACCATAAACCTGATCTATTTTACTATGATTTTGTTTGTTTTGAAGTGCAATTAACATACAATACTATGTTAGGTCTTGGTGCACAGCATAGTGATTTGATATTTCTATCCATTTCAAACGATCTCTACGATAAGTCTAGAAACCATCTGTCATTATACAAAGATATGACATCATTATTGACTATATTCCTCATAATGTACATTTTGTATTCATGACTCCTTTATCTTCTAAGTAGAAGTTTGTACCTCTTAATCTCCCTCACCTATTAGTCTCCTCACATCACCCCCAAGGCAACCACCTGTCTGTTCTCTGTATCTAAAACTGTTTCTGTTTTATTATATTTGCTCATTTGTTTTTTTTAAATTCCACATATAAGTGATCATACAGTATTTGTCTTTCTCTGTGTGACTTATTTCATGTCATATAATAGCCTCTAGGTCCATTCATGTCGCAGATGGCAGATTTCATTCTTTTTTATAGCTAGCATTACATTGTATATATATACCACGTCTTTATGAATTCATCTATTGGTGGGCACTTAGGTTGCTTCCATATCTGGGCTATTGTAAATAATGCTGCAATGAACATAGGGGAGCATACACCTTTTTGAATTAATGTTTTCATTTTCTTCAGATAAATACCCGTGAGTGGGATGGCTGGATCAAATGGTAGTTCTGTTTTGAATTTTTTGAGGAAACTCCATGTTGTTATCCATAGTGGCTGCACCGATTTATTTGAAATCTTTTCAGCTATAAACACTTAAATTTTTAAATTTCTGTCTAAGCACTGCTTTAGATGCAAACTTTAATTTTTGATATGTTTCATAAAATTAAATTATTTTCTAATTTCCATTAGTTTGTTCTTCACCCTTAGTTTATTTAGAACTATTCTGCTTAATGTCCAGTCTTGTGACTATTCCAAATTTCTTTCTACTGATGATTTATAGTCTAAATGTTGTGTTGCTGGAGAATGTGTTTTGTGTTATTTTAATAATTTTATATTAATTTGGTATTTTTAAAAAAGACCTTGGGTTCTATACCAGTGAATGATCCATTCATGTTTCTAAAAATTGTGTATTATCTTATTATTTGGCAGAATGTTCTATAGATCTAAATTGGACAGTGTTGGTCAAGTTTTTTATATCACTGCTAATTTTCTGTGAATTCATTTTATCTATTTATCTATTGCTGAGATTGAGGTATTGAAGCCCTCAACTTTTATTTTTGAATTGTCTCTACCTTCAGTTGTGTCCGTTTTTGCTTTATGTATTTTGTCTCTATTTTAGCTATATGTTTATGTTATTTATATCTTTCTGATAAATGAAATTTATAATCATTATAAAATGGCACTCTTTGTCTTTAGTATTATTGTGTCTGATACTTATAGACAATCATACTCTTTTTTAGTTTCTGTTTGTATGGTATGTATTTTTTTATTCTTTGATTTTCAAACTATTTATGTCTGAATCTAATGTAGCTTACAGTAACATATAGATGAATCTTGCTCTTTATCTCATGTGAAAATTTTTGCCTTTTTATTATAATATTCAACCAACTTAAATTTATAATTATTGATATAATTGGAATTGTCATTTTGCTATTGTTTTTATATACTTATTTATAAATATACAAATACATAAATTATATTTGTTTCATGTCTTTCTTATTCCTCTGTTACTTTTTACTGTCTTCTACAGTGTTAATTTTTTTAAGCTCTTTTTTGGAGTATAATTGCTTTACACTGTTGTGCCAGTTTCTGCTGTACAATAAAGTAAATCAGCTGTATTTATACATATATCCCCATATCCCCTCCCTCCGTTAAATATTTTCAAGTGAACTATTTTACTTCTTTTTTGTTATTGTTATTATTTATCATATTTTGAGTTATTTTTAATTTTTAATTTTTTCAAAGAATGAATTATATGGGTTTTCACATTTTAAAAGAAATATTTATGTATTTATTCATTTATTTGGCTGCACCAGGTCTCAGTTGCAGCACTCAGGATCTTTGTTGCCGTGTGTGGAATCTTCATTGCAGCATGATGGATCTTTAGTTGCAGCATACAGGGTCTTTAGTTGCGGCATGTGGGAACTTTTTTTTAGTTGCAGCATGCGGGCTCTTAGTTGCAGCATTCAGAATCTAGTTCCCTGACCAGGAAGTAAACCTGAGCCCTCTGCATTGGGAGCATGGAGTCTTAACCACTGGACCACCAGGGAAGTCCCTGTTTATCTTTTGAATATGGGTTTATTTGTATCATTTTTTTGGGGGTCCCACATATAAGTGATTTTCTCTATCTGACGTACTTCACTAAGTATGATAATCTCTAGGTCCATCCATGTTGCTGCAAATGGCATTATTTCATTTTTTTAAATAAATTTATTTATTTATTTGCTGTGTTGGGTCTTTGTTGCTGTGTGTGGGCTTTCTCTAGTTGCAGCAAGCAGGGGCTACACTTCGTTGTGGTGTGTGGGCTTCTCTTGTTGTGAGCATGGGCTCTAGGCGCATGGGCTTCAGTAGTTGTGGCATGTGGGCTCAATAGTTGTGGCTCGCGGGCCCTAAAGCACAGGCTTTATAGTTGTGGCGCACAGGCTTAGTAGCTCTGCAGCATGTGGGATCTTCCCGGACCAGGGCTCAAACCCGTGTACCCTGCACTGGCAGGTGGATTCTTAACCAGTGTGCCATCGCAGAAGCCCCTATTTCACTGTTTTTTATGCCTGAGTAGTATTCCATTGTATATATGTACCACATCTTCTTTATCCCTTCATCCATCGATGGACATTTAGGTTGCTTCCATGTCTTGGCTATTGTAAATAGTGCTGCAGTGAAAATTGGGATACATGTATCTTTTCAAATTAGAGTTTTCTCTGGATATATGCCCAGAAGTGGGATTGCTGGATCATGTGGCAACTGTATTTTTAATTTTTTAAGATACCTCCATGCTGTTCTCCATGGTGGCTGGACTAATTTACATTTCCACCAACAGTTTAGGAGGGTTCCCTTTTCTTCACACCCTCTCCAGCATTTATTGTTTGTAGACTTTTAAATGATGGCCATTCTGACTGGTGTATCTTTGATTTGCATTTCTCTAACAGTTAGCTAAGTTGATCATCCTTTCGTGTGCCTATTACCCATCTGTGTCTTCTTTGGAGAAATGTCTGTTTAGGTCTTCTGTCCATTTTTTGATTGAGCTGTTTGTGTTTTTGTTATTGAGTTGTATGAGCTGTTTGTATATTTTGGAGACTAATCCCTTGTCAGTTGCTTTGTTTACAAATATTTTCTGTTATTCTGAGAGTTTTCTTGTTTTGTTTATGGTTTCCTTTGTTGTGCAACAGCTTTTAAGTTTGATTAACTCCTGTTTGTTTATTTTTGCTTTTATTGGTGCTGCCTTGGGTGACTGTCCTTAGAAAATGTTGCTACAATTTATGTAAGAGAATGTTTTGCCTATGATCTCTTCTAGGAGTTTTATGATGGCATTTCTTATATTTTAAGTCTATTAACCATTTTGAATTTATTTTTGTGTAGGGTGTGAGGGAGTGTTCTAACTTCGTTGACTTACATGTGACTGTCCAGCTTTCCCAACACCACTTGCTGAAGAGACTGTTTTTCTCCATTGTATATTCTTGCCTCCTTTATTGTAGATTAATTGGCCATGTAAGTGTGGGTTCATTTCTGGGCTCTCTATTCTGTTCCATTGATCTATGTGTCTGTTTTTGTGCCAGTACCATGCTGTCTTGATTACTTTAGCTTTGTAGCATAGTCTGAAATCTGGGAGGGTTATGCCTCCAGCTTTGTTTTATTCCTCAGGATTGTGTTGGCAATTCTGAGTCTTTTATTTTTTCACCTAAATTTTAGGATTATTTGTTCTAGTTCTCTGAAAAATGTCATGGGTAATTTGATAGGGATTACATAATGTTAATTTCTTGATTTTGAACATCGTACAGTGGTTATACCAGATATTATCATTATGTGAAGTTTGCTGAAAGGTATGAGAACTCTCTGTACACTTTTTGAAACTTTTCTATAATTATAAAATTATATCAAAAGAAAAAGTTTAAAACTTTTCTCAAATGGAGAAAATAATATATTTCTCCATGTAATGATTCATTTTTCCCATACCTCTACTAAATAATTCATTAAATTTTCTATAATGTCCTCACAGATTAGTTCTGCCACTTCAGTCATTTCACATTGCCATCTATACATGGTGTATTTCTGGGCTCTTTATCAGTTTGGTCTAATATTTCATCTATAAATATTATACTTTGTTTTGATTTATTTTATAAAACATGGCTTTGTATATCTTTTTTTTAAATTGAAGTGTAGCTGATTTACAATATATTAATTTCAGGTGTACAGCATAGTGATTCAGTATTTTCTTGGATTATATGCAATTAAACATTGTTATAAAATAATGGCTATAATTCCCTGTGCTCTATAATATATCATTTTTGCTTATCTATTTTATGCATAGTAGTTTGCAATTCTTAATCCTATACACCTATCTTGCCTGTCTCCTGTCCCCCTCTCCACTTGTAACCACTGGTTTGTTTTCTATGTCTGTGAGTCTGTTTCTGTTTTGCTATAGACATTCATTTGAATTTTTTTAGATTCAACATATAAAAGTGATATCAAACAATATTTGTATTTCTCTGTCTGACATATTTCACTAAGCATAATATTCTCTAGGTCCATACACATTGCTGAAATGGCAATTTCATTGTTCTTTATGGATTAATAATATTTCATTATATATAGATATATAGATATAAATATATATATACACATACATAGGTAGGTAGGTAGGTAGATAGATAGATAGATGTAGATATCTCAATGCTTCTTTATCCATTCCTCTGTCAATGGACATTAAGTTTGCTTCTATATCTTGGCTATTGTAAATAGTGCTGCTATGAACATTGTGTAGCACGTATCTTTTAGAATTAGTGTTTTCATTTTTTCCAGTTATGTACCCATGTGTGGAATTGCTGGATCACATGTTAGTTCTCTTTCTAGTTTTTTGAGGAACCTCCATACTGTTCTCCATGGTGATTACCTCCATTTACAGTCCTACCAATAGAGTACAAGGGTTCCTTTTTTTCCACATCCTTTCCAACATTGTTATTTTTAAACATTTTGATGATAGACCTTCTGACAGGTGTGAAGTGACTTCTCATTGTTGTTTTGATTTGCATTTCTCTAATAATTAGCAATGTTGAGAATTTTTTCATGTGCCTATTAACTATCTGTGTGTCTTTGGAAAAATGTCTATTCAGATCTTCTGCCTATTTTTGGATTGGGTTGTTTGTTTCTTTTTTGTTTTAATATTCAGTTATATGCACTGTTTACATATTTTGGATATTAACCCTTGTCGGTCATATTGTTTGCAAATATTTTCTCCCATTCTGCAGGTGGTCTTTTCATCTTGTCAGTTGTTTTCTTTTCTGTGAAAAAGCTTTTAAGCTTGATTAGGTCCCATTTGCTTATTTTTACTTTTATTTATTTTGCATTAGAGATAGATCCAAAAAAATTTCTACGATTTATGTCAAAGAGTACTCTGCCGATGTCTTCTAAATATTGTATGGTTTCAGGTCTTACATTTAGGTGTTTAATCCATTTTGATTTTATTTTTGTATATGATGTGAGGAAGTGTTTTAATCTCATTGTTTTACATGTAGCTGTCCAGTAGTTAGCATTTAGATGGGTCTTATTTTTCTTATCCAATCAGCCAACCTATATCTTTTGATTGGACCATTTAGTTCATTGACATTTAAAGTAATTATTGATAGATGTAACTCATTTTAGGTTGATGAAAATCTATAAATGATTATCAAAAAAACATTTATCATGTAATTTCATATTTTTAAAAAATATTTTTCTGTTACCAAGTTGCATTTAAAGTAAGAACATTAAAATAAATAAGTAAAAAAATAAAATAAGAACAAACAAAACACCCAGTACAACTATAATTTTTGTCAGATGCCTCAAAGTTTTTCCTTAAGACCAAGACAAAGCAAGGACAGCTTTCTCTCAAAGTGAAATTGTATTCAAAAAGAAAATATGTCTTTTCCACACCTAAGTGTCTTTGTTTCATTTTAAGTACCTAATGACTGCACTTGACAGACAGAAACAATTTGCAAATACCCAGACATTTAATTGATATTCCTAGGGTAAATTGTCCCTTCTCTGTTTTTAAAATAAATCATTCTTTTTCACTATCAATCAGTGTTTGCAGTTACTGCAGTTCTTTCCAATGATCACATGGGAAATTTGGACTAAAATATTTCCCTTAAATAAATTGTCCTTCAGAAATCCATAATGTAAACACAGGTAAAACAAGCTTTTCAAATGTGTGCTGTCTACTCAAAATTGTTGAATTAACCAAAATGTAGAGCAAGGCATTTGGTTTTCATGGGTCTTTTAACATTCTCTTTGAGTGTTGACACAGCACATTAGGGACTGTGCTTTCCTTTCATCTGTAGTTTATGTTATAGGTAGCTTCCTTGAAAGGTCAGAAAATCCCCAGATGCTGCTTGCTATTGAATGACTAGAACACAGCTAACCTCAGAGAATGAATTAATCAGCTATTTTGGCAATTAGCATCCTTTCCTCATTTTGAGTATGTTCGGCAATAATTAGAGGATCAGAATTTTTTAACCAAGAAGCAGAAAGATCAAAATGAGTCAGGAAATCAAAATGAGAAGTTGGGAAACTTAGACTTAAATGTTTCTCTTTTGTATCATAGTTTTTAAACTGCATTAAATGGACTCACCAAGGAACTAAGTATGCTTCCTTTAAGTATGCATGATCCAACACTCAGATTTAGTCTTCAAAGACTCAGGACACTTCACCTGTCCCAAACTGTTCTTATATTCTTTCCTTCTGAAGGCGCTCCACCTGAAAAAAGATAATCAGACCTTAAGAAATTCATATCAGGAAGTTTAAATGAAAAATATCAAAAGAAGTCAAATCACAGTAAATGTGAGGAAGTCAGAATTCTTTGTCTTTGTTATTATTGCTGAAACCTGTAGGTAACCAAAGGCGATCACAACGCACCTGGAACACTGTGTGAGCTAAAGAAGGGGAATTAAGCCTGTGTCTGGTCTGGAGCATTTGTCACTGAATCCTGAAATGTGCTGAGTTTAGCAAAGTATCATTTCCTTTACAGAAAAACTACTAGTAAAAGCATAGTTAATCCAAATGTTAGTCAGTTATTCTTCATGCCATACAATAAAAGTTAAAGAGGAGAACAAAAATAACTTTTGATTTGAATGAAGTTAATGTTATTTCATTAACAAACTGTAAATAGTAACAGCATAAACTGGATGAGGAGCTGCTTTCACAGGCCATAAATGCTTAATGTTTATTACCAATAAAAGTCAAAGGAGCATTTAGTAAAGCAGTTTACCAAACAAACATTAAATACTTTAATGCATTAGCTTCAGTGGACAGAATCAGGCTATTTAATTAGCAATGAGTAATCTGTTGGGCTTTGATTCACCACAAATGATCTGAAGCTTAATACAGGATGATAGCCTTTGAAAACTAGTGATAAGGGTAAACATTAGTTTGGGGTAACAGGACAATACTCTTAAAAGCAAGGGTGGATAAAGACCAATTTTCGTGTGGTTGAATCTCATACAAAACTAAAAGTAGAGAAGTACTTACTTGTTTTATGCTGAAGATATGGTGGAAAGAAACTGACTCTACTCTTTTTTTTTTTCTTCTGCGTTGGGTCTTCATTGCTACGCGTGGGCTTTCTCTAGTTGTGGCGAGCTGAAGCTATTCATCGAGGTGGGTGGGCTTTTCATTGCGGTGGCTTCTCTTGTTGCGGAGCACGGGCTCTAGGCACATGGGCTTCAGTAGTTGCAGCACACGGACTCAGTGGTTGTGCTCTAGAGCACAAGCTCAGTAGTTGTGGCGCACGGGCTTAGTTGCTCTGCGGCATGTGGGGTCTTCCCGGACCAGGGATGGAACCCATGTCCCCTGCATTGGCAGGCGGATTCTTAACCACTTCACCACCAGGGAAGTGCCTGACTCTCTACCTTTAAGCTTTATGATTTGAAGACAGTTTAGTTTCTTCATCTGAGAAGTGAGTCCTGTCTCACTGGATGGCTGTGAAGATTAATGATAGCATAATGCATTGTTCCGGGACATAATGATTGTTCATGTGTAATTTTACTTTACATTACCTTGATTCTTTTCTCTCCTTCATTCCCTCTGCTACCTACTTGCATACTACTACTACTACTACTACTTGTGCCATTTAGTGAGAACACATGGGTTGATCTGTAATTCTTTGGGTTTCAAGGAAAATAAATTCCCAGATTACCTTTAGTGACAGACATTTATTACAAGGGCATGGAAGAAATAATTTCATTTGCTTCATTGTCAACACAGATCTCAGAATTTCTAACACTGGGATATGCCCTGGTCTTCTTGAAAATAGGAAACATTATTCATTAGTATTTGGAACAGCAGCCTGAGCTAAGTAATGCACCTTCTTTTTATTCTTTTAGCATTTATACTTCCCAAGAGATGTTTTGATTGAGTTGGTTTCTTACCACTCACTGTCGGAAAGTTAATGCCAAGCCACCTCAGAAATGATTGGCTGTCCTTTTGCCCAGATCATATATGGGTGCTTTCTGTTTGTGCACCATTTCTCAGATCAATCAGCTGCAATCAGGTTTGCAAATTTGGCTTTTCTTAAATAGTATATTTTATGAGTAAAAGCAGATTATACAGGAAAGTTCCTATTGGAACAACTTTTTCTTAATGTAGAGAAGTGTATTTTATGGGCAGTTGAGAATTTTTATGGAGATGCACTCACATTTATTGTGAAGAAAATATATTCCAGATAGAACACTAAAGAATTTATGTATACATTAACACTATTTCAATAACCCTGTGAGATAGGTATTATTCCCTTTTTATAGAAACAAAAAAAAGGAGGCTCTCCAAAATTTTAGCAAATAGTTCAAGACCAAACATCTAGTAAATGACATTGGTAGGATTCAAAACCAAACTTGGCCATTGTCCACTCTGTCCTTTGATTCTCACATGCTAACAAAGGTTCTGCCATTAACTCATTGACCTTGTATAAGTTACTCTCCCACTTCCAGACCTTTATTTTCTTACGTGAAAATAAAAGTTTGAATTGCATCACTGATATCCTACTTTTTAAAAATTGCATAGACACTCCAATTTTATTTAAAATCTTACACAAAACTATTATACACATAAAAAAGGAAAAAAATAGTTGAAATACTCTTGTTGAAGGAAGCCTCTGAGATTTTGCTAATGTTTTTCTCTGTTATTTGAGTGCCTTCCTCCATGTCCATATGTCTAAGTTTCCCTCACTCCTCAAGGCCACCTCTCCCACTTATTCTCTCCCGATCTACTGAGCCATAAGTAATCCTATAGTTTTCTAAAAGTTTATAGCATTTAATTTGTAGTTTCTTAAGACTGTAAGATTTTCTACCTTATAGTTATTTGTGTAAATGTGTTAACTTCTGTGGTTAACTGGCCATTCCTAGAGAGCAGGAACTCTCTCACATTCATCTATGTATCCTTCATACCATCTGGCATAGTGTCTGACACATACTAAGGTCAGGGATTAAAAAAAGGTTGCATTTTATATGCCAACTCTAATTAATTTGTAGTTTCACTGTGGTGAATAAAGATTCTAACACTGTGCAAGTGTTCATAAGGAATAGTAATAATGTATAATGTGAACTATCATTTAGGAGTTTTTATATAAGTCACAAGATCCATCCCAAAATATCCTTAATAAAAAAAGGAAATTTATCAGATTATATGAATGAATGACTGTGCTCTGTGGCTATATCTAGTTTTAGGCACTGCTACATTATAAGGGCTTCTTTTCAGATTCTTTGCAATTATCTTGGATCTGTCCTACTCAGTGTGTCAGCCTCACTTTCAGTCAAGTTCCCTTCATGTTAACAGAAATGGCTATAATAGTACCACATGTTACGTCTTTAAACTACAGCATCCAGCATATTAATGGAACCAGGAAGCCTCCAGAAATACCTTCTTATGTCTTATCCTTTCACGTTGGCTTAGATATACATCCCTGAATTGACTATTGTGGTCAAGGGATGAGATGTATTGATTGATTCAAATCAATTAGATACCAATCCCTGAAGAATATGAACTATTTCGAGGGGAAGCATTACTTTTGTGAATCGAGTCAGAGAAAGGGATGTGAATAGCTGCCTTATCAGGAAAATGGAGACAGAAGTGTTACAATCCCTCAGCCTAATGTTTTGACAGAAAACCATAAAATAATGATTTCTCAATTGAAGCAAAAGTAAAAATGTCGTGGCTCATTTTTTAAAATTTTAACTAATTTTATACATATAGAACAGTAAAAAATAGTACAAAGTGTTCTTTTATCCTTCATTCTCCTTCCCCTAATGCTAACCTCTTACACAATTATTGTATTGTTATCAAGAACAAATAAATGACATTAGTACAGTATTATTAATGGTATTACTACGATTATTAATTATATGTGTATATTTAATTATATTATTAACTTCAATATTATCAACTATCAACTGTAGACATGCTAATTTCACCAGCTTTCCTCCTATTCTTATTTGTACCAAGATTCTATCCAAGATCCCAGGTTGCATTCGGTTGTTATTTCTCCTCAGTCTCCTTCAACTTGTAGCATTTCTTTAATTTGCCCATGTCTTTCATGACCTTTACCAGTTTTGAAGGACAACAATCTGTTAGTTTGTGGAATATCTCTCAATTTGGATTTTTCTAATGATTAGAGAGAGGTTATTTTTGATAAGAATACTACATAAATGACATATATCTTTCTTAGTGCACTATATCAAGGGGTTCATAATGTCCACATATCTTATTACTGGTGATGTTAACCTCGCTCACTTAAGTTGGTGTCTGTTTAGTTTTTCCAATGTAAAATGACTGTCTTTTCCATTATAGTTGATAAGTATTTGGGGGTGATATTTTGAGACTTTGCAAATTCTATTTCTCCTCAACTTGTAGCCACTAATTTTAGCATCCATTGGTGGTTCATATCTGCAGAGTCTATTACTGTGGTGTTTGCCTAATGTTGATTCTCTATCTCCCTCTTTTCTTTATATTTATTAACTTGATATCTATGGTAAGGAAGAGCACTCTCTTCTCCAGCATGTGTATATGTATTTATATTAGTGTGGACTTATGGGTACTTAATTTATTCTATAGGTTAAAATTCAATACTGTAATGATTTTGTTCCTCAATTTTTTCTAGCTTTAGCCATTAGCTTCTTCTGATTGATGTTTGTGTTTTATTTTGGTATGTGCTTTTTTCCATTTTTTAAAAAAATACATGTTTATTTTGGGAAAATTATAGGTTCATTCACATGCAATTTTATGAAATAATATATAGAAATGCCATGTACACTTTACCCAGTTAACCCCAATGGTATCATCTTGGAAAAACATATTACAGTATTACAACTGAGCTATTGACATTGATTTTATTCAGATATATTCATATTTATTTAGATTTACTTGGTCTCATTTCAATGATTATGTGTTTATATATTTGTGCATTTAATTCTATGACTTTTTCTCACATGTGTAGGTTTTCGTATTGAGAGTCAGAATACAGGACAGTTACATAATCATAAGTTTCCATACTGTTGCCCTTTTAAGACCTCTCCTCCACATCCAAACATCCTCTCTCTATAACCCCTATACTCCACTACTCTGTTTTCCATTTCTATAATTCTGTCATTTCAAGGATGTTAAAAAAATGGAATCAAACAGTATGGGAACTTTTAAGATTGGCTTATTTATCTCACCATAAGTTCATGGATATTCATCTGTGTTGTTATATGCATCAGTAGTTCCTGCCCCCACCCTTATTTAAATTTTTTTTATTTTTTAAGAACTTGTATTGGGATACAATTGATATACAATAAACTGCATATATTTAAAGTGTACAATTTGATATTTTTTTCTTATTGGTAATGTATATATGGCAAATCCCGATCTCCCAATTCATCCCACCCCAACCCCACTTTCCCCACTTGGTGTCCATATGTTTGTTCTCTACATCTGTGTCTCTATTTCTGCTTTGCAAACTGGTTGATTTGTACCATTTTTCTATAATCTGCATATATGTGTTAATATACAATATTTGTTTTTCTCTTTCTGACTCACTTCACTCTGTATGACAGTCTCTAGGTCCATCCATGTCTCTACAAATGTCCCAGTTTCACTCCTTTTTATGGCTAAGTAATATTCCATTGTAGCACCATACACAAAAATAAACTCAAAATGGATTCAAGACCTAAATGTAAGACCAGACACTATAAAACTCCTAGAGGCAAATGTAGGAAGAACACTCTTTGACATAAATCATAGCAAGATCTTTTTTGACCCACCTCCTAGAGTAATGGAAATAAAAACAAAAATAAATAAATGGGACCTAATGAAACGTCAGAGCTTCTGCACAGCAAAGGAAACTATAAACAAGATGAAAAGACAAGCCTCAGAATGGGAGAAAATATTTGCAAACGAATCAACAGACAAAGGATTAATCTCCTGCCCCCTTTTTGTTGAGAAGTGTTCCGTGGTATATTAATCAGGGTTCTTAGTGAACTTATATTGGTACATTCAGCCTGATCCAACTTTATGTTCCAAGATTCAGACTTTTTAAAAAGTGCCATTTTTCCTAATCTCTGCTACACAATTCTAATCCCTCCCTTCTTGCCACTTATTTCTCACCTGTCACATGTAGGTAACCAATCTATTCAATTTCTAGTATGTTTCTTATATATCTTTTACACAAATGAGCAGATATATGTTCATTTTTATATCCCCTATTTCTTATACAAAGAGTAAGATACACTTTTGAGTTTAGATTTTTTCACTTCATTCTATGGCCAGGAAATCATTCCATATTAGTTCATAGATTTTTCGTCATGGTTAGAAAGTCTTTCCCCACATAAAAGTTAAAGGATAGCTCACCCATATTTTCTCCTAGCACTTGTTTGTTTTAATTTTTTTACATTTAGATCCGTACTACATTTGGAATTTATTCTTGTATGTATTGTAAGATATGGTCTCACTTATCTCTGCACTATTTATTGAAGAGCCTTTCTTTGCTCTAGTAATTTGAGATGTGGTGGCTCATTTTGAAGAGTTGGTGGCTTGTGACTTGAGAACCAATGAACCATACTATGGTAAAATGATGCAGAGTGCGCGCGCACACACACACACACTGTACTCTAAACTAAGCCACCACAAGAGGGAGTAGGAAGTCAGCGTTATTTCAAGTTATGATTAAGTCTAAAATTTGAGGTATAAGAGATGGACATGAGAGGATTTGGTTTGAGGAGGTGAAATCGGCAAGAGATAGAGGGAAATGGATTTAGGAATGAGTTCATTAACAGCAATATTTGAAAGCCTCCATGAAATTAAAAAATAGTTTTATGAGCATTTTTTTTTGTACAATGTGGACATCATTGTTGTAGGCTTTTCGAAGTAGGGGGCATGGAGAAGAGAGCAAGATATGTAGTATAATTTTGCTTTATAAACTCTGAGTTTGGGATTTTATTTCATGAACTTCCATTACATGGCAGTTTATGATGATAATAATCATGTAGCTAATGTTCTGTAATTCAATTACTGCACTGTTGTGAGCATTAACCATCATGTAGCAGATCTGAAGAGCAGTGGTACAAACAGGCAGTATTCATATTTCAGTTAGTTACAGCCTATTGCATAATTGCTTAAGTTGCCATTTGCACAAAAAGTAATGATGGAGTTGAACTGCAACAATTAATTCTTTGACTCTAGCATGCTCTTGAAGATGGTAGGAGGCACTGATGGGAATTTATGGAACAAATGAAGATACATATCTTGTGAGCAGTCATCACAATACAAAAAGATTAGTGTTTGCAAAATTTTAAGATAAAAGTATGTCTTTTTTCTTGACTGTGGTTACAACTCTATTGCAATGTTTATATTACTCTGTATTTCGTGGATGGTTTGTTGTAGTCTACAATAAAATATCCACTCTGACATGTGGTTGTCATGATAGACCTGGAGGATACTCTTTTTCTTTAATTCATGTAATATTTAACTGGAGAAAGCTACGCTCATATTAAATGAGTTTGTGAAGGAAGCATTAGTTGTTAAAGGAATCTGTTTTTTCCATGAAGATTTTTTAAAAATTTAAATTAACATCTTTTTGGAATCATTGTTTGAATGGTATTTCTTGAGAAATGTTATATAGAAAATTTTTAAAATATTGAAACTTGAATATATTAACTACAGAATCTACAAATTTTGTACTTTACTTATGTACCTTTTAATATACTTTTAGGTAAGTATATTTAATTCCAAAAAAAAGATAACATTATTGTCTAGATATTTATTAGGAAAATATAATAAGCTGGCATTAAACCATTATAATCTCTTATTTTTATATGCTATTTTTCTCTCTACTAGGTGTGTGTGTATATTTGTAGAAATATGTTGAATTACTCTAAAAGTGTAATTATAGTTTTCTCCTGAAAAGTAACATAGATAATAAACTTTCATGAAAGATGGTTTTTCTCTTGTTAGTCCCGAATCAAAAGTGGTCCTGATTGGGTCATAATCAGAACAAGGTACAATAAAAAACGGTCTGTTGGTTACAAAACATCACTTAAATGACTGTCTCCTATTAGTATGGATTTTAGTACTATATTTATACTTCTTTATAACACCCAGAGCACCTGACACAATGCAGGGTGCACTGAAGATACTCATTAAGTTCTTATTGATTGATTATGGGATAAATCTGCATTAGACTGCTTGAGGTTATTATAAGGAAGATGGGAATAGATAAAAGCATTTTGTAAAAGGTATAAGTGCAACTCAATAAAAAGTGTCATTACAGTAATAATACTCCTGGTAGAATGTTAACGAAAAGAAAAGGTTGTTCTTTATATTTTCTCTTTATGTAATTTGATGTCTTAATGTTTTTTAATATTAGGCCATGATAATTGGAAAGAACCAATGTCTCATATGACAGAATTAGAAGCCAGCATCATAATGGTTCCATTAGTGATCTTATCTGACCTCTTCTGTTTGAGTTAACCATAAGATATTGTTAACATTGCATACAGTATGTTTGGAAGGGATCTTATTACACCACTTCAGGGAAAGTTACTTAACTTCATATGTAACCATGGTTCATTACTCATTGAGACATGTACCTTTTCAGCCATTTTGGAATTTATAGTCCTCTGGAAATCAGGATAATTGAAAGATTGTTATACCAGGCTGTTTATAAATAAATGTGCATAATTAAAAATTTTAAATCAATATTCATGTTTAAAAATAAACCAGGAGAATGTATAGGGGCTTAGGAAGAAACTGCTGAGGTAATACAATTAAAGTTAGGTTTATCAGACTAAAATCCAAAAATAGATGCTACATTATGCTAAAATCTTAACTGAACTAAATAAAAGAGTAAAATTTAAGTACTTGCTCTGTATTGCTTATTTTATTTTAGGATGAAAAAGATACTTATAAAAATAGTTTTGCAACTAAGGTGGTTGTTCTGATACTATCTGATTGCAATTTTAATCTGCTAGTCTTCCTGGACTCACTGGTTAACAGTGCTCACTACTTAATAGATATCTATCAATATTAATTATATCATTAAATTATTCTTTCCTTTTTATAGGAAGAAGCATTTTATGTTTTAAATATCTTAATTCCTAGCCTAAGAGTCAATCCCTGTGTACATAGCACAGCATGACTAAAGAGAAAAAGAAAATCATAAAGCTTACCCCTATTATTGAGGCTTTAGTAGGAAATTCAAAAACATTTATTTAACAACTGTTTCCTATAAACCACATATATTTTGACACTAAGCTTGTAGTTGAATATATAGAAATAGAAATCACATTCTTTTTCTTTAAGGAGTTATAGAGTTTGCCAGGGAAGAGAGACCACTAAACAGTAAGCAAGGTGTGTAATGGATTGAGATAGAGGACCTTTAAAATGTTGAATTCTAAAATGTTTAAAAATGTGTTTCTAAGAGAAGATTGTTACGTTCTGTCAAATTTAGTAAAACCTTTCTAAGCACTTGATGGGGGTCCCCTTGTTTGTGTACCTGCCTTCTGACTAGACCATTTTAACTGTTGGCTCTGCCAAACTAAAGTTTAAATTTATAGAAAAGTATTTTGTTTGACTCCAACTTAGCTACCTGTTACACCCACCATGAAAATCCATACAATAACACTTGCTGAGGCAAAAGGATGCATAGTAGCCAATAGGGAGTCAGCCCTTATCTTCGTTATTCTCAGAAGCTAAGGGAGAGAAAATCATTTATGAAACGCCAGTGTTTATTAGAAGTGAATACCAGCAATTAAATCCCTAGTTGAATGTGTCCACTGCTTCTAGGCTTGATTAGAGATATGGCCCGGGGGGAAGTCATATGGAAAAATAACAGAGGACACCACCCTCAAATTCCTAATTCGTGAAAACTATGGAAGGTGAAATGTAAACTTGATACTGTCTCTGTGTTGTGTCACACAGGGTAAGATGAGTTTGGAGACTGGGCTTGGAGCAACTATTGCAGTACGAAGCAAAGGCACATATACCATAGAAACACACCACAGTGCTCCTAGATGTAGCTAAATCTCACAAGAGAATAATTCTCAGTGCCAGATGCCAATTCCTGGCCACCTCAAACCCTAAACTCTAGGCAAAAAGCCAGAGCGGCATTTTGATTGAGTCAGGATATGACTGCAACCTTTCAGAGAAGGCACCTTAGGGAAATACATTTTTAAAATCCTCTCCCTATTCTCTACCCCAATAACAGAAGTGCATTCCCAGGAGAAGAAGGGTGTTCAGAGGAGATAAGAAATCTTCTGGCATTGTCAATTATCTGTGGGTGAGAGGAGGGTGGCAGTGGGCAAAAAGGAGAAGAGCTTGGAAATTAATAGAGGATTAAAATTTAATATGAATAATAGAAGAACTAACTCAAATGAGACTGCTTTCATCTAAACATTATGGAAATCTAAATATTATGGAATCTAAACATTATGGAAATTATGGACATTGAGATTTTAAGGTACACTAATGCCTAGGAAGAAAGCAAGAATAGAATTGATAACAGTTGATAGTACTTGGAAAAAATAAAACTACCTTATATCAATATATATACACCAATGAGTTGAGATCTTTCACTAATCTGTTTACAGGTGTTAACCAGACAACTTATTGCTGAATGAAATATAATCAACTTCAGGTTAAAAAGGGAACTAATAACATATTTCAGATACATGGTCATAAAACCAGTATGACTTAAATATTTCTAACATCTAAATCATTCTTGTGAGCAAACGCTTTGGATAAAACCTCAGCAGAGGCAGTTATAATCATCCAAAAGGTATAGAATTCTCTTATAATCATAAGTTTCACTCATATATTCATTTAACAAATAATTATTGAGCGTGCACAATGTTCCGATAACTTTCTAGATGCTAGGATTATAACAGTGGAAGAACAAAGCTTCTCTCATGGAATTTATATCCAAGCGTGGTAGAGAGAGACAAAAACAAAACATAGAAGTAAATATATAGTATGCCAGATGGTGATATGTGCTATGCAGAAATATAGAATAAGGAGGACAGAAAGTGACAGTTGAGGATTGGTCTTGGAGTATACATTGGTCAGGGAAGCCCTTGCTAATATGACATTTGAACAGAGAGCTGAAAAAAAGTGATAATTTCTCCAAGCACAATTGCAACCATCAGTTCAAAACTTTTCTTATAAATTTCTAGTTTACTTACTAATGATCCCCAGAAACCAGTACCCATAAAGGAATGTCATAGTTTCTGTCAGAGTTGTACTTACCTTCAAGGGGAACTTTTCTATATTGCGTACAACTATCTTTCCCACACAAAGACACACCATAACACTGTCAGTACGATTTTCCCACAACAGTGGGTATTTTTGTAATTTTACTCAAAAGATTCAATATAGATGGAATTATATAATGTATAACATTTTGAGATTGATTTATTTCACTAAGTGTAATTTCCTGGGGATTAATCCAAGGTATTATGTGTTTAGGCAGTGTGTTCCTTTTTTCATTACTAAACAGTAGCCTGTGGTATAAATTTACTACAGTTTGTTTAACCATTCACTTTTTGAAGGACATTTGGACTGATTTCAGTTTTTGGATATTAGGAATAGAACTCCTATGAACATTTCTGTACAGACTTTTTTTGTGAATATAAGGTTTCATTTTTTCTGGATTAAATTCTCAGAAGTTCAATTGCTGGGCTGGATGGCAATTACATGTTTCATTTTATAGGAAACTATTATTGAATTATTTTCCAGACTATGCTGTACCATTTATTACATTCCCACCAACAACATATGCGCAATCTACTTTTTCTGAATCCTCACCAGCATTTATGCTGTCATTATATTTTAAAGCATTATAAGTGTGTATTGATTGCTAATTGTTCTATTTTTAATTCTCCTAATGGTTAATGATGTTGAACATCTTGTCATGTGCTTATTTTCCATCTGTTTATCCTCTTCAGTAAAATGTCTGTCCATGTCTTTTGCCCATTTCAAACTGCATTGTTAACTTTTGCAACTGTTTTGGTGGTAAAATTAATTGAGCTAACATAACATAAAATTACATAACATAAAATTAACTATTTTGAAATGTGCAATATAGTGCCATTTAGTACATTAACAATGTTGTGCAGCCACTCCCTCTACCTACTTCCAAAACCTTTTCATCTCCCCAAAATAAAACCCCATTTCATTAAGCAGTCACTCCAATTTCCCTTCTCTCACTAATCCGTAGCAACTACTAATCAACTTTCTGTCTCTATAGATTTGCATATTTCAAAAGCTTCTTACCAGTGAAATCATACAATACCTGATCTTCTGTGTTTGGCATCCTTTGCTTGTCATGGTATTTTTGAGATTTATCCATGTTATATTATCTCTTTAAAGATGGAGTTGTTGAATAGTATAATTATGTTTAACTCTTTGAAGAACCACCAAACTGTTTTCTACAGCAGCTCAATGATTGTACATTCTCATGGACAAAGTACAGGGGTTTTAATTCCTTCACATTCTTACCAACAGTTGATACTTTTTAAAAAAATTATAGCCATCCTATAGCATGCGAAGTGATATGTCTTTGTGGTTTTGATCTGTATTTCCATAATGACTAATAATGTTGGGCATCTTTTCACATGTTCACCATTTGTATATCTTTGAAGAAATGACTATTCAAAACCTTTGCCCATGTTTACTTGGGCTGTTTGTTATTGAATTGTGAAAGTTTTTATATATTTTGGAAACTAGACCTTTGTGAGATGTATGATTTGAAAACATTTTCTCCCATTCTATGAGATATATTTATTTTATTGATAGTTTCCTTTGATGCATAAAATTTTTAGTATCGATTTTTTTTCTTTCTTTTTGCTTTTCATGTCATATCTAGAAATCCATTGCAAATCTGTGGTCATGCAGATTTACCCCTCTGTGTCTTTTAAGAGTTTTATACTTTTAGCTCTTATGTTTAGGTCTTTGATCCATTTTCAGTTAATTTTTTTGTTACAGTGTGAGATAGCAGCCCAACTCCATTATTTAATATGAGGATATCAAGTTGTACCAAAAGACTATTCTTTCCATTGAATGGTCTTGGTACCTTTGTCAAAAATCAATTGATGTAGACTTATGGGTTTATTTCTGGAATCTCAATTATATTCCATCCAGTTATAGATCTATCCTTATGCCAGTAGCACACTATTTTGATTACTATAGATTTGTAGGTCATTTTGAAACAAGAAAGTGTTAGTCCTACAACTTTTTTTAAATGCAGGATTGCCTATTTTATATGAAATTTAGGATCAACATTTTCATTTCTGCAAAATGGCCATCATCATTTTAGTAGGGAATTGCATTAAATCTGTGGATTGCTTTGGATAGCAATATTAGATCATCTAGTTCATGAACATGGGATGACTTTCCATTTATTCAGATCCTCTTTAATATCTTTTAGCAATGTTTTTCGTTTTCAGTGTAAAAGTCCTGTATTTCCTTAGTTAAATGTATTCCTAAGTGTTTTATTTTTGATACTGTGTATGAAATTTTTGCTTAATTTTATTTTTATATTGTTCATTACCAGTGTATAGAAATATAGCTTAATTTGTGTGTTGATCTTTGCTATGCAAATTTGCTGAATTATTTTTACTAGCTATAATAGTTTTTTCATGGAATTTTTAGGGTTTCCTATATATAAAATTATGCCATTGGTAAAAGAAATAGTTTTCATGCATCCTTTCCAATTTGAATTCCTTTTATTTATTTTTCTTGCCTAATTGCTCTGACTAGAACTTCCAGTACTGGAAGCATCCTTGTGTTCTTCCTGATCTTAGAAGGTAGCTATCAGTCTTTCACCATTGATGTTAATGTTAGCTATGGACTTTTCATAAACTCCTTACATCAAGTTGAGTAGGTTCTTTTTCATTTCTTTCTTTATTAAATCATTTTATCATGAAATAGTATTGGATTTTATCAAATGCTTTTTATGCATGAATTGACATGAAAATGTATATTTTTTCTTCTTTCTATTAATGTGATTTATTACATTGATTAATTCTTATACTTCCTTAAATTCTTGGGATAAATCCCTTTTGGTTCTGATAAATAATCTTAATATAATGCTGGATTCAGTTTGCTACTATTTTGTGGAGGATCTTTGCATCTGTGGTTATAAGGTATATTTGTCTATTGTTTTATTTTCTTGTGATGTTTATATCTTGCTTTGGTATGAGGGTACTGCTGAACTTTCAGAAGCAGTTAGAAAGTGTTTTGTCCTGTCTTGTTCAACATGGACTGTCATAATAGAATACCATAGACTGGGTGGCTTCAACAATATAAATTTATTTTCTCATATTTCTGGTGGCTGGAAATCCAAATTCAGGATGCCAGAATAGTCTGGTTTTGGTGAGAGCTCTCTTCCTGGCTTGGAGATGGCCACCTTCTCTCCCTGAGTTCACACGTCCTCTTCTTTGTATATGCCTGGTGGCAGAGAGAGCAAGCTCTCTGGTATCTCTTATTATAAGGGTATTAATACCATTGTGACATTTAACTTAAGAAATGTGTTTATTTATTGGTTATAGTGCTATAAAAATTATATATTAAATCTTGCTTGAGTTTTGATAGTTTGTGGTTTTTAAGGAATCAATTCATTTTCTTTGTTTTTCACAATATGAGCATAAATTTTTAATATCCCCTTATTTTAATGGCTGCAGGCTTTGTACTCATATTACTTTTTCTAGTCTTGATATTGGTCCTTCTTTTCTTGTCCCTTTCCTGTTTTGTCATATATATTTTTCGTTCTCTAAATTTCCCACTCAGCACTACTTTATATGCCTCCCAAATATTTAGATATTAATTTTTTTTTCCTTTTCATTCACTTATATGCATTTTTAAAATTTACTTTGAGACTTCCTCTTAGACTCAAGGAGTATTTAGATTTGTGTTGTTTTACTTCCAATTTCTTTGATATTTCCTTTTTTCCATTATTGATTTCTAGTTTGATTACATTATAATTGGTTTCAATATTTTAAAATCTGTTGAAATTGACTTCATGGACCAGAATATGGTCTATCTTGATGAATGTTCCTTGGGTGCTTAGAAAAATACACATGTATTGTTGCTCTTTCATGTGCTCTATACATGTCAATCAGATCTTGTTGGCTGATGATTTAGTTCAGACTTTCTGTAACATTGTGGATTTTCTGTCTAACAGTTCTACCAGTTGCTGAGAATTTTTTAGTCCCCAACTATAAACTGTGGATTTGTCATTTTCTTTTTTCAGCTCCATCTGTTTTTGTGTCAGTTATTTTGAGGCTCTGTTGTTTGATTTGCACACATTTAGGATTATTATATCTTCCTGGTTGATTGATTCTTTTATTATTATGTAATGTCTCTTTTTTGTCTCTACTAATTTTCTTTGTTCTGATGTTTAAATTATCTAATACTGATATGGCCAGTCAGGTTTATTTGATTAATTTATGCATGCTGTATGTTTTTGAATCCTTTTACTTTCAATCTGGCTAGATTTTATTTTGAAGTAATTTTTTTTCTTTTTCTTTTTTTAATTTTTTTGGTTATTATTGTTCATTGTTTTCCATTCTTTGTTTCCTTAGGTTTTCATTCTCTGTTTCTTTTCTTTATTCTTGCCTTCCTGGGGATTATTTGAATATTTTTTAGGATTCTATCTTGAATTATTTTTGGAGTTTTCTGTACAATTTTCTTAGTGGTTGCTGTAAGGTATTGTGATATACTTATGTTATTCATCACAGTCTATTCATAATAATGTTTACCACTTAGAATAAAATTTGGAAACCTTACTTCCATTTACGTCTCTGTACTTTCCTCACTTTTAAATACCATTGTCATGAGTATTGGTTAGTCTTGTAATGTGTGCTTCAGTCGTCAAATATTGTTTAGAAAATTCAGGAGGAAATATAAGGTTTATGTTTGTACCCATATTTCAGCTCCTTCCCTTGTTTCTTCCTTCCTGATTCTCCCAGGAAGAAGAATTTTATAAGAGAATTTTATAAAAGAATTTTTAAAAAATTCTTTTATAATTTCCTTTAGTTTTGAAGAACTTCCTTTAACCAATACTTAAGGATAGGCTTGCTAGCTAAATAATTTTAGTTTTCCTTAGTTTCAGAATGTCTTTATTTTCTCTCATTCCTAAAGGATGATTTAGCCAGATGTCAAACTCACAGTTGACAATCCTTTACTTTCAGCAGTTGGTAATCATTGTGTCACTTCCTGTGGCCTCCATGGTTACAGGGGAGAAATGTGCAGTCATTCAAATTGGTGTCCCCATATTATTAATGCCTCATTTCTCTCTGTCTGCTTTCAGGAATTTTTTCTTTGTCTTTACTTTTCTAAAGTTTAATTGTGATTCTTTTTTATTGTAGATTTGTTTGGGCTCATCTTCTTTTGGATCAATAGGTAAGTTCATTCTCTGTGTTTGGGAAGTTTTCATTCATTATTTCTTTACATACTCTTTAAGCTTCATTCTCTTTCTCCTACACACCTGGGACTCTGATGGCATGAATATTATATCTTTTGTTATTTTCCCTCAAGTCTGTTTATTTTTTTCCATTCAATATTCTCTGTTTTTCAGATAAGCTCAATGCAGTTTTCCTGTCTTCAAATTCAATGATTCAGTTCTATTTCATTTTCACTCTAGTACTGACCCCATCTAATACATCTTTCATTTCAGTTATTGTATTTTTCAGTTCTGTAATTTCCTTTAGTATCTTTTGTTATAATCTATTTGCTTAGATGTTCTTTTTCATTTACTGCAAGGTCATTTGTAATTGTTGAAGAATTTTATGATGTTTGCTTTAAAATTCTTGTCAGAAAATTATAACATCTGATTCTTCCTCCTATTAGCATCAGTCAGTCATCCATTCTCATTAAAATTATGACTTTCCTGGTTCTTAATATAATAAATTATTTTCGATTATATCATAGACCTATGCCAATCACATTTGGAAACTCTAAGTCCTATTTAAATCTTTTATTTCAGTACATAGTCACCCTGATTGGGTACAGCATACAGGTCTTTTCCTACTTTTATGGGCTCCAATAGAAGTTTAATTTTCAGAGCCTTTGTGGTGTTATTTTTGTCTGCTTGGTTTATCTGGTTCTTCTAGGCCTCCTGGTGTGCCTGAAAGGACTGGAGTTGGGTTTCCCTAGACTTGTTGCTCAGTGACTCTCATTGGGTATGGGGTATTGCAAAATCCCCCTATCAGTGCCCTCCTGGTGGCCTAGTTCTTCTGGGTGGGAGAGGAGAGTTTTGGGTCCTTTGGGACAAACTGGCTTCTTCAGCTGGGCTGCTTGCTGTGGCTGGGTTTCATATTCATGTTGTGACAGCCACCCAGGTATATCTGAGAGGGAGAGAAGAGTCTCAAGCTTGTGGAAACAAAGAGGCTTCTAGGACCAGGCATTTTTCTGTGGCTGTATAATTTTTCCATTTTTACCCGTATACTGTGGTTTCCAGGGTCTGGGAGAAGAGTCTTGATCTCCTTCAGGAAAAAAAGTTCTTCTCAGTCTTGGTCAGTTGCTGTGGCTTGGTCCCTTTCTTTGATTCTTCCTATCAGTGGCAATGTTTCTGAAGCAAGAGGAGAGTTTCAGGCTTTCAGAACAAAGAGATTTCCCAGACCAGGCCGCTTACTGTAACTCAGTATCTCCTGCTGGCTCCTTTTGCATTAGATTCTCTGGAGTGGAAAAGCGAAGTCTCAGGCCCAGTGAAAAAGGAGCGTCTCCCTTGTCTGTTTGTTTCTGCAGTGCTTCCAGTTGATAACCCTTGCTAGTGATGTCTGGTGCCTAATATTGTCAGAGGCACTCCCATTAGATATATGGGAGAAATGAGCCTACCTCGGCTGTTTTCTGTTGCTCGGTAATGAGTTGAGAAACACTATAAGTGGCCTTCCTCTGTTGAGTGGGTAGATGCAGTGCATTCTGCTTCCAGTGCTGTCTCTTTAGTCATGGGATTCTAAGCAATATTGCCTTTTAATTAACATTTTTTAGAGTTTATTTTGGTTGTCTCTTGTACCATATGCAGGGTATATAGTTGTGCTCTGTGGGGAAGAACAGGTAAAAGTGGGTCTGTGACCATCTTGTCTAGAGTGGAATTACCTGTGGTATTTTTTGATAAACAGAAAATTTTAAGTTGATTTATTTATTTTCCTTTACAATCTGTAGTTTAAGTATCTTGTTGAAAAAAAAGTTTTATTCTTTTCTTGATTCCATAGAGTTTTTCTTATATTTATTGATAAATATTTTATAGTTTTACTATTTGCCTTTATTTCCTTAGTCCATCTGAAATTATATTTTACTAGTGATATTAGGTATGGGTATGCTCTTATTTCTTACACAAATTGCTTTAACAAACAAACCAAAAGTGATCATTGACTTATCAACTAAAAAATATTCAGAACCTAAAAGTTGAGAGTTATTTTTTCTTGGAGGGAATTTTTAGGACTTCAAACCTGGGAAGCAGCATCTCAAGTAACCCTGAGAGAACTGCTCCAAGGATATGGTGGCGGGGTGCGGGGAGGGGGAGGCAGATTATACAGAAGTTTAGCATCAAAGGACAGGTAGTCTGAACATCAAAAGATTATTGTTAAAGAAAGCAGATATTCCAGGTTGGGGAATTTAGTGGTTTTAGATGTATGGGAAGATGCAAGAGTCTGGGCTGACTGAAATCATTCCTTTGATATGCACCTCAGCTGTCTGAGGCCAGTATCCTGTGTTTTCACATCCTGAGTTTCCTCAGGGCTCACCATGGAGAGTGGCTGCAGTCTGATGCTTGCTAGATGGCAGGTATTCTTTTCAGCCCTGACTTTCCTCAGGGCTCACCAGCTCACATTGGAGGGCTGCAATCATTGATGGCTGTGACTGACATCCTTTGTTTACTGTTCTGGCAGGCAATATTCCGTTTATCACACTTTATACAATAAAATGTATTTTCCATATGCAGAACAGCATTATTATTCTCAATTGATCAAGTTGGTTTTATTTTACATCAATATTATCTTTAACATGTGCCTTCCAATTTGATGTGCTTATTAGGGAAAAAACAACATTGAGGCAAAGAAAGTTTTATGGATTAGGCTTAGAAGTGGCATGACTGAGTTACATTTATTTTTTATTGGTTATAACTCATTTATATCACTACCTTTAACTTCAGAGGATTTTGAGAAATATAATCTACTGTATGCCAACTGAAAAGGATAAATGGCTTTCTTTATAAGCTAATTGTGTCTGCCACTGATATAGTTCAGCTTCAAAATATCCTTTGCAATGTTGGCATTGTCACACATTAATCTTTTATATGAATAAGTGTTTTTTGGTTTTCCACTATGTTCCAATGATGAATGTGTCTATCCCTTAAGTATCTCAATTGGTATAATGTTATAAAAAGTATTGAAAGCAAATTCTCCTTGTGTGTGTGTGTGGAGGGGGGGTGTTTCTGGTGACTTTTGTTTATCACTGGACTCTTTTTTTTTAAGCTCTTTATTGAAGTATAATTGCTTTATACTGTTATGCCAGTTTCTGCTGTACAGCACAGTGAATCAGCTGTATTTATACATATATCCCCATATCCCCTCCCTCCCACAACTCCTTCCCACCCTCCCTGTCCCATCCCTCTAAGACTCTTGCTTTTCAATATAGGTATTATAATTGACTTCTCAATTTTTCTATGAAAAATTAAATGATAACTCATGTTGGGAGTTCAGTTAGGAATGCATTGTCTGAAGATTAATTTTGGGAAAATTGACATGTTTACAATACCTAATCTGCCATGAGCATAGTACATTTCTCCACATAAATGATTATCTTGTGTCTTTAAAAATTTGTAATTTTAGCCTAGCTATTTGTATTAGTATGTTTGGGCTGCCATACAAATATACCATATTCTGGTTGGCTTAAACAACAGAAATTTATTCTCTCACAGTTTTGGATGCTAGAAGCCTGTGATCAAGTTGCCAGCAGGGTTGGGTTCTGGTAAGAACTCTCTTCCTGGCTTGCAGATGGTTGTCTTCTTGCTGTGTCCTCACCTGGCACAGAGAGGGAAAGATTTTCTCATACAGCCACTAACCCCATAATGAGGGCCCTACTTTCATGGCCTAATTTAATTCTAATTACCATCAAAATAACATTACATTGAGGGTTAGGGTATCAACAGATAAACCTTGAAAGATTCAGTCCACAATAGTATTTAATATTTTAATGCTATTATGACATACCTGTGTAAAATTGCATTTACAACTATTTGTTTATACAGAAATTATCTTTTAAAATTTTGAGTGTAAGATACTTTCTAAACAGTATTCAACTCTGAAAATTTTTAGTGCATGTTATTCTGATTTTTTAGTTAAATTGCTTACCTCTGATAAAATACTTCTTTGTCCTAATAATTATCACTTTAAAATTAATTTTGATATATTAGGATAATATTAAAATTGTATTATTGGAGAATGTTTTAACTGCTTACTGATTATATGTCAATATGTAGTTTCTTTTTATATTGATTTTATATCTAACAAATTTTCAAGTTTTTCTTGTTATTTCTGAAAGTATATCATTTTGGATTTTCCTATGAAAAAATTTATTTACATTTAAATATAGATATATTTCTTCCTTCCTAATGCTTATACTTTTTCTGCTTTCCTTGCCTTAGTGCACTGTCACTATTTAGGACCTCATGTACAATGTTGAAGACAATTGGTCACAGCAGACATCCTTGACTTGTTATCCAACTCTAAGTTTATTTTTTAGATATTACTCATTCCGTGAAAATTTCAAATATATTCTCATTGTTTTTCATAATACCTTCACGTTGTTTTCAAAAAATTAAAAATTAAAGTATAGCAAAATTACACAAATGTGTAAAACAATATGATGAACACCATACTGTCATTACCCATGTTCTAAGACTGTCAAAATTTTGCCAACTCACTGACCTTATTTTTCTTTTCTTTCTTTTTTTTTCTTTACATTGATGAAGAATTTCAAGAAAAATTTCTGACATCATTTCATCCCTATTTATTTTGCTAAACATTATCTCTAAAAATGTAGAATTTTATTTGTATAGCCTGTTGTGTCCATCATAACACCTAATAATTTAAAAATTTCCATTGGTTTTATCTAACCCTGGTCATAATCAAATTTCCACATTGTTCTCAAAATAGTACTTTTGAATTTGTTGTGTTTGAATTCAGATTCAAATTAGCTCCATAATGGTGTCCTTTATGTCTCACTTAATCTAAGGCAGCCTCTACTTATTTTTGCTTTAATATTCACTAGTTAAAGAAAGAGCAGTTATTCTATAGATTGCTCAATATTTTGGTTATCTGTTTACTTTTTAATCATGTTATTTAACTTGTAGATCTATGCCTCATGTTTTTTATAAATTGTATATATGTGCTAAGGCTTTATTAGATTCAAATGTCATTTAGTATAATCCTATTTGATATAATAATACCTTCCAGGCTTATGTTGAATATTACTTGCTCCAAAACTGGAATAGGCCATTTTTCTAAGAATCCTTGGTCCTTGTTTATTTTAGTAGAAAAATATATTTTAAAATTATAATTATTTGTGAGCCAAGGATAGTCATTGTGTGAGTGTATGTGTGTATGTGTATGTATATATACACATATAGATGTGTGTGTTGTACCTATATATAATAAATATTATGTTATATATGCACTGTAACTATTATATGTATATATAGTGTTATGGTAATACATTATTAAAGTTATATTTATACAGTTATAGTGGTAATGTTATGGTTATAGTTATATAGTTATAGTATTGAATTACATTATTACAATAAAAGTGGATTATGGAGTTACATTTACAGTATTATGGTAATACTGTTATAGTTATAGTGTTAGAGTAATAGTTATACTGTTGTAGTTATAGTGTTATATGTTAGTTACAGTGTTACAATTATAGTCATAGCTTTATAATTGTAGTTACCAGTTTACTATTATATTTGTAATTATAGCCTTTATATTGATAATAATTTGTTTTATAGTTAAAAAGTTATAACACTGTTATAGCACTAAGATTACAGTATAGTGCTAAAATTATATTTACAGTGATAAAATTATGATTACAAAGTTTTATAGTTATTAGTAATTACAGTGATAGTGTTCTAGATGTAAAGTTATAATTATAGTTATGGTAGTGATATAGATATAGTATCAAAGTTATAGATATAGTATTACCAGTATAGCATTAGTCTTATAGTTTTCATGGACCTGTTGTAGTGTTACAGTTATAACTGTAGTGTTATAATACTATAGATATGGTGTCATGGTCAGAATTAAATTGATATAGTTATTGTACTTATAACTGCTGTGATATAGTTATAAAATCTAGTTACACTTATATAGTAAAAGAGTTATAGAGTCAGTTTTTGGTAAAAGTTTGTAGTTTTAGTTTTAGAATGGTGATTATTATTTAAGATTTGTTGTTATAATTACAAAGTTTAATATTACAGTTATAAGCATATGCTTATAATCATAGTTATCATTATATAGCTGTTAGTGTAGTACTAGTGTTATAGCTATAATGCTATAGATGTAGTTATAGTGTATTAATATAGTAATAGTGTTAGTGTTATAGCGATAGTATTATAGGTAGAGCATTATAGTTGTCATTATAATGGTATAGTTGTACTGCTATAGTTATAGTTATAGTTTATGGTTAAAGTGATATTTGGATTGTTGTTATGATAGTTTGATTATAGTTACAATATTATGTTTATAGTTACATGGCTATAGTCATTTTGTTAGTGTTGTATACTTTAGTAGTATAGCCATGGGGCTATAGTTATAGTGTCATAATTATAAAATTTAATTATGGAGTCATGTCTTTATTTGTAATGTTTTAGCTATAATGGTACATGATTATAATTATAATGATATAGTTATACTGTTACAGTTATAATTATAATTATATGTATACAGTTATAGTGATAGTCTTAACAATGTAGTGATTGTGATTTTGTTGTAGTTTTGATATTATGGTTATATTTATATTATAGTTATACTATTAGTGTTATGTTCTAGTATTATAATATAGGCTTATAGTGAGAATGTTATAAAAATTTAGGTATAATTATAAAATTATGATGTTGGTTATTGTGTTGTAATGAGTTATAGGGCTATAGTTAACATTATGAGTGCTAAATCATAGCTATAGTGCTATCATATAGTTACCATGATATAAATAGTGCTGTTATAGTTGTAATGCTATAATTTTATAATGCTATAATTATTATTATAGTGATATCATTATATTTAGAGTACTATGGTTATTTTTACCATGTTAAAAGTACAATTGTTCATGTTATAGGGCTATTTTATGCTTATTGATATAGAGCTATTTTTATGGTTATACTATAGTTATAGTGTTATGATGTGTTATTGTTATAATGTTAACTTTAACTGTTAATGTTAAAGTCATATAATATTGTTGAAATAATGATAGTGTTATACTGATAATGTTATATTTTTTGGTCAGAGTCATAATTACATTTAGAAAGTTATAGGTATGTTTTATACTAGCAGTGATAATTCTATAATGCTAGTTATAGTGATAAGGTAATAGTCATACTGATATAAATATGGATATGGTGCTAGTGATATAGTGTTAGTGTCATAATGTTCAGTGTTATAGTTTTAATTATAGTGCTATATTAATAGTCATAAATATTATAGTATGTATTATAGTGTTGTAGTTATAACGGGAGGCATACTAGTTTCACTGTTATAGTTTTGTTATTAACAATGTAGTGAGAGTGATAGTGTTATTATATTTGTGGTAGTATTATGCTATACTGATAGAAGTAACAGTGTAGCTTTTGTGTTTTGCACATGGTATTACTGTTATAACTATAGATATAGAGACATAGTTATAGAACCAACGTTAGAGTTGTAGTGTCATGGTGTCAGTTATAGTTCATAATTAAAGTTATACTGCTAGTTATTGTTATAGTGTTATAGTGATTCTTATTGAGTTATAGTTGTAGAGCTATACTTATTTTATTCTTACCACACTAAGGCTACAATGTTGTGCTATAGTTATAGTGAAATATATTCATAGTGCTAACATAATAATTATAGTGATAAAGTTACAGTTATCACTATTTTTATAGTGTTGGTACTGTTGACACTTGAACAACATGGGTTTGAACTGCATGGGTCCACTTATACATGGGGTTTTTCAATACATACATACTTCAGTACTACACAATCTCAAGCTCTGCAGTTGGTTGAATCTGCAGTTGTGGAACTGCAGACATGGAGGACCAATTGTAAAGTTATAGGTGAATTTTGGGCTGCACAGGGGTAAGCACCGCAACCCCCACTTTCATTTATCGATCACATATTATATAAACAACAGTCTTTAAAAGATTATGCTACAATCTTCAATAAAATATTAGGAATATTTTAAATGTTTTATATATATACTCGCCACCCACAACATTTTTTTGTATTTATATCTATACCATCTGCACATATATTCATTACATACCATTTTCTCTCTTTTAACCCTTGTTTAGTCTTAGTTCTGTATGGTCTAATTTACTATTTTAGACTCTTCCCAATTTTTCTATTGAGTTGTCAGCTTTTCAACATTACTTATAGTAGGTTGTTATATATTTTCTCTTTGAAACTTTATAGATTGTATACATGGCAAATATATTTTCACAGTGTAGGGCTTTCGTTTTCATTCTTTTAATGTATTTTAATGAACAAAAGCTCTAAATTTTAATATATTTGGACTGTGAAATTTTTTATTGAAAAGTTTGTGTCCATTTAAAAACATATTTTAATACTTTTAATTAAGATTGATGTAATATTTTAATGTTTGTATCTATAAACAGTGGTGGATTGATTTTAGTTTACCTATATTATTTATATCTACCATATAATTGAATTTAATTTTTGTTATATGTAGTTGCCTCCTGTCATTGATTTTCAGACTTTCTTCTTTTCTAATATATACATTAATTCCATTAATTTCTCTCTCACATTTTTAGTTGCATTCCACAATGTTGCAACATTATCATTCCATTCACAACAAATTTTAATTTCCATTCTGAATTTCTTTACCTGTGAGTTATTTAGAAGTGTTTTGCTTACTTTCCAAACCTGTGGACATTTTCAGTGTTTTTAAAATTCATTATTAGCTTAATTCTTCTCTTTTCAGAACATGTTCTTTATCATTTTAATGTGTTACTGATTTTTTTAATTTTATAAATTTATTATTTGTGCTTTCTCCATCTATGACATGCCGTGTGAAATAATTTACCTTCTATCTGAAGAATGTTCTTTAATATTTACTGGAGTCTGATGATGACCAATAATTATAGTTTTTGCTCATGTAACTTTCTTCCTATTTCTGTTTCTTCATTCATGAAGAATACTTTTGCTGCATATAGTATAGTAGCTTAGAGTTTTATTTCAGCATCCTGAATATATCATTCCATTGTCTTCTGGCTCCCTCTTTCCATTTGAAGATATATGGAAGCCTAATTGTTTATATTAAAATTAATTTTCCTGTGGAGAATGCTTTTTTGATTTTTCCCTTTATCTTTAGTTTGACTCTCAAATTTCTGTGTGTAGTTTTCTTCAGGTTTAGCCTACTTGGGGTTCATAGGTTCTCTTGAATCTGAATCTTGTCATTCTTGCCCTTTTTGGACAAATCTCTATCATTGTTTTTAAATTTATATTTTTGTAAATCTACCTGAGTGAGTCTAATGTGCCGCCAGGGTGGCCTAGGGAACAAGGACAACAGTATTATAATAATGGGGTAGGGGACCAAGTCCAGGCTGGGGTCAGGGCAAGGGGAAGGGAGCAGGCTGAATGGGCTCCAGAGGCCCAGCATCCCATAATATCCCAGAGTTGGAGGAGAGCCCTTGAAACCAAACAGCCCTTTTTACAAGGAGAAGCCTGAGTCCCAAAGTGGAGAAAGCTCTTGCCCAAGGGAACAGAGGAACACATCTGGAATTTTATTCTCTTTCCCTGACTCTGTATAGAACCCTTTCTGCTGCCCTGGGCAGGTGGAACCCACCTTTTACAGATCCCCCTGCTCCCATTTTGTAGATGAGGACACTGAGGCTCAGAGGTGCGGCCAAGCTGCCAGATTTGAAGATACATGGAAGCCTAATTGTTTATATTTACAATTAATTTTTCTTTGGAGAATGTTTTTTTGATTTTTCCCTTTATCTTTAGTGTGACTCTAAAATTTATGCGTGTAGTTTTCTTCTAGTTTAGCCTACTTGGGGTTCATAGGTTCTCTTGAATCTGAATCTTGTCATCCTTGTCTGTTTTGGACAAATCTCTATCGTTTTTAAATTTTGCTTTTGTCCCATTTCCTTTATTCTTTCTCTTGGAATTTCAATTACACATATATTAAACCTTCATGCTTTGTATATTCTGTCTCTAAACTTCTTTGTTTTGGGGTACTTCATTCTGTACAATTTTGTTATCTTTCATTTTACTAAATATGTTTATTTCTCCAATCTATAGTTAAAACATTCAATGAATTCTTAATTTTAATTAGTTTATTTTTAGAATTTCAACTTTATTTTTTATACTTTCTCATTCTCAAATCACTTTTTGATCTTTTTAATATATTTGAAAAATTAAGTATAGTTATTTTAAATTCTGTGTCTAATATTAACATTATTTTTACTTCCATGGGTCTGTTTTTAGTTCTGGTTTTTTTCCTTGGTTTCTAGTTGGTACTTTTGTTTTCTTGTTTCATTGTGTGTCTAATTACTTTTTATTTAGTCTAGGATATTGCATATAAAAAACAATTATGAGCAATACCCTCGTGGCCTACTGGTTAGGATTCTGGGCTCTCACTGTAGTGGCACAGCTTCAATGCTTGGTCAGGGAAATGAGATCCCACAAGCCATGTGGTGTGGCCAAAAATAAAAAGAAACAAACAACAAAAACAGGAAAACAATTATTATACTAATTTCAGGCCAGGGATGAACTTTTTTTCTCAGCAAAAATTTTTGTTTTATTTTGGCAAGTATCCCAGGGCACAGGTAATCTCTAATTACCTAAATCCAATGTTAGCGATTGAGATGAATTGACACTGCTCCTGTCACTGGGAGTAAAGTTTATGTACAGTGCCATCTTATTCCTAGGATGTAAATCTTTAGGGTCCCATTTCAAAGCATGAGAATTTTACTAGGGCGTTACCTCCTTGAAAGAATTTAACTTGAATTTTGGCCTCTTTTTTTTTTTGGGGGGGGGGTACACCAAGTTCAATCATCTGTTTTTATACACATATCCCCGTATTCCCTCCCTTCCTTGACTCCCCCCGCCTCAAGTCCCCCCCACGAATTTTGGCCTCTTTAGCCGTGTAAAATTCACAAAATCAAATCTCACTTTTCTTGCCAATTAATGCTTCTTCTGAAATTAGCATATGCCGCAATAAAAGCTACCATAAGTGCTAGATTCACATCTCTGAGTTTCCATCTTCTCCCAGATTTTAGTCACATAGACATTTACCACATTTTTAGCTCTGAATTGCTTTTAAGCAGGTTTTTATAATATTGTGGCAAGCTTTTCTAGTTTTACTGAATGAGTGTTGTTTTATACTACCTAGACTGCCGTTACTATGGGTGGATATCTGTTCCATTTCTCTCTAAGTGACTCTAAATTTTAGGACATTTTTGCTTTCAAACATGTTTCCATATAGCTTCCACTAACTGATGTAAATTCTACCACCAAAGCTACATAGGAAATATCTGATTCAAATTCTGCATAATTACCTATAAAGTACTTGAAGAGAACTAAATTAGTAAAGGCTTAGCGGCTAGTAACAGAACACCTAAACTGTTGCTATTCCAAATAAGACAAAATAACTTTTCTCTCATGTAAGCAAAATCCAGAGAGATGCATTCCACAGCTGGTATACAAATTCTATGATTTCTTGTTTATGGACTCATTCTAGATTGTTTTACTGCAATTGTAAGATATGGCTTCTAATTTAGGGTGAAAACTGGCTGTTCCAGCTTTACTTACCAGGTCTGCGTTCCAGCTGTCTATTAAAAGGAAAAGAGGTGACAACTCTACATTTGTAGACAATTTCCAGAAGGTATATAAATGATTCCTGATGAATTACATTTTCAAATAACTAGTCATATGACTGAATTTGTCTTCATGGGAGGCCCGGGAATACCATCTTTAGTTTTGGACAGCACTGTCCAGATCAAATCGCCATTGTATTCCTCAGAAAAAAGATAATGCGTATTGGAATAAAACTGAGTTTCTTTTCCACAGTGATAGACCTATTCCTCTGCCCTCCCTCTCAAAATTGTCTCCATATTTTGTTTTATCTTTTCTCATATGACATAATGCTTTATCCATCAATCTAATTGTTAGTTACTGGGCATGTCTTATGTACCATACTAAGCATATTATGTTAAGGGAATAAAATGTCTAATGAGACTTGGTACCTACCCTAATACTATCCTAATATACAATAAGTATGACCTGCTCAAGGTAAAATGTGTGATGTTCTCACTTCCCTAACATCATCAACAGAGGCTAATATTGCATTAGCTTTTTGGCAACTGGGTGACTGTTGACTCCAACTCTGTTGAAAGAAAGCGTTAAAATGTGCCATTAAGCCACATTTCTCCAGTATGTATTTGTATACTTAATTGTTTGTATCTCTATTAAATTTTGTGATGTTAGATATATCCTCAATGTCTGGTAATTGGTAATAACTCTGTGTTATCCAGTAGTGTCACCGCTTACTGCACTGGGTCACGTGCAAGTTGTACTATCATGGTCTTAATGTACTTTTCCAAATCCTTCCATAACAACAACAACAACAAAACATTTATAGAAATAGTCCAAATGTATTCCAAGATATCTTGTTAGGAAGCTTTTTCCTTTGTGTTTATATTCATTTTTAGTAAATGTAGATAATTCATGTTGATTAATGCAATAATACCTGCCATTTGTTATTGCAAAAATTTCAAGAGAGTTCCGGAGTTCCTCAACCTTTGTAGATGAAAACACATTCCCAATAGATATCCTTACTGGCAATAGCTGTCGGTTTATGAGATTTTTTTTATCCATTTGTCTCTTCAACCATCAGCTTTAACAGATACCTGTATAATAAAACACACACACACACACACACACACACACACACACGCACACACACCCCAACCTGCTTTGCCACTTAGACATCTTAGTCATAGATACCTCAGTGTAATTCAATTCACATGGAAGAAAGAACAAAAATAAAACAGTTTAGAGATGGAAACATTACCATTGCTATTTTTTAACTGGAAGGAACACCCAAGTATTTTTCACTTTGGAAATGACTGACTGTTCTTCTCAATTCCCACTTTTAGTTTTTGACCTGTGGTCTACAGCTCTAATTTCTGTGAATTCTTAAAAAATACTATTTATGGAAAACTTTGTTTACTCGTTGGTTTTACACTAAAAAATAAACAATACTTTATTTTTATTCTTTTTTACTGTGTGGCATACTAAATAGCTAAGCTATGGAGCAGGCTTCGACTAACTGTCATTCATTCTATGAACAAGAAATGAAACCACAAACAACTGATTGTGCATATACTTGCTATACGCTATTCATTTTTCATAGAACTATTCCTAATTTTTTCTAAATTGTTTTTAAGGTCAAGCAAATAGCTTTCTATCTGGCTGTATATTTTTCAAATACCATGCCTAACGAAGTCCAGGAACATAAATCAGACTTTAAATGGATGAGTTATTTTATTTGTAGGTTCACTGTAGGAGAAAAGACAATAAAGTTTAGAAGAGAATGAGATTTTGTGATCATAAAGTCATAGAGATGAAAAGGTTTATGAAAAATAAGCAAACTTTACACTGTCCATAAGCTAGACCAAGCTCTAACTACAATTGTCATTTTTTTGTGAAATAATGTCACTTCCACCTTTCTTTCCATACCTGATTTAATCACACATTCTTTGATTTCTTTTTTTTTTTTTTTAGGAAATGCATTGGTCTGTATTGTTGTTTGCTAGTGAAAGTTAGACAATCTCATAACTAATTTTCAGAATTAATAAACTGTACATCCCTGGTAGCTGTATGCATTAGCAGGTGCTGTCTGGAGGGAGTAGCTGAGTCTAAAAAATGTAATTCTGATGCGGACAATTTTGGGTTGCAAAATAAACCTGAAAGCATAATTTGCAGATTTTCATTTAGGTGGATACCTTCTGTATTTAAGCAGATACCAATCTTGTTCAGTTGTTTGAAAGGCCTTTTAAAGACACTTGTTATCTTCAATCATCCATTCTGATTCTAAAAATAGGTTACTGGCATACAATTTCCTTTGTCTCCAATGGGATGGTTATGAGTACAGATAAAGGTACAAAGACTTTTTTGCTTAAAAAAACACTTTAGCAACAAATAAGTAATGGCATTATACTCACGGTTTCACTTTTTATGGCAGTAGTCCTCAGATTTATCTTCAGTTTACAAAACTAGTTTCATGAAGATTTTTCAGGTTAGAAAGCTCATTGGACAGTGTAATATTCTTACTTTCTAGACAGTATTTCTGGGTAAATTACAAAAACACTCAATTTCAGGAAAAATAAATATCTTAATTGTATTAATATTCATCAAGATACTTTAACTTTTTTTTTTAGACTGGTTATCTCTTTTATTTGTAATTTTAGTGTATTGTAAAAAAATACAGAATTATAGGGGAAAAAGAAATACATGATTTTAAGAAATGTATCACTAAACCTGGCACATAATAGCATTCAGACAGTGTTTATTGAATAGATGGATGGGTGAAGGAATAAATAGCCACGTCATTTTTTTTTTAGAGTGTACAATTTGGTATTTTTTTTCTTACTAGTAATGTATATATGGCAATCCCAATCTACCAATTCATTACCCTCCAACCCTCCCCACTTTCCCCACTTGGTGTCCATATGTTTGTTCTCTACATCTGTGGCTCTATTGCTGCCTTGCACACCGGTTGATTTGTACCATTTTTCTATATTCCGCATATATGTGTTAATATACAGTATTTGTTTTTCTCTTTCTGACTCACTTCGCTCTGTATGACAGTCTCTAGGTCCATCCATGTCTCTACAAATGTCCCAAGTTCATTGCTTTTTACAGCTGAGTAATATTCCATTGTACATATGTACCACATCTTTTTTATCCATTCATCTGTTGATGGACATTTAGGTTGCTTCCATGTCCTGGCTATTGTAAGTAGTGCTGCCATGAACATTGGAGTGCATGTGTCTTTTTGAATTATGGTTTTCTCTGGGTATATGCCCAGTAGTGGAGTGGCTGGGTCGTATGGTAATTCCATTTTTAGTTTTTAAAGAAACCTCCATCCTGTTCTCCATAGTGGCTGTATCAATTTACTTTCCCTCCAAAGTGCAAGAGGGTTCCCTTTTCTCCACACTCTCTCCAGCATTTACTGTTTGTAGATTTTCTGATGATGCCCATTCTAACCGGTATGAGTTGATACCTCGTTGTCGTTTTGATTTGCATTTCTCTAATAATTAGTGATGTTGAGCAGCTTTTCATGTGCCTCTTGGCCATCCATATGTCGTCTTTGGAGAAATGCCTATTTAGGTCTTCTGCCCATTTTTTTGATTGGGTTGTTTGTTTTCTTTGATATTGAGCTGCATGAACTGTTTATATATTTTGGAGATTAATCCTTTGTCTGTTGATTCATTTGCAAATATTTTCTCCCATTCTGATGGTTGTGTTTTCATCTTGCTTAGAGTTTCCTTTGCTGTGCAGAAGCTTTTAAGTTTCTTTTTATTTCCATTACTCTAGGCGTTGGAAGATACATTAACTGTTTAGAAAAATTATTTATACTACTAAAAACTTTTTATCAGGAAAGCCTATTTGGAGTGGATTCAGAGAAGATGGGAGAAGTGGATAGTGATTCTAAACATATATTTTGAAACTTTTGCTGGAAAAAATAGTAGAGAAATAGAGATGTTGCCAAAAGGGATGAAGAGTCAATTTATTTTTTTTCAAAGATGAAAGATATTATAGCCAGATACATTAACTTTTAAGTCACCTTAGGTATATAACATCTTGGTACATTTGGTAAGAGTGCTTCCATTATTTACCTAATCTACCATTTCTAGGTTTTTGTAAATAACGTACTTTTATAGACTGATTATATTATTGAATAGTCTCCCTGATTCTCCTAATTCAACTCTTCACAATATATCATTTGCATCAAAAATATAACTCATAATTGCTGAACATAGGCACTAAAGTCATTCAATCAATATGATACCAGTAATTGAAAACTGACATCAATATTGAAAATACTTGATTTTCTCTTTACATCTACATTGTATAAGCTCCAGCCATACAGAAATTATTTCTGTTACTTAACATTTGCCATTTTCTCTCCTCTCTCCGGTCTTTTATATGTGCTGTTACCATTCTTCTCACTCACTATTCAGGATCAAAATGCCTCACTGAATGATAAGTTCCCTGAAAAATCAAGATTCTGCTTATTCATCATTACCTTTGTTTCTCTAGTAGGTGATATAGCACCTGGCACATTTTAGTCACTCAATAAATACTTGTAAGTGACTATCTGAGTGTCAACAAATTAATATCTTAATAATTGTATGAATATTTTAATCATTTAACTGGCATATTATTTTTAGATGATGAAAACATACCTTAATGGAATCTTCAGTTAGTAATTTCTATAATCATAGTGTGATGGTGAGTAGGGGAAACATTATTAATCAAATATTACAGACTAGAAAGGAAGGCAAAAATTAAGTCACTTGATTAGGATCTCAGCATGGGTATGTGGTAGAGAGAAATCCGAATAGAGTCTTTTAACTCTTTACCCAGTTTTCAGTCTAACTCATACCCTATTCATTCTTTTCTACTACCCTGTACTATCATCCCGCCTCTGACTTCTGTAGGAAAGCCTAACTTTCTTCCCCTTGCCAGATATTCTTCTTCCTTGATTGTAATTCAGGGCTCCATATACCACATATTCTGGCAAATCCTGTCCTCTGGGATTCTAGAAACAATTTTTTTTAATGCCAGTACCTAAAGGCATTATACATATAAATGAATGTTCCTTCCATTTGTGGACATTGCAAGCTCCGTAATAAGTCACCAGGAGGTTTGTTGAATGCCAACATTTGCCAATTATATCATGAATGTTTATGCATTAGGATAGCGCTTTGATTTTTTTTATGTGGTTTGTTTTCAGCTTACAAATCATCTATTTTGAAAGCTTTGGAAAAAGGAAAAAGCTCATCTAGTATTTTCCTTCTCAGAAAAAAAATATAGTCTTGCTTTGAGGGAAAAATTATGTTATACTATTTTTAATTTTATTGTACCGATTAGGAGTAAAGAGTTCACTTAGCGTTATCACATGGATCTATAATTTTTTCCATGTATAACATTTAATTAAAAGGTGCTTTAAAAATAAATAACTTGTATATTTGAAAATATATTGACTAATAATGTCTTTCAAACTATTAAAACAAATCACAAATACATTTTAATATTTATTCTTTCATCTTATTTTTGTTAGTCAATCAATTCTCTCGAGACTCTACTTAACAAAAAATATAAAAAAGTATAAACTGTCATAAAATTCACTTGAAATAGAGATTTTATTAAATTAAAAATATATTATGAGTAGCACATATTAAATTCATTAGATACAAAACTATACAAATAGGTGCAATAAAATTTTAAAACTTTTGTTTATTTTATTGATTGGGATCATTCCACATATACTAGCTGAATGCACATATATAACTTAATATCTAAATTAATCTTACAATATTTCAAAGCATGATATCTGGTCATTTTCTTATCAGCAGGAAATTTCTATATAATATAATGGCCCATGGAACTAATTCAGAAACCTAGATTAATTCAGGAGAAACAAAATAGTTAGGCTGTTTATTATTTGCTCCTATTGTTTCAGTAGCTCTTCCTCTCAAAAATTCTAACTTTTATCTATATTCAGTTAAAGGATTATTTATCCTTTATTGACTATAATCTTTACAGTAAGAAATACATCATGATGTTAGAGTCTATTCTGACTTAAAATATTTTATAATATATTTGCTGAATGTTGCAAGTGTTCAGAAATTGTTTCCCATTATGCTTTAAATCCTCCACTATATCTCTCCCTTTCTTTATTTAAAGATCTCAACATTACTTGACCAACCAGTACGGTGGGGTGTCCAGTGAATTGGCATCATGTAACTCCATGATTATAGGCTTTTATACCATTATAGCTAGTGATCATATTATTCAGTACTTTGAAAATTTTGGAAGCTAAGCCAACAAATCTTTGTAAAATGGACAGTAACACATCTGAGTAATTCCTTCAAGGTAGTGGGTTTGAGTAGGACTCTTTGAAGTTGGTTTATTGTTATTATTGTTGAATTGATCCTTATAAGAATAAACTTACTGTTTATGAACAGTAATCATGAGTAGCAGGCAGAAGCTCTGTAAGTATATTATGTTTCTTGACTCTTCTACTTTGATTACTTTGGTGACTATGCCATCAAACATCTTTTAATGTGAATCCCTGGTGTGCTTTATCCTTGCAGAATATTTTTACAGTAGAAGTAAGTGTTTTATCTTTTATGTTGAGATAAACTCAAAAGCTTTATTAGTCTTTGCTTGTGACTTACTTGCAGGATTTATTTAACAGTTTCATTCATTAAAGATATAGGGTTAAATAACGGTTTGGGTCTCGTGTTATATCTGTAGAGAACTCCAGGTAGTAAATATAATTTGATAATAGACAAAATTCTCCATAGGAGATGGATCAAAAGAACATCAATGTGATATTGGTTAGAAACATTTTTATTAGAGTTACAAATCTGAAAGTCATTTATAAATGCCTTTTCATTGTATTTTCTCCACCCTCCCCCCCCCTTTTTTTTGAAAATTAAGGAAAAAGGAATCTACTTCTTATGAGTGTCCTACAGATCTATAACAAATGTAACAGTTCTGGTTTTAAGTTCCTTTACAGATGTATCTAAAAGTAATCTCCTAAAAAATTAAATGTCACCTATGATTTTGCTTTAAAAATAGTAAAGTGTGCTGGGATCATTTTATATTCTAATTCATAGGAATCTTGTGTGTCACTTCAGGATGAGTTCAGAATTCATAACTACTGAAGATATTAAAATATAACAAAAATTATAACTCAGAGATAACTAATTCTTCAGGAAAGACAATATGCTGGTTAGATCGAGAAGGGAAAGAGACACACAGCTAAAAACACATGTGATTAAGGTATGAAAATATGGAGATGTAGTTAAATTCTTTTTCAGAGACTAAAAAATTGAGGTCAAGAAACATAAGGAGCTTGATTGGTAGGAGAATGATTCGGCTGCAGACTTCACAAAAAGATGGTATTGTGTTTTGCTCCATGGAAGTTAATGTGAATATCCATATTACTCAGAAAGCTGCCAAATCTTGATTTATTTATTCTCTGTTTATTCTCATTTACTATAATCAATTTGGCTCCTCCCCAATGATTTGTAATAGAGAAGGAGAGAAGCACTCTTTGGATAAGAAGTTGATGGCAAAAACCATAAGTCATTTTTAGAGGACAGATTTTTTAGAAAAATAACCATTGAGATATAGTACATATACCATAAATTCCATCCATTTAAAGTATACAATTCAATGGATTTTAGTATATTCACAAAATTGATCAGCCATCAACCATCACCAAAATGGATTTTAGAACATTTTTATCACCCCAAGAAGAAACCTCACAACCTTTACCCATCAACTCCAATACCCCATTCTCCCAAGCCCTAGGAAAATACTTGCATACTTTCTTCCTCTATAAAGTTGCATGCTTTGGACATTTCATATAAATGAAATTATACACTATGTGATATTTTTTTGTGACTGACTTATTTCACTTAGCATATTTTGATGTTCATCCATGTTGTAGCATGTATTAGTAATTCATTCCTTTGAATGGATGTATAATACCCCATTGTATGGATACACCACTTTTATCCATTTAAACAGTTAATAGACATTTGGATTGTTTCCACCTTTTGGCTATTATGGATAATGCTGCAGTGGACATTCATTGAATAAGTTTTTGTGTGAGTTTATGTTCTCATTTCTCTTGGGTATATACTTAGAAATGGAATGGCTGGATCATATTGAATTTCTGTGTAATTATTTTATTGGAGTATAATTGCTTTACAATGTTGTGTTCGTTTCTGCTGTACAGCAATGTGAATCAGTCATATGTATATATATATATATATATATATATATATATACCCTCTTCCTTGGCTTTTCTTCCCATTTAGGTCACCACAGAACATTGAATAGAGTTCCCTGTGCTAGATAGTCTGTTCTCATTAGTTATCTATTTTATACATAGTGTATATATATATATATGTGTGTGTGTGTGTGTGTGTGTGTGTGTGAGTCCAATCTTCCAAGCCATTCCACCCCCCCCTTCCCACTTTGGTATCCATATATTTGTTTTCTGCGTCTGTAACAAATATTGTATATTAATGCATACATGTGGAATCTGTGTAATTTCTTAAGAAACTTCCAGATGTATTTCCAAAGTGGCTGCATTAGTTATATTCCTGCCAGGAATTTCTCCACAACCTTGCCAATATTTGTTATTATCTGTCTTTTAATTATTGCCATTTTTGTAGGTATCAGGCAGTATCTCATTTTTTTTAGTTGCGGTAAAACCAGTATATAACATTATGTTAATTTCAGGTATACAACATAGTAAATTGATATTTGTATACACTACAAAGTGATCACCACAATAAAACAAGCTACCATCTGTCATCTTACAACTGACTCTCCTCACCCAGTTTGGCAATCTCCCAACTCTCTTCCCCTCTAGTAATCACAAATGTGTCCTCTATATCTATGAGTTGTTTTATGAATTATGTTTTATTTGTTAATTTGTTTTGTTTTTAGATTCCACATACAAGTGAAATCATAAGGTATTTGTCTTTCTCTATCTGACTTATTTCACTTAGCATAATACCCTCAAGGTCCATCCATATTGTTGTAAATGGTAAGATTTCCTTCCTTTATACAGCAATGTAATATTCCATTGTATATGTGTGTGTGTGTGTATTTATATCACAACATTTATCCATTTATCTGTTGACGGCCACATAGGTTGTTTCCATATGTTGGCTATTGTAAATAATGCTGCAATGAATGTTGAGGTGCATACATCTTTTCGAATTAGTGGTTTTGTATTTTTTAAGTAAATATGCAGAAGTGGAATAGCTAGATCATGTGGTAGTTTTATTTTAATTTCTTGAGGAATCTCCATTGTTTCCATAGTGGCTGTACCAATTTCCGTTCCCACCAACAGTGCATGAAGTTTCCCTTTTCACATATCTTTACCAAGAATGGTTATTTTTTGACTTTGGTAATAGCCATTCTAACAGGTCTAGGGTGGTAGCTCATTATGATTTTGATTTGCAGTACCTTAATAATTAGCTTTGTTGAAAATATTTGCATGTAAATGTTGGACATCTGTATGTCTTATTTGGAAAATTGTCTATTAAGAATCACTGTCCATTTTTTATTTGTTTTTTTTCCTATTGAGTTTTTTGAGTTCTTTATATTTTTCAGATATTAAACCCTTAATGGATATATAATTTGTAAATATTTTCTCCCCTTAAGTAGGTTACCTTTTCATTTTGCTGATGGTTTCCTTAACTATGCAGAAGCTTTTTAGTTTGATGTACTTTCACTTGTTTAGTTTTGCTTTTGTTGCCTTTATTTTTGAAGCCAAACCCAAAAACTCAATGCTGAATTAATGTTAAGGAGCTTATTGCCTATATTTTCTTCTAGGAGTTTTATGACTTCAAGATTACATTAAAGTTTATAACACACTTTAGTTAATCTTTGTGTATGATGTAAGATAGTGGTCTAGTTTCATTGTTTTGAATGTGGCTGACCAGTATTCCCAGCACAATTTATTGAAGACAGTGTCCATTCCCGATTGTATATTCTTTCCTCCTTTGTTGGAAATTAGTTGACCATATATACATGGGTATATTTCTGGGCTCTATATTCAGTTCCATTGATGTGTGTCTGTTTTTATGCCATTACCATACTGTTTTGACTACAATAGCTTTGTACTTTAGTTTGAAATCAAGGAGTGTGATACCTATAGCTTTGTTCTTCCTTATCAAGATTGCTTTGACTATTTGAGGCCTTTTTTGATTCCATACAAATTTTACGCTTATTTGTTCTTCTTCTGTGAAAAATGCCATTGGAATTTTTGTATGGATTGCATTGAATATATAAATTGCTTTGAATACTATGGATATTTAACAATAGTAATTCTTCCAATCCATGAGCATGAGATATCTTTTTATTTATTTGTGTCTTCTTTGATTTCTTTTATCATTGTCTTATAGTTTTCAGTCTACATGTTTTTCACCTCCTTCATAAAATTTATTTCTAGTTATTTTATTCTTTTTTATCAATTTTAACTGGGATTGTTTTGTAAATTTCTCTATCTGATCGTTCATTATTAATGTATAGAAATGCAAGAAATACTGTATATTGATTTTGTACTCTGCAACTTTACTGAATTCATTTATTAATTCTAACAGATTTTTTGTGAAGTTTTTAGGGTTTTTTACTGTATGGTATTATTTTATCTGCAAATAGTGACAATTTTACTTCTTCCTTTCTGATTTGAATGCCTTTTAGTTCTCTTTCTTGCCTAATTGCTCTTGCTAATACTTCTGATATGCTGAATAAAAGTGAGGAGAGTGGGTATCTTTGTTTTGTTGCTGATCTTAGAATGGCTTTAAGATTTTCTCTATTGAGCATAATGTTAGATGTGGGAATTTTTAATATGCGACTTTTATTATCTTGAGGTGCAGTCCCCTTTTCCCACTTTGGTAAGTTTTGCTGTCAATTTCCTCTTTCATAGTTGTTAGCATTTGCCTTATGTATTGAGGTGCTCCTATATTGGGTGCATATATATTTATAATTGTTATCTCCTCTTCTTGGGTTGATCCCTTGATCATTATGTAGTGTCCTTTCTTGTCTCTTGTAACATTTGTTATTTTAAAGTCTATTTTATCTGATATGAGTATCACTACTCCAGCTTTCTTTTGATTTCCATTTGCATGGAATAGCTTTTTCCATCCCCTCCCTTTCAGTCTGAATGTGTCCCCAGGTCTGAAGTGGGTCTCTTGTAGACAACATAGATATGGGTCTTGTTTTTGTATCCATTCAGCCAGTCTGTGACTTTTGGTTGGTGCATTTAGTCCATTTACATTCAAGGTAATTATTGACATGTATGTTCCTATTATCATTTTCTTAATTGTTTTGTTTTTGTTTTTGTAGGTCCTTTCCTTCTCTTGTGTTTCCCGCTTAGAGAAGTTCCTTTAGCCTTTGTTGTAGGGCTGTTTTGGTGGTGCTGAATTCTCTTAGCTGTTGGTTGTCTATAAAGCTTTTGATTTCTCTGTTGAATCTGAATGAGATCCTTGCTGGGTAGAGTATTCTTGGTTGTAGGTTCTTCCCTTTCATCACTTTAGATATATCATGCCACTCCCTTCTGGCTTGCAGAGTTTCTGCTGAGAAATCAGCTGTTACCCTTATGGGAGTTCCCTTGTATGTTATTTGTTGTTTTTCCCTTGTTGCTTTTAATAATTTTTCTCTGTCTTTAATTTTTGTCAATTTGACTACTATATGTCTTGGTGTGTTTCTCCTTGGGTGTATCCTGCCTGGGACTCTCTGCACTTCCTGGACGTGGGTGGCTGTTTCCTTTCCCATGTTAGGGAAATTTTCAACTATAATCTCTTCCAATATTTTCTTGGGTCCTTTCTCTCTCTCTTCTCCTTCTGGGACCCCTATAATGCTAATGTTGGTGCATTTAACGTTGTCCCAGAGGTCTCTTAAACTGTCTTCAGTTCTTTTCATTCTTTTTTCTTTATTCTTTTCCACATCAGTGGCTTTTACCATTCTGTCTTCCAGGTCACTTATTTTCCCTTCTGCCTCAGTTAAACTGCTATTGGTTCTTTCTAGTGTATTTTTCATTTTAGCTATTGTGTTGCTTATCTCTGTTTGTTTGTTCTTTAATTCTTCTAGGTCTTTGTTAAACTTTTCTTGCATCTTTTTGATCTTTGCATCCATTCTTCTTTCAAAGTCCTGGATCATCTTCACCATCATTATTCTGAATTCTTTTTCTGGAAGGGTGCCTATCTCCACTTCATTTAGTTGTTTTTCTGGGGTTTTATCTTGTCCCTTCATCTGGTACAAAGTCCGCTGCCTTTTCATTTTCTCTGTCTTTCTGTGGCTGTTGCTTTCAGTTCCACAGAATGAAATACTGCTGATACTGCTTGATACTGCTGGTTGCCCTCTTGTGGAGGAAGCTATCTATGAGGCTTGTGCTGTGCTTCCTGATGGGAGGGACTGATGGTGTGCAGGGCTGAGTTGGCAGAGCTCAGTAAACCTTTAATCCACTTGTCTGCCAATGGGTGGGGCTGCGTTTCCACCCTGTTGGTTGTTTGGCCTGAGGCCACCCAGCACTGGAGCTTACAGGCTCTTTGGCAAGGCTAATGGCAGACTTTGGACTCCAGGAGGGCTCAAGCCAATGAACACTTCCCAGAACCCCTGCCACCAATGTCCTTGTCCCTGCAGTGAGCCACAGCTGCTCCCCACTTCTGCAGGCAACCCTCCAATGCCAGCAGGTAGGTCTGGTTCTGTCTGCACTGGGGTCACTGCTCCTTCCCCCTGGGTCCTGGTGCACATGCTGCTTTTTGTGTGCCCTCCAAGAGTGGAGTCTCTGTTTCCCCCAGTCCTGTGGAGGTCCTGCAATCAAATCCCTCTGGCTTTCAAAGTCTGATTCTCTGGGAATTCCTCCTCCTGTTGTCGGACCCCCAGGTTGGGAAGCCTGATGTGGGGCTCAGAACCCTCACTCTAGTGGGTGGACTTCTGTGGTATAACTGTATTCTAGTTTGTGAGTCGCCCACCCAGTGGTTATGGGATTTGATTTTATCGGGATTGTGCCCCTCCTACCATCTTATTGTGGCTTCTCCTTTGTCTCTGGATGTGGGGTGTCTTTTTTTGGTGAGTTCCAGTGTCTTTCTGTCAATGATTGTTCAGCAGTTAATTGTAATTCCAGTGCTCTTGCAAGAGGGAGTGAGCACACGTCCTTCTACTCTGACATCTTGATCTGTCTCTTTGGTGAGTTTTTATCATAAATGAATGTTGAATTTTGTCAGAAACTTTTTCTGAATCTATTGAGATGATTATATGATTTTTATCCTTTATATTTTAATGTGGTGTAACATGTTGATTGATTTGTAGATATTACACTACCCTTGCATTCCTGAAATAAATCCCACTTGGTCATGGTATATGATTATTTTAATGTATTGTTGATTTTGATTTGCTAACATTTTGTTGAGTATTTTTGCATCTAATTTTATCAGGTATATTAGCCAATAATTTTCTTTTTTTGTGACATTTTTGTCTTGTTTTGGTATCAGGGTAATGTCCTTGTAAAATGAGATAGAAAGTTTTCCTTCTTCTTCAACTTTTTGGAGGTGTTTTAGAAGTATAGGTATTCAATCTTTGAATGTTATGCAGAATTCATCTGTGAACTCATCTGGTCCTAGGATTTTTGTTGGTTGGGAGGTTTTTGATTACTCTCAATCTCCTTACTGGCAGTGATCAGTCTATTCAAATTTCCTTTTTCTTCATGATTCTGTCTTGGAATTATATATGTTTCTAGATATTTATCCATTTCTTTTAGGTTTTCAAAGTTTTTGGTATATAATTGTTCATAGTAAACTCTTGCGTTTTGCATCTGTGGTATCATTTGTAACTTCTCCTCTTTCTTTTTATTTTATTTATTGCCCCTCTTTCTCTTGGTGAGTCTTACTAAAGTTTGTCAATTTTTTTTTCTCTTTGCTTAGAACCGGGTCTTAGTTTTAGTCATCTTTTCTATTGTTTTTTAGTCTCTCTTTCTTTTATTTTCACTTGCTATTTATGGGATGCAGCAAAAGCAGTTTTAAGAGGGAAGTTCATAGCAAAACAGACCTACCTTAAAAAAAAAGAAAAAAGAAAAAGCCTCAAATAAGCAATCTAACTTTACACATCAAAGAAGCTGAAAAAAGAACTAACAAAACCCAAATTTAGTAGAAGGAAGGAAGATAATGAAGATTATATTTCACATACAAGTGAAAAGCAATTACAATGTTAAATTTCCATTTAACAACTGCTTCTGCTGCATCCCATCAATTCTGGTATGTTGTGTCTTTATTTTCATTCACCTCAATATATTTTCTAATTACTGTTGTGATTTCTTCTTTCACCAATTGTTTAGAAATGTTGTTTTATTCCCACGTAATTTTGAATTTTCCAAATTTTGTTAAGATTTTAATTTCCAGTTTTATTCCATTTTCGATAGAAAATGTACTTTGTATGCTTTTAATAATTTTAAACTTGTTGAAGATTATTTAATGGCCTAGGATAAGGTCTATCCTGGAGAGTAATTTTTGTGCACTTGAGAAAAATTTGTACTTTGTTGTTGTTCAGTTGAATAGCCTAGAGATGTTCATTTGATTTAGTTATTATACAGTGTTGTTCAAATCTTCTATTTCCTTGTCAATCTTTTGCCTGTTTGTTATATTCATTATTTTTTTTTTCTTTTTATTTATTTTTTTTTGGGGGGTACACCAGGTTCAATCAACTGTTTTTATACACACATCTCCATATTCCCTCCCTTCCTTGACGCCCCCTCTCTAGTCCCCCCCACCCTCCCTGCCCCAGTCCTCTAAGGCATCTTCCATCCTCGAGTTGGACTCCCTTTGTTATACAACAACTTCCCACTATCTATTTTACAGTTGGTAGTATATATATGTCTGTGCTACTCTCTCGCTTCTTCTCAGTTTCCCCTTCACCCCCTGCCCCCTCCCATACCTCGAGTTCTCCAGTCCATTCTCTGTATCTGCTTCCTTCTTCTTGTCACTGAGTTCATCAGTACCATTTTTAGATTCCGTATATGTGAGTTAGCGTACAATATTTGTCCTTCTCTTTCTGACTTACTTCACTATGTATGACAGATTGTAGTTCTATCCACCTCATGACATATAGCTCCATCTCATCCCTTTTTATAGCTGAGTAATATTCCATTGTATATATATGCCACATCTTCTGTATCCATTCATTTGTTGATGGGCATTTAGGTTGCTTCCATGTCCTGCCTATTGTAAAGAGTGCTGCAATAAACATTATGGTACACGTTTCTTTTGGGATTATGGTATTCTTTGGGTATATGCCCAGTAGTGGGATGACTGGATCATATGGTAGTTCTATTTGTAGTTTTTTAAGGAACCTCCAAATTGTTTTCCATAGTGGCTGTACCAACTTACAGTCCCACCAACAGTGCAGGACAGTTCCCTTTTCTCCACACCCTCTCCAACATTTGTGATTTCCAGGCTTTGTGATGATGGCCATTCTGACTGGTGTGAGGTGATACCTCATTGTGGCTTTGACTTGCATTTCTCTGATGATTAGTGATGTTGAGCATCTTTTCATGTGTTTGTTGGCCATCTGTATGTCTTCTTTGGAGAAATGTCTATTTAGGTCTTCTGCCCATTTGTGGATTGGGTTATTTGCTTTTTTGGTATGAAGCTGCATGAGCTGCTTGTATATTTTGGAGGTTAATCCTTTGTCCGTTGTTTCATAGGCAATTATTTTTTCCCATTCTGAGGGTTGCCTTTTAGTCTTGTTAATGGTTTCTTTCGCTGTGCAAAAGCTTTTAAGTTTCATGAGGTCCCATTCGTTTATTCTTGATTTTATTTCCATGATTCTAGGAGGTGGGTCAAAAAGGATGTTGCTTTGATGGATGTCAAAGAGTGTTCTGCCTATGTTTTCCTCTAGGAGTTTGATAGTGTCTGGCCTTACATGTAGGTCTTTCATCCATTTGGAGTTTATTTTTGTGTATGGTGTTAGGAAGTGTTCTAATTTCATTCTTTTACATGTTGCTGTCCAATTTTCCCAGCACCACTTGTTGAAGAGGCTGTCTTTTTTCCATTGTATACTCGTGCCTCCTTTGTCAAAGATAAGGTGCCCATATGTGTTTGGGCTTACTTCTGAGTTCTCTATTCTATTCCATTGATCTTCCTTTCTATTTTTGTGCCAGTACCATACTGTCTTGATCACTATGGCCTTGTAGTAGAGTTTGAAGTCAGGAAGCCTGATTCCACCAACTCCATTTTTCCTTCTCAAGATTGCTTTGGCTATTCGGGGTCTTTTGCGTTTCCATACAAATCATAAGATTTCTTGCTCTAGTTCTGTGAAAAATACCATTGGTAATTTGATCGGGATTGCATTGAATCTGTAAAATGCTTTGGGTAGTACAGTCATTTTCACGATGTTGATTCTTCCAATCCAGGAACATGGTATGTCCCTCCATCTGTTTGTGTCGTCTTTGATTTCTTTCATCAATGTCTTAAAGTTTTCTGCATACAGATCTTTTGCCTCCTTAGGCAGGTTTATTCCTAGGTATTTTATTCTTTTTGTTGCAATGGTGAATGGGAGAGTTTCCTTAATTTCTCTTTCTGCTCTTCCGTTGTTAGTGTATAGGAATGCAAGAGATTTCTGTGCATTCATTTTGTATCCTGGTACTTTACTAAACTCATCAATGAGTGCTAGCACTTTTCTGGTAGAGTCTTTAGGGTTTTCTATGTATAATATCATGTCATCTGCAAAGAGTGACAATTTTACTTCTTCTTTTCCAATTTGGATTCCTTTAATTTCTTTTTCTTCTCTGATTGCTGTGGCTAACACTTCCAAAACTATGTTGAATAACAGTGGTGAGAGTGGACACCCTTGTCTTGTTCCTGTTCTTAGAGGGAATTCTTCCAGTTTTTCTCCATTGAGAACAATGTTGGCTTTTGCTTTGTCATATATGGCTTTTATTATGTTGAGGTAATGTCCTTCTATGCCCATTTTCTGGAGAGCTTTTATCATAAATGGATGTTGAACTTTGTCAAAAGCTTTTTCTGCATCTATTGAAATGATCATATGGTTTATATCCTTCAATTTGTTGATATGATGTATCATGTTGATTGATTTGCGTATATTGAAGAATCCTTGCATCCCAGGGATAAACCCCACTTGATCGTGGTGTATGATTTTTTTCATGTGCTGTTGGAGTCTGTTAGCTAGTATTTTGTTGAGGATTTTTGCATCTCTATTCATCAGTGATATTGGTCTATAGTTTTCTTTTTTTGTGACATCTTTGACTGGTTTTGGTATCAGGGTGATGGTAGCCTCGTAGAATGAGTTTGGGAGTGCTCTGCCTTCTGCAATATTTTGGAAGAGTTTGAGAAGGATAGGTGTTAACTCTTCTCGAAATGTTTGATAGAATTCGCCTGTGAATCCATCTGGTCCTGGGCTTTTGTGTGTTGGGAGATTTTTAATCACTGCCTCAATTTCTGTACTTGTGATTGGTCTGTTCATGGTTTCTATTTCTTCCTGGTTCAGTCTTGGAAGTTTGTATTTTTCTAAGAATGTATCCATTTCTTCCAGGTTATCCAATTGATTGGCATATAGTTGCTTGTAGTAGTCTCTCATGATCTTTTGTATTTCTGAGGTGTCCGTTGTGACTTCTCCTTTTTCATTTCTAATTCTGTTGATTTGCATCTTCTCCCTTTTTTTCTTGATGAGTCTGGCTAATGGTTTATCAATTTTGTTAATCTTCTCAAAGAACCAGCTTTTAGTTTTATTTATTTTTCTTATGGTTTCTTTCCTTTCTTTTTCATTTATTTCTGCTCTGATCTTTATGATTTCTTTCCTTCTGCTCCCTTTGGGGTTTCTTTGTTCTTCTTTCTCTAGTTGTTTGAGGTGTCAGGTTAGGTTGTTTATTCGATCATTTTCTTGTTTCTTAAGGTAGGACTGTATTGCTATAAACTTCCCTCTTAGAACTGCTTTTGCTGCGTCCCATAGGTTTTGGGTTGTTGTGTTTTCGTTGTCATTTGTTTCTAGATATTTTTTGATTTCCTCTTTGATTTCTGTAGTGATTCCTTGGTTGTTTAGGAGTGAATTGTTTAGCCTCCATGTGTTTGTATTTTTTGCAGTTTTTTTTCCTGTAATTGATATCTTGTCTCATGGCGTTGTGGTCTGAGAAGATGCTTGATATGATTTCAATTTTCTTGAATTTGCTGAGGTTTGATTTGTGACCCAAGATGTGATCTATCCTGGAGAATGTTCCGTGTGCACTTGAGAAGAAAGTGTAGTCTGTCTTTTTTGGATGGAATGTCCTATAAATATCAATTCAGTCGAGATGGTCTAATGTGTCATTTAAAGCTTGTGTGTCTTTATTTATTTTCTGTTTGGATGATCTGTCCATTGATGTAAGTGGGGTGTTCAAGTCTCCCACTATTATTGTGTTCCTGTCGATGTCCCCTTTTATAGCTGTTAGCATTTGCCTTATGTATTGAGGTGCTCCTATATTGGGGGCATAGATATTTACCATTGTGATATGTTCTTCTTGGATGGATCCCTTGATCATTATGTAGTGCCCTTCCTTGTCTCTTTTAATAGTCTTTACTTTCAAGTCTAATGTGTCTGATATGAGTATTGCTACTCCAGCTTTCTTTTGACTTCCATTTGCATGGAATATCTTTTTCCATCCCTTTACTTTCAGTCTATATGTATCCCTTGGTCTGAAGTTGGTTTCTTGTAGGCAGCATATAGAAGGGTCTTGTTTTTGTATCCATTCAGCCAGTCTGTGTCTTTTGGTTGGAGCATTTAATCCATTTACATTTAAAGTGATTATTGACATGTGTGTTCCAATTACCATTTTCTTAATTGTTTTGGGTTTGTATTTGTAGGTCTTTTCCTTTTCTTGTGTTTCCTACTTAGAGAAGTTCCTTTAGCACTTGTTGTAAGGCTGGTTTGGTGGTGCTGAATTCTCTTAACTTGTGCTTGTCTGGAAAGCTTTTGATTTCTCCCTCAAATCTGAATGAGATTCTTGCTGGGTAGAGTATTCTTGGCTGTAGGTTTCTCTCTTTCAGGACTTTCAGTATATCCTGCCATTCCCTTCTGGCCTGCAGAGTTTCTGTAGAAAGGTCAGCTGTTATCCTGATGGGTTTTCCCTTATATGTTTTTTGTTGCTTTTCTCTTGCTGCTTTTAATATTTTTTCTTTGTGTTTAATTGTCGTTAGTTTGATTAATATGTGTCTTGGTGTATTTCTCCTTGGGTTTATTCTGTATGGGACTCTCTGTGCTTCTTGGACTTGGTGAATTATTTCCTTTCCCATGTTGGGGAAGTTTTCCACTATAACCTCTTCAAATATTTTCTCAGACCCTTTCTTGTTTTCTTCTTCTTCTGGGATGCCTATAATTCGAATGTTGGTACGTTTAAGGTTATCACTGAGGTCTCTGAGGCTGTCTTCTATTCTTTTTATTCTTTTTTCTTTTTCCTGCTCTGTGGCATTTATTTCCCCCATTCTATCTTCCAACTCACTTATTCGTTCTTCTGCCTCAGTCATTCTGCTGGTTATAGCATCTAGAGTATTTTTAATTTTGGTTATTTTGTTATCCATTGCTGTTTGTTTTTCTGAGTTCTTATGAACTGTTTCTTGTACTTTCTCTATTTTGTTATCGAGATTTTGTATCATTTTTACTATCATTACTCTAAATTCTTTTTCAGGCATTTGTCCTATTTCCTCCTCATTTATTTGGTCTTGGGGGTTTTTTTCCTGCTCCTTTGCCTGCATGGGGTTTCTTTGTTTCCTCATGGTTGTCCAAGCTTTTTGGGTTGCTTGTCCTGGTGATAGAGGTGTTTATAGAAGACTGTCCAAGCCTCAGACTAATGTCCAAGTATTGGATTAAACGAATATTCAGTCTAGGAAACACATACATGTATAAGACACACAATTACTGACTCCATTAGGACATAAGGCTCTAGAAAGACCTGATAGAACCCCAGTGTGCTATCAGATATTCAAAGAGAAACCCAGCAGAAATTGACAACTGAAACAGAACAAATCAGAGACAAAAGCAAAAGCAAACAAACAACAAATAACACCCTACACATACAAACATCAATCCAGGGAGATTTTGTAAGCTAGGATCAAATATAGAAATGAGCTGGAGTACCACCAGAGAGAATGGAGATTCTCCGAATGTAATTAGACAACTGTACTAAGAACTAAGATAAAGACAAAAGCCTAATATTAATACCAAGGCAGTGCATCATCTGGAGAATAGAGCAAGGAGTCTGAGCAGACCGATAGTGTTGCTTATAAGTATGTTAAGATAAAATACACTTAAAATGGCTGGAAGAAAGGGGAACAGAAGAGTGTAATGTGGTTGGAAATATGCAAAGAAAAAGAAAGGAATAGAAGTGTATAAAAGAAAGGGATGAAAGGAAAGTATGAAAGATATTTTGTCCGTACTACCAAAAACTTAGCTAGATATAGAAGTATATAAAAAGGCAAAAAAAAAAAAAAAGAATAAAAAATATCCTTAAGAAATTATGTTGTAAAACTTGTAGATCCCTTAGGGCTAAGATCGTATTTAATAAATCAAAAAAAATAATAAAATTAAAAAAAAAAAAAAAAGAGAGAGAGAGAAAGAAAAAAAGAAAAAATCCAGAACTGATCCCAGAATGGACCAGTTCAATAGGTATTGATACTACTATTTCTGTTTCCTTAGCGTCTCAGCTGTAAGTGTCCTTCTCCTTGCCTTGGGTTTTTTTTTTGCGTTATTCTGTGACCAGCAGAGGTTCCTTTATTGTTCGTCTGTAAGCCTCGGTGTGTGGGGAGGGAGAGGGTACAATAGTGGCTCCTTCTCCTGGGAGTGAGTGAGCAGTGGCGCACTGTTGTTTCAGTCAGGCTTGGAGGTGCCTGTTGCAGAGGGCGCTGGTGGCTCAGGCGTATACAGAAAGTCTTAGAGTTGGGCCTCTCTCGGGGTTTTTTCTTTTTGATGCTGGTTTTTTTTTTCTCTCGGCAGCCTCCCTGCTGCTGGCATTGCAGGGGGTTTTAATCTAGCCCCGCCCGAGTGCCTGAGGGTGCTTGTTATCCCTGAGCACCTTAGGTGGCCCGCAGGGCGTCTCTCCACTGCCTGTTGCAGAGGCACCGAAAGAGAGGGAGAGGCTATGCGCGTGGCTCCTCCCCCCCGCCCGTGAGCCTGCAGCCTCCAGCCGCCATCATGGCCTGGCAGCTCTCAGGGACCGGCACTCCTCTCCGCGGACCTCCTCCCTCCTGTCCTCTCGGTCCGTCACCCTACCGGCAACAGTGTTTCTCACCCTGAACCAGCTCTGCAGTTCCCACGCTCCCGCTCCTGGACCCTCGGTACAGCCGCAGATCGATGTCTTGGTCCGGGAACGCTGAGCTGCGCTGCGGACCCTCCATATGTTTCTCACTCCCTCCCGTCTGCCACAGCTCCACCGCTTCACCCTCTTTGAGCCCTCGTAGATGCCTCCCTACCGGCTATGTCGGGCTCCCCGCAGCCCTTTCTGGTGTCCGAGGCCGTCTGCTGGTGTTCAGCTGGTTCTCTGTGGGAATGACTGCGTCCTTCCGTGCATTCCCAATGCATCTGTGGAGAGGGATGCACTCCACGTCTCTCTACTTCGCCGCCATCTTTTTCTCCCTGTTATATTCATTATTAAAACTGGTGTATTCAAATCTTTGTTATTGTTGAATTATTTCCTTCTCTCTCTTTTTTTTAAAGCTCTTTACTGGAATATAATTGCTATACACCCTTGTGCAAGATTTTTAGGTACACCAAAGTGAATCAGCTGTATTTATACATATATCCCCATATCTCCTTCCTCCTGTGACTCCCTCCCATCCTCCCTATCCGGGCCCTCTAAGTCATCACCCATCATCGAGCTTATCTCCCTATGTTATGCAGCAAGTTCCCACTAGCTATCTGTTTTACATTTGGTAGTGTATATATGTCAGTGCTACTCTCTAAGTTCATCCCAGCTTCCCCTTCGCCCTCCCAACCCTGTGTCCTCAAGTCTGTTCTCTACATCTCTCTTTAATTTTGTCAGCTTTTATTTCACGTCTCACTGAACTGTTGTTAAGTGTATATATGTACTTATATTTTTTATATCTAATAGATTTACACTTTTACCATTGTATAATGTCCATCTTTATCTCTAGTAACATGTTTTATTTATTTTTCTAATATGTATTTATTTATTTGGTTGTGCCAGGTCTTAGTTGTTGCATGAGGCCTCCTTAGTTGTGGCATATGAACTCTTAGTTGTGGCATGCATTTGGGATCTAGTTCCCTGAGCGGGCATTGAACCCGGGCACCCTGCATTGGGAGCACAGAGTCTTAACCACTGTGCCAACAGGGAAGTCCCCCCAGTAACATGTTTTAAACACTATTTTTTGATAATAGCCCCTCCGACTATCTTATGATGCTGTTTGCATAATATACTTTTTACATTTTTACTTTCAAAGTATTTGTATATTTGAGGGTAAAGTGTATCTCCTGTAGATAGCATACATTTGGATTCTTTTTTTAATCCACCAATTGTCTGTAATTGGATTGAATTTTTTATTAATTCTTGTTTAATCTTACTGTTGACATAGTTGGATTTATATTTTACATTAACTTTGTTTTTATGTTTCAATACATTTTTTGTTCCTCTACTCTGCTTTTAGTGCTTCTTCTTGCATTAAGATTTTATTTTGTCATATTTTTGTTCCTTTGGTCATTATGTAACTAAATTTTTTTTTAGAGTTAATTTCTCATTGTCTTCTCTAGGATTTACAACATATATGTCTTAAGGTATCAGAATCTACTTCAGATTCATACTAACCTAATTTCATTGAGATTTAGAAATGCTGGTCATATAGTACTTTACACCTCTATCTTGCATTATTGTTATATATATTGCATGCATGTATTGTAAGACCCCAAATTACATTGTTTTATGATTATTTTATAAAAATCTATATGTATTAAAGAAGCTAAGTGAATAAATGGAATCAAATTTGTATTTAGAGAGTTTTTTATATTTATCTCTTATCAATTCTAGTTCATATTATGGGTTATTATGGGTTCAATTTACTATTTGGTATCACTTGTTTAATACAACTTAGCTCTCACATCTTTTGTGTTATTGTAAAATATATTACATCCTATATGTTGTACACCCAGACACATACACATAGTTTCATATAACTGCTTTTTAATCAGTCAGGAGAAGAAATGGGAATACCTATACATTTTTTCTATAATTTCTGATTACATAATTATTTTGCTAGTGCTCTTTATTTTATTATGTGGATTTGAATTACCATCTGGGATTGCTTGATTTCAGACTGAAGAATTTCCTTTAGTATTTGTTTTAAGGCATGTCTACTAGGAAAGGATACTGTTTTTACTTATCTTGGAATGTCATATCTCACCTTACCATTGGAAAGTTGATTTTTCTGGATAAAAGTTTCCTGGTTGACAGCTTTTTCCCCTTTTTGTTGCCTTTTGACTATATCATCCCATTGTCTTCTGGCATCTGTTTATTTCTAATTAGAAGTCAGCTTTTAATCTTATTGAGGTTTTTCTTGTATATATTTTCTTTTCTTCCTTTCCTCATTTCTTCTGTTTTCTCTTTGGATTTTAGTTTTTTCTCTATGATGTGTCTGAGTGTAGATCTTAATCTCATATTTAAACAGGGTAGAGTTCATTTGACTTCTTAGATGTATAGATAAATATTTTTCAGAAAATTTGGAAAGTTTTCAGCCATATTTCTTTGAGTATTTTTTCTACTCCATTCTTCCTCTCTTCTCATTTTGGCACTCCCAATTATGTATAAGTTGGTTCATTTAAAAATGTACCATATTTCTCTGAGACTTTGTTAACTTTTCCTCTTTCTTTTTTACTGTTCCTAATACTACATATCTGTATTGAGCTATCTACATGTTTCCTGCCTCTTCTGCTAGTTCAAATCAACTCTTGGGCCCCCTTAGTGAATTTTTTTTCAGTTTGATTATTGTCCTATTCAGCTTCAGAAATCCAATTTGGTTCTTTTTTATAATTTCTATTTCTTCATTGATATGATCCATTTGATAAGAAATTGACATTATAGCCAACTTTACCTTTTTAACCATGGTTTTCTTTAGTTAATTTAACGTATTTTATATTGCTCCTCAGGGAATCAGCCTTGGGTATGTGCACACTCTATGGTCACTAGTGGTTGAGCAGAGCTTATTTTGACAGTCTTTTTTCCTTTATCTCTCTGTTAATCTATCTGACTCATTTGGTATTAAATCCAGCTGTTAGGCTGCATTGATTTACCTATTTTTTCCCAATAATTCCCTAGGGCATGCAGTGCTCCACAATCTCATCCAATAAACTTCAGGAAGGGGTAACTTTTTAAACCAGTTTTTGAGCTTTGTTTTAACCCCAGGAAAACTCTTTTCAGCTGGCTCTTTCCTGGTTTTCTCTGGTGAACTAGCTGGCTTTTTGTTTAGCTTGTTGCTATTAATTAGGAGAAGCTATATTTGAATGCCCTTAGACTTTAACATCCTTGCTTTCTTTTCAAATAAGGTCTGTTCCTTTGGGTAGTTATTTTGAGCTCTCTTTCTTGATGAACTTCCTCTACACCTGTGGGGAAAAACCTGAGCCACTACACTGGGAAAACAACAGGAATTTAGCCTCTAGTTTTCTTGAATTGCTTTTATTGGTGTAGAATCTCTGCCATAAAATTGAAGTGGTGGAGCATAATTGGAGTCCTAGTATTTCTCAGCCTGATGCACCTGGAGTAGAGCCTCCATTTGATGAATGATGGCTGGTTTGAGGAAGGTAGCCCCTGATCTTTTGGCTACACTCACCAAGAATTTAGCTGCTTCTACTAAGAGATGGAAGGTATTTGAAATGTGGAAGTTTGCCCATCCCAGTGAGATTTTGCACTGGATTATGCACTGAATGCTTAAGAAGTCTAATCTTCTTGGCAACACCCACTTTAGTAGAGCTTCTGTTAAGCCAAACTGGGGATTGGGAAAACTGAGACATGGATCATTGCTGAAATACCACAGACTCGACTTGATCTTAGAGAGTTTTAGTAGATTATCTTTAATAAATTTTTTTTTGTTCATTTGTTTGCTATGTGTACTTGTGACAATTCCCAGGGAATTTAAATGTTTTTTAAAAAAATAGATTTCCAGAGTTTTGCTTGTTTTACTGAGGATTGATTACATGGATCTTCTCACAATGCTATCCCAGGAGTACAACTAGAAATGACAAGATTTTAACATTATTAATCTTTATAAGTTTTATATCATCTTTGCTAGCTCTTAGGTTTTATACAGCACTGTGTATGTAGGTATTGAAATATAATTCTTGAGAATACTTATATTATTAGTTTCTCAAGTCAATATACTTTTTGCCATTATTTTCTTTAAGAAAATTCAAGATCCTTCACCACAAAAAAGAGAAAATTCAAGAATAAAATAATCAGATTGCCCCCCACAATTTTATCATTTGATTAAATAAACCCAAAAGATAAAATTGAGTATCCACTATATACAATTCTCAGTGTTATGCAGTGATTGTTAGAGTCATAAATTTTGATTTCTGCTATTGTGATGGTTAATTTTACATGTCAGTTTGACAAGCCTTGGGATACCAAGATTAAGCATTATTTCTGTGTGTGTTTGTGACAGTGTTTCTCGAAGAGATGAACATTTCATTCAGTGGACTCCGTAATGTAAATTGTACTCTATAATGTGGGAGGGCATCATCAATTCATTGAGGGCCTGAATAGGACAAAGGGCAAAGAAAGGAGGAATTTATTCATTTTTTTCCTGCCTTATTGTTTGAGCTGGGGCATCTTTTCACGTCTACTGCTGCTCTTTGACTGGTATTTATACAGTTGACTCTCTGAGTTCTCATACCTTCAGACTCAGACTGAATTAAACCACCAATGTTCCTGGGTCTCTAGCCTCCATAATCATGAGAGTCAATTCCTCATAACAAATCTCCTTTTATCTATGTATCTGTATCTATATATATTTAATTGTTTCTGCATCTCTGGAGTACCTTGACTAATACTGACTTTGGCACCAAGAGTGGTTCTAGAGGAACATAATTTTAAGGATGAGTTTTCTAAATTGGTTCTAGGATTTCTGGAATTGGCTCTCTAATATGATTGGTTTTAATTATGCTAATGTCTCTATTCCCAGTATTTTAAAAAGTGCTGAGAGTTCATGGTGTGAACTGTTTAATAGAGATACAAAAAATGTCTGCATTTGATACTCCTAATCAACCATTTATAAAAAGCAAGGAGATCGGTGATTCTGTATATGATATTCTTGAACATTTTTTGAAAATTAATGAATATAATGACATTGGTAGGTTGCTTCTAATTTCCCTGGACAAAATGGTGAGGTAAAGGGTAAGCTCAGGGATTCAAATTCCCAACTCAAGAGCCACATAAATGATCTAAGAGTTTTTAACTGTGCCCTGAAGTAGACCTTTATCTTCTGTAGCCTCAGGGCTGAAATTGATGAAAATCAAACATAGAATCTTGTATTGCAACTGGCTGAATGGCAATGCAATTTGAACTTCCAGTCTGCTAAGGTGTCTACTTTTAAATTGAGGATGTTGATTAGGAAAGAATGAGATCTTATATGGTGGAATGGAGACAAGTGGGAGGATCTTGTTGGAACCTGAGGCATTGAGCCCCTAAACTCTGATGAGAGTTCCTTATTGGAGAAGCGGTCTCCCCAACCCCAGTGGAATTAGCCTCCTCATCCCCAGCAGAAGTTGGCAACCTCATCTGCATCAGAAGTGGCCTCCCCACTCCCATTGACAGCAGCAGCCACACCCCAAGTGGTATCAGCTTCTCCCTCCAAAGTAGTACTAGCCTTTTCACCTCAATCTGGTAGGATTAACTTGGCATTGCATGAGAAATCTGTAATGGCCTCCCCTAAAGGAGTTGCCATGAAAGACTGCTGATTTTCCTCAGGACCCACCTCCACCTTCCCTTTTTGTTTCTACAGATATTAACCAGACTCAAATGCCATCAGGCCCCTAAAAGTGAGATCCTACCAGGTCTCTAAAGAGAGTCATGTAACCCATGAGATGGTACACTGCACTCTGAAAGAACTACTTGCATCTTCTAATTTATGCATGCAGAAATCTGGGGAATATTTTTGAGAACATACACTAAGAATGTGGGTAATATTGGAAGGAACATAAAGTTGGGTCCAGTAGAATTTGACATGAGGTCACTAACAAAAGGTTAGTGGCAGCTCATATACTTAGAAATGGCTCTAACAGTTTGATTGGTTAGCTGAAACATGAACCAAAAGGTAGCCCACTGTGAGCAAATTGGAAATCTAGACATGCCTTGGTTTAACATAGTAGAAGGGATTCAAAGGCTTAAGGAGGTTGAAATGTTAGAGTGGATTTGTCATTTAAGACCTACTTATCCACACCAAGAGGATCCAGACTATATACCTTTTGCCAACACTATGAGGAATAAATTTATAATTGGAACCCTGGTGTCCTTGAAGAGCTCTGAGTCCACTTTATTCTATAGGACAGACCTCACATTGCGAACCAAAGTCACTCAACTGGGAAACCTACATGCAATGAGAGAGTTCTTGGAATGGCATCAGCAAAATAGTGCCATAGGAATTTCTACCCCTTGTCCTCCCAGAAACATCAACTGAGCAACTAAGTACATGTTAATATACCATCACAAGAGAGAAGAATTACACTTGAAGGATTACAGAACCAGGATGAAAACCAGAAATAAGAAAAGACACACTGAGGATGGTAGGAAAGATATTTTCACATTACTTCCATCACTCCTCCTTCAAGCCTGGGCTGCCCAGCATAGAGACACATTCCCCATGAGAGGAGAGTAAAGTGAGCACCCAACTTTATCATGGACTACAGAGCCTGCCTATCCCAGTACCAGGTCAAATCTCACAACCCTAGGTCGCAGTAAGCTCCCTTCAAGCTCCTGGAAACTCAGGCCCCCAACTCACCCACTTGGCTTAATATAAAACAATGTAAGACTTAATGAAAAATTCCAAACTGTAAAACTACTAGAAGATAAAAAAGTCTGTACAGTAAAAGAAACAATCAGCAAGATAAAAAGGCATCCTATAGAATGAGAGAAAAATTTTGCAAATCATATATTTAATAAAAGGTTAATATCAAAAATATGTAGGGATCTCATACAACTCAATAGCAAAATAACAAGCAATATGATTTAAAAATGGGCAAGGGACCTGAAAAGACACTTTTTGAAAGAGTCATACAAATGGCCAACAGGTACATGAGAGGATGCTGAACATCACTAATCATCAGCAAAATGCAAATCAAAGCTACAATAAGATATCACCTCACACATTAGATTTCTGCTATTAAAAAGACAAGAGACAATAAGTGTTAGTGAGGTTTTAGAGAAAAGGGAACCCTTGTATACAATTGGTGGGAATGTAAACTGGTGCAGCCACTATGTAAAACACTATGGAGGTGTCTCAAAGAACTAAAAATAGAACTACCACATGATACAGAAATCCCACTTCTGAGTATATATCCAAATGAAATTAAATCACTATCTCGAAGAGATATCTTCACCCCATGTTCAATGCAGCATTATTCTCGGTAGCCATAATAAGGAAATAACCTGAGTGCCGTCAGTGGATGAATGGATAAGGAAAATGTATAATACACACACACACACACACACACACACACACGAATATTATTTAGCCAGAATAAAAAAAAGAAATTCTGTTATTTGCTCAACATGGATAGACCTTGAGGGTATTATGCTAAGTGAAATAAGTCAGACAGAGACAGACAAATAATATATGTTATCACTTATATTGGAATACTTAAAAAGATAAACTCAAAGAAACAGAGTAGACTGGTGGTTGCCAGGGACTATGGAGTGGGGAAAATTGGGAGATATTGGTCAAAGGGTACAAACTTCCAGCTATAAGATGCACAAGTTCTGGGGTGACTATAATTAATACTACTGAATTATATATTTGAAAGTTGTTAAGAAGGTAGATCTTTAAAGTTATCACCACTAAAAATGGCAATTATGTGAGGGGGTGAAGGGGTTAACTAACCTTATTTTTGTAATCATTTTGCAGTATATATGTATATTGAATCATCACATTGTACATCTTCAACTTACATATGTTATATATCAATAATATCTCAATAAATCTGGGGAAAAAACAAATAAATGCAAGTAGAGTAATTGGATCCTTGTGTGGCAGGAGCCAAGTGGTGGCACTCATCCTCCAAAAGCAAGTTGGGTGTGGATATTGTAACTGACAGCACAGGTAAAGCAGCAATCAGCATGATATGACTCTCAGAGATCTATTATATTGACTAATTGATCATAATGTTCTTAGAAGAGAAATTGATAGGAAGCCTACTTAATTCCTACTTCATTTGTATAGGCGTGTGAACAAAAATCTAATCTGAATTATAAAGACAGGAAGTCATGACCCCTTAATCAATTCCCATATTTGGGTCAGTTTACAGACCCAGAACCCCTTGAATGAAGGGGTGGCTATCTCCCCCTGAGGAAGTACACTGTTACGTTCCAGAAATTTTATGCTATTAATCTTTCTTCCATCCTTTTCCAAAGGGACTTACCGCCTTTTACCAGGGAAACTATATATAGGGGAAAAGGAAATAATCAAACTTCTGAGGGGCTATTGGAGACTGGCTCTGAACTGTCACTAAACCCAAAATTTAACCGTGGCCCATCACTGAAAGTAAGGGCTTATGGAGGTCAGATCAATAGAATTTTAGTTCAGGTCTGTCTCACAGTGGATTCAGTGAGTCCCTGAACCCCTCCTGTGGTTATTCCCCCACTTCCAGAATGTATAAATGGAATACTTATACTCAGCAGCTGGCAGGAACCCCCATATAGTTTCCCTGCTCTGTAGAATAAGGACTATCATAGGGGAAAAAGCCAAGTGGAAGCCACTAGAATTGTCTCTGCCTAGGAAAATAGTAAACCAGAAGCAATATTGCATTTCTAGAGGGATTGAAGAGATTAGTGCACCATCAAGAACTTGAAAGATCCAAGAGTGGTGATTTCTACCACATTTCTGTTCAACTTTCCTATTTGGCCTGTTTAGAAGACAGATGGATCTTGCAGAATGACAGTGGATTATTGTAAGCTTAACTACGTGGTTACTTCAATTGCAGCTGCTGGACCAGATGTGGTTTCATTGCTTGAGCAAATTAACACACCCCTGGTATTATGTGGCATGCATCTATTGATTTGGCAAATCCCTTTTTCTCCATCCCTCTCCATAAAGCCCTCCAAAAGCAGTTTGCATTCAGCTGTTAATACTAGCAATATACCTTCACTATCTTATTCAGGAGTATATCAATTCTCAAGCCCAATGTCATAATTTAGTTTAGAGATGGCTCTGCACAATATGCAGCTATCACTGAAACGTGGACAGCTGCAGCACTATAGACACTTTCTGGGAAGTCCTTGGACAGTGGTGAAGAGAAATCCCTTCAGTGGGCAGAACATTGAGCAGTGCACCTGATTGTTCACTTTGCTTGGAAGGAGAAATGACCAGATGTGAAATTATTCATGAGTTGTGGCCAGTGATTTGACTAGATGGTCAGGGATTTGGAGGAAACATGATTGGAAAATTGGTGGTAAGAAAATTTGGGAGAAGAGGTATGTGAATAGACCTCTCTGAAAAGGCAATAAACATAACGATTTTTGTATCCCATGGGAATGTTCACTAAAGGGTGACTTCAACAGAGGAGGATTTTAATCAGTGAATAGGATGACCTATACTGTGGTTATAAGTCAGCCTCTTTCCCTGGCCAGTCCTGTGATCACCCAATGGGCTGATCCATAAATTGACCATAGTGGCAGGAATGGAGGTTATGCATGAGCTCAACAACATGAACTACTCAACAAGGCTGACCTGCCTATGGCTACAACGGAGTACTCAGTCTGCCAGCAGCAGAGACCAATACTGATTCCCCAACAGGGCACCATTCCCTGGGGTATCAGCCAGTTACCTGGTAGCAGATTGGTCACATTGGATTACTTCCATCATGGATAGGATAGCATTTTGTTCTTACTGGAATAGATACTGTGGATATGGGTTTTCCTTCCATGAATACAATGCTTCTGCCAAAACTACCATGCATGGAATTACAGAATTCCATACAATATTGCTTCTGATCAGGGAACTCACATCACAGCAAAAGAAGTACAGTAATGGATCCATATTCATGAAATTTAATGACCATTCTGGGTTCCCTACAATCCTGAAGGAGCTAACTTGATAAAATGGTGTAACAGACTTTTAAAGACTCAGTTACAGTGCCAGCAAGGTGGCAACACCATGCAGTACTGGGACAAAGTTCTCCAGAAGGCTATATATGCACTGAATCAGTATCCAATATATGGGGCCATTTCTCTAAATAGCCAGGGTTCATGGGTTCAGAAATCAAAGGCTATAAATGGGTGTGGCACCACTCATATTACCCATAGTGACCCACTATCAAAATATTTGCTTTCTGTTCCCATGACTTTGTGCTGTGCTCTCCTAGAGATCTTAGTTCCAGAGGAAGAAATGCTTTGGCCAGAAGACAGAACAATTATTCCATTGAACTGGAAGTTAAAACTGCCACTCAGCCACTTTGGCATCCTTGTGCCTCTGAATTGACAGGCAAAGAAGGATGTTACATTGTTTTCTGGGGAGATTGATCCTGACTATCAAGGGAAACTTAGATTACTACTCCACAATGTATGTAAGCAAGAGTATGTTCAGAGTAAAGGGGATCCCCTAGGGTATCTTTTAATATTACTGTGACCTGTGGTTAAGATTAATGGAAAACTACAACAACCCAATCTATGCAGGAATAGTAATGATCCAGACCCTTCAAGAATTAGTTTGAGTCACCTACCATCTAAAGAACCACAACCAGCTGAGATGAGGTGCTTGCTGAAGGCAAAGGGAACAGAATGGTTCATGGAAGAAGGTGGTTATGAACATCAGCTACACCCATGTGACCAGTTGCATAAATGAGGATTGTAATTTTCATGAGTATTTCCTATTTAGTTTGTTATAGATATATTTGCATGTGTGTGCATTATATTTACTTATATTTACATATATATTTTTATCTTATTCCATTAATATATAATGATTGTATATCATAGTATGTAAGTATTGTTAATTTCATAGTATTTAAGCTATGGGATATCAAGGAGAAGAGTAAACATTACTTAAGGACTTTACCTCCTTCTCTGGGGAAGGGATCAGTGCATTTTCAGCTGTACACAGGATAGTTTTATCATGTTCAGTTGGATTATAACTTTGTCATTGTCTTTATTTGGGGACCAAGTATGGTTTAAGGAAATATATACAGGTGCCAAGTTGACAGGGGGTGGACCTGTGATGGTTTCTTTTATGTATAAACTTGACTGGCTGTGGATTGCCCATCTTAAACATCACTTATGTGTGTTTCTATGAGTGTATCTCCAGATGAGATAAGCATTTGATTTGGTTGACTTAGTAAAGTAAATTACTCTTGTCAGTGTGGGTGGTCATCATTCAATCCACTAAAGTCCTGAATAGAACAAAAGAAAAAGGAAGGAGGAATTACCTTTGTTGCTATCCCGCTGTTGAGCTTGGACATCTCATCTCATCTTCTCCTGCCTGTAGACTGGGTTGTACACCATTGGTTCCCCTTGTGCATATGCCTTCAAACTCAAACTGAATTGCACTATGGGTTTTCTTGGGTCTCCAAATTGCTGATGACACATAATGGGATTTCTCAGCTTCCATAACCAAGTGAGCCAGTTCCTCGTGGAGAACACTGACTAATACAGCTCTTAAAGAGCTTTCAGCTCTGGGGATAGAGAAAGACATGTGCTGTCTAGGATGGGAAACTTCTTCCAGGTTCCTGATGGCTCCTTCCATATATCCTGCTGATTCCACCCATTATCATAACACTCTAGGACATTCACTTTCTCCTCCCCAGGAGAGGGGCTAATGCAGAAATGAATGAAATTTTTGCTAAAAATAAGCTGAGCATGCTTGATTCAATTCCTTTCTCCCTTTCCACTCCTGTCCTATGCTCCATACCCTCTTTGCAGTCTGATTTCTCATAGGGATCATTTACTCTGATTTCCTCCTATATGGCTTAATTTTTTATAAGGTCAGACTATACTCCTAATGTAAAGTAGGGCTTTGAAGCAAATGTAGTGCAATAAACAGAAAATTTAAGGAATATATAGGGAATGGAATTTTGATACAATTATAAAGGTAGAATTAGAGATCATTCGTGTTGGTTGTGGTTGAATGGAGAGTCCATTGGCAACTCATAGGATTTCCAAAGACAGTCAGGTAAGTGGTAGGAGTGTGTCCAGTGGAAATGGTTCTATTAACAGAATCATAAGCAGAGTTTTCCTTTAGTAGTATCTTGAGTATGCCTTTGTTTTCTCTGTCTTCCCACTTTTAAGTTTATTTATGGGCTACCTTACATTTTCCCAATAAATTAATTTTAAATTTAAGTTACTCCAAAGTGATTTCTGTTGTTTGCAACCAAGAACCATGTACATACTCTTTTATTTGTAAGATAAAAATACTATCAGTAGATGTCTCACAGAGTTATTATGAGGATTTCATGAGGGCATTCAAGATTTAGCATAGTGTGTGACATCTAATAAATATCCATAAATGTTGTTTTAGACATGTTTTATACTGACAGATTCCAACAAATTTTTAATATGAGAACAGGCACTAATCAAGGCAGTAAAAATCATTTAAATGAGTTATGTCATTTAGCACAGCCTTCACAAAACAAAACAGGGAAAATATGTCAATATATTAATTCTTGTTGTACAATGACTGGCTAATATTTTAGTTATTAAAGTCATATTGAAATGTAATAAATGTTAAATTATAAAGATCAAATGGGTCAATTAAAAATACATGACATCAGGGAGATTGGTTGAAATGGTGGAGTAGAAGGACACGTGCTCACCCCTTGTGAGAGCATCAGAATCACAACTAACTGCTGAATAACCATCAACAGGAAGATGCTGGAACCCAGCAAAAGAGATAACCTACATCAAAAGACAAAGGAGAAGCCACGATGAGATGGTAGGAGGGGCATAATCAATAAAATCAAATCACATACCTGCCAGGTTGGGCAACCCTCAAACTAGAGAACAATTATACTACAGAAGTTCCCCCACTGCAGTAAAGGTTCTGATCCCCATGTCAGGCTTCCCTGCTTGGGGGTCTCGCAATGGGAGGAGGAATCCCCAGAGAATCTGAATTTGGACAGTGGGATTTGATTTCAGGACTGGGGGAAACAGAGGCTCCACTCTTGGAGGGCACACACAAAGTCTTCTGTGCACCAGGACCCAGGGGAAAGGAGCAGTAACCCCACAGAGACAGAACCAGACCTACCTGCTAGTGTTGGAGGGTCTCCTACAAAGGCAGGAGGTGGCTGTGGCTCACTGTGGGGACAAGGACACTGCTAGCAGTAGTTCTGGGAAGTATTCATTGGTATGATCCCTCCCAGAGACCAGAGGCCACCATTAGCCCCACCAAACAGCCTATTGGCTCCAGCGCTGGGTTCCCTCAAGGCAAACAACCAACAGGGAGGGAACAAAGCCACACCTATCAGCAGACAAGCGAACTAAAGTTTTACTGAGCAGGCCCTGACCACCAGAGCAACAAGACCCAGCTCTACCCACCACCAGTCCCTCCAGTTAGGAAGCATGCATAAGCCTCTTAGATAGCCTCATCCACCAAAGGCAAGACACCAGAAGCAACAAGAACTACAATCCTGCAGCCTATGGAATGAAAACCACAATCACAGAAAGTTAGACAAAATGAAAAGACAGAGGATTATGTCCCAGATTAAGGAATAAGATAAAAACCAAGAGAAACAACTAAACGAAGTGGAGGTAGGCAACCTTCTGGAAAAAGAATTCAGAAAAATGATAGTGAAGATGATCCAGGATCTCAGATAAAGAATGGAGGCAAGGATCGAGAAGATGCAAGAAATGTTTAACAAAGACCTAGAAGAACTAAAGAACAAACAGATATGAACAATACACTATCTGAAATAAAAAATCCACTAGAAGGAATCAGTAGCAGAATAACTGAGGCAGAAGAACAGATTAGTGACCTGGAAAACAAAATAGTGGAAATCATTGCCATGGAATAGAATAAAGAAAAAAGAATGAAAAGAGACGAAGACAGTGTAATAGACCTCTGGGAAAACACTAAACACAGCAGCATTTGCATTTTAGGGGTCCCAGAAGGAAAAGAGAGATAGAAAGTACCTGAGAAAATATTTGAAGAGGTAATAGCTGAAAACTTCCCTAACATGGGAAAGGAGAGTCACCCAAGTTCAGGAAATGCAGAGAGTCGCAGGCAGGATAAACCCAAGAAGGAACATGCTGAGAAACATAGTAATCAAGTTGGCAAAAATTAAAGACAAAAAAGTATTAAAAGCAGCAAAGGAAAAAAGACAACATATAAGAGAACTCCCATAAGGTTATCAGCTGATTTCTCAGCAGAAACTCTGCATGCCAGAAGGGAGTGGCATAATATATTTAAAGTGATGAAAGGGAAGGACCTAACCCAAGAATACTCTACCCAGCCAGGCTCTCATTCAGATTTGACAGAGAAATCAAAAGCTTTACAAACAAGCAAAACCTAAGGGAGTTCAGCAGCACCAGACCAGCTTTACAACAAATACTAAAGGAACTTCTCTAGGTGGGAAAGAGACTAGCAACTTAAAACAGGCTTGTACATATATAGACTGCTATATCAAAACCTCATGGGAACAGCAATCCCCAAAACTATAATACAGACACAACAAAGAAAAATCAACCCAAACACACCACTAAAAATGGTCACCAAACCACAAGAGAACAAAAGAGGAAGGGAAGAAAAAAGACCTACAAAAACAAACCCAAAACAATTTTAAAAATAGCATTAGGAACACACATATTGATAATTACCTTAAATGTAAATGGATTAAATGCTTCAACCAAAACATACACTGGCTGAATGGATACAAAACTAAGACCTGCATATATGCTGTCCAAAAGAGACCCACCTCAGACCTAGGGAAACATACAGACTGAAAGTGAGGGGATACAAAAAGATATTCCATGCAAATAAAAATCAAAAGAAAGCTGGAGTAGCAATACTAGCATCAGACAAATAGACTTTAAAATAAAGACTGTTATAAGAGACAAATAAAGACACAACATAATGATCAAGGGGTCAATACAAGTATAAGAATTGAAAATATATATGCATTCAACATAGGAGCACCTCAATATATAAGGCAAATACTAACAGCTATAAAGGGTGAAATTGACAGTAAGACAATAATAGTTGGGGACTTTAACACTCCACTTTCATCAATGGACAGTTCATCCAGACAGAAAATCAAGGAAACACAGTCCTTAAGAGGCACATTAGAGCATATGGACTTAATTGATATTTATACAGCATTCCATCCAAAAGCAGTAGAGTACACATTCTTATCAAGTGCACACAGAACATTCTCCAGGATTGACCACATGCTAGACCACAAACTGAGCCTCAGGAAATTTAAGAAACTTGAAGTTATATTAAGCATCTTTTCCAATCACAATGCTATGAGATTAGAAATAAACTACAAGACAAAAGCTATAATAAACACAAACACATGGAGGCTAAACAATATGCTACTAAACAACCTAGAGATCAGTGAAGAAATCAAAGAAATCAAAAAATATCTGGAGACAAATGAAAATGAAAGCACAACAATCTAAAACCTGTGGGAAGAAGCAAAAGCAGTTCTAAGAGAGAAATTTATAGCAATACAATCTTACCTCAGGAAAAAACGAAAAATCTCAAATAAAAAAATCTCAAACCTAAAGCAACTAGAAAAAGAAGAATAAACAAAATCTAAAGTTAGTAGAAGGAAAGAAATCATAAAGTTCAGAGCAGAAATAGAGACAAAGAAAACAATAGCAAAGATCAATGAAACTAAAAGTTGGTTATTTCTAAAGATAAACATAATTGATAAACTTTTAGCCAGACTCATCAAGAAAAAAGGCAGAGGATTTAAATCAATAAAATTATAAATGAAAAAGGAGAAATTACAATTGACACTACAGAAATGCAAAGGATCATAAGAGACTACTACAAGCAGCTGTATGCAAATAAAATGGACATCCTGGAAGATATGGACAAATTCTTAGAAAGATACAGTCTACCAAGACTGAACCAGGAAGAAATAGAAAATATAAACAGACAAATCACAAGCACTGAAATTGAAACTGTGATTTAAAACTCCTAACAAACAAAAGTCCAGGATCTGTTGGCTCCACAGGTGAGTTCTATCAAAGATTTAGAGAAGAGCTAACACCTATACTTCTGAAACTTTCCCAAAAAATTGCAGAGGAAGGAAAACTCCCAAAATCATTCTATGAGGCAACAATCACTTTGATAACAAAACCTGACAAATATACCACAAAAAAATGAAAATTATAGGCCAAAGTCACTGATGAACATAGATGTAAAAATCCTCAACAAAATAATAGCAATTTGAATCCAACAATACATTAAAAGGATCATATACCACGATCAAGTGGGATTTATCCCAGAGATCCAAGGATGTTTCACTATTGACAAATCAATTGGTGTGATACAGCACATCAACAAATTGAAGAATAAAAACCATATGACCCACACTTATGATAAAAACTCTCCAGAAAGTGGGCATAGAGAGAACATAGCTCAACATAATAAAGGCCATATATGACACTCAGTGTTGAAAAGCTGAAAGCATTTCTTCTAAGATCAGGAGCAAGACAAGAATGTCCACTCTCGTCACTTTTATTCAACATAGTATTGAAGGTCCTAGCTATGGCAACCAGAGAAGAAAAAGAAATAAAAGGAATCCACATTGGAAAAGAAGAAGTTAAACTGTCACTATTTGGAGATAACATGATACTATACATAGAAAATCCTAAAGATGCTACCAGAAAACTACTACCAGTTCATCAATGAATTTGGTAAAGTTGTAGGTTACAAAATTAATACACAGCTGTTGCATTACTATACACTAACAACGAAAGATCAGAAAGAGAAATTCAAGAAACAATTCCATTTACCATTGCTTTAAAAAGAATAAAATACCTAGGAATAAACATACCTAAGGAGACAAAGCAACTGTACTCTGAAAACTGTAAGATGCTGATGAAAAAAGTCAAAGACGACACAAACAGATGGAAAGATATATACAATGTACTTGGGTTGGAAGAATCAATATTGTCAAAATGACTGTACTACCCAAGGCAATCTGCAGGTTCAGTGCAATCCCTATCAAATTACCAATGGCATTTTTTTAAAATAAATTTATTTATTTATTTATTTTATTGGCTGTATTGGGTCTTTTTTGCTGTGCTTGGGCTTTCTTTTTAGTTGTGGTGAGTGGAGGCTACTCTTTGTTGCAGTGTACGGGCTCCTCATTGCCGTGGCTTCTCTTATTGAGGAGCACGGGCTCTAGGCAAGTGGGCTTCAGTAGTTGCAGCACATGGGCTCAATAGTTGTGGCTCACAGGCTCTAAAGCACAGGCTCAATAGTTATGGCACACGGGCTTAGTTGCTCCACGGCATGTGAGATCTTCCTGGAGCAGGGATCGAACCCGTGTCCTCTGCATTGGCAGGCGGATTCTCAACCATTGCACCATGTAGGAAGCCCACCAATGGCATTTTCCACAGAACTAGAACAAAAAAGTCTTACAATTTGTATGGAAACACAAAAGACCCAAAATAGCCAAAGTAATCCTGAGAGAGAAAAATGGAGATGGAGGAATCAGGATCCCTGATTTCAGACTATACTACAAAGCCATAGTATGATACTGGCACAAAAATGGAAATATAAATCAATGGAGCAGGACTGAAATCGCAGAGATAACCTCATACATCTATGGTCAATTAGACAAAGGAGGCAAGACTATACAATGGTCGAAAGACAGTCTCTTCAACAAATGGTGCTAGGAAAACTGGACAGCTACATGTAAAAAAAATGAAATTAGATCATTCTTTTAACACCATACACAAAAATAAACTCAAAATTGATTAAAGACATAAATTTGAGACTGGATGCTATAAAACCCCTAGAGGAAAACATAGGCAGAACACTCTCTGATGTAAATCACAGCAATATCTTTTTCGATCTATCTTTCAGAGTAACAAAACAAAACAAAAACAAAAATAAGTTGGACCTAAATAAACTCAAAAGCTTTTGCACAGCAAAGGAAACCATAAACAAAACAAAAAGACAAGCCACAGATTGATAGGAAATATTTGCAAATGATGTGACTGACAAGGGATAGTCTCCAAAATTTACAAATAGTTCATGAAGCTTAATATACAACCCATTCAAAAAATGGGCAGAAGACCTAAATAAAAATTTCTCCAAAGAAGACATACAGATGGCCAAGAGGCACATGAAAAGATATCTGGAGAAAAACATAGTCCAAAAGGATACATGCGCCCATTTTCATTGCAGACCTGTCTACAATAGCTGAGACATGTAAGCAACCTAAATGGCCATTGACAGAGGAATGGATAAAGAAGATGTGGTACATACATACAACAGAATATTACTCAGCCATTAAAAAGAGTGAAATAGTGCCATTTGCAGCAATATGAATAGACCTAGAGTTTGTAATACTGAGTGAAGTAAGTCAGAGGAACAGAAATATCATATATCGCTTATATGCAGAATCCTTAGAGAATGAAGGTATGGTTACAAGGGTGGAAGGGTGGGGGGAAGGGACAGTTAGAGAGTTTGGGATAGATATGTACACACTGCTATATACAAAATGGACAGAGAGAAAGGAAATGAATGGGAGAAATATTACAAAGTACATTAATGAAAACACTGTCTTCTCAGAAAAAGTTTGTCAACAATATATTAGTTCTCAGATGAATAGGTAGAAATTGACTAGCAAAAATTAATCTTATTTCATTTTTTATGTGTGTGAGAAACTCTGATAATGTGATTTATAATTGTTAAAAAAATTGAATTACACCAAGAAAATTTGAACAACAACAACAAAAAAGGATAACCAACGAGGATCTACTTCATAGCACAGGGAACTCTGTTCAATGTTTTGTGGCAGCCTGGATGGGAGGGGAGTTTGGGGGAGAATGGATACATGTATATGTATGGCTGAGTCACTTTTCTGTACATCTGAAACTATCACAACATTCTTAAACAGCTATACTCCAATATAAAATTAAAAGTTTAAAAAATCAGCATAAAATATGTAACCTCATAGACTGATCTGCAACTATTGTGAAAAATAAAAGTGTTCCAGCTTAAGCACTGGAAAGTTGTCATTATGATAAAATATTGAGAGAGACTGTCATTTCTTCAAAGGCAAAAATATACATTTGTTATATGCTTAGCAAATTCATAGTTATTAAATGAAAATTTAGTTTTGAAATATATTAGCTTCAAAAATCTAAGCAACTTAGTCCAAAGAGAAAACCACAGTTGACAAGAAAAGTATACCAATGACTAGGATTGATGATATAATTTTTCTACTCAAGCTACTATTTTGCCTTTTACTCCAAAGCAAAATATTCTGTTATTTCAGTAACATGTAAAAGTAGGTATCTAGGATCAGGGCTGTGCGTTAAACATTAAAGGATAGACTTGTAAACTGTTTTGCTAATTAAAATTACACAGAATCAAATAAGGCAATTTTAATTTAAAAATTGCTCCTCATTTTGGGCTCTGAAATATCCAGATGATCTATCTACATGGATCATGTTAACAGAATTATTACCATCTTTCTTTTAATTTTATTATGAGTAAACAATATTTTTTTGTTTCCTATTAAAATAACAGTGAACACTGGGCTCATACCTCAGACATTGTGTTGTCATTGTACTTTTCATCACACAGTAAAGCACATTTATTTGAAGCAGTCAGTTTGGTAGTTTTCAGATATCATACCTCCTGCATACTATACTTTACAGATTAAATAGTAATTCACCATAAAATTCTAAGGAGAAAAAAATAAGGAAGCTACTGTGAGAATAAATCCATGGTCTGTAATTAATAGTATTTAAGAATATTTACACTAAACACAGTGAGAGGTGAAATTTCTTTGTACTAGATTAGTATCCCAAATCTCCAATTTACCAAAATTTTATCTATGATTGATGATTAACATATGTTAAAAAGTCAGACTTTAGCAGTTAAGCAGTCAGAGGCCTCCGATTTTCTGTATTTTTTTCTTTTGAAAGAACACTTTTCATGTGATTTATGTTCTTCACAATTTTTAAGTGAAAAATTCCCCTTTTCCCTCATGTCCAGCCCCTGGCAATTATCATCCCACTCTTTATTTCTATGAGTTTGTATATTTCAGATACCTCCTATAAGTAGAATCATGCAGTATTTGGTCTTTGGGACTGGCTTATTTCATTTAGCATAATGTCCTCTAGGTTCATCCATATTGTCATATATGGTATAATTTCCCATTTTTTTTAAAGCAGAATAAGATTCCATTGTGTGAACATACCACATTTTCTTTATCCTTTCATCTGTCTATGGACATTTGGGTTGTTTCTATATCTTGGCCATTGCGAATAATGTCACAATGAAATATGTCTCTTTGAGATCCTGATTTCAATTATTTTCTTTATACATCCAGAAGTGGGATTGCTGAATCATATATGGTAGTTCAATTTTTATTTTTTTAAGGAACTGTTTTCCATAGTACCAGCACCATTTTACATTCCTTCTAACAGTGTACAAGGGTTCCAAATCCTCCTCATCCTGGCCAGCACACATACATATAAAATAGTAAAAAGCTACCCAAACAGGTTTGAGGTGATGTCTCACTTTGGTTTTAATTTGAATTTTGCTGATGATTAGTGATATTGAGCATCTTTTCATATATTTGTCAATAATTTATGTCTTCTTTGGAGAAATATCTATTCAGGTCCTTGCCCACTTTTAATTGGGTTATTTGTGGGGGTTTTTTTATGTTAAGTTGAGCACTTTATATATTTTGGATTTTAAGCTCTTATCAATGATATGCTTTGCATATATTTTCTTCCATCCCATAGATTGCCTTTTCACCATATTGATTGTTTGCTGTGCAGGTGCTTTTAATTTTATATAGTCCCATGTGTCTATTTTTGCTTTTGTTTATTCTGCTTTTAATGTCATATCTAAGAAGTCATTGCTCATGACATCAATGCTTTATAAGTGTCATTAAGTTTCTTCCATGTTTTCTCCAGTAGTTTTATAGTTTCAAGTCTTATATTTAAGTCTTGAATTGAATTTGATTTGATTTTTGTTTGTGGTGTAAGATAAGAGTTCAGATTTCCCAACACCATTTATTGAAGAGACTATCCTTTCCCCATTGTGCATTCTTGGCACACTTGTTGAAGACTAGTTAACCATATATGCCTGAGTTTATTTCTTGGCTCTTTATTCTATTTCATTGATCTATATGTCTCTCTCTCTCTCTTTTTTTTTTTTTTTTTCAGCCAGTGTCTTACTGTTTTAACTACTGTAGCTTTGTAATGTATTTTGAAATCAAGAAGTGTGATGCTGGGACTTCCCTGGCAGTCCAACAGTTAAGGCTTTGCCTTCCAATACAGGGAGTGCAGGTTTGATCCCTGGTCAGGGTGGTAAGATCCCAAATGCCTCATGGCCAAAAAACCAAAACATAAAACACAAGCAATATTGTAATGAATTCAATAAAGACTTTAAAAATGGTACACATCAAAAAACAAAAAAAAATTGTGTTGCCTCCAATTTTGTTATTTTTTTCTCAAGATTGCTTTGACTATTTGTGTGTGTGTGTGTGTGTGTGTGTGGTTCCATATGAATTTTAGGATAGGTTTTTTTCTTTTTTTATGAAAAATGCCTTGGGATTTTGATAGTTATTGCATTGAATCTGAAGATTAGCTTGAAAAGTATTGACATTTTAACAACACTAAATCTTCCAATCCATGATCAGAGAAGTCTTTGCAGTTGTTTATGTCTTCTTTTATTCCTTTTAATGATGTATCATTTTAGTGTACAAGTCTTTCAATGCCCTTGGTTGAGTTTATTCTAAGTATTTTATTCTTTTGGACGTTTTTGTAAATTGATTTCCTTTCTGGTGCTTCATTACTGGTGTATGGAAACAGAACTTATTTTTGTATGTTGATTTGTATCCTCCAACTTTACTGAATTTATTAGTTCCAGTATTTAAAGTTGTGGCATTTTTATGATTTTATACATACAAGATCATGTCACCTGCAGACAGAGTTACTTTTATTTCTCTTTTCCAATTTGAATGCCCTGCCCTTTTTTTCTTTTTCTTCCCTAATTGCTCTACCTAGAACTTTCAGTAGTATGTTGAATAGAAGTGCTGATAATAGATAGTGATGTCTTGTTCCTGTTATTAGAGGAAAAGTGTTCAGTTTTTCATGATTGAGTATGATGTTAGCCGTGAGATTTTCATGTATGGCCTTTCCTATGTTGAGAAAAATTCCTGCTATATCTAGTATTTTGAGAGTTTGACAAAATAAATACCATAAAAGGGTATTTATTTTGTCAAAAGTTTTTCCTGCATCTATTCAGATGGTTATGTGATTTTTATCCTTCATTTTATTAATGTGATATAACTAATTACATTAATTTGTATGTGTTGAACCATCCTTGCATCCCAAGGATAAACCCTACTGAATCATGGTATATGGAAGTTTCAATGTACTACTGAATTTGGTTTGCTATTAAACAAAAGAGAGCAGTGGTGGCTGTACTTACTGGAGGTGCAATAGATTTTTATTTAAAATCTCTTTTAAGAGGCGAGAAAAGGACACCATATAGTGATAAAAGTGTCAATTCACCAGAAGGATATAATAATTAAAAATCATAATATTTACCTAAATGTATAAGGCAAACATTGATCGACCTGAAGAAAAAAATACAGAGCAATGAAGAAAAAGCAAGAGACTTCAATACCTCAATTTTAATAATGGATAGAACACCCAGAAAGCAAGCCAATAAGGAAAGAGTAGATTGAACAACATTATGCACCAAATTGACCTAAGCGAAATTCATAGAACATTCTCTGGAACAGTGGAATACATATTGGCCTTAAACACACACAGAACATTGTCCAGGAGAGACTACACATTAGGTTACAAAACAATTCTAACATATTTAAGAAAATGGTGTCATATCAACTATAGGGGTTTTTTGTTTGTTTTTTGATGGGTTGTTTTTGTTTTACCACAATGGAAGAAAACTAGAAATTAATAACAAAAGGAAAACTTCAAAATCTAAAAATAATTGGATATTAAATAACACATTCTTGAACTACCAATGGGTCAAAGAAGAAATTTAAAGGGAAATTAGAAAATATTTTGAGGAAAACAAAAATGAAAATTGCATAACCAGACTTATGGGAATCAGTGAAAGTGGGAATAAGAGAAAAGTTTATAGTGGCAAACTCCTGCATTAAAAAAGAAGAAATAGCTCAAATAGCATTTAAAAATTTGAAATATCTCAAATAAACAACATTAATTTATATCTGTACTATGAAGAAATAGAAAATCTAAACAGACCTATCACTAAGTAGGAGATTGAATCAGTAATCAAAAACTTCCCAATTAAAAAAAATCTTCAACTTACTGTATTATTTTATTCTCAATCTTTTCATCACTTGACTATATTTATACTAAATATATATTTTATTATATAATCATTATTTGTTCACATAGTACCCTTCTCTGTGGATTGTAATCTGTCCCTAGTTTTCAGTTTGATTTTTCTCTCTCAGACACACATAATCACATAAGTACCTATAGCACTAATTAAATAAATATCTATGAAGAACTACTTGTATGGTTGGACTAGTTACAGCAATATAATAACTACATAGTAACATATAGTAACATTAGTTAACTATATAGCTAAGCTATATAGTTAACTATACATTAGCTAACTATTGATATATAGTTAATGATATATTAGTAATTATATAGTTACTATATAGTAACATTGAACTATAATGTTTGACTTACTGAAGTAAACTCAGGAATTCCGTGGGCTATTCTACATTTCCAAATATCTTAATAAAAATCTATAAATGGCTGACATTCTGCTTCACTGTTAAATCTTTAAAAAGGAAATAATGCACCCCTATCCATGTTCTAGAATTCTGAGTGATAGTTTGGTCTAGTCTCTTCAAAGAAAAATGATAAAAGAGAACATTTTTTTAAAGCAATAAAAGTAAAATGTTGTCTTCAAAGAGTACTTACAATTTAACATAGCTATTTTATGGGAAGAAAGCATTACTGTTATAGAATGACCCAGTTGCTTGGAAAAATTCACAAGTGAAAAAATTCTCAGTGAGGCTTTGGTTTCTTATTTTATATCCACATTACCCTAGCCACTCTTTCTGCACAGAGATCTATAAGGCCTGCAGAAAGTAAGTGGAATACAGAGGTATTTATCATTTAATCTGTTAAATTCAACATTCTTTAGATATTTTCAAGGGTTAGCTTGAAGATGTATTTTTACTGTAATAATCTTCCACTATTGAATCACATGAACTAGAATGCACTTAAAATACATTTATTAAATATTTTAGAAGGTATTAGTAATCAGTGTATCAATAACCCCACAACATATTCTATTCATATATTTAAGTGGTAGAATCACTTTATTTTTTAAAAGATCATTCAATGGTCCTTATACTTTGTAGGATGAAGCCATGCCTTACATTCTCAAAATTTATTAGATTTAGGATTTAGGGCAAGTAGAAAATTGAAAACTTCAAGCAATAGCAAGTTCTTTTTTATTACAGAAACAAAAATAAGGATAAAGTAAGAAATTTACTGTTAAATATTTCTTAATATATCTTCTGTATTTAGCTCATTTTTTTAAACAAAAATTATAGTCTCTAACTTTTTGGATCAGTCAGAAACATCAATTAAATATACGCAATGAGTTGTGCCCCCTCTTTCACATGTTAAAATTCTAACACCCAGTACCTCAGATTGAGTCCATACTTGGAGATAGAGCCTTTAAAGAGGTAATTAACATTAAATGAGGTCATATGGTTAGGCCTTAATCCAATATTGCTGGTGACTTTATAAGAAGAGATAATTTGGACACACAGAGAAACATGAGGGATGCACATACACAGAAGAAAGACCAGTGAGAACACATTGAGAAAGTGGACGTCTGAAAGCAAAGGAGAGAGGCCTCAGAAAAAAAAAAAAAACTATTTATACCTTGATCATGGATTTCTAGCCTCCAGAACTGTGAAAAAGATAATTTTTGCTATTTAAGCCACCCAGTCTGTTGTATTTTCTTATGGCAGCCCTAGCAGTATAATACAGTAGTCTCTGAGTAAGCCAGTTCAGTAATTAGGTAAAGAGCTATTTGCTGCTTGGGGTATAATTTATATAAATAATTGATAAAGGAACAATATCTAAGATAAGTAAGTTGATAACTGGATGTTGTTCAAGAGTCTAGGTGATAGTGTCATTAACAAGAGGCAGCTTAGGAAGCTTAAGGTCCTCAATCTCCTACAAAGACACTGAGTTAACAACAATATATGGACCATAATACCATTGTGAGAACTGTAGAAACCAGCTCAGAATTTACAGCACCCTGATGAAAGCAAAACCGAAAAGGGATTTCAGTGAAATTGGTAGGAAAGTTCATGGCATTTGGCATGCCCATCATGCCCCTTTTCCTATTTGACCTAGCATGGCATAATCTGGAGGAAACTTCCCAAACCAAGGATCCTCTGTCAGGATTGAAATGAGTGGACTGAGTGCAAAAGTTCTAGCTAGTCTGTAGACACTGAGTGATTGGTGTCTGTTTCACCTGACTCAGAGCACTGACAGGACTGGTACATCTTTTGGAATCCACTGAAAACAGACACAATAGTTATGACATATTAGAGCTGCAGTTCTGCAGGCAGATGCCAAGGCGAACAAGAGATTATGGGCTTCTGGGAAGAAACAGGAATAAGCTCTTAGGACTTTGAAATGACTCAAAGCACACACAAGCCCAGAGAAGATGCATTCTGAGAAATGGTTTGAGAGGGCCTAGAACCACTAGATGGGTTGATAAGTGAAAGTCTTCCCTTGCATGAAGCCAGTCTGCAAACGCTGGAAGGGGTGGTTATTTTTCAGATTCCTAAGTCTACAACCACAATAAAATCACAAGACATACAAAGAAACAGGTAAACATGACCCATTCAGCAGAACAAAATAATACTCCAGAAACTGATTCTAAAGAAATGCACATCTGTAAACAGCATGAATAATAATTTAAAATAGCTATCACAAAGAAACTCACTGAGGTAGAAGAGAACACAGGTAAATAAATAAAATCAGAAAAATGATGTTTGAGCAAAATGAGAAATATGAACGAAGACATAGAAACTATGAAAAAGAACCAAACAAATTTTGGAGTTAAAATTTACAACAATAGGACTGAAAATTTATTAGAGTGATTCAACAGCAGCTTGATTAGGCAGAAGAAAGAATCAATGAACTTGAAGACAGGACATCTGAAATCAAGTCAGGGAAGGAAAAAGAGAAGAGAAGTGAAGAAAGACTAAGAAAACTCCTTTATGCAACAACAAGAGAATCATATGCATTATGGAATTCCCAGTAGAAGAAGAGACAGAGAAAGGGGCAAAGAGCTCATTGGTAAAAATAATGGCTGAAAAATTCCCTAATCAGAGAAAGAAAATGTAACAAAAAATTCAAGAAGCTCAAAGAACTCCAACTAGGATTATTCCAAAGGGAACGACACTGAGACATATTATAAACCACCTGTGAAAAGTCAAAGACAAAGGCAGAATCCTGAATTCAGCAAGTGAAAAATGACTGGACATACACAAGGGATCTTCCATAAGGTTATAGGCAGATTTATCAGCAGAAAACTTTGTAGACTGGAAGGAAATGGGATAATATATTCAAGGGCCAAAAGGAAAAAAAAAGAACTGTCAATCAAGAATACTGTATTTGTCAAAACTGACTTCCAAATGAAAGAGAAATTAACTTCTCCAGATAAACAAAAGATAAGGGAAGAAATTTATTACCAGTAGTTCCTCTGTGTAAGAAATGCTAAAGGGAGTCCTTCAAGGTAGAAAGAAAGGACCCTAGACAGTAACATGAAGCCACATGAAAGTATAAAGTTTTCCAGGAAAGTAAACACATGGATGAATACAGTAATCTATAGTAATGCATTGTACAAAAATTTACTTTTAATGCACGTATAGAATTTAAATGGCAATATATTATATCTTAATGGATATATAATATAAAGATGCAATTTGCAACATTGATAGCATAAAGTGTGGAAGTAGAGCTATATATGACTAGAGTTTTAGTATGTGATTGAAATTAAGGTGTTATCAGTACAAATAGAATATTATAACTTTAAGTTGTTTATGTAATTGCAATGGTGAGCACAAAACACATCTGTAGAATATTTGGAATAGTGGATGTCACCACAAAAAATTCAATGACACACAAAAGAAGGCAGTAAGAGAAGAAAGGAGAGAAAGTCCCCAAACATATATAAAACAATTAATAAAATGGTAATAGTGAGTCCTTACTACTAACTACTTTAGGTTAAATGAATTAAACTCCTAAATCAAATGATATATATTGGTCAAATGGATTTTTTTAAAAAGTAGTGTCCAACTATATGCTGTCTATTAAAAACTTTTTTTTAAGTTTTTATTGGAGTATAGTTGATTTACAATGTTGTGTTAGTTTCAGGTACACAGCAAAGTGAATCAGTTATACATATACATATATCCACTCTTCTTTTTTAGATTCTCTACTCAATACTCTGTAATGATCTATAAGGGAAAAACTCACTTTAGATTGGTAGGCACACATAGGCTGAAAGTTAAAGGATGGAAAACAATATTCCATGTAAATAGTAACCAAGGGGGAGCAGGACTGACTGGCTAAATTAATCTTAGACAAAATAGACTTTAAGATTAAAAACTGTAACATAAGACAAAGAAAGACATTATATAATAATAAACGTTTTAATTCACCAAGAAGATATAACATTATAAATATATATGTACTCAACATCAGAAGACCAAAATATATGAAGCAAACATTGACAGATATAAAGGGAAAACTAGGTTGCAATACAATTTTAGTAGGAGACTGCCATATCCCACTTTCATTTATAACGAGGATAACCAGACAGAATATAAAGAAACAGAAAACCTGCATAACACTATAGACCAAATAGACCTACCAGCTATACAGAATACCCAACAGTAGCAGAATATAAATTCTCTTTAGATGCACATGGAACATTACCCAGGATAAACATGTTAGGCCACAAAATTCTTGATTTTTTAAAGATTGAAATTATGGAAAGTATCTTTTCTGATCACAAAGGATGGAAAGAAAATCAATAGCAGAAAATGGGAAAATACAAAAATATGTGGAAAATAAGCAACACACTCTTAAACAACTAATGTGTTAAAGAAATTACAAGGGAAATTAGAAAATGCCCTGAGACAAATTAAAACTTAAACAAAACATAACAAAATTTATGAAATGCATTGAAAGTGGTCCCAAGAGGGATATTTATAGCTGTAAATGCATATATTAAAGAAATCAACAACACACTTTACACCTCAGAAACCAGAATAAGAACCAACTAAACTCAACGCTAACAGAAAGAAGGATATAATAATGATTAGAGAAGAGATAAATTAAATAGAATTTAGAACAAAACAATAGAAAAAAATGAATGAAACTAAGAGCTAATGTTTGGGAAAAAAATCAAGGAAACTGGCAATGCTTTAAGCTAGAGTAACTAATAAAAAGGACAGATGACTCAAATAAGTAAAATCAGAAATGAAAGTGGAGAGATTAAAACTGTTACCAGAAATAACAAGGATTATTAGAGAATACCATGAACAACTGAATACCAGCAAATTGGATAATCTAAAAGAAATTGATGTTCCAAGAAACAACCTACCAAGACAGAATCATGAAGAAACAGAAAGTATGAACAGACTGATTATGAGTAAGGAGATTGAATCAGAAATTTTAAAAACCTCCCAACAATGAGAAGTCTGGGACCAGGTCACTTTACTGGAGAATTCTACCATATATTTAAAGAAAAAAAAATAACACAAATACTCTTGAAACTCTAAATAATCGAGAAGGTGGGATGCTTCTAAGCTTACTCTATGAGGCCAGCATTATTCTGATACCAAAGCCAGACAAAGACTGCATGAAAACTAGAGACCAATATCCATGATAAATATTGATGCAAAAATCTTCAACAAAATACTGGCAAACTGAATTCAACAGCACATTAAAAGGATTATATACCATGGAAAAATGGGATTTGTTACTGAAATGCAAGGATGGTTCAACATATGAAAATTAACCCATGGGAATATACTATATTAACAGAATGAAGGCCCAAAATACACATCATCATCTCAATTGATACAGAAAAAATATTTGATAATATTCAATACCCTTTTCTGATAAAACACTCAACAAATTAAGAATAGATGAAAATTACCTCAACATACTAAAGTGCATATATGAATAGCTCACAGTTAATATCATACTCAATGGTGAAAAGCTGAAATCTTTTCTCTAAGATCAGAACAAGACGAGAATGCCTCCTGTTCTACTTAATGTTGTAACGGAAGTCTTAGCAAGAATAAGGGAAGAAAGAGAAATAAAAGGTATCAAAATTTGAAAGGAAGAAGTCATCCCTTTTCACAGATAACGTGATCTTTTAAGTACAAAACCTTAAATATTCCAAAAAATCCCTATTATAATTAATAAAATATTTCAGCAAAGTTGCAGTATACAAAATTAACACACAAAAGTCAGTTACATTTCTATATACTAACAAAGAGTAATTGGAAAGGGAAATTAAGAAAACAATTCCATTTACAAAGTCATCAAAAAGAATGAAATACATAGCAATAAAGCTTATCAAAAACTGCAAATGATTGCTGAAAGAAATTAAACAAAGCACAAAATGTCATCTGATATTCATGGGTTGAAATACTTAAAATGAAGACATCCATACTGCCCCAAACAATCTACAGATTCAATGTAATTCCTACCAATATCCCAATGCCATTTCTTTGCAAAAATATAAAAAAATCATTCTAAAACTCATCTAGAATCTCAAGGGACCACAAATAGTCAAAACAATTTTGAAAAATGTTATAAGATGGGTTATCCTTGCGGATTTAATGCTAAATAAAATAAGCCAGTCACAAAAGGACGAATGTGTTTTTCCACTTATATGAGGTAGCTAAAGTGGACAAATCCATAGGTAAAGAAAGTAGAATGGCAATTTTCAGGGGCTAGAGGAAGGTGGCAAGGGGGGTTGTTTCATGACTATAGAGTTTTAGGTCTACAACATGAAAAAATTGTTGAGATCCTTTTCACAACAATGTAAACATGCTTAACACTGTTGAGCTGTACACTTAAAATAGTTATGAGAGTAAATTTTATGATTTTTTAATTGTTGAAGTATAGTTATTTACAATATTGTGTTAGTTTCCTTAAAAAAATAAAAACAGTACTACCATATGATCCAGTAATTCCACTTCTGAATATATATCCAGCAAAAAAACCCAAAACTCTAATTCGAAAAGATGCATGCACCCCAGTATTCACAGCAGCACTATTTACAATAGCCAAGACACGGACACAAGACAAATGCCCAGCAACAGATGTTTAGCTTAAGAAGATGTGGGTATACATGATGTTTTTTAAGACAATAAGAAAAAGTATCAAGGTGAGCCAGCTTTATATATAGAAGGAGTAGGCTGCTACCTATGCAATGTGATTTGAAACCATCTGCTCAAAACATCTCTGACTTAAAAATGTACTTTTGGTGAAGCAACAAAGATATATCCTCTGTAAAGCACTTTTTAAGTAAAGCACAAGAGATTTCTGAGGTTAGGCCCTGTGATTTTTGATGTTTTTATTCTACAACATTCCTGATTTTTTTTGATGGAATCCTTTGGATTTTCTATATGCCAGACAATATTATCTGCAAATACGTGTAATTTCACTTTTTCCTTTCCAGTCTGGTTATCGTTTGGTTTATTAGCTTGACTAATAGCCCTCGTTCAATGTGCAGTACAATATTGAATAAGAAGAGTAAGAATGGACATCTAATTCTATTCCTGTTATGTGGTAAAGAATCAGTCTGTCACTATTAAGTGCATTGCTAGTTGCGGATTTTTTATAGATGCCCTTTATCCCTTTATGAGGTTGAGGAAGTTCATTTCTCTTACTCGTTTTTGAGTGTTTCTATCCTGAAGGACATTGGATTTTGACAAATGCTTTTTTGCTGTCTATTCAGATCATTATGCAATTTTTGTCTTTTATTCTATTAATATGATGTATTACATTGATTAATTTACTGACTTTGAACCAACCATGCACTGGAATAAATTCCACTTGTATTGGAATTTATATGTTATTATATTCGGGATATATTATTGTATTCAGGATAGCCACCTGCAAAATAACAAAGTTGTATGTTTACCTCACACCATACAGAAAAATTAAAGTATAAATTAAGACCTAACTTTATGATTTAAAATTGTAAAACTCTTACAAGAAAACATAGGGGTAAATCTTCATGAACTCAGATTTGGCAATAGATTCTTAGATATGATACAAATAGCACTAGCAACAAAAGATAAAATAGATAAAATTCTAATTGATCAAACGTACAAACGTGTGTGCTTCAAGTGCTAGTAACAAGAAAGTGAAAAGACAACCCACAGAATGGGGAAATATTTGAATATCATATATCTAATTAGGTACTTGTATCTAGCATCTGTAAAGAACTGTCACTACTTAATAATAAAAAATGTAAACTTATTTTAAAATGGACCAAGCAACTGAATAGATATTTCTCCAAAGAAAATATAGTAGTGGCCAATAAGCATATGAAAAGATGTTCCACATCATTAGCTAGCAAGGAAATAGAAATGCAAACAACGAGATGCCACGTCACACCTGCTATGATGCCTAGAAATAAAAAGTCAGATACTAATTAGTGTTGGCAAGGATGTGAAAAATTAGTAACTCTCATATACTGCTGGTTGGAATGTAAAATGCCTGATATTTTAGAAAACAGACTGAGAGTTCCTGAATCGATTAAACATGGTGTTACCATGTGACTCAGCTTTCTCATTTCTAGGTATATAAGCAAAGGAAACGAAAATATGTCTTTGTAAAAACATGTTCAAGAGTGTTTCTAGCAGCATATTAATTAATCACAAGGTGTGAAAAATCCAAATGCCTATCAGCTGAACAAATGGATAAACAAAATGTGCTATATCCAAACAATGGATGAACCTTGAAAACAATATGTAAAGTAAATGAAACCAGGCACAAAAGACCATATATTTTATGTTTCCATTTATGAGAAATATGCAAAAGTGGTGAATCCATAAAGACAGAAAATATATTAGTGGTTGCTTAGGGCTTGGAAGGGGGGAATGGTTTGAATACAGGGTGTTGGCCAAGGCTATGAGATTCTGTCTGAGGTGGTGAAAATAGTCTAAATTGATATTTGTGATGTTTGTGTGTATCAGTGAATATGCTAAATATTGTAATATGTATTTTAAATGGGTGAATTGTATGGGATGTGAAATTTATCTCAATAATGTTGTTTAGAAAATAATTGTAAGGATGGAGAAAAAGACAAATGTTCTTGGTGCCTGCTGGAACTGAGTTGCAGGTATCCCCAGTGAGACCTAGACCTACATCTGGTGCTTAGTTTCTCCCCTGCCAAGGGGAAGGGTATTTTAATCTTTCCACAAACAGTGACTAAATGGAGCAGAGAAACCAATTCTCTGGGCCAAGTCCATGGCTTGGAAACTTCATTTATATTAAAGCTAGGTCTCTGTTTTATGTTCACAGACTTATCAAAGCTGTTCATAGGTATGGTTTGCCTTCTGCTTCATCCCTTACCAAGCAGGGAGTGCTTGTGACTCAGAGACAGGCTTAAATACCCTCTGATGCTCTCTGAGGACAATTGTTGCCTTAGCTAGATTATTACACAGGGCAGCGGTCATCACTGAAATTGCCTCAGCAAGCCCTGGGATACCTGAAAGGGGACAAGATTCATAGGTTTAGGATTGGCAACAGCCTGTTAGCTTCACCTGAGTGACAACCTGAGATCTTTGGAATTCTGTGGCTGTTAAACTTCCAGAGGTGCCTTTTGTCTCACAAAGTCACTAAGTGTTCTTTGTTTATTTTGTTGAGGTTTGGAAGAGCATGCTGCTGACTTGTTTAACCCATGTGCATTACATACTCCAGCTGTAATTTTTAACAGTGGATTGGGATTCTCTAAAGCAGACCTGTCTGGAGAGATTGGACCCCATCATGTCATCAGCTCTCTTGTATGGTATCCTAAATTTAAAATCTCTTTGACAGGAGACAATCAGAAAGAGTACTTTATAGGGAAGAAGGTTTGTGCAGATATGAGGCCTTGCATTTGCACTACCCCATTGAGTGTGGACTGGTAATGGAATGGAATGACATGGAGAAACCCTGGAAGTATCTTTTTCAGTGGGAGCTGGGAGTAAAACCCTGTCAACAACCTATACTTATGACTGAGCCCTTGTTGAACTCAAGGGAGACTCTAGAGAAGAGAGCAGAAGTTATATTTGAGACCTTCAACGTGCCTGCCTTTTACCTATCCATGCGGTCATAGCATTCTATGCCTCTGCCTCTGTCACAGGCTTAGTGGTGAACAGTGGGGATGGGTGCACTGTCCCCATCTTCAAGGGTTACTCCCTGCCTCATGCTGTCAACAAGTTCTATGTGGCAGGGAAGGACATCACAGAGCACTTCACCCGACTCCTCCTGGCTAGTAGGAATAAATTCCCATGCATACTCAACAAGGCCTTAGTGGACATAAAAGAGATGCTGTGCCATGTGGCCTTGGAACTAGAGAAAGAACTGTGTAAGAGGCCATAGGAGGTCCTGAGAGAATACAAACTACCAGATAGGAATGTCATCCACATTTGGGACCAGCTGTTCCAGATACCTGAGGATTTTTTGCGCCTGACCAGCTGGGCATCCACAACCCAGGACTATCAAAAATGGTCTCCAGCAATGTCATGAAGTGTGATAGTGACATCCAGAAGAATCTTTTTGCAAAACTTTTGCTGCCTTAGTGCACCTCTCTCTTCCCTGGGCTTGAGGAAAGACTCATGAAAGAACTGAAACAGCTGGCCTCCAGAGGGACCCCTACTGAGATCACAGCTTCTGACACATGTTTCTCTGAGTGGATCAGTACATGTGTTGTGACGTCTCTGAACAATTTTAAACAGATGCGGATTACCTCTGCAGATTTCATGGAGTTTGGGAGATCTGTGATTCAGAGAAGATGATTTTTAGAAATGCAGAACACTGGGGACAGCTCGAAATGTCAGATCACAGGAACACAAGTGGGAGGTGATATTGTTCCTTGGGCAAGGTGTTCAGTAAAAGTGTGTTGCCAATTTGGGTTTCAGTTTATTCTTGATGGCACGTTGCTTTGAACATTGGTGTACAAATATATGTTTATGCCTCTGCTTTCCATTCTTTTGGGTATATAGCTGAGAGTAGTATTTCTGGGTCATATGTTAATTTTATATTTAAATTTTTAAAAAACTACTAAAATGCTTTCTGAGCAGCTGCATCATTTTACATTCCCAACCATAAATTATGAGGGTTCCTTTTTCCTCACATCATTGTCTACTCTAGTTATTTCCTGTTTTTGAATAATAGCCACTTTAAAGTGTTTTAACTGGTATTTCATATATTTATTTATATTTCTCTAATGATTAATGATTTCCATCATCTTTTAATGTGCCTTAGTTGCCATTTGTATATCTGGAGAAATGTCTATTCAAGACCTTGGCCCATTTTTAAACTGGGTTGTTTTAAATTTTGTTGAGTTGTCAGCATTGTTTATACATTTTGGATATCAAACTGTTATCATATATGTGGATTTTCTTTTCCTATTTCTGGATTGGTTTTTTGGTCTCTTAATAATGTCCTTTGATACACAAGAGATTTCAATTTTAATGAAGTCTAATTTATCAATGTTTTATTTTGCTATATGTACCTTTGATGTCATGTTTAAGAGACCATTGTCAAATCAAAGGTCATGAATATTTGCCCTTATGTTTTCTTCTAAGAGTTTTGCAGTGTCAGTCCTTAAATTTAACTTTTTCATCCATTTTGCGTTAACTTAGTATGTTTCAAGATAAATTTCCAATGTCATTCTTTTGCATGTAGATATTTAGTTTTCCTAAGACCATTTGTTGAAGAGACTGATTGTATATTCTTGGAACCCTGGAGGAAACTCAATTGAATATATATGTATGGTTTTATTTCTTGAATCTAAATTCTATTCCATAGATCTATGAGCCTAACCTTATACCACTACCATGCTTTTGACTTCTGTAGCTTGGTAGTAAATTTTGAAATTGGGAACTGTGAGTCTTTAAACTTTGTTCTACTTTTTCAAGATTGTCTTGATTATTTGAAGTCACTTTAAATTCCGTATTAATTTTAGGATAGGTTTTTCCATTTCTATGAAAACACCACTAAGATTTTGATAGGGATTGTATTGAATTTGTATATCACTTTGGTGTTGAATTTGTATATCACTTTGGGTAATACAGCATCTTAACAATACCAAGTACTCCAATTCATGTAAATAAGATACATGTTTATTTATTTACATATTCTTTTTTCCCTCAGTAATGTTTTGTAATTTTCTGTATACAACTCTTACGCCTCTCTGGTAAAATTTGTTCCTAAGTATGTTTGTTTTTCTTTTTGATGCTATTGTATATTGACTTTTTTAAATTTCTTTTTCAGTCTCTTGGGTAATTTCAATGACATTTCAACCTTGTATAGTATCTATTGACTATTTATTATCAGCAGAAATGATAAAAGTAACACAGTAACACTTTTTCATTCAGTCTCTTTCCTCCTGTCATGAAGGGGTTGTGCTTCTAGGACAGTCCTTAGCTTAAATTTGTGTTTCTTGACATATTTACCAAAATTGTGTCTTCTTCCTTTGGAAAATTCTTATAAAATTCTGACTTTCAGAAATTATAATATGTGGGGCTCATGTTGAAACCTAAGTCAGTGTTTCTCTATGTTGTGACTTGGACAATGCTGATTATCTTCTCTTATTCAAATTGACATTGCATTCTTTGTCAGCTGGGAAAGTAAGTAATAAACACATACAAAAACACACATTCAGATATACACACAATGTTCGGTTGACATAATTCCGCCCTTCACCTCCACATCCTTTGTTCTTCTTCCATAAAGATTTGATATACAGAAATAGCCCTCATCTCTTCTTTGACATTGCTGATATCCATAGGTTGTATTTGTTAATTCAAATTATTATTGTATATTCTACTAGAACTCTAAATTTTACTCTTGGAGAAGGCCATATAATACTCCAAATATAAAAATACATTTGGATGTAAGTGTCTCTCATTTTACTCCTTATTGTGCAGATGTTTGTAGTTCTGTCAGTTTGTGGCCATTTTGCTTTATTATAGAGTGCTATCAACTACTATTTTGGCCATTATTTCCTCAAAAATCTTTTCTGACCCTCTCTCCTGTCCTCTGTTCCTGTTTTTTTTCTTTCTGCTTCTCTAACTGCACAATTTCAATTAACCTGTCTTCAAGGTCAGTGATTCTTTTTTTTTCTTCATTATCAAATCTGCTGTTAAACCATTTATTGATTTTTTTTAAAATTTCAGGTAATACATCTTTCATCTCCAGAATTTCTTTGTTTCTTTTTATGATTTTTCTCTTTATTGACATTCTCTATTTGCTGGCACATTAATTTTCTGATTTTATTTACCTCTTCATGCATGATTTTCTGTAGCTGAGTTTAAAAAATGTTTATTTAAAGTTTTTGTCTAGTTATGCCAATGTCTGTGCTTCATTATGCACACTTTCTGTTCATTTTTTCTGTGAATGAGTCATACATTCTTATTTCTTTGTGTGCCTCATCAATTTTTGTTCTAAAGCAGGAAATTTGAAAAATATAATGTAGTAATCCTGAAAATCAGATACTCCCTCCTCCTCTGGGTTTTATTGTTGTTCGTTGCTGTGGGCGGTACTTAATTTTATAGTGGCTTATATCAACTACTTTAAAAAACTGTATTCTTTGTTGTGTATGATCTCTGAAGTCTGTGTTCCTTTAACTATAGTCAGTTAGTGGTATGATAACAAATTCCTTTCAGATGTGAAGTCAAAAAAAAGAAAAAAGTATCATAAAAATGCTTTTCCAGTCCCTGAAGGTTGGCTTTCTGTTGGAGCACAGCTCCAAAATATAACCAGGTCCAATACAGTTTAGGAGTGTCAGACTGCAGGATTATGTGGGGAGCCTTCTTACCCAGTAAGATTCTTATTTTTATTCTGAGTGGCTTAAGGCTCATGATGATCCTCAAAAAAAGCTAGAGGTAAAAGTTTAGGGTCTTCTCAATCCTTTTTGGATCATATATCTATCCATGGGCATGCTTGTGGCTTTCTAGATATCTGTTATATTCAGGAGCTTTCAAAGCCATTATTACCCAAAGTAACACTCTCCCCAGCTTTTCCACTGAGAGTTTTGGTGTATCTGTTGCTTGCATCAACTCTAATATCATGCTTCAGGCAACAATGGCTTTTTCGTTTCCTTTTCACTTTTCCTGATGAACATACTCTGCTTAGCTGCTTTTCTTCCATGAGAAAGTTCTGATTTAGGTGAAACAGAAGCAAGTAACTTGTATCAGTCCTTGAGGAAAACCACAAATAGGTCAAACAGAAAACACAATTACTCGAAAATAAGGTCCATTCTGGTACCTCATGAAACAGGTACGTTACTAGGAATATAAACTGCTACCTTCAAGACTACTGCCACACCAGCAATAGGATTGAACAAGGCTAAATTAAAATAACACAAAGCTCTACTGCTCACTTCAAGTCACCTTTAACTTGATTCAGTGTCTATTTGGAAGATGTAATCACTTGTCTGTTTTTTCAATGTTTCAAAAAAATTGATTCTGACAGTTTTTTCTCATTTGTTTTCAGTGTTTCTGTGGTGAGATAAGTCCTTGGAATCTGTTACCTGCCATTTTTGCTTACATTACTGTTACAATATTTTAATTTATAGCATTTCTTTTTGATTATTTTTTAGAGTTTCCTTCTCTTTGCTTTCACCATCTGTTGCATGTTGCCTGTTTTCCATTACCGCTCTTAATGTAGTAATCATAATTATTTTTATGATTTTCTAAATAATTACTAGGTCTCTGTTAGATCTGAGTTGGTTCTAATGCTTACTTTGTCTCCTTAGACGTGTTGTACTTTTTCTTTCTTTTGTTATGCTTTGTAATATTTTTGTTGAAAGCCATACATATCAATAGTACGAGCTGAGGTGAATAGACTTGTAGTGCAAAGATTTACATTAATATGGCTAGGAGTTGAATTGCACTTGATGCTTGCTGTATCTGTAGATGCCAGAGAATTTAAATTCCTCTTGTGTCCCTGTTTTTGTCTCCTCTCGTGATTTTTAGCTTCCCCAAGTACTTCTCTTAGAGCATCTGCATCTTGCAGATCTTTGATCTCTAACCCACTATTATTATACTGCATCCTGTTGGTGTGGTGGGAAGATGTGAAGGGGAAAGCTTTCCACTATCTTATGTTAAATCTCAGGTTATAGTAGGCCTGTGTTTCTGGACTCTCAACCTTACAAGTGTTTCTTCAGAGGTATAGCTCTCCCCATTTTGGTGAGACAAGAATCTAGAGAAAAATGAGGAATAATGCCCTTTCCCCAGTTCGAAATAAGGTTCTGGTAAGATTGTTTCCATTTAGAGCTGTTCTTTGCTTTTAAAAAGTCTTTTGAAATATTTTACAAGGATTGTTCTTTCCATCCCCCTGCTAGATGCAAGAGGGGGGATTTTTGTTAGATCTTCACTGTGAGAACCTGGTGGTATTCCTTGAGGTAAAACTCACAAAAACTTGACAGTCCCCTAAGACACTGACAACAACAGTTTTTAAAAATTTTCAAAATAGTTTACAGTAAGCTCTCAACAATCTCTCAAAATGACCATTTGGGTGTTCCATAAAGTTTATACCTAGAGTAGCTTCTGCCTCAGGTAAGCAGATTTCAGTTGGAACTCTCTGGATATTTCTGTTTCTCCAGATTTGTAGTGGTGGTTTGCCTTGCAAACTCAGTTCTTTGATGGGGTCAAGAAAACTCACTTATTTTCAGTTTGTTTTACTTTTTCTTTAACTAAAAACTCTTGTTTGGAGAATTAGAGAATTTTAAAACTCTTTACATAGCAGAGGTAAAACTGCAAATTCCACAGTTTTTTTTCTACTCTGTTTTTCCTCTCTTGTTTGTGTAGAGATATAATTTCATATCTCTAAACTGCTTCATATTTTACTACAAGTCAGTGTGGTTAATTATTTAATCTCAGGGATGTCAGTTCAGAGATACATGTTTCCCAATTCCTGAACATAGTTGTCTCATATATTTTGTCCATTTTCATAGTTGTTCACAGTGAATGTGGGAGGGGTGTCAAGTTTGGACCCATTAGCTCATCATGAACAGAACACATTTTCTTTGTTGAAACATCTTCTTTCTAGCTTCCATCATATTAAAATTTTTCCTACCTCTCTTTTCTCTATTCTAAAGAAAATCCAAGTGTAGGAGTGCCTAATGCCCTCTTTTCTATCTGCAGCCTCTGCTTGATTGATGTTATCCATTTATCTGGCTTTAAATGCAATCTATATGCTACAAACTATGGAGTTTTACCTCAAGCCAAGAAATTTTCCAAGCTCTAGATTTGCATATACAACTGTCTACTTAATAGTGTTATGTGGAAGTCTCAAAATATCAAATATCATGTGCCCAGATTCTTGAGTTCTAGCTTAGTTTTATTTCTCCCCTAATATTTCCTACATCAGTAAATGATTTGGCCATCTCTTCAGTTGCTTAAGCATCAAATTAGCAAGTTATTCTCATCAACCCCCCTTTACCTCACCTTTTATATCCAGCATATCAGCAAGTCCTAGAAGTTCTGATAGTACTATATACTTATCTCCATTAACTCCTCCTCTCTATTTCTAGACTGGATTGTACTAGACTTCTATCAAATTTCTCTGGTTTCTTTACCCCCCATTAATGCCTTTACCCACATGAGTACAAACTTACATTTAAAATACAAGTTGGATTATATATTTCCACCTTTTTAAAATCCTTCAATAATTTCTAATTACTCTTAGGATAAAATCTGTAATACTTACCATGTTCCACAAGACCATGTTCTTTTGTACCTTTTTTTTTTTAACCTCACCTGATCCCACTATTTTCTTTCATTTTCTTCATTTGCCTTGACCTGGGAAGTTAACAACTAAGTGGATATGGGATGGCCACTAACAGTATCTATTACCATTATTTTGAGAAAGTCTTCCCTGTGAATCTTTATCTCCTATTAGGTCATAAGATGATCATTGTACTTACAACGTCTAGACAAAGGCCTGGCACCTAGTTAGAACACAATGCATATTTTTGCATGAATAAATGCAATAAAGACAAAATTCTCACTTCAGTATATAAGGAAGAACTAATAAAATTTGATCTCCAGGTATTACATAACCATGCTCCTACTTCCATAATTTACAATGACCAGCTAGTGGAAATCAATACATATGGCAAGATAACACAACATAGCATTTATTGGAGAGGAAGAGTTAATATGTTAATTTGATTATTTTATTATCATCTTAAAAATCAAGATTAAATAAAACATAAAAATAAGATTTGAATATTGTGTGATTTAGATAAGTACACAAATATAATTCATTTTCAAGGGATGAATATAACCTAATAATGTGAAAGTATTTTAAAGTAGGCGGGATATAGAAGCTAACAAAACAGATAAAGTCCCTATCCTCTTGGAAGTTATCTTATGGAGGAAAGAGAGAATAATAAACAAAAATGTATGAGGGTGAGTCAAAAATTATCTGCACTCTGGCTGTAGAATTTATTTTAATTAACTTTTAGAAAAGACAAATATATTTCAACATAATCTCCTTGCTTTTCAATACACTTTGTCCATCCGTCAACAAGCTTTTATGTTCCCTCATTAAAAAATGGTTTAGGCTGAGCTGCAAGCCACGCATGCACCACTTTCTTCACTTCTTCATCAGAAGTGAATCTTCATCCTCATAGGGCTGCTTTCAGGGGACCAAACAAGTGAAAGTATGATGGAGCAAGATCAGGACTATAGGGAGGATGCTTTAACACCTCAAAACGAAGTTTTTGCAGAGTGTTCATGGTGTGGGCAGAAGTGTGCAGATGTGCACATCCTCATACCACAAAAAACAAATCACTGCACACTGCTCTTCTTTCGTGCAAATTACATGTGGAGCATCAATTTTTGCTCGCACCGCAGTTACAAGTGAACTGCTGTAACACGTTCACACCTGCACAGCAGTGACTGGGGAGACAGTAGCCTTGAACAGAAAGCACTGATAAGACATTGCAGCCAACAGAAGTTTTAATATAACCGGAGTGAGGATAATTTTTGACTCACCCTTGTAGATTCTAGGATGATCGATTGTCCTGGATTCCCTGGACATGTGGCTTTCAGAGCAAAACTCAGAAAGTTTCAGGCAAGTTATGGAGTTGGCCACCCTATGTTGTGATAAGTGCCATTGAAGATAAATCATGGGACTTGCTCTATTGTAGAGGGTGATCAAGATATACCCTATGATAAAGAAGTATTTAAGTCAATATATGAAAAAATAATGAAGTGTCATAAAGATATATTTTACATATATGCATATCTGTGTATATGTAAATACATATATATACATTTGTGTATCACCAAGCAGAATTTAGACAATACAAGGAGAATTATATCTATTAAATATTACCAGACCCCCCCCCAAAAAAAAAACACACACCAGGAATAAAATACCCAATTTTAATTATACACTTCTATTTTTTGAGTATATTTACAAAATTGCTCAGCCATCACCAATAATTCCAGATTATTTCATTATTCTCCAAATAAATAGATATTATAGCAATTAGTCACCTCCATTCCTTTCTCCATTTAATTCATGTCATATTAATTGAATCAGATAATATGTGGCCTTGGTGTCTCCTACTTTTAGTAACATGATCAGTACTTCATTCATTATTGTGGCTGAATATCCACATTTTATTTGTCCATTTTTTTCAATTGAAAGACATTTGAATTATTTTCACATTTCAGATATTATAAATAATAATGTAGCTGGGAACATGTATGTGCAACATTAATGTAGATATATATCTTCATTTCTTTCCTGGGTCTATACTTAGTAGTTGAAATGTTGGGTCATCTGGTAACTGTGTTTAGCATTGTGAGGAACCTCGAGACTGTTTTACAAAGTGGTTGTGACATTTTACATTCCAAATAGCAATATATGATAGCTCTGATTTCTTGACACTCTTGCCAACATTTGTTATTTTCTGTCTTTTTGACTATAGACATCATAGTCGACAAGAAATGGTACATCACTGTGGTTTTGATTTGCAATTCCTTAATGATGTTGAGCATCTTTTCACATGCTTATTGGTCATTCATATATATTCTTTGGACAAATGCCTATTTAAATCACTTTTCATATTCAAATAAACCGCTTCAGTCAAAGTTATAAGAATTACATCCATTTCTTCTAAGAATGTTATAATTTTAGCTCTTTTATTTGGATTTTGATGTATTTCGAGTTAATTTTTGTGTATGGTTGGAGGTAGTTGGTTGAACTTCATACATTTGCATAATGCAGTTATCCCAGCTGTATCTGTTAAAAATACTATTCTTTTTTAATTAAATTTTTATTTTAAGATAAATATATATTTATATGCAGTTGTGAAAAGTAATACAAAGAGATCCTATGTACTCTTTACCTAGTCTTACCCAATGGTAACATCTTGCAACACTATAGTACAATATTACAACCAGGATATTAACATCAATACAGTCAAGACACAGAATGTTTCCACCACCATAAGGATCCCTTATATTGCCATTTTATCACCCTACACACTTCACTGTCATGATTACCTCCTCCTGATCCCCTGGCAACCACTACTCTGTTCTCCATTTCTATAATTTTGTCATTAAAGAGTGTTTTATTAGTGCAATCATATTGTATGTAACATTCTGGTATATGTATTTTTTAATTTACTGTGATTTCCTGGAGGTTTTCAGGTTGTATCAGTAGTTTATTCCTTTTAATTGCTGAGTAACATTTAATAACATGGATGTAACAGAGTTTGTTTAACCATTCATCCATTGAAGGACATCTGGGTTCTTTCTAGTTTTGACTGTTAGGAATATAGATCTTCTAAACATTTATATACAGGCTTTTTGCATCAACATTGTTTTTCATTTCTCTAGGATAAATGCCCAGGTGTGCAATGGTTATATGGTAATGTCAAGTTTAGGTTTTTAAGTAATGGCTTTTTTTCATAGTGACTGTACCATTTTTACATTCCCAACAGAAATGTATGAGTTATCTAGTTGTTCTGCATCTATGTCAGCATTTGGCATTGTCAGTATTTTTTACTTTAGTCATTTTGATAGGTGTGTATTGATATCTCATTGGAGTTTTAATTAACATTTCCTTAATGAATAATAATGTTAAGTGTCCTTTCATGTGCTCACCTGCCATCTGTATATCCTCTTTTGTAAAATTTCTATTCATGTATTTATTTTTTATTGAGGTATAATGGGCATAACATTATATTAGTTTTAGGTTTATAATGTGATGATTCAATATTTTTATATATTGAAAAATGATCACCTCAGTAAGTCCAGTTAACAACCATCACCCTACATAGTTATACATTTTTTTCTTGTGAAAAGAACCTTTAAGATCTACCCTATTATCAACTGTCAAATATGCAATACAGTATTATTATAGTCACCATGTTGCACATTACATTCCCATGACTTATTTATTTTATAACTTGAATTTTGTACCTTTTGACCCCCTTCACCTATTTGACCCAGCCCCCACCTCCCACCTCTGGCAAGTACAAATTCATTCTCTGTATGTATAAGCGCTTTTTTTTCTTTTTAAGATTCCACATATAAGTGAGATCATGCAGTATTTATCTTTCTCTAACTTATTTCACTTAGCATAATGCCCTAAAGGTTCCTACGTGGTGTAGCAAATGGCAAGATTTCCCTCTTTTTTATGACTGAATAATATTCCATTGTGTGTGTGTGTACCACATTTTCTTTATCCTTTCATTTAATGATGGCCATGGTTGTTTACATATCTTGGCTATTGTAAACAATGTTGCAACAAAGAAGGAGGTGCATATATCTTTCCAAGTTAATGTTTTTGTTTCTGTTTTCTTGGGATAAATACTCAGAAGTGAAATTGGTAGATTATGTAGTAGTTCTATTTTTAATTTTTTGAGCAACTTCCATGCTGCTTTCCATAGTGACTACACTCTTTACTCTACTATTGTCAACACTCAATTGATCATAAATATATATGTTTATTTCTAAATTCTTATTCTATTCTACCGATGTATATAGACATAGGCCAGTATTACACTGTCCTGATTATAGTAGCTTTGTAGTAATTTTTAAGTCAGGGGGATTGAGTCATCCAAATTTATTCTTCTTTTCCAAGCTCATTTTGGCTGTACTCAGTTCCTTGTATCCCAGTAAGAGTTTTAGGAGTAGTCTGTCAATTGAGGTAACAAGTAAGCTGAGATTTTGTTAATAAAAGTGTTGAATTTGTAAATCAATTTAGGAATTGTTGCCATTTTGACAATATTAAGCCTTATATTTCATAATTTAGGGATGAATTCAATTTTTCTTAAGTTTTATCCAATTCTTTTCATTTTTTGTGTGTTTTTCAGTGTAGAAGTCATAAATATTTTGTTATATTTATTCCTAAGTGTTTATTCTCTTTGATGCTTTTATAAATGAAATATTTTAAATTTTATTTTTATGTTCATTGCTATTGTGTAGAAATACAGTTGAGAGGGTGACATCAAAATGGTGGTGGAATAGTAAGCCTTGGATTGTTATTCCCATGGGGACATACCAATTCAACAAGAATACACACACAAATTCATTTTGTGAGAAATCCAGAAACTAGTTGAAAGTCTCCTGCATTTGCGGTAAGCATGAAACCAGCCACATTGAAGCTGGTAGGAAAATGCAAGATACCGTCTCACCAGAATCCTTGCCTCTGGCATAGTGCCATGATTAGAAGGAAACTCTCAGCTTTTGGCTTCTTCCTGGAGGGTGAAAAATTTGCCCACATGTCCAATATTCAAACTTTTCTGGGGCTTCCAAAGGTACTGGCTTCTGTCTTACCTGTCTCAGAGCACTGACAGGATCTGGCATACTGTAGACACCTGAACACCACTGAGAACAAAGACAGTTGTTTGGGCTAGCACACAAGCACTTATCGTAGTCTCTTCATCCAGCTCAGCACAGAGTGAGTGGGTAAAAACATCAGATTCTGCTTCTCTATGATGGGGTAAAAAGTTGGATCACGCATCCAATATACTGACATGCTAGAGGCTACCTAGGGAACTTGATTTTGTCTCACCCATCACAGACCACTGATGGGATCAAAATACTTTACATGGCAGGGGGTCACTAAGGACAATGATGGCAGTTTGAATTAGCACAAAGTTTTAAGAGGCCCCCAGAATCTCTGACCAAACTGATTGGTGAGAATCTCCTCCTGTACAAAGCTAGTCCATGAACACTGGGAGAACTGAATGTTTTCTTCAGTGGGCAGGTATCAGTACAAAGAGTGAAGGAAAATTAAGAAATGGGGAAATGTATCCCCACAAAAGAAATAAGATTAATCTCCAGAAACTGAGCCTCATCATATGGAGATATAGGATTTACCAGGCAGAGAATTCAAAATAACCATAAAATACACAGTACAAAAGATGTAAAATGTGAAATCAAAAACAATATGTGAGGAAGGAGCAAAAGGGTAGAGTTTTCATATACAAATGAAGTTAAGTTTTTATTAGCTTAAAATAGAATGTTATATCAATAAGATGTTTCAAGGAAGCCTTGGGGTAACCAAAAAACATAAACCTATAGTAGATGAATTCAAGATAAAGAGAAGGAAATATATATGTATAACAAAGGGAGTTCAACTTGAGGATGGAAGATGCCTTAGAGGACTGGGACGGGGAGGGTGGGGGGGACTCGAGGGGGGGGGAGTCAAGGGAGGGAGGGAATATGAGGATATGTGTATAAAAACAGATGATTGAACTTGGTGTACCCCCCCCAAAAAAAAAAGTATACCACTATGGAAAATCATCAATTCACAGAGGAACAGAACAAGAGAGGATAATAGAAACAAAGGAATTTTAAAACACCAAGAAACCAATCAACAAGGTGGCAATAGCAAGTCCTGAACTACCAACAATTACTTTAAATGTAAGCAAATTAAATTATCCAATCAAAATGCATACAGTGGCTGAATTAATTAAAAAAAAAGACTCAACTTTCAGCTTTAAGGGCACAGATAAGCTTAAAGTGAAGGGATAGAAAATGATATTCCATGCAAAAGGAAAGCAAAAGAAAGCAGGGGTAACTATACTTTACTGGAAAAATAGACTTTAAGTCGAAAGAATGTAACAAGAGACAAAGAAGTTCATTATATATAAAAGGATGTGGGAAGAAGGAGCCTTGGGAGACATCCTTGGGAAACAAGTCAGATTATGTGGGAAAAGGAGCCTTGGGAGACATCCTTGGGAAACAGGTCAGATAGGCGCCAGATAGAGAAAAACAAGAACAGGGAGTCTAAGGGCACAGCACACTGCTTCAAGAAACGCTGCAAACAGCGATGTGCTGCAGACAGCATAATGCGTAGGGAGTGCATGCTTTGAAGCATGAGTTTAGGGAACAGACCCCCTGGCCTGGATCCCAGGAGATGTTTACCTGCTAGCTCAACAATTAGAATTGTTTCTTCTCCTTGTCCGGATGTAAGCTCCTTCTCTTGAGACATTTACAAATTCATGTTTTCCTGGTACTAGCAAATAAATGTGAAGGACAGAGTCTCAGATGGGATGGAGTCCACCCTTGGTTAAACTACTCCAAGAGTTAGTTTCATTTCTTCGTCTATGCAGCAGTTGGTGCCCTATGTGAGGACGAAGAAACGATCCGCTCAAGCCTGTCAGCTGGAAGAGCTGATGGGGATTTTTGGGCGTCCTTCAACCCTGCATGATGGGGCTCAGGCTGGGGGCTTCCCGGACAAGCCTGCAACATCCCCGTAAGGAAACAACGGGCAACAGCAGCTCTTCCATCCACCCGCGGCGGATTGCATTACCCGTTCAGACTCTGTCTCGCTTTCATTCTATCATGAGAAATTCTTTCACTTCTGAACAAAGAAATCATGCTCTACAGTTACTCGGACTGGTTAGGGGTATGGGGGGACATATCTCAGTAAAGCAGATAGGAGAATTATTGGCTGTAATTCAACAACAGTGTCCCTGGTACCCGGATTCGGGTTCCTTGGATATTGACACCTGGGAAAGAATTGGACTGCGTCTCCGCCAGTCCATTGGAATGGTCACTCACACCCATATTACAACTTGGAATCAATGTCGTTTAGCTCTTCAAGCCATCCAGGAGAAAGGACCAAAATTAACTTTGCCCCCTCTAGCCCAGGGGAACTGCCAACCTCTGCTCCTCCGATACTGGACCTCCCTTTACCTTATGGTGTACTAACCAATCGATTAATGCCATTTTCCTAGCAGGAATTTTCTTTGTCTTGAGGGTATAAGAATTGACTACAAGCCCATGAAAGCATCAACGCTCCCTGGTCTGCCAGGAAGTCATCCCACTGTCTTTACAGATCTCTCTCTCAGGGATCTCTTCCCCAACCATCTCACCTCATTCCTTAGGACCCTCTGCGAACAGGCAGGTGGCTGTGAAGGCAACAAAGGAACTCTGGCCAGGGCCACATCCTGGTGTCTTCTGAAGGCTCCACAGCTTGCTTTGCCCCAGTAACTGCTGCCCAGAACGGGTAAGGGTCCCTCTGTCTTCCTTCTAACTGAGGACTAGGCCAATTGACATTGTGCGGGCCAGGTCAGGCACTTAAAAGCCATTAGGGCACCTACCGCTTGAAGACTCCCATGAGAGGATAAGGGGAACCATGGACAGACCAGGCTACTAGAGCGTCTGCCCCCATCAAGACAACTTCCGTGCAACGTGAGGCACGCATTGGTTCAAGCAAAACACTGAGCCCCCTTTCCTTGGCCGCTGCCTTCCTGGCAGGATCACAAGGAGGAATCCTCAGCCTGTCTTCTCTGTTACTTTCACCTTTTTTCTTCACACTGATGGCCACAATATTCTTTAGACTCCGGAGAAAATTAGTTAAAATAAAACATTTTTTTTAAAATTGTAAGACTATTTCTTTTCACATGTGCGATTAGAGAAAGCTAACTTGTTAAAATATTTTTTTCCAAAATTCTGACCCTGAGAGAACAAAAGTATGCCCAGGATAAAACTTGAAGTTAACTCGTATCATGTCCTTGAGATACAAACACAGCCCACTTTGCCAGAGACTTTGGCCTTGGTTTGTTTAGTAAAACTTCAAGTCAAGAAAAAAAAAAGGGGGGGGGGTGGCAAGAGAAATTTTAAATCTCAAGCGGAAACTATGAGATCTCTGTCTGTCTGGATATATGTGTATGTCTTAGTATGTGTCTTTGTCTATGGATAATATTGCTGAGGTTAATTTGTAAATGAGCTCTACTTAATTGGCCTAAAAAAAAAGTAAGCACTTACAAATCAAACAATTCTAAATACAAGAAAAATTAAGCTAAATAAATTTTGGGCTCATGTGAACTGGAAAATGTGCAATACTAAATTAATAGCTGGTATTAATGTTTGTTGATCTAATTAATACAGACATGTCTTTAAAGCCATCAGCATTAAGTATAACACTGTTACTGTGCCTAGGTTTAATATAAGCTATGTGTTACAAAGTTGTCAGCAATGAAAATAACTCAATGTGAAGAAACTTTTAAGGAAAGAAAATGCAAATGAGATAAGAGCTTTGGGTGAACTTTTTAGGAATAAAACAAGATACTAAAACCTTAATTACTGAACACTGGCTTCCTTTTACAGATAAACAAAGGTTTAGAACTATTAATAAATGTGTTTGGTGCCACACTAAAATATTTTCTATATGAAAGAACATTTTTCAAGAAATTATTACTGGTATTTATGTTCTCCAAGCTACAGAACGCTAATGTAAAGGACAGTTCATAATTGCTTGCTTCTTAGTTTTCACAAGAAATTAAGGTTTTAAGAGATGAAGATTCTAATTTAAACATGTAACTAAAGCTAATAGAAATAATAAGGGAAACTTCAGTATACAGTAGGAAAGTAGAATGTATGTTTTCAGTAAAGATGGTATATGGAATAAAATTACATTTTATTAAGGGAAAAGAAAGTAACTCTGACTTACGGGTGATTGTTTCTAAATGGGAAAATAAAGGGGTTATAGAAAGTGATAAGAAGGTTTGTGGAAAGTGGACCCTGAAAAAAGAGGAGTTTTGTGTATGGTCAGGATTGACTAAGTTTAGAGTAAATTTAGTTGAATAAATGAATTTTAAAAGTAAGTGGGTACAGAACTTATATTTGGCTTTTCTTTTTCTTAAGAGGACAGAATTTCTTAAAATGTTGAACTGCCTTTGATAACAGATTTTAAGTCTCTTTACCTTTTAAGTGATCTGTTCTGCATTTGCCTTTAAAATCTTTTATTGTTACTTTGGCTAAGTAAATAACTGTTTTACAATGACCTGTGATCTGGAAAAAACAAAACTGGCAGAACAGGCCTTCAGATAGTTAGATATTTTCAGGTAAAGGATTTTTATGAGCCGCAATTCTTGCATCTTCTCATACCTGAGAAACACTAAAATCATTAACAATGACAACTGCTTTGGTTTATGTGTTAATACCACATCAAAAGTTAAAACCTACCTGGACAAAACTAAACTGGCTACCTGACTACAGGTCTCCTCAAAGTTCCATGTCAAGACTAGGATTCAGGATTATTGTCTTGAGAAAAAAATTAAGATCTATTTTGTCTATTAAAGTTCAGGTTGTCACCCCTCCAATTACTTTTAACTGGGTACACCTACATCAATCACAGTGGGCTAACATATGACCATTCCAAATGGTTCCACTCCTTTGGACAGGATAACCCAAGTGCCCTAACTCTTTCTGGACCAGGATCAAAAATTGTTACTTGGTTCTTACTCCTGCTTTGGCCCCTGGTTCCTTAGTTTTGTTGTTTGGCCCCTACATTATTAACACATTATCTAAGTTCATTTCCCAACAGGTTCAAATGTTTATCTGCTAAGCTCAACAATTAGAATTGTTTCTTCTCTCCAAGTTGTTGTTACGACAAGGATACCAGCCAGCTGGCACATGGACAATGTTGGAACAAGCTGCCTTATCATTCCATGGAGTCTCATCTCCCTCTGTAAAAACACCCTGACAGAGAGCGGGAATTGGGACCCAGGACCCCCACGATGCCCCTGTCCAACCTGAAGAAACCAGAGCGATCATCGCCCCTTTCCCCAATGACCTGGGTCCCTAAGGCCCAAGATGGAGATAGGTAGATAGCTAATCATGAGCGAGATTAAAGAGACCAAAGATTTGGCCCATAAATAAAAAGAGGGGGGAATATGGAGCCCTATGGCAAGACACAGAACAAAAGAAGCCCCTGGACTGAGTCCAGTGGCAGCTGTCAGCAAGTGCTCTCTTGACCTTGGCCAAGAGCAGCACCCCACTCCCCCAACTCCTTACTAGGTAAAGTATCCAACATTTAGCAACGTGACCAATCACCTAATGACACTTTGGCTCACGTTATGATTTGTACTTCAAGACCATATATATTACAACATTGCTGATAATTGGACAACCATTGAGGTTCATCTCCTTGGGGCCTTCCATTCTGCACTCGCTAAGGATATTACTCAATTGCAAATGCAATTGCAGAGCCAACTCAAACAGCTCCAGGAAGAAGCCCGCAATTCAACTTTAAAAACCCTATCCGATCTTACACAGTGGTTAAATCCTGCTAACTGGTTCTCAGGTCTTAATTTACGTGTTTGGTTTATTACAGGAGGCTTGATTTTGCTAGCGCTATTTGCCTTTTCACTTCTTTCCTGCCTATGCCATATGAGGAGACAACTCGCACAAGCTGAAGCCATGGTGATCCTGCTCCTCTATCCACCGCCTGATCTTTCATCAAAAAAATTGTCACCCTCCCCTGAGGGTTCCTTCTATGAGTTTGATTACCTCCCCTAAAAAAAACAAAAAAGGGGGATATGTGGGAAGAAGGAACCTTGGGAGACATCCTTGGGAAACAAGTCAGATTATGTGGGAAAAGGAGCCTTGGGAGACATCCTTGGGAAACAGGTCAGATGGGCTCCAGACGGAGAAAAACAAGAACAGGGAATGTAAGGGAGCAGCACACGGCTCCAAGAAATGCTGCAAACAGCGATGTGCTGCAGACAGCATAATGCATAGGGAGTGCATGCTTTGAAGCATGAGTTTAGGAAACAGACCCCCTGGCCTGGATCCCAGGAGATGTTTATCCGCTAGGCTCAATAATTAGAATTGTTTCTTCTCCTTGTTCGAATGTAAGCTTCTTCTCTTGAGACATCACAAATTCATGTTTTCCTGGTACTGGCAAATAAATATGAAAGACAAAGTTTCAGATCAGACAGAGTCCACGCTTGGTTAAACTACTCCAAGAGTTAGTTTCATTTCTTCGTCTCTGTGGCAAAAGGATCATTTCCTCAAAAGAATAAAACAATTCTAAATATATATGCAGCCAATATCAGAGCACCTAAGTATATGAAGGAAATAGTAACAGAGCTAAAGAGAATAATAATCAACAACAATATAATAATGTAATAATATTAGTGGACATCAATATCCCCACTTTCAACAATGGATAGATCATATAGACAGAAAATCAAAAAGGAAACATAGGACTTGAGTTTTCAGAGTTCTTTGAATATCTTGTATAACAGTTCTTTATCAGCCATGTGTTTTGCAAACATTTTCTCCATGTTTGTGGCTTGCCTCTTCATCTCTTCATATTTAATATTACAATGTGGCAGCAATGGAAATCAGGTTCTTTCTCCCTTTTAAGGTTTTGTTGTATTTGTTGTCACACTTTGTTTTTGTTGATTGTATTGTTGTTGATACTGGTTGTTTAGTGATTTTTATTACATAAGTTCTGTAAAGGCTACATTCTTTTCATGTGTGGCTACTGATGTCTCTACTCAGTTAACTTAGCAGATATGTATTTACTGGAAAGAGGTTCTTTTAGTTGGGTAAAACTAATAACTCTAATCTTCCATATTAAGAGTGAAAATAATAAAAGTGAAGTAAATTACTATCATGAGTAGATACTGAACACTGAAAGGCTTATGAAAATTGATGGGAATACTGTTTTTGGAATAGAACAACTCATCCTGAGAAATCCTAAACATATTCTACACTTATAGATGTAGGAAGAGGATTCAATGCACCTACATGGCTTATAAATCACAGAGTCAAAATTTTAGTTTAAACTAATCCTTTGTAGTAGCAAATTTTCTCTAGTGGAATTCAATTTAAATACAGACTTCAAAGCTTTTTTACAGATGAAAGGCCAAGAACATTATTTTATAATAAAAATATCACTAGAATATTGACTCATGTTTATATAAGTAAGAATCAGTTAAAATCAGAAGATAAGACAAACCCCAGTATTTGGCCTAAAACCCTGCATATTTTGCAATTTAATGGTACAGTATATGAAAAAAATATATGTTTAAGTAAGTTAAGTCAATATTTACATGTGTGATGAATGAATAAGTAACAACTGAAACTGATGAAGCAGTTTTAGAAAGGAAAGAAAAACTTTAAATAGAAATGATAAATGATTATTGATATTGGAAATAAAATAATAGATATACAGTTAATGTATTAATTGTAAATTTACACTACTACACAGAATATTAATGGAGTGAAAAAAGAAGTTACACAGAAAGTAGCACAGAAAGAGGCTACAACTGCAATAGATAAAATTAAACTAAGAACTAAAATGGAAGTTTAAATATGGTTAATATGAGTAGTATAGAGAGAGAAAATGGGAAAAAACAATATTGAGAAAAATTACCTGCAAAACTTATTGAATTTATGAAAGACATCAGTTGAATAATGAAAAAATAAATATCAAGCAGAAAAAATTATTTATTTAACAAACAAATCGCAAAGTTAGAAAGAAAGAAACAATAAAGATCACAGCAGAAATAAATGTAACAGAGACTGAAAAAACAATGGCAAAGATCAATGAAACTAAAGGTGATTCTTTGAAAAGATAAAAAAAATTGATAAACCTTTAGCCAGATTCATTAAGAAAAAAGGGAGAGGGCCCAAATCAATGAAATGAGAACTAAAAAAGTAGAAGTTACAATGAACACCACAGAAATACAAAGGATAATAAGAGACTACCATAAGAAAGTATATACCAATAAAATGTACAACCTAGAAGAAATGGATGAATTCTTAGAGAGGTATAATCTCCAAAGACTGAAACAGTAAGAAACAGAAAATATAAACAGACCAATTGCAAGTACTGAAATTGAAACTATAATTAAAAAATTCCCAATGAACAATATGCCAGGACCAGATGGCCTCACAGGTGAATTCTACCAAATATTTAGAGAAGAATTAACACCTATCCTTCTGAAACTATTCCATAAAATTACAGAGGAAAGAACACTGCCAAACTCATTCTATGAGGCCACCATCACCCTGATACCAAAACCAGACAAAGATACCACAAAAAAAGAAAATTACAGACCAATGTCATTGATGAACATAGATGCAAAAATCCTCAACAAAATATTAGCAAACCAAATCCAACAATACATTAAAAGGATCATAAACCATGATCTAGTGGGATTTATCCCAGGGATGCAAGGATTTTTCAGTACCCACAAATCAATCAGTGTGATAAACCACATTAACACATTGGAGAATAAACACCATATGACCCTCTCAATCGATGTATAAAAAGCTTTTGATAAAATTTAACATCCACTTATGACGAAAACTCTCCAGAAAGTGCACATAGAGGAAACATACCTCAGTATAATAAAGGTCATATACAACAAACGGACAGCTAACAGCATACTCAATGGTGAAAAGCTGAAAGCATCTCTTCAAAGGTTAGAAACAAAACAAGGATGACCACTCTCACTACTTTTATTCAACATGGTTTTGGAAGTCCTAGCCACAGCAATCAGAGAATTAAAAGAAATACAAGGAATACGAATTGGAAAAGAAGTAATACCATCACTGTTTGTAGATACCATGATATTATACACAGAAAATCTTAAAGATGCTACCAGAAAACCACTAGAGCTCATCAATAAATTTGGTAAAGTTGCAGGATACAAAAATAATGCACAGAAATTTCTTGCATATCTATACACTAGCAATAAAAGATCAGAAAGAGAAATTAAGGAAACAACTCCATTTACCACTGTGTCAAAAGGAATAAAATACCTAGGAATAAACCTACCTGTAGAGGTAAAAGACCTGTACTCTGAAAACTGTAAGACATTGATGAAAGAGATTGAAGATGACACAGACAAATGGAAAGATATATCATGTTCTTTGATTAGAAAAATCAATATTGAAAATATGACTATACCACCAAAGGCAATCTACAAATTCAGTGCAATCCCCATCAAATTACCAATAGCATTTTTCAAAGAACTAGAGCAAAAAAATTTTAAATTTGTAAGGAAACACAAAATACCCCAAAAAGCTGAAACAATCTTGAGAAAGAAAAATGGAGCTGGAGGAATCAGGCTCCCTGACTTCAGGCTATACTACAAAGCCACAGTAATCAAAACAGTATGGTACTGGCAAAATAAAACAAAGCAAACAAAAAAACCAGACATATAGATAAATGGAACAGAATAGAAAGCCCAGAAATAAACCCATGCACGTATGGTCAATTAATCTATGACAAAGGCAAAAATATACAATGGAGATAAGTGAGTCTCTTCAATAAGCGGTATTGGGAAAACTGGACAGTTACATGTAAAAAAATGAAATTAGTACAGTCTCTAACACCATATACAAAAATAAAGTCAAAATGGATTAAAGACCTAATTAAATGGATTAAAGACCTGGTCTTTTGTCTGGGTACTATAAAACTCCAAGAGGAAAACATAGGCAGAACATTCTTTGACATAAATTGCAGTGATATCTTTTTAGATCTGTCTCCTTGAGTAATGTAAATGAAAACAAAAATAGACAAATGGTACCTATTTAAACTTAAAAGCTTTTGAATAGCAAAGGAAACCATAAACAAAACAAAAAGACAACCTACAAAATGGAAGAAAATATCTGCAAATAACGCAACCACAGGGATTAATTTCCAAAATATACAAACAGCTCATACAGCTCAGTATCAAAAAAAAAAAAAATCCAATCAAAAATGGGCAGAAGACCTGAACAGACATTTCTCCAAAGAAGACATACAGATGGCCAACAGGCAGATTAAAAAATGCTCAACAACACTTATTATTAGAGACAGGCATATCAAAACTACAGTGAAATATCACCTCACTCTGATCAGTTTGGCCACCATGAAAAAGTCTACAAATAATAAATGTTGGAGAGGGTTTGCAGAAAAAGGAACCCCCCACACTGTTGGTAGGAATGTAAATTGGTACAGCCACTATGGAGAACAACATGGAGGTTCCTTAAAAAACTAAGAATAAAGTTAGCATATGATCCAGCAACACAACTCCTGGGCATATATCCAAAGAAAACTTTTTTTTTTTAAATTTGTTTTTCCTTTATTTTCTTGAAGTGGAAGCTGAGGTCAGTGATATGACATTTTTTGTATGTGTGTAATATAAGCATTTTAGTTTTATAAGTTTCCCTCTGCATACTGTTTTAGCTGCATCCACAAATTTTAGTTTTGTTTTTTGCATTTCAATTCAGTTAAAAATACTTTCTAATTTTTCTTCTGATCCATGGGTTATTTAGAAGTGTGTTATTTAGTTTTGAAATATTTGGAGATTTCCCAGATATCTTTTTGGTTTTGGTTTCTAATTCATTTCCATTGCAACCAGAAAATATACTTTAAATCTTCTCAAATTTAACTTAGACTTGTTTTATGGCCCCAAATATGGTTTATCTTGTTCAGTGTACTGGGCACACCTGAAAAGAATGTGTATTCTATTGTTGTTTGGTAGAGTGTTTTTTTTAATGCCACCAGTTAGGTCAAGTTAGTTGATAGCATGGTTCAAGTATTCAAATCTCTGACTACAACTTGTTTATCCTCACTGTTCTATCAGTTTTTGCTTCATGTATTTTCAGAGTGTGCTGTAAGGTGCATACATATTTAGAATTGTTGTGCGCTTTTGATGAATTGACCCCTTTAATATAATGAAATGTCCCTCTTTGCCCCTGGTAATATTCATTGCTCTGACATATACTTTGATATTTATTTAACCACTCCAGATTTCTATTTGTTTCTTTTTATTTAGCTTCTTTTTATTTAGTTTTAGACATATCTTTTTTTTTATTCTTTTACTTTTTATTTTTAATTTTATATTGGATTATAATTGGTTAACAGTGATGTGTTAGTTACAGATCTACAGCAAGGTGACTCAGTTATACCCATACAAGTATCCATTCTTTTTCAAATTCTTTTCCCATTCAGGTTATTACAGAATATCGAGCTGAGTTCCTTGTGCTGTACAGTAGGTCCTTGTTGGTTATCAATTTTAAATATAGCAGTGTGTACATGCCAGTCCCAGACTCCCAATCCTTCCCTCCCCTCTCTTTTCCCCTGGTAACCATAAGTTCATTCTCTAAGTCTGTGAGTGTTTCTGTTTTGTAAATATGTTCATTTGTATCATTTTTTTAGGTTCTGCATATAAGTGATATCATATGTCATTTGTCTTTCTCTGTCTGGCTTACTTCACTTAGTATGATAATCTCTGGAGAAAACTGTAATTCAAAAATATACATGCACCCCAATGTTCATTGCAGCACTATTTACAATAGACATGGAAGCAACCTAAATGTCCTTTGACAGATGAATGGATAAAGATGTGATACACACACACACACACACACACACACACTGGAATACTACTGAGCCATAAAAAAGAATGAAATAATGCCATTTGCAGCAACATGGATGGACATAGGTATTATCAAACTAAGTGAAGTAAGCCAGACAAAGACAAATATCATATGATATCTCTTATATGTGGAATCTAAAAAAAAAACAGATTTAATTGAACTTATTTTCAAAAGAGAAATAGATCCACATATATAAAAAATAACCTATTGTTACCAAAAGTGGAGGAGAGATAAATTAGGAGGTTGGGATTAACACATACACATCACTTTATATAAAATAGGTAACCATCACAGATCTACTTTATAGCACAGGGAACTATACTCAATAGTTTTTAATAACCTGTAAGTGAAAAGAATCTGATAAAGAATATATATATCACTGAATCACTGTGCTATACACCCAAAACTAACACAGTATTGTAAATCAACTATTCTTCAATAAAACTTAAAAAGTAAATGCATAAATAAATTACACAGACATAACTTGGGAATATTGCAGGTTCAGTTCCAGACCACCACAATAAAGCAAATATCACAATAAACTGAGTCACACAAAATTTTTCATTTCCCAGTGCATATAAAAGTTATGTTTCCACTATACTGTAGTCTGTTAAATGTGCAATACCATAATGACTAAGAAAACAATATACATACCTTAATTGAAAACTAGTTTATTGCAAAAAAATTGCTCACCATAGCCTGAGCCTTCAGCACTCATGATCTTTTTGCTGTTGAAGGTTCTTGCCTAGGTCTTTGTGTCTGCTAACTAATTGTATAAGATAATAGTGAAGTTTGCCACATCAACTGACTCTTCCTTTCATGAACAATTTCTTTGTAGCATGCAATGCTGTTTGATAGCAATTTATTCACAGAGAACTTCTTTTAAAATTTGAGCCAATTCTCTCAAACCCTGCTGCTGCTTTATTACTAAGTTTATGCAACATTCTAAATCTTCTGTTGTCATTTCAACAATCTTCACAACATTTTCACCAGGAATAGTTTCCATGTGAAGAAACCACTTTCTTTGCTTATCCATAAGAAACATCTTCTCATCTGTTAAACTTTTATCATGAGGTTAGAGCAATTCAGTCATCTCTTCAGGCTCCAATTCTAATTCTAGTATCTTTCCTCTTTCTACCACATCTGCAGTAACAACCTCCATTGAAGTCTTGAACACGTCATAGTCATCCATGAGGGTTGGAATCAACTTCTTCCAAACTTCTGTTAATGTTAGTATTTTGACCCCTTCCTATGAATCACAAATCTTCTTAATGGCACCTAGAGTGGTGAATCTTTTCCGGAAGGTTTTCAATGTACTTTGCCCAGATCCATCAGAGGAATCACTGTCTATGGCAGCTATAGCCTTACAAAATGTATTTCTTAAATAATAAGAATTAAAAGTCAAAATAACTCCTTCATCCATGGCCTGCAGAATGGATGTTATGTTAACATGCATGAAAACAACATTTATCTTGTTGTACATTTCCATCAGAGCTCTTGGGTGACCAGGTGTATTATCCATGAGCAATAATATTTTTAAAGGAATTCTTTTTTTTTTTTGAGCAGTAGATCTCAACGGTGGGCTTAAAATATTCAGTAGATCATGTTGTAGACAGATGTGCTGTCATCCAGATCTTGTTGTTTCATAGAGCACAGGCAGAGTATATTTAGAGTAATTCTTAAGGGCCTTAGACTTTTCTAAATGGTGAGTGAGCTTTGGCTTCAACTTAAAGTTACCAGCTTCATTAGCCCCTAAAAAGAGAATCAGCTTGTCTTTTTAAGTTTTAAAGTCAGCACTGACCTCTCTCTCACTGTGAAAGTCCTAGCTGGAATCTTCTTCCAATAGAAGGCCGTTTCATTTCCATTGAAAATCTGTTGTTCAGTGTAGCCACCTTCATATCTTAGCTAGATATTCTAGGTAACTTGCTGCAGCTTATACATCAGAACTTGCTGCTTCACCTTGTACTTTGTTGTTATGGAGATGGCCTCTTTCCTTAAATCTCATGAACCAACATCTGTAAGCTTCAAACTTTTCTTCTACAGTGTCCTCACTTCTCTCAGCCTTCTAGAATTGAAGAGAGTTAGGACCTTGGTGTGGATTGGGTTTTAGTTTAAGGGAATGTTGTGCCTGGCTTGATCTTCTATCATGACCACTATAGCTTCTTTCATATCGCCAATAAGGCTATTTTGCCTTACTATCATTTGTGTATTCACTGGAGTAGCATTTTTTATTTCCCTTAATAATTTTTCCTTTGTACTCAAAACTAGGCTGTTTGGTGCCAGAGGCCTGACTTTCAGCCTATCTCAGTTTTTGACATGCTTTCATCACTGACCTTAATCATTTCTAGCTTTTGATTTAAAGTGAGGGGTGTGTGACTCTTCCATTCACTTGAACACTGAGGTCATTGTATGGGTTATTAATTGACCTAATTTTAACATTGTTGTGTTGCAGGGAATAGAGAGGCTCCAGGAGAGGGAAAGAGATCATGAACAGCTGGTCAGTGGAGTAGTCAAACATATAATTTAGTAATTTTGCCTTCTTATAAGGGCACGATCTGTGGTACCCCAAAACAATTACAACAGTAACATCGAAGATCACTGATCACAGATCACCATAGGAAATGTATATTAAGTATATCTGAAAAAAGCTGAAAAAAAAGAAGAGTTGATGTTTCTATTCGTGAGGGTTTTCTAGAAAAACAAAACCAATAGAATAGAATAGGATTGATAGATAGATACATAGATAGATACATAGAAAGATAAAAAGATATTTACTCATGCAGTTTTGTATACTGAGAAGTCCCGAAAACTACCAGCTATAACCTCGAGGCCCAGGAAAGCTGCTGATATAGTTCCAGTCCAAACCTGAATACCTGAGAACAAGGGGAGTCAATGGTGAAAGTTCTGGTCCAAGTCTGAAGACCCGTGAACCAGGAATACCCATGTCTGATGTCCAAAGTGGGTATCCCAGAGACACCAAGAGCAAATTTGTCCTTCCTCTGTCTTTTTTTTCTATTCAGGGCCTTCAATAGTTTGAATAATGCCCACTTGTTTTGGTGAGGCTGAACTTCTTTACTTACTCTACCATTTCAAATGCTAATCTTTACTAGAAACACCCTTATGGCCACACACAGAAATAATGTTCTACAAGATATCTGGACATCTGTTAGCTAAGTCAAGCTGACACATAAATTTAACCATAATAATGTTATGGTCTTGAGTTTGAAATTTATAGAGCAGACCAGCAGGCTAGAAACTCAGACAGGTTTTCTATGTTATAGTATTGAGGCAGAATTCCTCCTTCTCCCAGAAACTTCAGTTTTTGCTCTAAAGGCCTTCATTTGGTTGGACGGGGCTCACCCATCTTATGGATGTTAATCTCCATTATTTAAGCCATCTGATTTTAAATGTTAATCACATATACAAAATACTTTCATGGTAATGTCTAGACTAGTATTTGACCAAACAACTGGGCACAATAGCTTAGCCAACTTGACAAATAAAATGAATCATCTCAGTCTATATTTTAAAAAAAGAAGATTTTACATCTATAGCCTAACCTTCAAACCTAACACACTAGACAAAGAAGCCCAAACTGAAGCAAGCAAAATGAATAAAATGATTAAAAAGTGCAGAAATTATTGAAATAGAGAATAGAAAAACAATAGAGATATAAATGAAACAAAAAGTCGGTTCTCTTAAAAAGTTCAAGAAAGTAAAGGGGATATTACCACCAACCTTACAGAAATAAATAAGGATTACAAATAAATACTGTAAAAAATGTTATGATGTAGAGTAGGTTAAAAAAATGTTATATTCAAATGGAAGAACTTTGGACAAAGTATGCTAAATGAATGAAGCCAGACATGAAAGGCCACATATATAATTCTATTTAAATGAAAAATGCAGAAGAGATAAATCTATAGAGACAAAACATATATCAATGGAGTTTAGGGCTCATAAGGATGGCCTGAAGAGGTCGATAGCTAAAGGGTGCAGGGTTTCTTTTTGATGTAAAGAAAATGTTCTAAACTTGACTTTTGTAATGTTTGTACATAGTGAATATATTGAAATTCATGGAAATGTACTATATAAATGGGTGAATGTATTGTATATGAAATTTATCTCAATAAAGCTGTTTTAAAACAAAACAAATATAAGGGGAGTTAAAAGATAGGGTGTTCTGAGCACTTCTGGAACTGGATTGTAGGCATCTTTACTCCAATCTGAACCTGTGTCTGGTGATTAGTTCCTTCCCTTAGCAAAGGAAAGGGTATTATTGTTATCCCACAAACAGCAGCTCAGCTGAGCATAGAAGCCAGCTTTCTGGGACAACCTCACAGCTGGGCTGCTTCATTTGATTCTAAGGCTAGGCCTTTGCTTCATGTTCACAGACTTATCAAAGCTGTTCAGAGGTATGTTTTGCCTTCCTCTGTTTAAAGTCTCACCAAGCTAGGAGTACTGGTGGCTCAGAGACCCCAGCCCTTAAACACCCTCTGATGCTCTCTGACAACAATTGTTGCCTCGGCTACATTATTACATAGTGAGCAGTCATCACTGAAATTGCCTTAGCAGGCCCTGTGCTGCTTGTAGAGGGACAAGATTCATGGCTTGAGGATGGGGTTAGGGGACAGCCTGCTAGTGCTGCTTTAGTGACAACCTGAGAACTTTGGAATCCTGTGGCTGTTAAACTTCCAGAGGCACCTATTATCTCACAAAGTGGCCGCGTTCTTTCTTTCTTTTGGCAAAGGTGAGAAGAGCATGCTGCAGACATGTTTAACCCATGTGCATTAGATACTCCAGCTGTAATTTTTGACAGTGGATCGGGACTCTGCAAAGTAGGTATGTCTGGAGAGACTGGACCCCATCATGTCATCAGTTCTGTCGTGGGGCATCCTAAATTCAACATGGCTTTACCGGAAGCCAATCAGAAAAATTACTTTGTGGGAGAAAAAGCCCTGTTCAAGTATGAAGCCTTGCATTTGCACTACCCCATTGAACGTGGACTGGTAACAAGATGGGATGACATGGAGAAACTCTGGAAGTATCTTTTTGAGTGGGAGCTGGGAGTAAAACCCTGTGAACAACCTGTGCTCATGATTGAGCCCTCCTTGAATCCAAGGGAGACTCGAGAGAAGACAACAGAAGTGATGTTTGAGACCTTCAATGTGCCTGCCTTCTACCTGTCCAACCACGCGGTTGTAGCACTCTATGCCTCTGCCTCTGTCACAGGCCTAGTCGTGGACAGTGGTGATGGGATCACTTGCACTGTCCCCGTCTTTGAGGGTTACTCCCTTCCTCATGCTGTCACCAAACTCTATGTGGCAGGGAGGGACATCACAGAGCACCTCACCCGACTCATCCTAGCTAGTGGGTGTAATTACCCTTGCATACTCAACAAGGCCTTAGTGGATGACATAAAAGAGACACTGTGCTATGTGGCCTTAGAGCCAGAGAAAGAACTTTGTAAGAAGCCAGAGGAAGTCCTGAGAGAATACAAACTACCAGATGGAAACGTCATCCACCTTGGGGACCAGCTGTATCAAGTACCTGAGATTCTTTTTGCACCTGACCAGCTGGGTGTCCACAACCCAGGACTATCAAAAATGGTCTGCAGCAGCATTATGAAGTGTGACACCGACATCCAGAAAAATCTTTTTGCGGAAATTGTGCTGTCTGGGGGCACCACTCTCTTCCCTGGGCTTGAGGAGAGACTTATGAAAGAACTGGAACAGCTGGCCTTCAGAGGAACTCCCATCAAGATCACCGCTTCTCCTGATAGATGTTTCTCTGCGTGGATAGGTGCTTCCATTGTGACCTCTCTGAGCAGTTTCAAGCAGATGTGGATCACTTCTGCGGATTTCATGGAGTTTGGGACATGTGTCATCCAAAGAAGATGCTTCTAAAGGATTCAGAACCCAGGGGACAGCTTGAATTGTCAGATCACAGGAGCACTGGTGGAAGGTGACATTTTCCCTTGGGCTTCAGCATGTATTCAATAAAAGTGATATGGCATTTTGGGTTTCACTTCATTTTTGGTAGCATCAGAGTAATTTTTGATCCAGGTAGTGAATCTTTTTAAGTGATTCTAGTCCACCCTTCCTATTCCAGGGACATATTTTTCTCCTGATAAATCCTTGGCTTATGTGTTATGGCTGTGTCAAGTTGCAGGGTTTGTAGTAAAAGCAGGTCCCTGAGCCCCATGCCTAGAAGCTTGATTCAGTAGGGTCCCTAGAATCTTTATTTTAATCAAGTGTATTTGATATTTTTGATAGATCTAGTGTGAAGGAGAGACAGAACAACCAGGGAAAATGTGGGGAGGGAGGGGAATTAGGTAGAAGAAGGAATGCTACCCATGTCTTAAGGCTCAACTGACCCTTTCAGTCAACTGGTTCTTAGCACAATAGGGCTCTCTACTATTAGGCAGCTAAATAAGATAGAGCTGTTGTCCTGGTCAAAGAGGAGTGATGTGCACCAAAATCAGTATTTGTTTAAGTATCTCTAAGCTTAGGGCCCCTATTCCCAGTTGGAGTATTAAGAATCAACACCTCTATTTTTTAAATTGAAATATAGTTTCTGTGCAATATTATATGTTACAGGTGTATAATATAGTGATGCACAATTTTTGAAGTTTATACCCCACTTATAGTTATTATAAAATATTGGCTATATTTACATTGTACAATATATCTTTGTAGCCTATTCTACAGCTAATAGTTTGTACTTTTTGTTCCCTTATGCCTATCTTGCCCCTTCCTCCTTCCCTCTCCCCACTGGTAACCACTAGTTCTTGATATCTGTGAGTCTGCTTCTTTTTGTTATATTCACTAGTTTGTTGTATTTTTTAGATTCCACACATAATCAGACAAATACTGATATCATACAGTATTTGTCTTTCTCTGACTTACTTCACTTAGCATAATGCCCTCCAAGTCTATCCACGTTGCTGCAAATGGCAAAATTTTGTTCTTTTTTTATGGCTAAGTAGTATCCTACTGTGTATATATATATATACACCACATCTTCTTCCATTCATCTGTTGATGGATGCTTACTTTGCTTTCATATCTTGGCAATTGTAAATAATCCTGCTATGAACATTGGAATGCATGTATCTTTTTGAATTAATGTTTTGATTTTTTCAGATATATACCCAGGAGTGGAATTGCTGGGTAATACTTATTTTATTTTTTGTTTGTTTATTTTACTTTCAAGGATATTTATAGCCTCATTTTTTTAGGGAAAAAAGACTGAAAATACATAATGATGAGTCATCAATAAAGAATTTGTTGAATAAATTATGCATACATTTTTTTCTTCATTAACTTAGTTTTATTTTCCCAAAATATTATTGAGACAGAAATGGAAAATTCAGAGAAGACTTCGTAGTATAATCTACTTTTTTTTTTGGTAAATAAACAGTGGTACTTTCCCATGTATATGTATGTCTATGCACATTTGTATGTATGTATACAGATGAATATGTGTTTTTATATGATTATAAGCACTTGGAGAAAAGTTGAAAAGAATACATACCATGGGGGTTGTTGTGGAACACAAGTTCCTGTGCCCAAGACAGTGAGGCCAAGCAAACTGAAACTTCAGAGTCTGGAGTAGAGAAAGGGTTATTGCACGCCTGAGCCAGATTTGGTGGCTCATGCTCACAAAAACTGAACTCTTCGATGTCTTTGGGAGAGAAGTTTTTATAAGCAAAATTCGGGGTGAGGGCTGCAGGGTGTGTGACTTTCTTCTGATAGGTTGATGGTGAGCTAACAAACCAGTGCTCCAGGAATCTTGTGCTCAGCCAAAGTTATTATCCTCCACCTGGCTTGGGGCCTTCATTCCTGCAGAAGAACTCAAAGATATTGCTCTGTACATCCCTTGAAGAGGAACCAGGACCCTGCCCCAAGGCTGCACCATTGTTTCTTAACTACTCCTCCTTTGTTTCTGCATTCCCTCCCTTCTCTGATTAGCAACTGTTTGAATCTGCCCTTTGAAACCCAGGGAAGGTCAAGGAAACTGAAGCCTTTTCCCTACAAACAAGAAAAGGGGAAACAAAAGGATTTGTACCTGGGAGGGTCCTGCTTTCTTTCAATACCCCCTTTACTTTAATACTCCTCAAACTTGATGGGGGCAGATGTAGACAAGGGAATAACGTTTTGGACAGAGAGGTTGATTAGAAACTCCACAGAGAAACTCAGTTTTAGAGGGAATTGGTTTCTGGGTTACACAGGTTGGTGGAGAAGAATGGAAAAAAAAGGTAGTACTGGTGGAAAGAGTGGGAATGGGAGCAAATCAAAAAGAAAGAACTATACTAAAAAATCATCCTGAATGAAATGAAAGCATTCATCTGAAAAAAAAAAAAAAAAGGAATTCTATTTTGCACATATCTTTCCAACTACATGTTTAGGGTGTCACATTGCTAGCTTGTTTTACAATACAGCCATGAAAATGAAAATTATCAAATATTCAATAAAAATCACTATAAATCACGTATTTTATTTTTATATTTATCTGAGATATCTGGTTGAATATCACACTTCTGCTTACAGATAACTTAGCAAAACCACAATGGAACCAGAAGACAGTAGAATGACACCTTCAAAGTGCTAGGAAAACATTACTGTCAAGCTAGAATTATATACTCAGGAAAACCATTCTAAGAAAGATGGTAAAAACACTTTCTGAAAATAACTGAATGTGTTTACTCTCAATAGTCCATCATTAAAGGAAATTTTTTGTGATTAGAGGGCATATAAAAATAATCCCACAATAATATATATGGTATACTAAGAAATAATGAACATTAAATAATGGTAAACATGGAGGTAAATTTAAAAATCCTGACTGTACAAATTCATAGTATCAATACCAACATAATAAAATGAATGAAGATTCTGTAATACAAAAGGACATAAATCATGGAAACAAGTTGGAGCTAAAAATTTGAACATACTTGAGGATTAAGATGGCGGAGAAGGAGGACGTGCGCTCACTCCCTCTTGCAAGAGAACTGGAATTACAACTAAATGCTGAACAATCATTGACAGAAAGACACTGGAACTCACCAAAAAAGACACCCCACATCCAGAGACAAAGGAGAAGCTGCAATGAGACGGTAGGAGGGGCGCAATTGCGTTAAAATCAAATCCCATAAATGCTGGGTGGGTGTCTCACAAACTGGAGAACAGTTATACTGCAGAAGTCCACCCACTAAAGTGAGGGTTCTGAGCCCCACGTCAGGCTTCCTAACCTGGGAGTCCAGCAACAGGAGGAGGAATCCCCAGAGAATCAGACTTTGAAAGCCAGCGCGATTTGATTGCAGGACCTCCACAGGACTGGGGAAAACAGAGACTCCACTCTTGGAGGGCACATAAAAAAGTGTGCTCACCAGGATCCAGGGGGAAGGAGCAGTGACCCCATAGGAGACTGAACCAGACCTGCCTGCTGGTGTTGGAGGGTTGCCTGCAGAGGTGGGAGGCAGCTGTGCTTGCCCAGGAGACGGACACTGGCAGCAGGGGTTCTGGGAAGTGCTCATTGGCATGAGCCCTCCCAGAGTCCACCATTAGCCCCATCGAAAAGCCTGTAAGCTCCTGTGCTAAGTAGCCTCAGGCCAAACATCAAACAAGGTGGGAACACAGCACCACCCATTAGCAGAGAAGCAGATTAAAGTTTTACTGAGCTCTGCCCACCAAATCGGATTAAAGTCTTACTGAGCTCTGCCCACCCAGCCCTACCTACCATCAGTCCCTCCCATCAGGAAGCATGCATGAGCCTCCTAGATACGTTCCCCCACAAGAGGGCAGACAGCAGAATCAAGCAGTATCAGCAGTATTTTGTCTTGTGGAACTGAAAACCACAGCCACAGAAAAATAGAGAAAATGAAAAAGCAGAAGACTTTGTACCAGATGAAGGGACAGGATAAAACCCCTGAAAAACAACTAAATGAAGTGGAGATAGGCACCCTTCCAGAAAAAGAATTCAGAATAATGATGGTGAAGATGATCCAGGACTTTGAAAAAAGACTCGATGCAAAGATCGAAAAGTTGCAAGAAAAGTGTACCAAAGACCTAGAAGAATTAAAGAACAAACAAACAGAGATATGCAACACAATAATTGAAATCAAAAATACACTAGAAGGAGCCAATAGCAGATTAACTGAGGCAGAAGGGCGAATAAGTGACCTGGAAGACAGAATGGTGATAATCGCTGATACAGAAAAGAATAAGGAAAAAAGAATGAAAAGAACTGAAGACAGCCTAAGATACATTTGGGACAATGTTAAACGTGCCAACATTCGCATTATAGAGGTCCCAGAAGAAGAAGAGAGAGAGAAAGGACCCAAGAAAATATTGGAAGTGATTATAGTTGAAAACTTCCCTAACATGGGAAAGGAAATAGCTACCCAAGTGCAGGAAGCGCAGAGAGTCCCAGGCAGGATAAACCCAAGGAGAAACAAGCCAAGACATATAGTAGTCAAACTGACAAAAATTAAAGACAGAGAAATGTTATTAAAAGCAACAAGGGAAAAATGACAAGTAACATACAAGGGAACTCCCATAAGGGTAACAGCTGATTTCTCAGCAGAAACTCTGCAAGCCAGAAGGGAGTGGCATGATATATTTAAGGTGATGAAAGGGAAGAACCTACAACCAAGAATACTCTACCCTGCAAGGATCTCATTCAGATTCGAAGGAGAAATTAAAAGCTTTACAGACAAGCCACAGCTAAGAGAATTCAGCACCACCAAACCAGCCCTACAACAAATGCTAAAGGAACTTCTCTAAGCGGGAAACACAAGAGAAGAAAAGGACCTACAAAAACAAAAACAAAACAATTAAGAAAATGGTAATAAGAACATACATATCGATAATGACCTTGAATGTAAATGGACTAAATGCTCCAACCAAAAGACACAGACTGGCTGAATGGATACAAAAACAAGACCCATATATATGCTGTCTCCAAGAGACCCACTTCAGACCTAGGCACACATACAGACTGAAAGTGAGGGGATGGAAAAAGATATTCCATGCAAATGAAAATCAAAAGAAAGCTGGAGTAGCAATAGTCACATCAGATAAAATAGACTTTAAAAGAAAAAATGTTACAAGAGACGAGAAAGGACATTACATAAAGGTCAAGGGATCCATCCAAGGAGAGGCGATAACAATTATAAATATATATGCACCCAATATAGGAGCACCTCAATACATAAGGCAAACGCTAACAACTATGAAAGAGGAAATGCAGTGCAGAAATAGAGACATAGATGTAGAGAACAAACACATGGACACCAAGTGGGGAAAGCGGGGAGGGTTGGGGGGGGGATGAATTGGGAGATTGGGATACCTAATTGTACACTCTAAATATATGCTGTTTATTGTCTGTTAAGTGTATCTCAATAAAAGTTCTTTAAAAAAAATTTGAACATACTTGCATTTCTCAGAAAGAAATATTAAATTTAGAATATACATATATATAGATATAGAAACCAAAGGAACTGCTTCTGTAAATCTGTAAAAAGATAACCAAAAATGTGATGACTACAATTGGAAATATTAAAAGGTATTTCTAAAATACCAATGTGTCAAAGAAAAAATTGTAATAAAAATTATAAGCTAATAGTGAGTGATAAAATATTAGATATTAAGAGATGGAATGTCACTAATGCTGTAATTAGTAAGAAATATATTGTATGAAATGCGTATATAAGTAAAAAGAAGGTTGAATAAATATCCAGTTTTGAAGTTAGAAAAAGTGTTACCAAACTAAGTTCATGTGCCCAATGCACTGTGAGGCCAAATAAACTGAAACATTGCAGTTTGGAGCAGAGAAAGTTTTATTGCAAGGCCAAGCAAGGAGAATGAGTGACTTGTGGACAAAAACCCTGAACTCCTTGATGGTTTTTGGGGAAAAGTTTTATAGGCAAAATTTGGGGTAAGGGCTGCAGGGTGTGTGACTTTTGTCTGATTGGTTGGTGGGGAGGTAGCAGGGCAGTGCTCCAGGAATCTTGTGCTTAGCCTGAAGTTGCCATCCTCCACCTGGTTGGGGGCCTTAGTTGTGTAGAAGAGCTCAAATATATTGTTATGTATATTTCTTAAGGAGCAAACAGGAACTTGCCCCACTGCTGCACTATTGTTTCTTGACTGTTCTTCCCTTGTTTCTGCATTTCCTCCCTTCCCTGATTAGCAACTGTTTGAATCTGCCCTTTGGTATTCAGGGAAGGTCAAGGAGGCTGAATGAAAATATTTCCTACAAACAAGAAGCAGAGGACACGGAAAGGCTTTTTATGCCCAGGAGGCCCCCATGGGGTTCTGCTTGGTTTCAAAAGCAAATAGAATAAACCCCAAAATTTAGAACAGTAAATTAAAAAAAAAAAAAAAGGAAACCAGAAGTTAATAAGATATAAAACAAGGATAAAATAAAGGGAATGAACAAGGACTTGATTCTTTATAAGTAAAAATAAATAGACATACCTATGGAATTATTCATTGAAATTAATAATAAGTTTAAAATTATGAAGGATAAAAAGTCCTTGTAAATGCTGATGAGGCAGCATTTGGGGTGAAGGCTGCAGGATGTTTGACCTTCTTTTATTGGTTGGTGGTGAGGTAACAGAGTGATGTTCCAGGAATCTTGTGCTCAGGGTGAAGTTACCATCCTTCACCTGGGTGGAGGCTTGGTTCCTAGAGAAAAACTCAAAGATACTGTTATATATATCCTTTGTGGAGCAACTAGGGTCTTGCCCCAAGGCTGCACTATTGTTTCTTGACTACTCCTCATTTGTTTCTGCATACCCTCCCTTCCCTGACTAGCAACAGCTTGAATCTGCCCTTTGGAACTCAGGGAAGGTCAAGGAGGGTGAATGAAGCCTATTCCTGACAAATGAAAAACAGGGGACACAGAAAGGCTTTTGTGCTCAGAAGGGCCCCACAGTGTCCTGCTCGGTTTCAATATTACAAAAAACTTTACACTTAATCCCACAAATATAAATTTATCTAAACTATATCTTAAAAATAGAAATTCCTACCTAGTGTGAAAATTAAAAAATTATTTAAAAATCTTGACATAAAGTAAGTATTATATCTAGATATTTGTCTAGGTTACTTTCATTTATTCACAATTTCAAATTTTTATTTTTTATGTAAATTCTTTAATAGTATTGAGTATAGAACAAATGCTAACCCATTATATGAATACAATACAACTTTTAAATCATAACCCATTATAGGCAATATATGAAAGAAAAATTCATATCAATCACACTCATAAACATAGATGAAAATTTTGTTAGCAAAACATGAACATACCAAGTTCTTCAATGTATAAAAAGAGTTCATTTTTCAAGTTCAATTTTGGTTTACTCCTGGAGTGCAACTTTGTTATACCATTTGTAAACATATGGATGTAATTCACTACATTTCAATAGATGGCAAAATTAGAGCATTTGAGTATAATAAACATCCATTCATGATATAAATTATCTAAAACAAAAGATATTACCATAAAATTATTAATATTCACATCTGCATCAAACATGTTGCAAAAGTGTGAAACATTAAAATATTTCTGTTTAAACATGAAAAAGTCAAGGATTCCTGATATGACCAATTTAATTTAGCATTGTATCACAGGTACTAGTGAAACTGAGCAGGAACCTCTGGGGCCATCCCTGGTACAAATAATTTTGGTGTCCCCCATTTCTTGTTTGTAGGAAATATGAGCTGTTATTAACCAATGCTCACAGAGGATGGGGGAGGGGTGCACTACCCAATAAAGGGAAATTCTATGGGTGACAGATGTATCCACTACGTTTCACTCCTTGAACCACTGAGAACCATTCATTTCTCAAAATGACTTTGTTCCATCCAGGCATGTCTCCAGGATGTTGGTTGGTCATTATTTATGGGAACATTTTCAAAAAGAGGACTCATACAAACTATAGTACTCAGCATATCAGTTGGTTGCAGGGCCGTAATTGATATTCATCATCTCTCTCCTCCACACCCCAGTTATTATTTCCCTTCCCTTTTTGCTAGCATTTCTGTTGGTCTACCTTGCTTGCTTGATTTGCTTCAGACTCTCAGAACTTATCAGGTCATGATTGCTGTTTCTTGCTCATTTACAGAAAAAAACATGGTATGTGAGCTAAAAAGAAGATCTGAGCGTTAAACATTTTTGTAGCAGAAGCCCTACCTACTCATGATGATCAAGGCCATTTACCCTTGCTATCATAATAACTCTGTTTTGTGTCTGCTCATCTGGCACTAGAACTCCAAAGTGACCTGGTAGAAGTCATAGTTTAAGTTTAATGAGCTTCTTACTTTGTACCCTAGTGTAAATGTCCCCATTCTGGGGACCAAGATCTCTTCACACATAGGGTATATATGTTGTGGAAGGCTCAAATTCCCCAAGTAAGTTACTGGGAATGTTTATGAGTGGGGTTACTCCTACTTTCACTCCTTGGTCCGTGGACCAAGTGGTCTAGCTCTTGGTGATAGAGCACCATAAAATGGCTATTGGATTAAGATGAATGAAGGATAGTGCCCTGTGCTAACTATATATTATCTTCATACCAGCAATTCATTTGTGCCATCTAGAGGTCTTTCTGATGCTCCATTAAAGTGGTCGCTTCTACATGGTATGGTATGTAATATGATTAGTGTATCCCAAGGTTATGTATGTACCATCACATCTTTTCTGTAAGGATCCCTTGGTCTATGGTTATATTGTATAGAATGCCATGCTAGTTACCACTTAATATCTGTGTCCTCAAATAGTAGTACTAGATGAAGCACTATTGGTAAGAAAAGCAAACCTATTTCCAGAATACCTGTCAATCTCAGTCACCATGAAATGTTGCATTTTCTCGGGTGGGTGGAACTCAAAATAATCGATTAGTAATCAAGTGGATGGTTGGACTCCTTAAGGGATGACATCATATTGGTGGCTTAATATTGGTTCTGTTGCTGGTAGGGTCTGGTTGTTACTGACTGGGAGAGTACTTAGTGGGAGGTGCTTGAGCAAGTGTCAACAGTCTTGACTCTTAATAGACCTTGCCACCTTGAAGTCACATTTTATAAGCACTTCAAATTGGGATGTAGAAGTCATTGAAATTTTTCAGTGTGCAAAGCTCCTAAGTATGAGAGTCTCAGTCAGTATAGATTATAGGCAATAAGCTCAGAGAGTCTTCTTAGAAAAGCTGTATTTATTTTTATCTCTGTCTGCAGAAAATTCCATATTGAATTGATATCACTTTTGTAGAAATTCACTAAAAATAAGCAGTCAAGGTATAACAGAATTCTGTAATTTTTTCAATATTTTCCTTTGAAGCAGGAGTTGACAACTACTATACACAGTCCAGCTGCCTCTTTTTATAAAGTTGTATTGGAATACAGCCTTGCTCATTAGTTATACATTTTCTATGACTGATTTTGCTCTAAAATGGCCAAAGCTGAGCAGTTGTAAGAAAGACGGTATGTCCCATAAATCTAAAATATTTACTATGTGCCCTTCAAGAAAGATTTTGCTGACACTTGTTCAAGAGCTACAGACTTGGTTGATACTCAGTGTGCTTTTACTGTATTACCACAGTTTTACTGAGTGTTTGCCATGCCGTAACAAATGTATACATCCATGTAGCCACCAACACAGTTAAGATGTAGAGCATTTCCAGCATTCTTTCATGACTGTTACAGTTATTTTCCCACATCCCTAGTCCCAGGCAAACATTGATGTGTTTCTGTCACTATAGAATAGTTTGTCTATTCTAGAATTTCATAAAAGTAGAATCATACTTTATGTACTGTTTAGTGGCTATTGACTCAGCATAATGTTTTTGCAATCCATCCATGTTGGTGTAGGAATCAGTAGTCCCTTCCTTTTTTCATTGCCTTCCAGTTAGTGAGTTATACAACTACAGAATCCAGTTTTTACTATTGGATTCTTATAACCAAACCACTGTGGTACCAAAAGGTGTAGATTGGTTTCCTAGAACCTTGTGAATCAAAATGGCTGCTCTTGCTCCCAATATATCATCCCCATTCCAGAAAGTGAGAACACAGAATGGAAGAAATATAGTCTTTTCTTCTTTCTTTTAAAGATTCAAATGATAGGTTCAACACATCAGTTTTGCTCATCCAGTCTGTCCGGAATTTGGTCACATGGCTACAGTTAGTGGCAAGGGAAGCTGGACAATTTTTGTGTGTCTGTGAGGCCATATTACCAGTAAAAATTCTATACCTGTGGAAGAATAAGAGAGAGGATAGTGAGGACAACTAGCAATCTTACGTGGTTCACCAATATGGCCACTAAACACTTAGTTTCACCTTTTTTCTCACTCACATAACATAGAAAATATATCTTTTCTAAGGGAAACAGCTCCAGATTTTCATCCAATTATTGCTTCTATCTCAAATTCCAGCATCTCTTGGTGATACAAAGACTTCTATATCAGATCTGGCTATGTCTTCTCATTGTATGGACATATCAACTAAAAGATAAGTTATATACTCAATTCTCCATCAAATCTGGGTGTAACTTTTCATGGTCTTGGCCTTATACAGACTAAAAGACAAATTATTTATATGCCTCCCTACCCCCTCCAACATGCTCAATTATAATCCATGAAATTCCTAACCACATCTGTGGAATTGTGGGTATAAATATAGTTGCCTACAAAAATTTCCTTGAGAGTGAATTAAATTATTCTCAGTGGCTACATATCTCAGCTTTGGTGCTAGACAAACCTATAGCTTGGAAATGTCAGTGGATACAGATTTTTAAAAATCTGGATCCAAGTAAAGCTCGATATCTTCACCTGAAGGACAAGAAAAGAGTAGAACAGCAGGAAAAATAAGTTTTAACAAACCTGCTTGTTCTTGAGACAAATAACACAAAAATTTTGTACCCATCATATACCACAGTATGGAGTCAGTGGGCAGATCCATGTCTTCCAACTCCTCTTATGCAGTTACAGTATGGTGTCCCTCCTCCTTGGAGCATGTGAACAGAACTCTGATTTCCAACCTTCTCTCCACAGTAATGAGGAGACAGACACCCTTGCCACACAGAGCCTGTAGGTTGAACTCTGACATTCATCCCTACCATGAAGTAATCAGTTGTTGTTCCTCCTTCTAGAAGCCTGGGGAATTCTGAATTACATCCCTCACTTGAAATTATGGGATGGTAACCATCTTACTTCCAAATATGTGCTGAGGAAACTATGGAGTGGAGTTCTAGTTCTGGGCAACACACTTGTGGGGTAGAATAGAATACCATTGCATAGATTTTATGAACTAAATTGACATTTGAACCACAACCTCAAGACTGAAGCAGAATACACATTCTGAACGCAAATAGTTTGACTACAGATAAAATAATCCTTCTTTTTTAAGTACTTTCAAGTTTTTACTCCAGTGTTTACTGAATTTCAGCATTTCTGATGGAAATTTGCAATTATTCATATCTCTGTTTCACTGTATGTAATATGTTCCTCCTTAATACAGGTTTTTTTTAAGGTTTTCTTTTGATATTGATATTGTAAAAATTTTTTATGATGTATTTGTATATTTTTCTTTGTGTTTACTGTAATTGAGTTTGTTGGCTTACTAGTTTTCATAAAATATGAAATACTTTGGGGACTGGTTCTTTATGTAATATCTTGGCACTGATTATTTCCTTCTTCTCTTCTCCAAATCTAATTACATGTATATTAGAATGTTTGATATTATCCCACAGATCCTTGAGTTTCTGTTCATTTTTTCACAATCTTTTTCCCTCCTCTGGTCTCAGACTTGATTTTTTCTAAATGCTATTTTTTTCCCCAAGTTCACTAGTAATTTCTTCTACACTTTCTAATAATCTCATAACACTTCCAATGATTCGTTCCTTTAAAATATTGCATTCTTCAACTCTGAAATTCTACTTGGTTATTTTTATATCTTCCTTTTTCCTCATTATGTTCATGTTATCCTTTAAATCCTTGAGTATATTCACAATAAATGTTAAAAATTTTTTTTTTCTGTGAATGTCTTTATCTCTGTCATTTCTGGGTATGTCTGTATTGACTTGATATCAGTTATATTTTTATGCTTATTCTTATGTCTAGTAACTTATTTTGGATCATGAATATTTTAAGTGACATATTGTTGAATGTCTGCAATTCTGAATTTAAGGAAGGTTGACAATTGTTTTAGCTGGCAGTTGTTACTTACAAATAAGCTTAATTCTCTTGTGGCTTCTTTTAAAGCTTTTGTCAAATGGACATTAAGTTAAAGTTACTCTAGGGATAGTTTTCTTCTGCTATTAAGCCATAACTTGTCCGATATTTCTACTGGATGTGCTAGATATTCAACAATATCCCTTTTCTATAGATTACCAAAATTGAACATCTCCTAACACTTTGAGCTATGTTCTTTTTTGAGTTTATGGCTCCCTGTCATCTTCTTTGCAAGCATCATGGAATTTTATCTTATGTTTGCAGAGCTAAATATTTGTTTACAAAAACTCAAGGGGGATTTAACGTGGATTTCCAGAGTTCAAAATATATTTCCCCCCCTCTCCAATACCTTGTTACACAAATCCCAGCTTCATCAGGCTCCTTGTACACCAATAAATTTTCCTCAATCAGTGAGAGTGTCATGTTCTATTTGGATTCCCTCTCACTGCCTCAAAGTGCATAAAATTCCTCAAGGCAGAAAGCAAGGGGGATCACCTTTTTTTGTTCTCCTTCACTCAGTGATCACAGTCTTTAATTGCCTATTTCCAACATCTGAGACTGTTTCTTTTCCTGTGTATTTTTCCTAGTTTCCTAGGTTTTATGGTGGGAATCCATTTCAGGTACCAGTTACCCTGACATAGTGTAACTGGATTATGCATACATGCATTATTTTTAAATAAAATATTGATAAAGTTATACACTGCAAAATACTAAACGGATTAGCTTAACATACTCAGTGGCTATAGGGCTTCCAAAGTTCTGCATAAAGTGTGTATATAATTGAATTGTCAAATAGAGGAAATCCTCATAGGACAAATTAAATAAGAATGGTAACATGGAGAGAAGCAAGTGCATAATTACAGAGTTTTCTTAGACATGTGAAGATGCTCATGTATGTATTTTATTATTTTGGTGACTTTTTGAGTGACATGGTATAATGTCTAGCACATATCATGAAGTTAAGATTGGTGACTTTTGCCTAAAGCCACAAATCCTTAACTGCTATATTCACAGCATTTACAGAACCTGTAAATTTCAGCTAAAATTGATCACAGTGACATGTATAGCCTTCAAGTATTATATTATAATATGAAGAGGCATAAAATTAACTAAGCATCCATTTAAATAAATTAGAAAAATATAATAAAATTGGAAAAAATAGAAGACAAATAATAAAAACATAAGCAAAACCAGATTAGTTAGAAAAAAATAGCAACTTTGAAAGTTCTTTAGAAAAATTAATAAAAGTGAAAAACTTTTGAAATATTGATTAAGGAAAAAGGAGATGACAAAAAACCATAGTCTACATGAGAAATGCCAGACAATTTTTTTATAGAAATGATTTAAATAGGAGTGAGATGATAATATGAATTTCGAAAATAAGAATAAAGAAATTGACAGTCTTAGAAGATACAACTCAGAAATGACTAAAACAGGAAATTTAAATATTCCTTTTTTGTTTTTATTGTTATACTTGACATACAATATTATATTAGTTTCAGGTATAAAACATAGTGACTCAATTTTTCATACATTATAAAATAGTCACTACAAGAAGTCCACTTACCATTAGTCAAAATGCAACCTGGTTAAAATATTATTGACTATATTCCCTATATGTACATTACATACCCTGACTTATTTATTTTAGAGCTGGAAGTTTGTACCTCTTAATCCTCTTCACCTGTTTGTCCCTCCTACTATCCCCTTCCCTCTGGCAACTACCAATTTGTTCTCTGTATCTATGAGTCTCTTTCTTTTGCTCATTTCTTTTGATATTTAGATCCTATTTATGAGTAAAATTATATATTTGCTTTTCTCTGTTCACTTATTTCACTTGGTATAATATCCTCCAGTTTCTTCCATGTTGCAAATGGCAAGATTTAATTCTGTTTTTATCACTGAGTAGTATTTTTTATGGCTGAATATATATTAAAATATATATATATATTCTTAATCTTTCAAAGGATACTTAGGAGCTTCCATATCTTGGCTATTATAAATAGTGCTGCAATGAACATATATCTTTTAAAATTACTGGATCATATGGGAGTTCTTTTTTAGTTTTTTGAGGAACCTCCTTATTGTTTTCTATAGTGGATGCACCAACTCACATTTCTACCAGCAATGCATTGAGGGTTCTTTTTTCTTCACGTCCCCACCAAGACTTGTTGTCTTTTTGATAATAGACATTCTGACAAGAGTGAGGTGATATCTCATCGTGGTTTTGATTTGCATTTCCCTGATGATTAGTGATGTTGAATACCTTTTCATGTGCTTCATGACCATTTGTATGTCTTCTTTGGAAAAATGTTTATTTGGGGTCCTCTGCCCATTTTTTCAATTGGGCTTCTTTTCTTTTTCTTTTTTTTTAAATATTGAGTGTATGAGTTCTTTATACATTTTAGATATAAACTCCTTATTAGATATACCATTTGCAAATATTTTCTCCCATTCAGTAGGTTGTCTTTTCATTTTGTTGATGGTTTCCTTTGCTGTGCAAAAGGTTTTAAGGTTAATTAGGCCCCATTTTTTGTTTTGTTTTGTTTCTTTTGCTTTAGGAGACAGATCCAAAAAAATACTGCTACGATTTATGTCAAAGAGTGTCCTGCCTATGTTTCCTTCTACAAGTTTTATGATTTCCAGTCTTACATTTAGGTCTTTAATGCATTTTGAGTTTATTTTTGTATATGGTGTGAGAACATTTTCTAATTTTATTCTTTTACATGTAGCTATCCAGTTTTCCCAGCACCACTTATTGAAAAGAGTGTCCTTTCTCCGTTGTATATTCTTTCCTTCTTTGTCACAGATTAACTGACCATAAGTTCATGGGCTTGTTTCTAGATTCTCTATTTTGTTCCTTTGATCTATGTGTCTGTTTTTGAAACAGTATCATACAGTTTTTATTTCTGTAGAGTTATAGTATTATTTCAAGTCTGGGAGTATGATGCTTCCAGTTTTGTTCTTTCTCAATGTTGCTTTGCCTATTTGGGGGTCTTTTGTGGTTCCATACATATTTTAGAATGATTCATTCTAGTTCTGTAAAAAATTCCATTGATATTTTGGTAAGGGTTGCTTGAATCTGTAGATTGCTTTGGGCAGTATAAACATTTTAATTATATTGGTTCTGCCAATCATGAGCATGGTATTTCTTTACATTGTTTAGTGTCATCTTCAATTTCTCCCCTCAACATCCTATGGTTTTCAGAGTATTGATCTTTTACCTCCTTAGTTAAATTTATTTCTGGCTATATTATTCTTTTTGAGGCAATTGTAAATGGGGTTGTTTTCTTTATTTCCCTTTCTGAGAGTTTGTTATTAGTGTATAGAAATGTGATAAATTGATGTATATTAATTTTGTATCCTGCAACATTACTAAATTTGTTTATTAATTGTAATAGGTTTTTGGTGGAGTCTTGGGGGTTTTCTATATATAACACCATCTGCAAATAGTGACAGTTTTACTTCTTCCTTTCCAATTTGGATACCTTTTATTTCTTTTTCTTGCCTAATTGCTGTGCCTAGAATTTTCAAGATTATGTTAAATAGAAGTGGCAAAGTGGGCATCCTTGTATTATTCCTGGTCTTAGAGGGAATGCTTTTAGCTTTTCATCAATGAATATGATGTTGGCTGTGGGTTTGTCATATGTGGCTTTTATTATGTTGAAATATGTTTCCTCTATACACACTTTTTGAGAGTTTTAATCATAAACGAATGTTAAATTTTGTCAAATGTTTTTCTGCACCTATTGAGATGACCACACATTTTTTATCCTTTGTTTTGTTAATATGGTGTATCACAGTGATTAACTGATGGATGTTCAGCCATTCTTGTATCACTGGAATGAATCCCACTTGATCATGTTGTATGATCCTTTCAATGTATTGTTAAATTCAGTTTGCTAATATTTTGTTAAGTATTTTTACATTTTGTTCATCAGGGATATTGGCCTGTATGTATGTATATATATATATATATATATATATATATATATATATATATATATATATTTTTTTTTTTTTGGTGGTGTTTTTGGCTGGATTTTGTATCAGGGAAATGCTGACCTCATGAAATGATTTTGGAAGTGTTCCTTCCTCTTCAATTTTTTGGACTAATTTGAGAAGCATAGGTATTAACTCTTCTTTAAATGTGTCATAGAATTCACCAGTGAAGCATCATGACCTGGACTTTTTTGAGGGGAAGGGTTTTTTGATTACTGATTGAGTTTCACTACTTAATTGTTCTTCAGTTTTTCTATTTCTTCATGATTTATTCTTGGAGGATTGTGTGTTTCTAGGATTTATCCATTTCTTCCATGTTTTCTAATTTGTAGGCATATAATTGTTCATAGTATTCTCTTATGATCCTTTGTATTTCTGTGGTGTCAGTGTAATTTCTCCTCTTTCATTTCTGATTTTAGTTATGTAGGCTCTCTCTCTTTTTTCTTTTTGAGTCTGGCTAAAGGCTTGTCACTTTTATTTATCTTTTAAAGGACCAACTCTTAGTTTTATTGATCTTTTCCATTTTCTGTCTTTATTTCATTATTTTTGCTCTGATCTTTACTATTTCCTTCATTCTACTAACTTTGAACTTTATTTGCTCTTTGTTTTTAGCTTATTAAATATACATTTAGGTTATTTGAGATTTTTCTTCAGTTAGGCCTGTATTGCTATGGACTTCCCTCTTAGAACTCCTTTTTCTGTGTCTCATAGGTTTTGGAAATTTGCGTTTCCATTTTCATTTGTCTCAAGGTTTGTTTGTTTGTTTGAATTTCTACTTTGATTTCTTCATTGACCCACTGATTGTTTATTAGCATTAGTCTCCATGTGTTTGTGTTTTTTCCAGTTTTCTGGAAAAAAAAATGTCTTTTTCCATGCTTCACTTTCATTCTATGTGTGTCTTTAGATCTAAGGTCAGTCTCTTGGGGGCAGCATATAAATGGATCTTGTTTTCTTCTTATTATTATTTTTTAATCTTTTCAGCTACCCTATGTCTTTTGAATGGAGCATTTAATTCATTTATATTTAAAGTAAATTTTTTGGCTTGTCTTCTTTTTGTCTTAGGTTTGTTTTTATTGAGGTAACACTGGTTTAAATTTCGTGTGTATTTACATTATATTTCTACTTCTGTATACCCTACAGCATCCTCACCACCAAAAATTTAGTTTCCATCCATCACAGTATGGTTGGTTCCCTTTACCCATTTCACCCTTTCCCCCACCCCTTCTCTCTGGCAACCACTACTCTGTTCTCTGTATCTATAAATTAGTTTTTTTGGTTTGTTCATTTTTTCATTTCTGTTTTTATATTTCTCCTATGAGTGAAATCATACAGTATTTGTCTTTCTCTGTCTAGTTTCAGTTAGCATAATACAAAAAGACAACCTACCATATGGGAGGAGATATTTGCAATGGTATATCCAATAAGGGGCTAATATCCAATAAGTTAGATACGTAACTCATGCAACTCAATAGAAAAAAAAAATAACAATCTAATTAAAAATGGGCAAAGGACCTGAATAGACATTTTTCCAAAGAAAATATTTAAATGTCCAAAGGTAAATTAAAAGGTTGTCAATATCACTATTCATTAGGAAAATGCAAATCATAATCACAGTGGGATAACACCTTAAGTTTGTTAGAATGCCTAGTATCAAAAAGGCAAGAAATAACATATTGGATCATATTGGATAAAAGGGAATCCTCCTACACTGTTGGTGTAATGTAAATTGGGGTAGACACAATGGAGATTTTTCAAAAAATTAAGAATGGATCTACCATATGATCTACCTCTTGCACTTCAGAGTATTTATATGAAGAATATGAAAACTAATACAAAAAGATATATGTACCCCTGTGTTCATCACAGCATTATTTATAATAGCCAAGATATGTAAACAACCTAAGTGCCCATTGACAGATAAATGGATACATAATTATTGCTATATTATTGACATTTTATTAGTTGTTTTCTGTTGTTTTTGTAGTTCTTTGCCGTCTTCTCTTGGTTTCTTCCTTTGCAGTTTGATGGATTCCTTTAGTGTTATGTTTGGATTCCTCTCTATTTTTCATATATCCATTGTAGGTTTTTGGTTTGTGGTTACCTTGAGGTTCATATATATTGATCTGGTATTATAGCCATCTTTTAATCTGATAGTTGCTTAATTTCTAAGGCATTCTAAAAGCACTGCATTTTTTACTTACCCCACGTTTTATGTTTTTGATGTCATACTTTACATCTTTCAATTTTGTGTATCTTTTAACTACTTACTCTATTCATAGTTGATTGTACTACTTTTGTCTTTTAACCTTCATACTAATTTTTTAAGTGGCTGATTCACTGCCTTTACTATATATTTGCTTTTACCAATGAGATTTTTCCTTTTGTATATTTTCTTATTTTTAGATATGGCCTTTTCTTTTCAACTTAAAGAAGATCTTTTAACATTTCTTATAAGGCCGGTTTAGTGCTGATGAACTCCTTTAGTTTTTGTTTGTCTGGGAAACTATCTGTCCCACAATTCTGAATGAAAGCCTTCCTAGATAGAATATTCTTGGTTTTAATTTTTTTTTCCTTTCAACACTTTAACTATATCCTGCCACTCCACTCTGACCTGTAAATTCTCTGCTGAAAAATCAGCTGATAGTCTTATGGAGTTTTCCTTGTATGTGATTAGTTGTTTTTCTCTTGCTGCCTTTAAGATTCTCTCTTTATCTTTAAATTTTGCCATTTTAATTATAATTTGTCTTGGTGTGTATTGCTTTGAGTTCATCTTGTTTGGGACTCACTGTTCTTCCTTTGCCCTGATATCTGTTTCATTCCCCTGGTTAGGGAAGTCTTAAGACTAATTTATTTGACGTTTTCTTCAAATAAAATTTCTATCCCTTTCTCTTCACCTTCTGGGACCCCTAAAATGCAAATGCTATAATACTTGGTATTGTCGAAGATGTCCTTTAAACTCTCCTTATTTTTTAAAATTCTTTTGCTGTTCTGATTGAGTGATTGCCACTATTCTGTCTTCCAGGTTGCTTATCCATCCTGTGTCAAATAATCTGCCTCTGATCCCTGCTAGTGTATTTTTAAAAAAATTTCATTTACTGTATTCTTCAGTTCTGATTTATTCTTTCTTAAATTTTCAGAATTTTGTTGATGCTGTCACTGAGTGCTCCATTCTTATCTCCAGTTCGGTGAACATGCTTATGACCCTTTCCCTGAACATTTTATCAGGTAAGTTAATTATCCCCATTTCATTAGGTTCACTGCCCCCCCCCCCCCGCCAGCCCTAGGGTTTTATTTTGTTCTTTCATTTGAAACCTATTCCACTGTCTTCTCATTTTGTTTGAAGTTCAGTTTTTGATTCTATGAATTAGGAAAACATTTCCTGCTCCTGGTTTTGAAGATTAGCTTTGTGCGAAAGTGTCCCCTGAGTAGATTGCTTGTGCCTGGTGGCTTTGGCAGGTCTGCTAGAGCTGGAATGTTCTTGGCTGGAGACAGTTCCTAGGGGGGCACTGTGCCTGAGTTTGCATTAGTGGGGTGACTGGGGCTGGATCAGGCCCAGGCCAGGGGCAATCTCTGGGGAGCACTGTGCCCAAGGCCCCTTGCTACAGTGGCTGAAGCTGGATTGGTTCTGGACTGGTGGCAGTCCCTGGGTAATGCTGCAGCCAAGGCTTTCTTGGACAGATGGCTGGTGCAGAGCTGGAATTGGCAAGGGCTGAAGGGAATCCTGGGGAGACTCAAACAATGGTGTTCTCCAGCACCTCCAACCTCAGAGAGGGTTCCAGCAGTTCCCTGTTCATTTGGCAGAAGTTCTAGGTTTAGTAAATGGGTTTTGTTCCCATATAGTCTAGGTGCCCTTTAAACTGCTGGGGTTTTTTGCTGTGTCCCTGGGTGAGCGACCATATGCTTGGGCCCTTCAGCTATATCCCTCCCTATTACAAGTCACCATAATGGGGGTGGGGTTCCCGTGAATACCTTGTCTCCATCTTTCCTACCTATTTTTATGTGGTCCTTCTATGTGCAGTAGCTCTTCAATCAGCCCTGAGGTCTTCTTCAGGAGGAATTGCTCTATATGTAGGTCTAGATTTGGTGTGTCTGTGGGAGAAGGTGAGCACAGGGTTTTTCCTATGCTGCCATCTTGCCCTTTCCCTGGAAATTTGAATATTCTTTGACAATTAAACTGAATAAATAAGTTAAAATTTTTTCATAAAGAAAACAGTAAGGCCCAGTTGTTCATCCAGTGAATTCTAACAACTATTTAAGGAATGCATGTTTTATACAATCTCTTATAGAAGACTGAGCAAATAATCCAACTCATTTAATTGGGGCTAGTGTAACCTTGATATTAAAATCAGGCAAGAACAAGGTTGTTAATGCAAAAGTTGTAATGAAAATATTTGTAATGTTGATCTATCACTTTAAAAAAATGATAATATGTCACATCATCAGAATTGGGTTTATCTGGGAATAAAAACCTGAGTTAATGTTATAAAATCTAGTAATATAATTCACAACATTAACAAGTTGAAGGAAAAGTATAATCAACCCAATGCATGAGAAATATTGTATTGAATAAGATTCAACTTTCTTAATTAATTGAAACCAAAAACAACCTTTTATAAAACAAGAAATGGATGATGTATTTTTCATGTTTGATTTGTTGATAATAGAATCTACTCTAGTTCAGGGAGGAAAGAATTTATTTTGGCAAAAGATGATCACAAAAATTATAGTGGTTTGAAACATTATTTTTCATTTAGAGAAATTCTAATTCAGGTCTGGCAGCTCTGCAGGACAGTACCCCTCAAAGTGGTGACTCAGAGATCCAAGCAGCTGCCATCTTGTAGCTTTGACATATGAAATTTATGGACTGTAGTATCACATGAAAAGAAGGAGCAGGTGGGTCCCATGAGATCATTTTAAGATTCAGGTCTTGGAGAGTTTTACTTCTATTGACCTTATCCCTTGGCCAGAATCCAGTTACATATCCTCAACCTAACTGCAAAAGAGGCTTGGGAATATAGTTTTCTATACATACAGAAAAGCAGAAAAGAGATGTGATTTGATGAATATATAACATTGCCTCTGCCACAGAAGTGGAAAATCTCCTTCCTTTAAAATCTGGAGTGAGAAAAGATGGTTTGCCATCATCATTACAATTCAACATTTTAAGGATTTTCCTAGAGAGTGCAGTAAGATAGGACAAATATAAATAAATGGCATAAGGATTACTGAAAAGAATTAAATCTGATTATATGATCTTTAATATAGAAAACTCAAAGGAAGCTATAAGCAAATTTATAATTACCTAGGGGATTTAGACAGATTGCTGGATACAGATCAATGTAAAAAATAATTACATCTCTATACATGAGCAAAAAGAAATTATTTAAAAATTTTTTTTCATAGTTTTAATAATTCAGATGGGGTCTTTAGAAATGAGTATCTCTTATTGTAAAGGAACATTTATTTGAAGTTTAGCAATACCTTCAGATTTATTCCTGCAGCAATTTTTTGTGCTCAGTTGACTCAAATAAAATTAAATGGAATAATTATATTTAAATATAGCATGTGTGGAACAATTTCTTGTTACTTCTAACTAAATACTAGTTAGTCACTCATCTGTATGTATGAAGAAATATATCATAATTGATGCTCAGTAAATGATAGAAATAACTAATTGCATGTGCTGAAATTGGTATGTTTTACTGTACTTTTCTTTCCGTTTTTCTGTCACTGGGATTTTTAATGCCTATATTTATCTTATAAAATCAATAAATATAATACCATCAAAATTTAAAAATAGTTCATTAGAAAACATATGCAGAGTGCTTGAAAAGTAATTTAAAAAGAAATTAAAATACCAATAGACATGGTAACTATTTAACTTTATTAAAGAGATAAAAATTAAAGCAATGATGTGATATACTTTCCCTATCAGGTTCATAAAAATGACAAAGTATTGATGTTTTAATGGGAAAGCTGCAAGAAAATGGATACAAACATTAATTATGATACTGCAAAGTATTTTTCTGGGAATTTTTCTCTATGTATTAAAGCTTTAAAAATGTGCATAAACACAGATAATTTTAATCCTATGAATGTTCCTAGGAAAGTAATAATTAATACAGGTTCACAAAAAATGTGCAGACTTTCTTTCTTAAGATTTTATAATATAAAATGGTTAGAAATAAAATATTAAATGCCTATTATATAATTAGGTAATACATTAGAGTCACTAAAATTATACTGTAGAGCTATATGTACTGATTTAGAAAATATTTGAACTATAGTATTGGAAAAGAGGCCATGCAATATAAGATCTATTCTTAAAAGGTAAACTAAAACATCTATTAATGTAGATGAATCTGTGGATAAATACATATGAAGATGTCCAAAGTTGCTAGCACTGTGTTGTGAGATGATTGGTGACTTTACCATCTTTTATATTTTCCTGAATTATCTGTTGTGTTTCATTTTTTAAGGAAGAGCATATATTACTTTTAGTATCAGATAAAATCAGTATTATTTCTGTTTTCAAAGAAACAGAACACTTCATCTTTATTTCTCACATTTACCTAATAATGGTATGGATCATTAATTAATGGATTTGTTCTTTGACTTTATAAAGTTTCTCTCTCACTTCTACAAACAGAAATGGAAATATTCAAGTGCACAATGTCAGAAACCTGTCATTCCTATGACTGCTGTTTTAGGCTTTCATGGCTAAATCGTGTGTAGTAATTGCCCTTTTGATTCAGTTAGTAATTGCAAGTTTCTTTCCCCAAAATTCAGCTTTGTGCTCAAATTCATTCTGATTTACAGCCACCAATATTTAAGGTATATATTTATATCAAACATATCAATTAGACTATAACTTAGTATGGAAATTAAAAATTTAAACATTAAATTTTTATATTTTTTGTTAAAAACATATAAAATCCACATCTTTAATTGATTTAAACTGTTAATACTTTATCATTCTTTAAAACTGGATATCTGATTTTTTTTATAAATTTATGTATTTATTTATTTATTTATTTTATTGGCTGTGTTGGGTCTTTTTTGCTGTGCACGGGCTTTCTTTTAGTTGCGGTAAGTGGGGGCTACTCTTTGTTGTGGTGTGTGGGCTCCTCATTGCCGTGGCTTCTCTTGTTGCGGAGCACGGGCTCTAGGCATGTGGGCTTCAGTAGTTGCAGCTCATGGGCTCAGTAGTTGTGGCTCATGGGCTCTAAAGCACAGGCTCAGTAATTGTGGCGCACGGGCTTCGTTGCTCTGTGGCATGTGGGATCTTCCTGGAGCAGGGATCGAACCCATGTCCCCTGCATTGGCAGGTGGATTCTCAACCACTGCGCCACCTAGGAAGCCCTGGATATCCGATTTTAAAAGAAACATATTTTGATCTCAGTTACCAACTTAATTTTAGATAGCAAACGACTATATTGTACTTACTGTGTGCTACTGTTGTTCTAAATGTTTTAAAAAATATTAAATCATTTAATCAGATAAATTATAACCCTTCTATGTAGGTACTATTAATATCCTTATTTTACTGAGACAGAGAGGCTGTAATTTGCCCAATATTACATAGCTGGTCATGGATGGGGACAGGATTGAAAAATGAATCCTGTTAGAATATCCTTACTCTTGATTTCAAATATTTTGGATATATACCCAGAAGTGGGATTTTTTGATCATCTGGTAGTTCTATTTTTAATTTTTTTGGAACCTTTATGCTGTTTTCCATAGCAGGCGCACCATTTTAGAGTCCCACTAATAATGTATAAGGGTTCCAATTTCTCCACAGCATCAACAACCCTTGTTTTTAATTTTTAAAATAATAGCCATTCTAACAGATGTGAGAAGATATCTCATTGTGGTTTTTATTTGCATTTCTCTTATGATAAGATATGTTGAATACCTTCCTATATACCTGTTGACCATTTGTATGTCTCCTTTGGAGAAATGTTTATTTAAGTCCTTTGCTCATTTTCAAATTGGGTTATTTGCTTTTTTGCTATTGAGTTGTAGGTGTTACTTATATATTTTGGAAATTAGCCTTTTGTCATATACATGGTTTGTAAATATTTTTTCCCACTCCGTAGGTTGCCTTTTCACTGTGCTGATTGTTTCATTTGCTTTACAGAAGCTTAAGTTTGATGTAATCCCACTTACCTATTTTTGCTTTTATTCCCTGTGCTTTTGGTGTCACATTCAAGAAATCATCGCTGAGACAAATATCAGGAAGCTTTTCTCCTATGTTTATTTCTAGGAGTTTCAGATCTTACATTGAAATCTTTAATCAATTTTGAGTTTGTTTTCATATGGTGAAAGATAAGGGTATAATTTCTTTCTTTTGCACGTGGATATCCAGTTTCCCCAACACCATTTTTTGGAGAGACTCTCCTTTCCATCATCGTGTATTCTTGGCAACCTTGTCAAAGATCAATTGACTATACATGTTTGAGTTTATTTAGGTGTTCTCTATTCTATTACATGGGTCTGTATGTCTGCTTTTATGCCAGTACCATACTGTTTTAATTACTTTAGCTTTGAAATATGATTTGAAATAAGAAAGTATAATGCCTCCAACTTTGTTTTTCTTGTTCATTATTGCTTGAGCTATTCGGGGTTGTTTGTGGTTCTGTATGAATTAAAAAATTTTTTTCTATTTCTGTAAAAATATGTTTGGTATTTTGATGTGAATTGCACTGAATCTTTAGATCACTTTGGATAGTATGGACATTTTAACAATATTAATTATTCCAGTTGAAGAGGTATCTGCATTCCCATGTTCATTGGAAGATTATTCACAATAGCCAACATATGCAGACAATCCAACTGTTCAACAACAGATGAATAGATAAAGAAAATGTGGTATATATGCAAAATAGAATACTATTCAGTCTTCATAAAGTTGGAAATCCTACCATTTGCAACAAAATGGATGGATCTAGAAGGCATTATTCAAAGTGAAATAAGTCAGTAATGGAAGGACAAATACCAAGATTCCTCTTCTATAAGGCATCTAAAATAGTCAAATGTATAGAAGTAGACAATGAAATGGGGGGAGGGATGTGAGAATATGTTGTTCAAATATAAAGTTAATTATATAAGAGAAGTATGTCCAGAGAACTGCTATACAACTTAATGCCTATAGTTAATAAGGAATTGAGTACTTAAAATTTTTTTAAGAGGGTAAGTCTTATGTTAAGTGTTCTTTCTTACCATAAACAAGGAAAGAAACAAAATAGGATACAGGGCAACTTTTGGAGGTGATGGGTGTTTACTACCTGGATTATAGTGATGGTAACACATGTGGACACAGATGTCCAACTCACCATTTATATAAATTAATTCTGTACAGGTTTTTATGTAACAACTACACCTCAATATGGGTGGGGGGAAAAGCCTCACTCATAAGCATTTTGTTCCTCTGCTTCCCATCTACTCTGTGAGAAATAAAGGAGAATGATTTTACTTCATGTATTCCTTTTTATTTCTTAGAACAGCAGGTGCAGAGTTGAGTTAGTCATATTCATTTCATTGCACGGTATTGTCTTTGGTTCGTGTAGAAAAGGCTATACCACATAAGACACTAACCTAAAATTTAGTGGCTTAAAATAATAGATATTTTTCATTTCAAATACTTTGAGAGTCATGAGTCTGTGAATTACCACCTTAGTTAGGTGGTTCTGGTTCAACATCAGAAAGAGTGAGACAAAGAGACAGAGATAATAGAGCCAAGGAGATATAGAAAGAGAGGGAAAGTAAGGATCCAGCTAAATTTTTCACCATTGAATAAGTCAGTTTATGCAATGCTAGTTGATTTGTGACACCACTTTTTGCATATATCAAGTTCCCTTATGTACGTGTGTACATAAAATTTTCTATTCTGTTTGTCTATTTCTCTGCCAATTTCATAGTTTCTTTTTTAACTCTGTGGCATTGTAGTATACCTTAATAGATAGTTGGGTAAGACACCATTATTTGATCCCCTTTCCAAAGTTGCCTTAGCTATTTATGGACCATTGTTTTTCCATTTAAGTTTATGATGGAATTGTCAAGTTCATAAAATTTCTTCCTAAAAGTTCAATTGAAATCAAATGAAATTTATAGATAAGTGAAATTTATATATTATAGGGAAAATATTATCTATATAATGTCAAATTACCCCATCCATGGACATTGATTATACTTTATTCAGTTTTTTATTTTTCTTAATAGTGTTTTGGTATTAACTCACTAAAGTATTGTGTATTCTTTAAGATTTTTTCTAGAAAATGTGTGTGTGTGTATTGTGTAGGAGGGGAGCATGAGCTCTTTGGTTCAATAATATGTGAATTGATTCATTTTTATGATTTTAAGTCATGTTAACTTAATTGGTATAACTCCTACTTGATCAAAATACATGTTATAATTCAATGTTAAATTCAGTCATGTGTTATTTTATTTCTGATATTCACATGTGTGTCCATCAGTATAATGAGCCTATAAAGGTTTTTTTTTTTTTTTTTCCGGTCTTTGTTATTTTCTCTTTTTTAAAAAAAATATCATTTTATGTTTATGAAATGGGTTTGAATATGCCTCATGGAATGAGCTGGGAATCTTCATATTACCTTGCTCTTTCAAAGCAGCTTGTTAACTTTCCTATAAAACCATATGGGCTGAGACTTGTGTAGTTTTTTGGTTTTATTTATCATTTGGTGGCACAGTTTTTTATTGCCATGCTTTTAAAAAAATAGTTTGGGGACCATTCCAGTTTTATATTTACTTTTTTAAACCAATTATGACAATTTACATTTTTGCAAAGTGTATTCGTTTCGTTTTTTTTTCAAAATTATTAGCTTTGTGTTTTTTATGATATACAGTTAAACTACTGTGGTACTTTATTTTTCATTTTCTTATATATTCCTTGGCAACTTATTTTTTGATTCTTGATCAGTAGTATCAGAGGTTTTACTCTCTTCTAAAGAATTTAAAGAACCAGATTTATGTCTTCTCTGTTGTTTTGTTGTCATTTTTGTGGCTCTTTTATTTATTTATGCCTTATATTTAGTATCTTTTTCTTTCTTGTTTCTTTGGGTGTCTCTTATTCATTAAAGTACTTATTTCACTTGTTTCTATTATTTCTTGTTTGTTGGTTAGTGTATATACAGCTCTGAATTTCCTATGAGCACTACTTTGTATCCAACAGATTTCATTATATAATGCTTAAATCATTATTCAGTTTTAGGTATTTTATAATTTTAAGTATAGCCTATTCTGTAATGAAACTATCATTTGGTGATAAATATTTGTTTTTAGCAACAAAAAATTTAGAAAGTTTTTGTTTATTATTCAGGTGTAGTTCTATTGTATTATGTCCAGACATATAATCTCTGTGATATTGAGGCGTCCTTTTTTTTTTAACTTAATATATGACAATTATTTGGTGAATCATTTGTGCCCATAAAGGCTATGTATTTCCATTTTGTTGTAAATTTATTTTTACTCTATGTTGTACATTGTATATTACATATGTAGTACTGCAGATTGCAGATTATATGCATATTGCATACATTAGTTTAAATTTGTATGCTGTCTAGTTAGAAATACAGTCTTCCAAAATGGAATATAGCCACTGCAAACTTGTAGCCCATTAGGGAGCCAGAAGAATAAATACTCCAAATTCTTTCTCTTCTCTGTTGTGACTTCTAAAGCCTGAACTCAACCAGTAACCAGTGGATAAGGGTAAATACAGTCAGTGGAGGTTAGTTTTCTAGGGCACTAAGAAGAATGGGGACAAATGGAGCATGAATATGGAAAAATAAACAGCTTCATTGAGTTGAAGTAGGAACAGTACAAACTCACTAAGTCCCAAGTAGCATTAATTTTAAAAATACACAAGTAAGCATATTGTGGTGAAATTCCTCAAGTTTGAGAAAAAGGAGATAACCATGCACATTTCCAACCCCCATCCCTAACAAAACCGTAAGTTAATTACGAATAGAAAATTATCAGAAAGACATCCAACATCTGAAAACTTTTACCTGGAAAATATAAAGCAACATATATAGAACATTTATTTATTTAAGAATAATTTGTTAAATACCTACTAGGTTCTAGCCACTATTATAAATGCTGGAGATATAGAAGTGAGGAATACTGACAAAGTCTCTACCATTATTAAGCATATATTTAATAGAAGAAGATGGACAAATGAAACAATAAAAAATAGAAAATAGATAAATATAATATAAATTCATATACTCATGTTTGCTGTGGATAACAATTAACCAGGATAAGAGTAAAATAGCATTGAAGAAAGAATGATTTTTTTTTTATCAGTCTGTAAAAGAAACAGGTAGGATTTCATTCTCCCCATTATGCAATCACATAACTACTCTTCTACATACCAGAAGACAAGAGGTTTATTCTTTGGACTCAGAACCATCAGGCTGATACAACATGGTCAGCATAATTAACAGTACTGTGTTGTATATTTGAAAATTGCTAAAGAAAGAAGGAAGAAAGGAAGGGAGGGAGGGAGGAAGAAAAAGGAAACATCATGCCGAGTCACAGGTAAGGGCTGCCATGCAAAAACTAGCAGAATAACTGAATGTGAACCCAGTACCCCTAAGTCTTACAATCAGCCCCAATAACCATGAAAACTCTGTTTATATCTTACAACATACAATGCAGAATGTCTTATAAAAGGGAAAAAAAGCCCTACAGTTTCTGGTAGATTTGGATTTTCCAATGAAACATTACCATCCCTTGAGTGGATTCTATCCTTTGAAAGTACCGCCTATTCACAGAGAGCTATCTTTCAGCTTGCCTCTGTCAAAAATTTAATAGGAAACATGGATTAGCAGTCATTTCATAAAAAATATATAACATAATAAAAAAAGACTTAAAATCATAACAGAGGCCCTCAATGGAAATAAAAATAACACAGAGAGAAGATAAAAATTTTAAAATAATTGATAAATATTCTCACAGAATTAAGAGAATACACTGCATTGATGAAAGAATGGCATGGTTCTATCTCTATAAAGGACATTCAGAGGAAAAAGTGATTGCAAAGAGAAATAAATAAAAAGTGTAGAAGTTGAAGTTGAGGCAATAACTTGGTATGATGGTTAATTTTATGTGTTAACTTGACTAGGCCACAAGAGGCCCAGACATTTGGTGAAACATTATTTTGAAAGTATCTGTGAGGGTGATTCTGGATGAGGTTAGTGTTTGAATCAAGAGATTGAATTAAGCACATGGCCCTCCTTAATGTGTATGGGTCTCATTCAGTCATTTAAAGACATGAATAGAAAAAAAAAAGATGAATAATAAGTTAGTCCTATTACCTGACTCTTTGAACTGCTACATTAGTCTTTTTCTGAATTTGGTCTCAAATTGAAAATTTGGCTCTTCTTGGGTCTCAAGCCTGCCAGATTTCAGCCTGGAACTTACGCTATTGGATCTTCTGGGGTTTCAGCTTGACAACTGAACATCTTGAGACTTCTCAGCCTGTTGGTTCTGTTTCTCTGGAGATTCCTGACTAACACACTTAGAAAGACAAACAAAAAATTAAAAAAATGGCCATTGGAAGAGAAAATAAAAATGAATGATCAAGGTCTTAGTCTGCTTGGACTACCATAACAAAATACCATAGAGTAGGTGTCTTCAATCACAGAAATGTCTTTCTCACAGTTCTAGAGTCTGAGAATGCAAGATAAAGGTCTTGGCAAGGTAGATTTCATTCTGAGGTCTTTTCTCCTGACTTGTATGCATCATTTACCTTCTTGCTTCTTTGCTCACATGACCTCTTCTTTGTGCCTGTACAGAGATCTCTCTCCCTCTCTCTCGCTCTCTCTCCCCTTCTCCTCTTCTAAGGCCACCAACCCTATTGGAATAAGGACACACTCTTGTGATCTATTTATGCTAATTACCTCCCAAAGGCCCTGTCTCCAAATATAGTCACATGAGGGTTAGGGTTTTAATATATAAATTTTGGAGGGACACAAGTCAGTTCATAGCACAAGGAAATTCAATGTCTGATTAAAAGAGGTTCAAGAAAGAGAGAAAAGAGACAATGAGAGAAGGTAAATAATAAAGAAACCATGTTAGTCTTCAATTCTGATAATTGAAGGTATGAAATTTCATGTTACAAAGGTCCTTTAAGTGCTAAAATAATCAATAAAATAGAAAAACAGACTGAGATACAAAATTATAAAATTTTAAATAACTGAGAATAAAGGTCATTAAAACTAGAGAGAGTAAAAAATAATAGTCTACATATAATTAATGGTGATGATAAAAGAAACAGAATATTTGATGGCAGCTTTACAACATAGAGGAAAATGGAGCAATGCCTTCACAATTCTGAAGAAAAATGACTTAAAGTATAATTCCCTATTTAATCAAATAAGTCTGAAAGAAAAATTAAATCATTTGTAAATGTATGTCTCAAACTTTGCCTTCTATTCACTATCTTTTGCTGGAAAAACTGCTCCATAAAAACTAAGGTATAAACCAAGATGGGTGACAATATTGAATAAAAAAGGAATATAATCCAACACAGAACAGAGTTGAAGGGAAATTTCAGAACAGTGATGAAGGAAAACAATATACTTATATTTGTATATAGAGTAAGTAAAACATCTAAATAAGAACAGGAAGCAACACTATTACATGATGAATGACTTCAAAGGAAAAATTAAAATAAAACTGCACTTTACCTGATGGCTTTGAACCTACTGAGATTATAGTCATACTTATTTTGAAAAGTTTGCTGATAAATTAATAATAAGTATATAGAAAAGTATTTAAATAAAATCTTTGGCAACTATGAACACAAGGAAAAACAAAATTCCTACAAGAAAGGAAATGTAACATTCGTATAATGTGACATTACTATAATTTGGAGCCTTGCAGGAATGAAAAGGCCAACTGGACACTGAACTCCAGACTGAATTATAAGCAGAAATTCTAAAGCAAAATCCTTAGAGTGGGTAAATTTGGTGGCATGCCACATATAGGCCTAGAGCCTGTTATCAGAGATGGAATTAATAGAGTTTCCTTCCCATGCAAACCCACAGCTTCATATGGCCTTAAGAAGGCTGCCATTAATTTGAGAAATAAGGAGATATAGAGAACAGAGATAATAATGAAATGAATTGGCCAGTAAGTGTTTTCAGGATTGAAAACCATATCTAAACATCTCTGTTGGTGGTTATTTGCACATGGAAGTTACTAGAAACAAATAGAACATACATCTTCTTTAAAGTAACCGTAAACCTAGCCTAGAAGAGCCTGTGAAAAATCAACCCTAAAATTACCCAGGTTTCGTAAATCACACGAAAACAAAATTGATAAAGATATCTTTATATCTTTCAAAGATAACATCCTGTATTATGCCTACCTCAGATTTGGTCTTGGAGGATAAGGGATGAAGAAATCTCCCAGAAGGCAAAACCAAGGCCAAGAAAAACATGGAACAACATCAATATTTATAGAAAGAGGAACCATAAATTTCAACGTGGAATAACCAAACATTTAAATACTTTCTAGGACATACAGATTGCCAAAAGGCACATTAAAAGATGCTCAACATCACTAATTATTAAAGAAATGCAAATCAAAACTACAGTGAGGTGCCACTTCACACCAGTCAGGATGGACATGATTAACAAGTCTATAAATAACAAATGCTAGAGAGGATGTAGAGAAAAGGGAACTCTCCTACATTGTTGGTGGGACTATAAATTGGTGCAGCCACTATGGAGAACAGTATGGAGGTTCCTTAAAAAACTAAAAGTAGGGTTGCCATATGATCCAGCAATCCTACTCCTGGGCATATATCCAGAGGAAAATATAATTCAAAAAGATACATACACCCCAGTGTTCATAGCAGCACTGTTTGCAATAGCTAAGACATGGAAGCAACCTAGATGTCCATCAACAGATGAATGGATAAAGAAGATGTGGTACACATATACAATGGAATATTACTCAGCCATAAAAAAGAATGAAATAATGGCATTTGCAGCAACATGGATAGACCTAGAGATTATCACACTCAGTGAAGTCAGAAAAAGAAAGACAAATATTATATGATATCACTTGTATGTGGAATCTAAAATATGACACAAATGAACTTATTTATGAAACAGAAAGAGACTCACAGACATAGAAAACAAACTTATGGTTACCAAAGGGGGAAGGGGGTAGGGGAAGGATAAATTAGGAGTGTGAGATTAGCAGATATGAACTACTATATATAAAATAGATAAACAACAAGGTCCTTGCATAGGAAACTATATTCAATATCCTGTAATAAACCATAATGGAAAACAACATGAAAAAGAATATATATATATATATATATATATATATAACTGAATCACTTTGCTGTATACCATAAACTAATACAACATTGTAAATCAACTTTACTTCAATTGAAAAAAATAAAATAAATAAAATTTAAAAAATAAATCCTTTCTAGGCCTGACGATCTTCACACTTTGTCTCCAAGAGAATTTAATAGCAAACAAAGAATAGCGTATTTTGTGTCTTTCCTCTTCTTCCATTTTCTAAATGTGTTTTTTTTTAGTTTTAATTTATTTATAATCCACCATTTGTTTATTGAGGAAAAGATAATTTGTTTTTTAGTACATAGGTTACTGCATGATGATGAGCCATATCTAGGTGTCATCATAGGACTACACATCACCAATATATCTTACACATTGTATTGTGTGTAGTAATTATATAGGACATTTGAATTCTCTCTCTTGGTATATCAGTCAGAATGGAATCAATTATACTGTGGTAACAAATAATCTCCCCAAATACCGGTAGCTTAAAACACAGAGGGCACTGTTTTGTATAACACATGCTCTAGGGCTCGGACTGATGGAGCAGCCATTTGCTCATATGATTCTTGTCACTAAGGCAGAAGCAAAGAGAGCTGAAATAAAAAAAAAAATTGCTCAACCACACCAAAATGAATAATAATAAAGAGAAAATCTTAAAAGCAAATGGAGGAGAAAAAGTCATATTATTGGTATATACAGAAGAATAAACAGAAGAATTGCAGTTAACTTCTTGCAAGAATAAAGTGCAATCCAGTACACACTAGAGCAATTGAGTTCAAGAATCCCTTCTTCTGTAGTATTCTATCTGCTGTTAAGACTATACAATGATTGTTTATTTCAGATATTTTATTTTTATTTCTGTAATTTCTAGCTGGTTCTTTTAAGAAGGTTCAATTTCTCTCTTTAGTTCTCCTATGTTTCTACTAATTCTGTCCCTATTATCCTGCAAAGTCTTAATATATTTATAATAGCCTGTGGATCTGTTTTCATTTTATGCTATAATCTCTTAATTTTTTTTATCACATCATCTTCTTTTCTCAAATGCTTGAAGTTTTTTTTTTTTTATTGTGGATTGGGTGTTGTATATACAAATTGTAGAAATACTTTGATACTCTAGATGATGTTATAATTATCTTAGAAGGAATTATGTTTGCTATGCCAGACAAATAAATTAGAAAAAAATGCTTTAATAGAATTATAATTTGAGATTATTTTAATAAGGTTTCTAGACCCTGGAAGGTCTGTTTTTTTATTATTCATCTTTTTTTCTAGAGCTTCACTTCCATTTGTCTCTTATTGCTGTAAGTCTTTCCAAATTGCTGTCCATCCTTATGGCCATTCAGATGGATGTGGAGATGTCCCTAGGGAAATGTGAACCAAATTCCAGTCTGACATCTCAGAATTTTTTCTCTTGATATTGGTGTCAAAATATTCCTCAGCCTTGTTAGTTTTTAAATGTCATAAATCAGTGGATATAGTGATATATAAATGTATGTGTAAGTAGATACAGATAAATATATAAACATATAGCTATATTTTATCCAAATCTTTTATCTGTTTGCAGCAGGAGTGTTATTTAAATTGCCTACTCTAAAATTATTGGAAGGCAGAATCTCTATTTTTATTGTTGTTGTTACTTTGTATGAAGTGTGTTATTTCTCTGGTAGCTATTTGTGGGCCTTTGGTGTGGTTTTGGGAGGTGTAACAATTGTGTTCCCAACTAACTGGAATTCTACCTTATTTACAGAAAAAATACCTGATAAGACTTTGTGATGGTTGATTTTTGAGTTGTTTTAGCCTTAATTTTTCTTTAACTCTGAACAATGGTAGCTTTCTGGCTCCCCAACCTGAGAGTCTGAATTCCCGTAATGCGCTATTGACAGACTGCTTCCTGCGATGTTCATGAATGTGTATGTGTTTAGCCATTAATTTCTAATATCCCACTACAATTAGCATCTAGAGAGGCTCTTGCCACTAATATACACTTTTCATTTTAAATAACACTTATAAAAGATGGGAAATAAACATTATTTTGCTACTCTGGTTTGTTGCTGCATCAGTTTTTGCCATGGTTCCATGCTACCAAAAACTCTGTTTCCACTTATAATTTGTTTCCAAAATCTGACAGCATTGTTACATTTATAAGACACACATGACCTGACTTCTTATAAAAATTATGGAACTTTTCAAAAAGATATGGAACTTTTCAAATAAATAGTGTGTCTCCTCTCAGTTAACATATTTAACAAAGTAATGGGAAGAAATTACATAGAGCCAGAAGTCATAGTTTTTGCTGCCCTCGAAGCAGAATCTATTGTACTTTTTTTTATTCTTAAATTTCCATGCCTGTGACAGTGAAATTGTATATATCCTGAATTAAAAAGTCACTTCATTCCTTAGAACATCTGTTTATGAATCTATTTGTAAAAATAATGACTATTTACAAAGTTTATGGCATAAATGTGGGGTTTACAATAAAGAATATTGAAGATTTTTTTCAAGAAAACATATTGGAACTTTCTGGTAATTATTTGGAAAAGGATTGTAAATGTGAGTGGATGATAAAATCCCAAGTTGAATTTATTTTTCTGTCTTATGCATGCTTCCTCAAACCAATGTATAAAACATATAAACCACATAATTCTACTGAAATGATACTGGTTTTGAATGTTGGCTTAAAGGAGAATTGATTTCATTATGCAGAAAATTATTGATGTTTGTGATAAGAATGACTATTTCAGTCATTTTTAATTAGCAGCATTTATTTTTTAGAATAGTTTTAGGTTTATCAAAAAAACTGAGAGAAAAGTACAGTGTCCCCATATTCTCCCTCAAAATAATTTCAAGATTTCCAAGTATTTTATTGCAATGAAATTCTAATTTAATCTCATTTAGGTTAAATAATATTATCTGAATGATTTCTGTCTTGAAGCTGATTGAGATGTAGTATAGTATACACTGCTGACCTAAAATAAATAGACTGTCAGTTATTTCTCCAGCAAGAAATGAGTTTATTCAGGATCAGCGAAGAATTGCAATTCAGGGTCTGCAAACATGGCGAGCCAAGCAAGTCCCCACGTACAACAAGGGAAGGAGAACTCCTTTATAGAGATGAAAAGGACGTTGGGAGGGCTAGAGTAAACAAAGACTCCATGGGTTTTCATTGACTGAGTCCTTGCCAGGAAAGAAGAGGAGTCTTTCTTCTTTCTGTTGGAATCTGTTATCATCGCAGGGCATGAGAGCTTCCCCTTCTAGTCTCCTGATTCCGTTTAATTGAGGTTTCTGTTTTTAAATTTCTATTATAGCAACATATATTCTATCTGACAAATGTTCTGTGTGCCTCTGAAAAGAATGTGAAAGATGAATTTAAAAAAAATTTAGGGATTTTTATGTTGTCATAATTGACTCTATTATCATAAAATTTCTTTCTGTGTCTCTGGACATACTCCCTGTTGACTTCTACTTTATGTGATATTAATATAACCACATTAGCTTTCTTTTTTATATTAATTAATTTATTGGCTGTGTTGGGTCTTCGTTGCTGCACGTGGTCTTTCTCTAGTTGTGGTGAACAGGGGCTGCCCTTTGTTGCGGTGTGCAGGCTTCTCATTGCAGTGGCTCTCTTGTTGCGGAGCATGGGCTCTAGGCATGTGGCTTCAGTAGTTGTGGCACACAGGCTCAGTAGCTGTGGCTTGCAGGCTCTAGAGCACAGGCTCAGTAGTTGTGGCACATGGGCTTAGTTGCTCCTTGGCATGTGGGATCTTCCTGGACCTGGGCTCAAACCCATGTCCCCTGCATTGGCAGGTGGATTCTTAACCACTGGACCCCCAGGGAGGTCCCCATATTAGCTTTCTTATGGCTCATGTGTACGTGGTAGGATTTTCTCACTGTTTTAATCAACCCGTCTTTTTTTTTAATTAAAACTTTATTTCTTAATACTTGACCAACATTAGAACTGTTTAATTTCTTTTACTCACCCTCACACTTTTTGCATTTGTTTTCATATATTTTATTGTATGTATGCTGTAAAGGTTACAATAAATTATGGTTATCTTTGCTTTAGTTTGTCAAAAAACTCTGAAAGAAATTTTATATATTACACATATATTAAAATGATATAATAGCCTATACACATTGCACTTATAGTTAACAATACTATATCATACACTTACAATTTAAGAGAGGAAGTCTTATGTAATCTGTTCTTACCACAATGAAAATATGAAAAATATAATTACTAAAAAAACCCCAAAGATCTATTGTTGTATAAGAATATATATTATTATATGTTAAGTTATCAAATAAACATAGTATATTCTTTCCTTGGTTGTATCAAGTGAACAGATGAGCCCTTTGAAGGCATTCTTCATAGTCTTGCAAACTACACCCTTACACAAGGTATCTCAGCAATACTTTGAAACTTGTGATGCACTGAGGGCAATCATAAAAACAACAAACCTCAATTACAGTCAAACTCCTAACTAGATTAACTAATCCACATAGATTATAGGCCTCGGAGAAGGAAATACCTGCTCATATTCAAGCATTAACAACTATTTACCGCAGTCTCTACTCTCCTAAACAAGGTGTACAGCTTTCTACAACAATACAAAATTTTAAAGTATATGAAAAGATAAGAGAAGCACAGTCCCCAAAAAGAAAGCAATCATCAGAAGCAATCATCAGAACCAGACTCAGACACGACACAGAATGTTGAAACTATGTGATGGAGAATTGAAAATAATTATGATTACTATGATGAATATTCTAATGGAAAACAGAAAATATGCAAGATGCAATAAAAGTAAAGTCATCAAGAGATGAAATTTATAATAAAAAAATCATGGAATAGCTATAAATAAAGAACAAAGTAAAGGAGATAAAGATTGCCTTCAACAGACTCACTAGTAGACTTGAGATAGTCCAGAAAAGAATCAGTGAACTTGAAGAAGGCTAAAGAAAAATTATGCAATGAGGAAACAGAAGAGCAATACTTATGTAGTGCTTCACTATGTGCCACATATTATTAAAGGTGTTTTATATATGTTAAATTATTTAATTCATTTTAATAATTATATCTGGCAGGTGCTCTAATTATTCCTATTTTATAGAAAAGAGTCTAGATAATAGGTTAGTTTCCATGATTTTCCAAAGATCACATAGCTAGAAAATGGTAAAGCTGAAAACTGAACAAACGGAAAGATCACATAATAACTTTGGAAGTTTATCACTGGCATAATTATGCTCTGCTCCTTGGTGTTGACAGGGTTCACCATAGTGAGTATATATATGCACTTAATGAAAATAATAGCATGAACATTGGTGCCAAAGAGATCAGGTTTCTGGATCCCATTTCCCAGTCGACTAGCTATGCAAACTTGACAAAATTACCTAACCTTCAATGCCTGCTATCAACCCAAGGTTTATGTCCTCCCTAAATTCATGTGTTTAGGAAGTAATTAGGTCATGAGGGTGGAGTGCTCATGAATGAGATTAGCAACATTATAAAAGAGATCCCAGAGAGCACTCTCACCCCTTCCACTATGTGAGGACACAGCAAGAAGACATCCACCTATCAACTAAGAAATGGGCCCCCACCAGACATCACATCTGCTGGTGGCTTGAACTTGGACTTCTCAGCCTCCAGTACAGTGAGAAATTTCTGTTGCTTAAACCACCCATTCTATATCAATTTTGTGATAGCCAGCCTGAACAGCCTATGATAATGTCTCAGGATCCTCATCTGTACAATGGCTATAGTGATAGCAGTTGTCTCAAAGAATTATGATAAGAATTAAAATATTTAAGCCATTTAAATATTTATCACAGCACCTGACATTTTGTAAGCTTTCTATAAAAGCTATTTGTAAAAGTTTGAACTATTATATAGGTAGTTTACTTTCATACAAGTAATTTTCTTTATCTGTGTGTTGATAAGGAAAGAGAAGCAGGTTATTTGGCCTACTAAAGATTTCAACAATTAAATAGAAAAAAAAATCTAAATTTACTTTCTTTCAAAGTATCGTGCATCTTTGAGCCAGAAAATTAGAAAACTTTTCATAAGCAAGACTGTTGTTATGCTTATCAGAATTTTGTGAATAATTCCTTCAAATTTTTACTTAGATTTGTCCACAAAGAGAAAGATCTTGTCATTCTTGAGTGCATACATTATAATTTTGTGAAGAATACTATTTGTTTCTCATTTTTTCTTCATTGGAAACACTTTTAATTCTGGCAGCCTTTCCCTACAATCAAAAATCTTGCCTGTTACCTCTTTCCTTGAAATAATTGACAGGTCTTGTTCAAGCTCCTAAAATCAAACATTTGAAGTAAAGGAGAATAGTTTAACACAGGATAATATCTGAGAAATTTAAAAAATAAAGAGAAGACTGGAAAGCTGATTGAAATAAGTTAAAAACACAAAAGACCTGTGTCATATGAAAGAAAAAGAAAAACAAAGGAAAATAAGAGAAGCAAATGTAGTATAAAGCATGGAAACAAGGGTAAATCGAAAGAGAAGAAAAAAGGAGAATATATAGTAGAGATAAAATATTATTTATTGTTATTTGCAAAACAGGAATATTGCTTATGCAAAATAAAACTCAGTAATGGTGGCTATTTACTCTAAATTTATTTTGAATATTTTTCAAGTTTAACAATAAAATTAAAAACACAAAATACTAAACAAAATGTAAAAATGCAAATTAAACCTTTATAATACCCACAGTATCTGATGCGTATCTAATTTTTAAGGTCCTTATATTGATATTCTTTTGTATTATCTCTGATCTATCACTGGAACTTAATTTTTACAACTTGTTGTCTGTCAGCTATTACTGTGGGAATTTCGGGATGAATTCCCAAGGGTATTTAGAGATTCTCAAGAGGGATTCATCAGTCTGAAAGTAGCTGGTCCGAAGATGTCAAAAATGACTTGCAAAGGAGTGAACACAGTGCTTGAAAATGATGCTATTTCAGAGGGCAAGCAACATCTAGACAGATTTGTGGAAATGTAAGCACTCCCACAAGTAAGTGGGAAGGGGATATTGTTAAAAATCTAGAATTTTAGTGACAGTGAAGTCTTCTAAACTATTGTGATGTTAGATGTTACATAACCTTCATTTAGTGCTCACATTGCATTTTGCTAAATTCTTTTCTTGCAATATGACATTTAATTAAGCAATACTATAAGTTAGCTGTTTTTATTATTTTTATTTTCTAGATGACAGTGCTTGTCTATGGCCATGCAGTTAATGACACTTCCAAACTCAAAGCTAGGCAGTCTGCTTCCAGAGGCTTAACTCTTATTAACTCTTATTGACTTCAAAGACCTGAGTATTCAGGTTCGCTTGACTTTCATAAGAAAGAAATACAATTTTAAAACAAAATGCTTCAAACAAAGTCCAGAACCGATGCCATTACAAAGCACCATCACACGGTAATGTGATAGACCCAGAAGATTATCCAAGTTGGATTTGGAAAATTACAATTTCTTGATCCACACTGGTTAAAAGTGACTACTGTACTTCAGTGTAGTAAACTCATAATAAAAAATGTTAACTGGGGCTTCCCTGGAGGTGCAGTGGTAAAGAACCCGCCTGCCGATGCAGGGGACACGAGTTTGATCCCTGGGCTGGGAAGATCCCACATGCCACGGAGCAACTAAGCCCGCGTGCTGCAACTACTGAGCCTGTGCCCTAGAGCCCCCAAGCCACAACTATTGAGCCCACGTGCCACAACTACTGAAGCCCACACACCTAGAGCCCATGCTCCACAACAAGAGAAGCCACTGCAATGAGAAGCCCACACACCACAATGAAGACTATCCCCTGCTCACTGCAACTAGAGAAAGCCCGCGCACAGCAATGAAGACCCAACACAGCCAATAAATAAATATTATTTTAAAAAACGTAAATTAATGGTAAAAATTCCCCCAATTCTTCAACCATCTCTGTAGTCAGGCCCTTTCCATTGTGACTCTTTTTTTTTTTTTTTCTCTGCTGCTTGGCATGCGGAATCTTAGTTCCCTAACCAGGGATCAAACCTATGTCCCCTGCAGTCCTGCAGTGGACGTGCAGGCCAGAGTCCTAACCACTGGACACCAGGGAATTCACCCTCCATTGTGACTTTTAAATTGCTCCTTTTAAAGGGCGATGTCTGTTCTCCCACCCTTTGAATCCAGGCCATCCTTGTTGCTTGTGACAAGGACTCTCTCCTTGACCAAACTCTAGGCCCAGTCATTGTGCATGTCCACAAGAGCCCAGTTTTAGCAAGAATCCTGTCAAGCTTATTTAGCCAGAATCCCCCAATGTCAATGTTTAATCACTGTCCTCATCCTACACCCTCCCCCGTGAGATATGCAATCACCTTGGCCTACATTTAGCAAGAATTCGATTAGGTGAGTTTAATAAGAATTGCCCTAGCCTCTTAGTAATTTTCTAGCCACCAACTCCTCTCCCACAAATATGCTCCTTGACTATAAATCTCCACTCTTCCTTGTTGTGTTTAAAATTGAGCCCAATACCTCTCCCCTACTGCAGAATCGCACTGCATTAATCCCTACACCTGTCAAGATAATCCTGAATAAAGTCAACCTTACCATTTTACAGTATCGTAACTGGCTTTTCTTCTACATGTGATTTGACCAAAAAATACAGCAGAATTAAAAGTGTGCCAACTTCAATCCTAGATTTCATGATGCCTCACGAACTGCCATTCTCTTTAAAAAAATCTGTCACTATCATAGTAACAGGACCTGGTTAGAGTGCTGGTAGTATGTGAGAGACACATGGATGGGGCATGAATGGTACCAGTTGAGTTCATTCTAAATCAGCAGAATCACCCAGATGATGCATACATTTAAGAGCAAAAATAAATGTTTATTGCTTTTTTGTCACTAAGATTTTGTAAATTTGTTTTTATATGGATTATTGTACCAAAGGTAACTACTGCGTTAGGAAGAAGTTGTGTATTGATATTAGAATCTATATCTTTTGGTGGGTCTGGCATAAAATTGGTCCAGTAAACTATATGTAAATCTTTACAAAATGTGGGTTTAGTTCTCAATAAGACTTTTCATCATATTTATATGTTCCCAAAGGAGAATAATTTCACATATATACATATATTTTCTGTATACATATATATATGAAATATGTTTTATATATATATATAATGAGTGAGAGTTTTTGTTTTCTATCTATATCTTTATCAGCTGTGTTTACTTACAACTTAAAACTGCATGTCTAATAAAATTTTATACAGCATTTTTATCTAATCATAGTATTAAGTCTATTCTCTTTCTCCCACAGCCACACTATTCTAACAATCATTTGTGAGTGATTTTCCCTTAGAACTAAAAATTGTAAGAGTTACAATTGTAAGAGTTACAATTACATTGCTATTTCCTTTGATTTTAAACTGTTATAGATTTTTCTTGAACCTTTCGAATTTAATGGTCATACTATTTTCCATTACAGTGATATACCATAGTTTACTTAAACATTCATTGACTATTAAGCATTTAGTTTGTCATAGCTTTTTTCTGCAGTGCAAACCTTCCCACACACCATTAATACACCTGTACATTCAAAAGAAAAGTTCATCAGAACCAAATCAGCATTTGAAATGCAGCTATAGTATCAGTTCTGCATAGATCAGTAATTACCAAGTATTCCTAGTCTAGCTGTCATCTATTATACTGCCTTATTTCTTAATTGCCTTCATATATTTTCTTGAATTTTTTATAGCTTTGCAGGATCTTCTTTTATTTAATTGAAGTATATTTGATTTAAAATATTGTGTTAGTTTCATGTATACAGCATAGAGATTCTGTATTTTTGCAGATTATGCTCCTTTATAGGTTATTACAAGATAATGGGTATAATTTCCCATGTTATACAGTATATCCTTGTTACTTATCTATTTTGTACATAGTAGTTTTCTTCTGCTAATCCCATACCCCTAATTTATCCCTTCCCCCTCCCCTCTTCCCTTTGGTAACCACAAAATTGTTTCCTATATGTGTGAGTCTGTTTCTGATTTGCATATACATTCATTTGTGTTATTTTTAGGTTCCACATATAAGTAATATCATACATTATTTGTCTTTCATTGTCTGACTTCATTCAGTAGGCATTGATAGTCTCTTAATTTCATCCACATTGCTGCAAATGGCAGTTTTTCATTCCTTTTTATGGCTGAGTAATATTCCATTGTGTGTGTGTGTGTGTGTGTGTGTGTGTGTGTGTGTGTGACTTCTATGTATTCCATCATCTGCTGATGGACACTGGTGTTGCTTCCATGTCTTGGCAAATGTAAATAATGCCACACATATCTTTTTGAGTTTGAGTTTTTGGGTTTTGGGGGTAATATATATCTAGAAGTGGAATTTCTGGGTCATATATAGTTCTATTTTTAGTTTTTTGAGAAACATCCATACTGTTTTCTACAGTGGCTGCATCAATTTACATTCCCACCAAACAGTGTATGACAGTTTCTTTTTCTCCACTTCCTCTCCAGCATTTATTATTTGTAGACTTTTTAATGATGTCCATTCTGACTGGTATGAGGTGATATTGCATTTTAGTTTTGAATTGCATTCCTCTGATAATTAGTGATATTGAGCATCTTTTCAAGTGCCCGTTGACCCTTTGCTTTTCCTCTTTGGAAAAATGTGTATTGAATTCTTCTGCCCATTTTTAAATCGGTTGTCTGTTTTGTTTTTTATGTTGAGTTGTATGAGCTGTTTATATATGTTGAATATTATCCCTTGTCATTCATATCATTTGCAAATATCTTTTATCGTTCAGTTGATTGACTTTTTGTTTTGTCAATGCTTTCTTTTGCTATGCAAAAGCTTTTAAGTTTAAGTCCCATTTGTTTAATTTTGCTTTTGTTTCCTTTGCTTTAAGAGAAGGATTTTTAAAATATTGCTGTGATTTATCACAAAAAGTGTTCTGCCTACATTCTCCTCTAGGAGTTTTATAGTACTATCCAGTCTTACATTGTGGTCTTTAATCCATTTTGAGTTTATTTTTGTGTATGGTGTTAGGGAGTGTTCCAATTTCATTCTTTTACATGTAGTCGTCCAGTTTTCCTAGCACCACTTATTGAAGAGACTGTCTTTTCACCTTTGTATATTCTTGCCTCCTGTGTTATAGATTAATTGACCATAAGGGTGTGGGTTTATTTCTGGGCTCTCTGTTCTGTTCCATTGATGTATATGTCTGTTTTTCTTCCAGTACCGTACTGTTTTGATTACCATAGCTTTGTGGTAAAGTCTGAAGTCAGGGAGCCTGATTCCTCCAGCTCTGTTCTTTCTCACAATTGTTTTGGCTATTCAGGGTCTTTTGTGTTCCCAAATTTTAAAATTATTTGTTCTAGTTCTGTGAAAAATGCCATTGGTGTTTTGATAGGGATTGCATTGAATCTGTAGTTTGCCTTGGATAGTATGGTCATTTTAACAATATTAATTCTTCCAATTCAAGAACACAGTATATCTTTCCATCTGTTTGTGTTGATTGCTATTTTTTCCATCAGTGTCTTATAGTTATCTGACTACAGGTCTTTCACCTTCTTAGGTAGGTTTATTCCTAAGTATTTTATTCTTTTTGATAAAATGGTAAATGGGATTGTTCCTTAATTTCTCTTTCTGTTAGTTCATTGTTAGTGTATCGAAATACAACAGATTTCTCTGTATTAATTTTGTATCCTGCATCTTTGCCATATTTATCAGTGAGCTCTAGTAGTTTTCTGGTGGCTTCACAAGTGAATTCTACCAAACATTTAGAGAATAGTTAATACCTATCCTTCTCAAACTATTCCAAATTTATTGCAGAAGGAGGAACAATTTTGAACTCATTCTGTGAGGCCAGCATCATCACCCTGACACCAAAACTAGACAAAGATATTAAAAAAAAAGAAAATTATAAAAGTTATAGGTCAATATTCCTGCTGAACATAGATATAAAACTCATCAACAAAATATAGGCAAACCTAATCTAGCAATACAGTAAAAGGATCATACACCATGATCAAGTGGGATTTATCCCAGGGATGTGAGGATTTTTCAGTATCAGTATCCACAAATTCATCAATGTGATAGATACACCATGTTAACAAATTGAAGAATACAAATCATATGATCTCAGTAAATGCAAAACAAATTTTGATGGGTGAATTATATGCCATATGAATGATATCTCAATAAAGCTATCAAAAATGCCCTCTTGTCCCATATCCTTGCAGCATTGGGTGATGTAAATATAATTTTGCAAATCTCAAAGGTGGATCTGAAATTACTTCAAATTTCCTGGCTTCTAATTAGTTTAAATACCTTTTCATATGTTATGGCAATTAGCTTTTTCTCTTCTGTTAACTCACTATTTTTCATGTGTCAGTTGTACTAGCTTTGCATTTAATGATGATGATAACACTATGACTGTCATATACATTACAAATGTTTTTTCCAGTCTATCAAAACTTTACAATTGGTTTCACGTTCCCTTTGTTCTCTATGTTATTTTTACAGTTGAGTTTTTAAAAAAATTCAAATATGTCCTTTTCATTTTGTTTTTGTTTGTTTTCTGATATCAACAAGGTTGCATTATCCTTCAGTTACAAAATATGTTCATAAAATCCATTTAAGTTTTGTGTTGCATAATTAGTTTTTATTATGACAAAGGACTGGAAAAAAGTATCAATAATTAAATTTAACATTATGTATTATTTTCTATTTTACAATGTTTAATCTTGATGACATTTATTTTTATATGCTATGAGGTTCCCTCAAGGGAAATATCAATTAGGCTATTGCAATTTACTAAATAAATCATTTTCTCCTAATTAATTAAAATATATTTGCCATATATGATATTTCCATAAATGAAACTGTTTCTGGATTCTCCATTTTGCTCCTTTATTTTTTTCATTATTGTACTGAATACATAATTTTTTTTTGGTTAGAGTAACATTATTGTAATCTTGATATTTGATAAAGCATAACTTTTTCACTATTATTTTTATTATTTTCATTAATAGAATTTATTATAGGGGCAATTTTGAAATTGATCAAAAAGTACAGATTTTTTCATATACTCTCTCTCATCCTCTTCTAGTTTCTCTTAATATTCACATCATGCATTAGTGTGATACATTAGTTACAATTGATAAGCCAATATTGATACATTACTAAAAACTAAAATTTACATTAGTATTCACTCTTTGTCTTATATGTTCTATTGGTCTTAACTAGTGTATAATGCCATATGTCTACCATTACAGTAACATACAGAATTGTTTCACCGCCCTAAAATAATCCCCATTCATCTCTTCCTGTCTCTATGCAAACCTCTAAGAATTACTGATCTTTCTACTCCCCTCATAGTTTCACCTATTACAGAATGCCATATAGCTGGAATCATAGAGAATGTAGTCTTTTCAGATTAACTTCTTTCACTAGCAAGATACATTGAAGCTCCTCCTTATCTTTTCATGATAACTCATTTATGTTTAGTGCTGAATATTTTATTGTATGAATACACCACTGTGTATTTTATCCACTCATTCACTGAAAAACACCTTGGTAGCTTTCAAGTTTTGCCAATTATGGATAAAGCTGCTATAAACATTCACACCCAGGTTTTTATGTAGACAGAAGTTTTCAACTCATTAGGGTAAATACCAAGTAGTGCGATTACCTCGTCAGATGGTAAAAGTATGTTTAGTATGGTAGGAAACTGTCAAACTGTGTTCCAAAGATGCAACATTTTGCATTACCACCTACAATGATTTAGTACTATTCTTTTATTATGAATTAGTTCCTATTGCTTCATATCCTTGTCAGCATTTGGTATTGTCAATGTTCTGGATTTTGGATGTTCTAATAGGTGCCTAGTGGTAACTCACTGTTGTTTAATTTGAAATTTCCTGATAACACATATGTTGACAATCTTTTCATATGTTTATTTGCCATCTGTATATCTTCTTTGAAGATATGTCTATTCCAAACTTGTGCCCATTTTTTAATTCAGTTGTTTGTTTTCTTTTTGTTGAGCTTTAAGAGTTCTTTTTTATATTTTGGATAGCATTCCCTTATTGCATGTATCTTTTACAAATATTTTCTCCCAGTCTGTGTCCTCTATTTTCATTTTCTTAACAGTGTCTTTCACAGAGCAGACATTCTAAACTTAAATGAAGTTCAATGTATCATTTTTTTTCATAGATTTTGCTTTTGGTGTTGTTTTCAAGAAGCAATTACCTTATCCAAGGCCATCTATATTTTCTTCTATGTTTCTCCTGAGACTGTTACAGTTTTGCATTTTAAATTTAGGACTGTGATCCTCTTTGAGTTAATTTTTGTGAAAGCTGTAAGGTCTGTATCTCAATTCTTTTTAATGGTTACATCCAATTGTTCCATCAACATTTGCTGAAAATTCTATTCTTTCCCCATTGTGTTGCCTTTGCTCCTTTGTCAAAGATCAGTTATTAATATGATATTTATGTTCTTTAAAAATTTTTTTTCTCCTTTATAATAAATATTCTTTCATATTAATTTTACAATATACTCTGGAAAGAAAGGAAGAAAAATTTATTATGTTTCTTCATCCAGGAATATAAAATATTTGTTTTAAGCTTTTCACATCTTGTGTCCTTAAATAAGCTGCTATAGTTTACTTCATAAGATCATCATCTCTTTATGTTAAATCTAATGTTTGGTATTGTTAGTTTTTGTCATTATTGTGGATGATCTATTTTTCCACATCAGTTTTCAACTGATTTTCATGAATAGGAAAAGTTAATTATTCTATATTTTAATCTTATAAACTAGTAAGTTACTTAATTTTCTTAGTTTTTTCTATGATCTCTTGAATTCTCCGTTTGAAACATCAAATTATCTGCAAATAAATATAATTATGTCTCTTCTCTTCCAATATTTATACAGAATATTTAATTACATCTTTTTATTGCATTGGTAAGATCTTCCAAACTAATGTTGAATAATAATGGCCATAGAGGGCACCTCTAAGTTGTTATTGATTTTTAATGGAAATGACTTCAGAAATTTAACCTTTAGAATAAAGTTTGCTTGTTTATTTTTGTTGTATAACCTTTATAATTTTAAATGTTTTTTTTAAGAACTTTTACTGAGATATAGTTAACATACAATAAACTGCATATATTTAGAGTGTACTATTTGGTATCCCAATCTCCCAATTCATTCCCCCCCCAACCCTCCCCGCTTTCCCCACTTGGTGTCCATATGTTTGTTCTCTACATCTGTGTCTCTTTTTCTGCCTTGCAAACCAGCTGATTTGTACCATTTTTCTATATTCCGCATATATGTAATAAACGATATTTGTTTTTCTCTTTCTGACTCACTTCACTCTGTATGACAGTCTCTAGGTCTAAATATGTTTGTTTTATATCTACTTGAGTTAGACTTATTTTTTAGTGATGTCAGGAGATTTTATCAAAAGATTTTTGGCATTTATCTATATAATAATATATTTTTATTGTAGTAATAAATTATATTTGTAAAAAGTTGATGATCTTTGCAATTTTACTATATCATATCATATTTTTGGATATACATTTAAGTTTTATGTTTTAATATTTCATCAAATTTTTGTCATCAACATGAATGGGTAAGGTGGAATTTTATTTTGGCTGATGCTGTGGAAGGATGCAAATCCAGTCATAACCATGGTTAACAACAAAGAATAATGAATAATAATCATATTTTCTTCAACTCTATGAAAGAACAACAGATGCAAAAATGTCTTAATAAATTTAATTTCAGAGAGATCTGGGCCATTCATACGTCTCAAAGAGCAGTGACTCCTCTCAGACAGTCTAGATTTAGTATGGTTCTAAGGGTTTGGGGGGTGTAGAAGTAGTGAGTGTGTCATATATAAAAAGACTTTATAAGGTAGAGGATAAAAACAGAGTTCAAAATTTCAGTATAGGCTGGTATAATGGATTGGAATTAAAAAGATTTTCAAACACAAAAATAAATTGCTCAGTCTAGCAGTTCAACCATCCTCCACCCCATACTGGGGATTTTGCTGAGTGAATTGTAGTGGAAGTAAAGTGTGAAATCAAATAAAGATGTTATAGTATTGGGCAATTTAGTTATTCTTTATTTCAGGGCCTTGCTGAAGTTGAATCTAAATTTGAGCCAAAACTGAAGTCATGAATGAACTTATTACGAGCTCAGATACTGACAAGATCAAACATACCAGCTTCTCAGCAGGGGAGATTGTATGTTGGATTTAAGGGCAATGAGAGAACTCCTTAAATTCATTTAAAACCACAAGGAAACACTATCTAGTTAAAATAGTAGCCCTAGAGCCTGCTTAGCACAACATTGTTTTTGGAACTTAAATGATCATTCTCTTACACTCGTCACTTGACAGAGAAAAGAGCTTTCATTTTCTAGGTAACCGAACAAATATGTTATAATTCAGTCTCACTGTGCTTCAATAGACAATATCCAGCATAGAATCAAAACCTAAGAATCATAAAAAAGGTATAAAATTGTGCAATAAAATGCAGGCAACAAAAGTAGAGCCACATATGGCATAGATATTGGAATTAGCAGTCAAGGACACTAGAAATACTTGAGAAAACATAGTAGTAGTGACTTGGCAGTAAAAAATGAATATGGTGGAAGAGCATATGTGATATATAAGGAGTGATATGGAAACTCCACAGGAGAAGAAATGGGAATTCTAGAATTGAAAACTACAGTATGTGCCGTGAAAAGAATTTCAGACCAACAACACACCAGACTCCACAGAAGAAACAAAATCAATGAACTTAAAGTCCGGTCAACAGAAATTTTGCAAAGTGAAGCATAGTGAACAACAACAATACTGAAAAAGAGTGTTAGTGACCTGTGGGATAATATCAAGTAGATGCTTCTGTGTTATTTGCCAAAATATGAATTTTCATGGTATTTAGAAGTAGCAACCATAATTCTCTGAGGATAGGCAATTGCTAGATGTGATGACATACACAGAGATGCCAATGTGTTCCAACTTGTCCTTGCTCTACTCTGTTCTACGTCCAGCTCTTCTTCTTGACTGTTGATCTTGTTGACCAATAGCATTCCTAAGCCCACAGAGGTAATGTATCCCCAAAGATTTCTCCATCAGATACCCCTTTGCCATTTCATGTTGGGGAACTTTACTTTTCTGCCTTCTCTAATTGACTGATGACTCCACTGATTCTATCACTACCACTTATAGACCTTTACTGCTCAACATCTCCCAAGATTGTGTAAATGTTAATTTCTATAATAATGCCTATATCCTGTAACTTATAGTGTTTATTATTGTTATTATTGTTTACTGTAACACTCATTTTAAATTTGCTATTGAATTAAACTCCTAAGTAATTTTTTAAAATTTCACCATTCCAAATATGGGCAATTTGTTATTGGATTCCTGATGAATTTCATCTTCTCAGAGTTACTTTATCCTGGCAAAATAAATTTGAGCCATGATGATAACATGGAAAATATTCACTTTTGTTTTCCCTATATGATCTGCAAGTTTCAGGATTGCTAGCTAAATGACGCAACATATTCTAAAACATTTTGCTGTCCCACTCTACCTCTCTCTAAATTGATAATATTGTACTTGTTATGCTTTACTTTTAAATGTCAGTAATTCCAACACCTGAATGTGCATAAATCTTGTTTTATTTTATTGTGTGAACATAGCCATAACATAAAATTTACTGTTTTAACCATTTTAAAATATGCCGTTCAGTAGCATCAAGCACATTCACAATGCTGTACAAACATTAACAGTATCCATTTCCAGAAATTTTTCATCATCCCAGACAGCAACTCTGATCCATTAAATCAGTGGTCCCCAACCTTCTTGGCGCCAGTTTCATGGAAGACAACTTTTCCGCAGATGGGAAGTGGGGGGGGGAGGCATGGTTTCTGGATGATTCAAGAGCATTACATTTATTGTGCACTTTATTTCTATTATTATTACATTATAACATATAATGAGATAATTATATGATTCACCATAATACAGAAATTATCTCCATCTCAGATCATCAGGCATTAGATTCTCATGAGGAGCGCACAGCCTAGATCCCTTGCATGGTTCACACGCCTATGAGAATATAATGCTGCCGCTGATCTGACAGGAGGTGGAGCTCAGGCAGTAATGTAAGCGATGGGGAGCAGCTGTAAATACAGATGAAGCTTCACTTGCTCACCAGCCACCCACCGGTGGGTTGCGGACCTCCGCATTAAATAACTGCCATAGGGCTTCCTAGGTGGTGCAGTGGTTAAGAATCCGCCTGACAATACAGAGGTCATGGGTTCGATCCCAGCTCCAGGAAGATCCCACATGCCACGGAGCAACTAAGCCCATGTGCCAAAAAAATAAAAAATAAAAATAATAAAAATAAATAACTGCCATATTCTCCTTCCCTTGGTCCCTGGCAACTTGTATTCTTCTTTCTGTCCCTACAAGTTTGCCTATCCTAGGTACCTCATTTAAGTGGAGTTATAAAATATTTTCATTTTGTGTCTGGCTTATTTCACTTTAGCATAATGTTTTCAAGGTTTTTCTGTGCTGCAACACGACAGAATTTTATTGATTTTTAAGGCTAGATAATATTCCATTGTATATATGTATGTGCCACATTTTGTCTATCCATTCATCTGTTGATGGACATTTATATTGTTTCCATATATTCACTCTTATTATTCTATGAATACTGAGATACAAGTGTATGTTAAGTTCCTGCTTTCAGTTATTTTGGATATATGCCTAGAAATGGTAATTCTATATTTAAGTTTTTAAGGAACCGTTAAACTGTTTTCCACAACATCTGCACCATTTTACATTCCCACTAGCAAACACAGGTGTTGCAGTTTCTTCATATACTTGCCAACAATATTTTCTGTTTTACTTATTTATTTTTTTGATACCCATCCTAGTGGGTGTGTCATGGAATCTCATTGTACTTTTGACTTGCGTCTCCCTAATGGCCACAGATGTTGAGCATATTTTCATGTGTTTATTGGCAATTTATATGTCTTCTTTTGAGAAATGTCTATTTAAGTCCTTTGCCCGCTTTTGAATTGAGTTTTTTATTATTGAGTTGTAGTTATTTATATATTCTGGATATTAACCCTAATCAGATATGTGCTTGCCAAATATTTTCTCCTATTCTGTAAGTTTTCTTTTCACTCTTTTGATAGTGTCCTTTGTTGCACAATTTTTGATTTTAATGAAGTCCAATTAATCTATTATATGCTTATTATTTTGGTGTCACAGCAAAATCCAATGTTATCAAGTTTTTCTCCTATATTTTCATCTAAGATTTTATAATTTTATCTCTTAAGTTTAGATCTTTGATCAATTTTGAGTTAATTTTTGTACATGGTGTAAAGTAAGGGTTCAATTTCATTATTTTATATGTGGATATCCAGTTATCCCACCAGTATTTTTTGGAAAACCTTGGCATCTTTATCAAAAATCCATTGACCATATATGTGAGTGTAGATTTGGGGGTTATCTTTTCTATTTAATTGCTCTATGTCTGTACATATGCAGGTATCCCACTGTTTTGACTGCTATACCTTTGTAGTGACTTTTGAGTTGGGAAGTTTGAGAACTTTAACGTTGTTTTTTCCTTTGAAAGATTTTTTGGCTGTTCAGTGTCCATTGTAATTTCATATGAGTTTTATGATGGACTTTTCTATTCTTCCAAAATGCATTGGAAATTTGATAGGGATTGTATGGAATCTGTAAATCACTATCTTAATCTACTCAGGCAGTCGTAACAAAATACCATAGACTGGTGACTTAAACAACAGAAATTTATTTCTCACAGTTCTGGATGCTGTGAAGTCCAAGATCAAGATGCCAGAAAGGTAGGTTTTATTCTGAGGCCTCTTCTCTTGCCTTCAGGTGGCTGCCATTTTCCTGTGTGCTCACATAACCTCTCCTCTCAGTTATAGGGGGTGAACAGAGAGAAAGGAAGAGGGGAAAAGTAAGGGAGAGAAAAAAGTAAGGGGAGAAAGTAAGGGAGCCCTCTTGCATCTATTCTTATAAAGATACTAATCCTATAGTATCAGAGTCCCACTGTTATGAACTCATTTAACCTTAATTACCTCCTTATAGGTCCTGACTCCAAATACAGTTACACTGGGGGTTTGGGCTTCAACATACAAATTCGGGTGAGGACAATATTCAGTCTATAGTAATCACTTTGAGCAGTGTTATCACCTTTGCAATATTAAGTCTTCCAATCCAATACAAATGTTTTACCATTTACTTATCCATTCTTCAACTTTCAACAATGTTTTGTAGTTTTTCAGTGTACGGGTCTTTTGCCTCCTTGGATAATTTGATCATAAGTATTTTGTTCTCTTTGGTGCTATTGTAAATTTGTAAGTGGAACTGTTTTCTTAATTTCCCTTTTGAATTGTTCATTGCTAATGTATAGAAATGCAACTGAGTTTTGAGTGTTGATTTTGTACCCTGAAACTTTGTTGAAATTTTTTTAATAGTTTTAGTATTTTTGTGTGTGTGGAATCTTTAGGGTTTTCTACCTATAAGATCATGTCAGTGTGCACAGAGGTAATTTTATCTCTTTATTTCCAAATTGGATGGTTTCTATTTCTTTCTCTTGCCTAATTACTCTGACTATAACTTCTAACAGTATGCTAAATGGGAGTGGCAAAAGTGAGAATCATTGTCTTTTCCTGATCTTAGGGTAAAAGCTTTCAGTCTTTCGTCATTGAGTATGTTGTTTGCTACAAGTTTTTTATACATAGCCTTTATCAGATTAAGTTGCCTTCTATTCTTAGTTTATTGAGTGTTTCTACCATGAAAGTGTATTGAATTTTTTCCAGTGATATCTTTTATAAATTAAGATAATCATGTGTCTTTTTCTCATTCTATTAATGTGATATATTACATTATTTACTTATTTATTTATTTATAAGCTCTTTATTGGAATATAATTGCTTTACACTGTTGTGCCAGTTTTTGCTGTACACCAAAGTGAATCAGCTGTATTTATACATATATCCCCATATCCCCTCCCTCCCATCACTCCCTTCCACCCTCCCTATCCCAGCCCTCTGTCATATGTTGAATCGTTCTTGCATTTGGAAATAAATCTCGCATGATCATCGTGTGTAATCCTTTTAATGCACTGTTGACTTCAGTTTGCTAATATTTTGTTGAAGATCTTTGTATCAATATTCATTAGGGACATTGAACTGTAGTTTTCTTATAATATCTTTGCCTAGCTTTGGTATCACAATATTGCTGGCCTCATGAAATGAGTTTGGGGGTGTTCCCTCCTCTTTAATTTTTTTGGAAGAGTTAGAGGAGAATTGGTTAATTCCCTTTTAACATTTGGTAGAATTCACCAGTGAAGGCATCTAGTCCCAAGCTTATCTCTGGTGGGAGATTTTGATTATTGATTTCATTTCCTTACTAGTTATAGGTCTATTCAGATTCTCTATTTTATCATGAATAAGTTTTGAGTTTTTGTATGTCAGAAAGTGAATAAAAGTTTTACCCATTTCTATCAGGTTATCCACTTTTTAGCATACATTTGTTCATAGTAGTCTCTCATAATTTTTTTCTGTCAAATCAGAAAATATTTATAATATCCCTACTTTCATTTTTTATTTTAGTAATTTGAATCTTCTTTTTTGTTCTTAGTTATATAGATGAAGGTTTTCCAATTGTGTTGATCTTTTTAAAGAACCAATATTTGGTTTTATTGATTTTCTCTTTTTTTTTTCTATTCTCATTTTTATTTATCTCTGCTCTAATCTTTATTATTTTTTTTCTTCTACTATCATTGTGTTTAGTGTGTTCTTTTTCTAGTTCATTAAAATGTTAAGTTATTGATTTGAGAGTTTATAGCTATAAATATAACCCTTAGCAGTGTTTTCATTGCATCCCTTAAGTTTTATTATGTTTTGTTTTCATTTGTCTCAAAGTATTTTATAATTCCCTTGTGATTTCTTCTTTGATCTGATATAGGAAAAGATATCATCCCTCTTTTTAAAGAGGTGTATAAGTTCTTTGGAGAAGATATATTTATAAACAGATACTTGTAATACAACTAGTTAAACATATTGACAGAGGCAAGCAAGGGCTTTATGACAGCACAGAAGAGAAGTCTTGAAGACAGATCATCTACATGAAATAACACATGATTTTAATTTCTCAGGATGATAAGAATGAGCCAGAAAATTTTCTTTCTATCCTGGGATAAAATGGACCTACTGATGAGATCTTCACTTTATGTAATACATAGACTTTCTCTAATATTCTCTCTGCCACAAGCCCAACTATTTTCAGCATTAAAGGTAGACACAAATTATAACTTTAGGAAATTTACATTATCTCTTTCAGAGCTTTAGTTATATTCTATAACATAAATCAATCATGTTAGATGATGTATAATGATAATCACATATACATTTTTCAAAACTGTACAGATGAGGAAGGTAAATGAAAGTACAGATGAATCTTGAATTATTATGGCTCTACTAGTAAGCCTCAAGTTTATAATTTTATTTTCATAATTAGTTTTTCAAACTTCTTGATGATTAACAAAAAAATACTTTTTACCACCTAAGACTATTTTGATGTCTAAGTGACATTGAGGTAGATATTAATCCTGCATCTTTCCCAACATTTGCATTTAAACAGTTTCAGAAACATTTATGATGAAGAAACTGGCAATTAAAATGTCTTAAAAATAATAAGTAATTAATAATAATTTCCATTGATATATATTTATATATCTATAAAACATATATATTTCATTTTTCTGGAGAAGTATGATAGAACAATCAAAATATTTTCCAGCAGAAATATAATAGTATAAAATATTATGAAGGGATTGGAATGAAAATATGAGCTCAAAAAATAAAATTTCTAATTTTTATTGAAGGTCTTTATTATTGAATAATAATTCTGTGGTATTCAGTTGCTTTGATCTTGTGTTTATGTTCTTCAAAGTAATTTTTTTTCAGTCTTATGTTACTTTGATTGTAATCATATGTAATAGGTATTTTTCACCTTATTTTGCTATTAATGGGTGAAACATTGAACACCATAGTACTTTACCCAAGTTCACAAGACAAGTTAGCAGCACAATCAGGACTGGAAACCCTATATCTCCATATCATTTTAGGGTAGGATACTTACTATATGCTGCAGTAACAAACAATGGTCAATGCCAGTGGCCTTAAAACTTAAAACGTTCTTGCATCATGAGACAGTTGAGGGCTCTGTTTCACATCACCATTATGCACATTATGGAATCTAGTAGGATGAATCAGCAACCATGTGGAATAGTGTTGTTCACTGTAACATAAGAAAAAGAGAACAAGGCAAAGCAAGCAATGACTTTAAATTTTTGTTCAGTACTGGCACACAATTTTTTTACTCACATTTTATTAGCCAAGGCAAATCTTATGGTCCTTCCATGGGAAAAAATTATATGGAATTATTCTATGGCCTCCAGTATATTGTTTGATTCAATGTTTGTTTCATTAACTGATATGCTTCTTTCAGCCACTCCCCTAGACTGATAGCTCTTAATATGTGATCTGACTCCCTTCAAGGGGTTCATGAGGTCTTCTTTTCTCCAACTACATATCTATGAGAGGCCAAATTACCTTTATATAACTCAATCAAATCAGCATATCATGAAAGATTAAATGCAGATACAGATAAGAGGATCCATTGTATTCTATTTAAATGATAGATTAAGAAGATTTATAAAAATGTAAAAAAATATTCCACACTATACCATTTTCTGTAAATATAACTATTTTTCATAAAATGTTTATGCAAACATAATTAGTTCATTAAATAAACATTTTATGTGATTTGTGTAATGTGTGTTACACATAACACTAGTATGACTCATACAAGAGAAAGGCTTTTGCATTCCCAATAATTTTAGTAAGTGCTGGACTCAAAATCTTTAAGAACTGCTAACCTAAACAATCTTAAAAGATGTAGAAATTTTAGCATTTGGATTACATTGGCAGGCTAATAATAATGGCATTTTTATTAAGGAACAACACCAGAGTTCAGTTCTTTTCTTTGGGTGCTAATGACTTACTATTTTACTTTACCCAAGAAAGTCATTTGAATTTTATCTGTGATTAAGTTTGATACTCTGTTTGGAGCCAGAGGGAATTCACCTCAAATTATAGCTCAACCACTTGCTAGCTGTGAGAACTTGAACAAATTAACTTCTCTAAACTTCAATTTCTTATTTACAAATGGGGATAATATATGACTAGTATGGTTACTATGAGGATGCATATATGTAAAATTGTGACATTTTCTGTAAGGTAAAACATGGTCAATAAAATTTTAGTGATAATAGAGATAATAATAGGAGAAATGAATAACCAAAGAAGTGTCTGGATAGAATATTCTTCCATTGAGTAAGAAGATGAGATATTGGTAGTAAGAGAGTTCTTCAGTAGTTTTTGTATCATATATGTAAGTTGCCACCAACTCTGAATAAAGGTAGAGCTGTCTTGACTGTCTTCCCTGCACATTTGACAAATATGCAACATGACACTCACTTCTCATAAAAATATTTTTGCCTAGTAACTGCCACATTTTGTAATGCAATTCCCTCCAAGAATATTATCATAAACTTCATTTTTGGTTCTCCTTTCCATCCAGGCACATAAGAGGAATTTTGCCCACCATCCTCCCCTTAAAAGTTAAGCATGACCATGCATATTGCTTGGTTCAATAAACATGATCAGGGTTGATGTGTGTCACTTTTTTCTGGAAGAATTTGAAATCTAGTGCTCTACCCCCTGTTTACCTTTTTAAAAATACCTCTCCAGCCATTGAGGCTATATATTTCATATAGTGCAACTAGAAGGTGTTAAAGGCTCTCAACATCCTAAATTAATGAATCCCCAGATAGAGGATGAGTGCCTGAGAGAGGTGCCTGCATCTATAGCTGACTTTCATAAGTGAGAAATAAGCCTTCATTGTGTTAACCCACTGAGATGTAGATGTTGTTGAAATAGCATAACCATGTCTATGTTATTGACTCTCAAACTAATTCAAGTAGTGGCACAAACTCAGGGGTACTTACCACTATGAGAGTCCAGTATCAATTAATGTACCTCTGAGCTACAAATAATATACTCCTCCGCGCCTCGCCACAGATGGCTAATTTTTCAGTACAATATTGACAATACAACCTTTTTCCATTGCAAATATCCTCTGAACTTAGTGAAGCTTTTCAAAACTTTCATTTTTCAATTACTCTTTATCTTTTCTAAAAGGCAATATTTTAAGTAAAGTAGGCTAAATTAGCCCTTCTTACTTTTCTTCTCCATTCTCACCAGGGCAATAAAACGCGCAGTTAAAATTCATTCTCATGCATGTGTAAGGCTTAGAAAGATTAGTGGATAATAGAGTCCAAATAAGGAGCTTTTGAACATTAATCCACCAAGAGTTTAAGTTAGAAAATGTATCATCTTTTGAGCTATTGGGCATAATATTTAGATAGATAGGTTTGGATGGATTGTATAATAGTTGGAAAGCCATGTGGGCTGAGGTGGATTAAGAACTAATTTTCTTCCACCATCTGGTGTATTCACTTTTATTGTTGAAAACAGTCTATGCTATTGTACTGTTCAGTGCAGTCCTTTAAAACTTCTCTCCATGCATGTGAATAAATGTCTAATTTACCTGGTGTGTGGTTATGATAACAGTGGTGATTTTGATCTTTATCCAATGTGAAAATGTGGTCAACAAAGACATTGTATATGATTTGACTGGCAAGAAATATGCAAGGATTTTTTTGGTGGTGGTGGTGTTTTTTTTTTTTTTTAACATTATGAAAAAGAAGTGTATCTATCCTGAGAACCTAGCACAAAGGATGCCTGATTGTTTACATGTGGAAGACTATGGGTCAGGAGATTCAAAATGACTATGTCAGAAGGGAGAGAAACAAAGAGGCACCTAGACTGGGAAATGGGAATGAGTTTAGGGAGCCAAGTAGAAAGAGAGAAAGAAGTTCTATTGCTGAGATTCATTAGAAAAGTCTTAGTACCATACTGGTGAACAGCTGCATATTAGTTTCTTTTTTTTCCCAGCCTTATTGAGATATAATTGACATCAAACATTGTATAAGTTTAAGGTGTATAATGTAATTCTTTTTTTTAAGAACTTTTATTGAGATACAGTTAACAGACAATAAACAGCATATATTTACAGTGTACAATTTGGTATCCCAATCTCCCAATTCACTAAACCTGGCACATAATAGCCTTCAGACAATTTTATTGAATAGATGGATGGATGAAGGAATAAATAGCCACATCATTTTTTTTAGAGTGTACAATTTGGTATTTTTTTTCTTATTAGTAATGTATATATGGCAATCCCAATCTACCAATTCATTCCCCCCCAACCCTCCCTGCTTTCGCCACTTGGTGTCCATATATTTGTTCTCTACATCTGTGTCTCTATTTCTGCCTTGCAAACCAGTTGATTTGTACCATTTTTTCTATAGTCCACATATATGTGTTAATATACAATATTTGTTTTTCTCTTTCTGACTCACTTCACTCTGTATGACAGTCTCTAGGTCCATCCATGTCTCTACAAAAGTCCCAGTTTGTCTACTAACTTTGGGTTTTGTTTGCTCTTCTTTCTCTAGTTTCTTTAGGTGTAAGATTAGATTGTTTATTTGGGATTTTTCTTGTTTCTTGAAGTAGGATTGTATTGCTATAAACTTCCCTCTTAGAACCACCTTTGCTGCATCCCATAGGTTTTGGATCGTTGTGTTTTCATTGTCATTTGTCTCTAGGTATTTTTTGATTTCCTCTTTGATTTCTTCAGTGATCTCTTGGTTATTTAGTAGCATATTGTTTAGCCTCATTGTGTTTGTGTTTTTTACAGGTTTTTCCTCTAATTGATTTCTAATCTCATAGCGTTGTGGTCGGAAAAAATGCTTGATACGAATTCAATTTTCTTGAATTTACCAAGGCTTGATTTATGGCCCAAAATGTGATCTATGCTGGAGAATGTTCCATGTGCACTTGAGAAGAATGTGTAATCTGCTGTTTTTGGATGTAATGTCCTATAGATAGCTATTAAATCAAGCCGATTTATTGTGTCATTTAAAGCTTGTGTTTCCTTATTAATTTTCTGTGTGGATGATCTGTCCATTGGTGTAACTGGGGTGTTAAAGTCCCCCACTATGATTGTGTTACTGTCGATTTCCTCTTTCATCGTTGTTAGCATTTGCCTTATGTATTGAGGTGCTCCTATATTGGGTGCATATATATTTATAATTGTTATCTCTTCTTCTTGGATTGATCCACCAATCTTTATGTAGTGTCCTTTCTTGTCTCTTGTAACATTTTTCATTTTAAAGTCTATTTGATCTGATGTGACTATTGTTACTCCAGCTTTCTTTTGATTTCCATTTGCATGGAATATCTTTTTCCATCCCCTCACTTTCCGTCTGTATGTGTCCCTAGGTCTGAAGTGGGTCTCTTATAGACAGCATACATATGGGTCTTGTTTTTGTATCCATTCAGCCAGTCTGTGTCTTTTGGTTGGTGCATGTAGTCCATTTACATTCAAGGTAATTATCGACATGTATGTTCCTATTACCATTTTCTTAATTGTTTTGTTGTTACTTCTGTAGGGCCTTTTCTTATGTTTTCCACTTAGAGAAGTTCCTTTAGCATTTGTTGTAGGGCTGGTTTGGTGGTGTTGAATTCTCTTAGTTGTTGCTTGTCTGTAAAGCTTTTGATTTTTCCATCGAATCTGAATGAGATCCTTGCTGGGTAGAGTATCCTTGGTTGTAGGTTCTTCCCTGTCATCACTTGAAATATATCATGCCACTCCCTTCTGGCTTGCAGAGTTTCTGCTGAGAAATCAGCTGTTACCCTTATGGGAGTTCCCTTGCATGTTACTTGTCATTTTTCCCTTGTTGCTTTTAATAACATTTCTCTGTCTTTAATTTTTGTCAATTTGACTACTATATATCTTGGCGTGTTTCTCCTTGGGTGTATCCTGCCTGGGACCCTCTGCCCTTCCTGGACTTGGGTAGCTGTTTCCTTTCCCATGTTAGGGAAGTTTTCAACTCTAACCTCTTCCAATATTTTCTCAGGTCCTTTCTCTCTCTCTTCTCCTTCTGGGACTCCTATAATGCGAATGTTGGTGCATTTAATTGTCCCAGAGGTCTCTTAGGCTGTCTTCAGTTCTTTTTTCTTTATTCTTTTCTGCATCAGTGATGATCACCATTCTGTCTTCCAGTCACTTATTCACCCTTCTGCCTCAGTTAATCTGCTCTTGGTTCCTTCTAGTGTATTTTTCATTTCCGTTATTGTGTTGCATATCTCTGTTTGTTTGCTCTTTAATTCTTCTAGGTCTTTGGTAAACTTTTCAATCTTTGCATCCAGTCTTTTCTCAAATCCCTGGATCATCTTCACCATCATTATTCTGAATTCTTTTTCTGGAAGGGTGCCTATCTCCACTTCATTTAGTTGTTTTTCTGGTGTTTTATCCTGTCCCTTCATCTGGTACAAAGTCTTCTGATTTTTCATTTTCTCTATCTTTCTGTGGCTGTGGTTTTCAGTTCCACAAGACTTAATACTGCTGATACTGCTTGATACTGCTGTCTGCCCTCTTGTGGAGGAAGCTGTCTAGGAGGCTCGTGGGTGCTTCCTGATGGGAGGGACTGATGGTGGGTAGGGCTGGGTGGGCAGAGCTCAGTAAGACTTTAATCCGATTTGGTGGGCAGAGCTCAATGAAACTTTAATCTGCTTGTCTGCTAATGGGTGGGGCTGTGTTCACACCTTGTTGGTTGTTTGGCCTGAGGCTACTTAGCACTAGAGCTTACAGGCTCTTTGGTGGGGCTAATGGTGGACTCTGGGGGGGCTCACGCCAATGAGCACTTCCCAGAACCCCTGCTGCCAGTGCCCCTGTCTCCTTGGTGAGCCACAGCTGCCCCCCAGCTCTGCAGGCAACCCACCAACACCAGCAGGTAGGTCTAGTTCAGTCTCCTGTGGGGTCACTGCTCCTTCCCCCTGGGTCCTGGTGAGCACCCTTTTTTGTGTGCCCCCCAAGAGTAGAGTGTCTCTTTCCCCCAGTCCTGTGGAGGTCCTGCAATCAAATCGCGCTGGCTTTCAGAGTCTGATTCTCTGGGGATTCCTCCTCCTGTTGCTGGACTCCCAGGTTGGGAAGCCTGACGTGGGGCTCAGAACCCTCACTTTAGTGGGTGGACTTCTGCAGTATAACTGTTCTCCAGCTTGTGAGTCACCCACCCAGCATTTATGGGATTTGATTTTAATGCGATTGCGCCCCTCCTACCATCTCATTGTGGCTTCTCCTGTCTCTGGATGTGGGGTGTCTTTTTTGGAGAGTTCCAGTGTCTTTCTGTCGATGGTTATTCAGCAGTTAGTTGTAATCCTGGTGCTCTTGCAAGAGGGAGTGAGCGCATGTCCTCCTATTCTGCCATCTTGATCCTATCTCCAGGTGTATAATGTAATTCTATACATGTATATGTTGCAAAATGGTTACTGCAAAATGTTAGTTAAACTTACATCACCTCACAATCTTACAATTATTTTTGTGCTGAGAACTTTCATAATCTGCTGTTAGCAATTTTCAAAAATACAATGCAGTATTGTTAACTATAGTCACATTACGTACCCAGAACTTATTCATCTTATGACTTGGAAGTTTCTACACATTGACCAAATTTACCCATTTACCCCACTACCCAACCCCCTCCCTGGATAATCACCAATCTGTCCTCTGTTGCTATGAGTTCAACTTTTTAGATTCTGCATATAAGTGAGATAATACAGTATTTGTCATTCACTTTCTGACTTGTTTCACTTAGCATAATGCCATCAAGTTTCAAGGCTTGCAGAGGATTTCATTCTTTTTTATGCCTGAATATTTCATTATTAATGATTAATATTCCATTATTCTAATTTTCTTCATCCATTATATGTGAATGAAAACGTAGGTAATTTTCATGTCTTGACTCATAAATAATGCTGCAGTGAATATGAGGGTGCATATATCTCTTCAGGTTAGTGATTTCATTTCCTTCAGATATATACCCAGATGTGGAATTGCTGGATCATATGGTAGTTCTACTTGTAATTATTTGAGGAACCTCCATACTATTTTCCAGAGTGGCGTTATCAATTTGCATTCCCACTAGCAGTGTACAAGGAGTCCCTTTTTTTCCATATCCTAGCCAGTACTTGTTATGTCTTATCTTTTTGATCATAACCATTCTAACAGATATAAGGTGATATTATCATGATTTTTATTTGCATTTCCCTGATGATTAGTGATGTTGAGTATATTTTCATGTACCTGTTTGCCATTTAAATATATTCTTTGGGAAAATGTCTATTCAAGTGCTTTGCCCATTTTTAAACTGGATTATTTTCAGGGTTTTGTTATTGTTGTTGTTATTGAGTTGTATGAGTTCCTCATATATTTTAGATATTAACCTTTTATCAGATATGTGGTGTGCAAATGTTTTCTCCCATTCCATAGATTGGTTTTTAATTTTGTTGACTATTTCTTTTGCTGTGTAGAAGCTTTTCAGTTTGATATAGTCCCACTTGTTTATTTTTGCTCTTGGTACTTGCGCTTTGGGTGTCATATCCAGAAAATTAAGGCCAGGACCAATGTCAAGGAGTGTTTTCCTATGTTTTCCTCGAGGAGTTTTATGGTTCAACTGTTATGTTTATTACTCCATTTCAAGTTGATATTTGTGAGTGATGCAAGATAGTGGTTTAGTTCATTTTTTTGCATGTGAATATTCAGTTTCCTCAGCACCCTTTATTAAGAGACTAACAGTTTTCCATTGAGTATTCTTCATGCCCTTGTCAAATATTATTGACCATATATGCATATATATATGTATTTTTGAGCTCTCAATATTGTTTCATTATAGCTGATACAGAAGAAATACAAAGGATTATGAGACTAATGTGAATAATACACCAATAAATTTGGACAACCTAAAAAAAGTGAATAAATTCCTAGAAATGTATAAACTACTAAGGCTGAGTAATGAAGAAGTAGATAATCTGAAGAGACCAATATTGAGTAAGGAGATCGAATCAGTACTAAAAAAGCTCCCAATGAGGAAAATTCTAGGACTACATGGTTTCACTGTGAATTCTATCAAACATTTATAAAAGAATTAACTCTAATTCTTCCTAAACACTTCCAAAAATTTTGAGGAGGAGGGAATATTTCCAGATTTATTTTATGAAGCGAGTATTACCCTGATACCAAATCCATATAAGGATACTATAAGAAAAGGAAACAGCACACCAATATCCCTGATGAATATAGATGCAAACATTCTTAAAAAATATTAGCAACCCAAATTCAAGAAATCATTAAAAGGATTATACACCATGGCCAAGTGAGATTTATCCCAGGGATGCAAGGAGAGTTTAACATGTGCAAGTCAATAAATGTGATACACCACATTAGAAGCATAAAAGATAAAAAAAAGTGTGATCATTTGAATAGATGCAGAAAAAGCATTTGATAAAATTCAACATCCTTTCATGATACAAACTCTCAATAAATTTTATGTAGAAGGAATGCACCTCCACATAATAAAGGCCATACATGCATACCCTTTTTTTTTTGCATTTATTTATTTATTACTTTTTGGGAGGCACACCAAGTTCAATCATCTGTTTTTAATACACATATCCCTGTATTCCCTCCCTCCCTCGACTCCACCCCACCCTCCCCGTCCCAGTCCTCTAAGGCATCATCCATCCTCGAGTTGAACTCCCTTTGTTATACAGCAGCTCCCCACTGGCTATCTGTTTTACAGTTGGTAGTATATATATGTCTATGCTACTCTCTCACTTCGTCTCAGCTTCCCCTTCACCCCCCTGTCTCCCAAACCTCGAGTTCTCCAGTCCATTCTCTGCGTCCTTGTTCTTGTCTTGTCGCTGAGTTCATCAGTACCATTTTTAGATTCCGTATATGTGAGTTTGCATACAATATTTGTCTTTCTCTTTCTGACTTAATTCACTTTGTATGACAGACTCTAGGTCTATCCACCTCATTACATATAGCTCCATCTGATCCCTTTTTATAGCTGAGTAATATTCCATTGTATATATATGCCACATCTTCTTTATCCATTCATTTGTTTTTTGTTTTTTTTTTTTTTGCATCCCACAATTTTTTTTTAATTTTATTTATTTATTTATTATTTTTTTGGGGGGACACCAATTTCAATCATCTGTTTTTATACACATATCCCCGTATTCCCTCCCTCCCTCGACTCCCCCACCACCCTCCCTTGAGTCTCCCCCACCCTCCCCATCCCAGTCCTCTAAGGCATTCTTCCATCCTCGAGTTGAACTCCCTTTGTTATACAACTTCCCACTGGCTATCTATTTTACAGTTGGTAGTATATATATGTCTGTGTTACTCTCTCACTTCATCTCAGCTTCCCTTTCACCCCCCGCCCCCTCCCAAACCTCGAGTTCTCCAGTCCATTCTCTGTATCTGCGTCCTTGTTCTTGTCACTGAGTTCATCAGTACCATTTTTAGATTCCGTATATGTGAGTTAGCATACAATATTTGTCTTTCGGACTTACTTCACTTTGTATGACAGACTCTAGGTCTATCCACCTCATTACATATAGCTCCATCTGATCCCTTTTTATAGCTGAGTAATATTCCATTGTATATATATGCCACATCTTCTTTATCCATTCATTTGTTGATGGGCATTTAGGTTGCTTCCATGTCCTGGCTATTGTAAATAGTGCTGCAATAAACATCATGGTACATGTTTCTTTTGGGATTATGGTTTTCTTTGGGTATATGCCCAGTAGTGGGATTACTGGATGATATGGTAGTTCTATTTGTAGTTTTTTAAGGAACCTCCAAATTGTTTTCCATAGTGGCTGGACCAACTTACAGTCCCACCAACAGTGCAGGAGAGTTCCCTTTTCTCCACACCCTCTCCAACATTTGTTGTTTCCAGATTTTGTGATGATGGCCATTCTGATCGGTGTGAGGTGATCCCTCATTGTGGCTTTGACTTGCATTTCTCTGATGAGTAGTGACGTTGAGCATCTTTTCATGTGTTTGTTGGCCATCTGTATGTCTTCTTTGGAGAAATGTCTATTTAGGTTTTCTGCCCATTTGTGGATTGGGTTATTTGCTTTTTTGGTATTAAGCTGCATGAGCTGCTTGTATATTTTGGAGGTTAATCCTTTGTCCGTTGTTTCATAGGTAACTATTTTTTCCCATTCTGAGGGTTGCCTTCTAGTCTTGTTTATGGTTTCTTTCACTGTGCAAAAGCTTTTAAGTTTCATGAGGTCCCATTTGTTTATTCTTGATTTTATTTCCATGATTCTAGGAGGTGGGTCCAAAAGGATCTTGCTTTGATGGATGTCATAGAGGGTTCTGCCTATGTTTTCCTCTAGGAGTTTTAGAGTGTCTGGCCTTACATGTAGGTCTTTAATCCATTTGGAGTTTATTTTTGTGTTTGGTGTTAGGAAGTGTTCTCATTTCATTCTTTTACATGTTGTGGTCCAATTTTCCCAGCACCACTTATTGAAGAGGCTGTCTTTTTTCCATTGTATATTCATGCCTCCTTTGTCAAAGATAAGGTGCCCATATGTGTTTGGGCTTCCTTCTGAGTTCTCTATTCTATTCCATGGATCTTCCTTTCTATTTTTGTGCCAGTACCATACTGTCTTGATCACTATGGCCTTGTAGTATAGTTTGAAGTCAGGAAGCCTGACTCCACCAACTCCATTTTTCCTTCTCAAGATTGCTTTGGCTATTCAGGGTCTTTTGCATTTCCATACAAATCGTAAGATTTCTTGCTCTAGTTCTGTGAAAAATGCCATTGGTAATTTGATCGGGATTGCATTGAATCTGTAAATTGCTTTGGGTAGTACAGTCATTTTCATGATGTTGATTCTTCCAATCCAGGAACATGGTATATGCATACCCTTTTGTGTGCTCACCTTTCTTGCACTTTGCAGATATTACATTTCTAACAAATTGAAGGTTTGTGGTAACCCTGCATTGAGCCAGTCTATCAGTACCATTTTTCCTACATCATTTGTTCACTTTATGTCTCTGTGTCACATTTTGGGAATTCTTACAATATTTCAAATGTTTTCATTGTTATTATATTTGTTATGGTGATCTGTGATCAGTGATCTTTAATGTTACTATTGTAATTGTTTTGTGGCACCAGAAACCACACCCATATAAGACAGGGAACTTAATTGATAAATGTTGTTTGTGTTCTGACTGCTCCACCAACTGGCCATTCCCCCTTCTCTGTCCCTCTCCTCCTTATTTCTTGAGACACAATAATATTTAAATTAAGCCAATTAATAACGCCACAATGGCTTCTAAGTAATCAAGTGAAACGAAGAGCCACATGTCTCTCACTGTAAATCAAAAGCTAGAAATGATTAACCTTAGTGAGGAAGACATGTTAAAAACTGAGATAGGATGAAAGCTGGGGATACTAAGGGTCTTCATCATTGTGTATACAGTTGCCTAATTGACATCTCCCCATGGATGTCTGATAGGTATCTCCAACTTAACATGTACCTAATTGAACTCTAGGATGCTGGTCTTTTTGTTATTGTTGTTACTGAATTGCTCTAGCTTATTTTTGTCTCAGGCACTTACTATTGCTGTTCTTTCTGCTTGTAGCACCATTTCTTCAGATCTTTTCGTGTATGGCTCTCCTTGTACTTCCTGTCTAAGATCAAAGGTTGAATCATCCAGATAAGTGCTTACTCAACCACTCAAACTAAAATAATTCTGCTCCAAAACTATGGTTACCTTCTATTGCACTGTTCTGTTTTATTGGCAGCATAAAACTTATCAGTACTTGATATTATCCTATTTGTTTCTTTGGATTATGATCTCTGCCTACTAGGATGTAAGATCATTTAAGGTGGGTGTTATATCTTTCTAGTACTTTTATGTATCCAAAGCATCTATAACATGTTCTGGCACATAATAGCTCCATATAATTATTTTTTTCAACCGACTTACTTTTTTTTAGAGAAGACAACTAATACCTCAATGTTTACATAAGTGTCTGGGCAAATAAAAGATTTTAAAGAAGCAAGGTCATTTGACAAATGGGACAACTTCTAGACAATATTACTTTGAGATAATTCTATTCTAGATTGACTGGGGTGTCAGTTAAATGTTTGATTAATTTATTTTATTTTATATATATATACACATATATACTTTATTGGCAAAGATTCTTAAAGAGAGCCCTCTTCATGTAGACAATTTTTATAACCCATTCTTTATTTTTATCAAGGTTATGGTGACTCTTCACAGTTTATTTTAAAATTATATCACTAGAGTTATGATCACACCATGCATACAGCAATGAAAATATTATTTCTTCTGTCATTTTATTTGCCCCCTACTCTAATTAGAACAATTATCAGAAGTGCATGTATAAACATTTGTGAAATTAGGGATAGATTAAATATTCAAGTTCATTTTTTAAGCTGATTAAATGATCCTACCAATTTTTTACATTTGTCTAGGGCTATAACCAAGACTCATATGTAAATATTTATAATGTAAAATGTGTGATGGTAACAACTTATCACCATTCTCTAAACTGTTTTACACATATAAAGCTCTTACCTCCTATATCCACTATCTTCACATACTGAAATTACAATAATAGAAACCTATTCTCCTTCTTTACAACCCAGCTGAACCTATTTCATGAATAAACTTAGTATGTCATATTCTGTATTTCTCTTCCCTGGAGCCACAACTGTTGGATTAGATATTTCTCTTATATACTTGTCATTCTGCATATCCCTTTATGAAAGCATTTATCACATTTATTGAAATTATCTGTTTTTACTTCAGTAGTATTATCACTTAATACCATGTTCTAAACCTAATAGGTACTCAACTAACATTTTAAACTTTTGTGATGTGCTAAGATTACATTACTGCTGCTCAGAACGTATTCTCTTATCCTTACCATCAGTAGGCTATATGGAAAATCAAATTCATGACCTTTGTTGGTGGCTACAATCCATTATCAAATGAACTAACTTTCCTCTGATATAATAGTATCTGTTATTGAAGCATATCAGATATATACAATCACAGATTAATCATTATAGTGGTTCAGCAGAATGGCTATTCAAAGTCACATCCCCACTATTCCTGTTTATTTTCCTCCTCACTATGCCAACAACATCAGAACATCTATATTCCTTACTTTGTACTTTCCTGATCTCACTTACAGTAATTACAGTAGTTAAGATGATAGATGCCGTATTACAGATATTTGTAAGTTCCGTGGAACCATTTTAGAGATGATATAATAGAATATGCCATTTACATTATTCAGGCTATCAAGTTGTGGTCTCAGAGGTCACATTTCACCTTAGAGTGAATTGCTTACTCCTGTCTGTCTTCTTATAAGGCTCTGGTTTTCAAACTGTGTTCTTTAGAAGAACTTTAGGGGAATTGACAAAGTTTAATTTTAAACTTTCAAAAATATGTATTTATTGAAAATCCTTCACAAAAGTTCACATACTCAAATGTATAAACATTGGCTTATTTTTGTGCGGATTTAAGCACACATTAACTTTCCCTGATATCTCTGTATGAATTTAAGTTCTTGTCAATAGGCAGTTAAAATTATGCATGAATTTTTATTATTCAAAAATTTTCACGTCCACCCATGCAAAATTGTACAAGTAACTACATTTGTGCAGCACATATGCTGTGCTCAATAAAAATGCCCATTGTCCTCAAATGCTAAAACTAATTAAAATACTTTATTACTATCAATTGTCATCATACAATAGACTTTATTCTATGACATGAATGTGTGCTAAATATGTGCACCTGAGAAGAATCTGAATGTTTTGTTGCTAAGTTGAAAAAATCCTTTTCAAACTACTATGATAAGCATGTAGTATAGGTATCTCATAGAATGTTTAGCCTACAGTTGGTGTTTGAGAAATAGTTTTCTACCATACTGAATTGTTATTTTTACACTTGGGTATTTTATGGAAGAGGGGCAGCAAACAGGGCATAGTACTCTATTCTTTATTTACATCTACCTAGGTTACATTTCAAATATTCCGAATCTGTCTTTGAATAAAGTTATATCATCACTTCTCTAACCATTGTCAAAAATGAGCTTGTAAACTTCTCTTGATCATATGTTAATGTCTAAAGACACATACAGCAATAAACGGAAACAACTTCCATAGCAGTACTTGTGTTTAATTTGACACATCAGATATGTATGTATTTTGCCTCCTTTGATGCAGAGACTGCTAGTGAAGCTTTTGATACTGTGCTTTGTATGGTAACAGTATAAAATTAGATATAGTGGTATTTTTGTCTCTAGCTACTGTAGCCTTTAACAGTAAATTTTTATAAATGTTAAGTTTTTGTGTAAATATATGATATAAGAAATGTATAAATATTGTTATATGTCAAAAATGTAAACAAAAGTAAATGTATAATATGTACACACAGTGTTATGATTTTATGACTTCAAAATATATTAGATATTTCCATATTTTTGCGTGATATTTTTGCTTAGAACTAGGCAAAAATAACATTACATAAACAATGACATTTATTTAGGTTTTGAAAATGAGTACAAATGAGCTTTTCTTCTGATTAATGATTTTCACTCTATTTAAAGAAAAAAATTGGAAATGTGAATGATTTTCTTCCCATTTTTATAGTCAGCACAACAGAGTTTCCCTGGGCAGCTATGGTTCAATCAAAAATCTACCAGTTACTTCTCTTAGCCATTCTTATCAGGACTTTTATTATCCATTAACATGATTATACCTTATCATATGACACTGATGTGAATCTGGGGATGGAAAGGAGACTAGTGATCCTCTTCTTTACAAGGAGATGTAAAGATAACTCTGATAGTTACAGCATAATTCCTCTGAGAGTTCAATGATAATTCTGCCCATATGATTGTTTCTTGACGTGACATTCTTTAGCACCTTTATGAATTAGAAAAATATAGACAGAATTTTTATATTAAAATGAGTAAAAACTTTAATTTGCCAAAGAAATGAATTTAAATATTTACTGAAATCTTTAAAATTAATCATAATGACTTTTTTTTTGAAGCATGATCTGTATACAATACAGTGAATAGTGTTTAAAGAAAGTTTACAAGCCTTAAATTTGGCAGGATGTGGCTTCACAGATCTCTTTCTTTCTCCCCCTTTAAAAAGAAATCCTAAGAAACCTAATCTGTGGTCATTCAATTAATCAGACTTAACAGTGCACATATGCTGGCATCCATCTGCTGAAAACTGTCACCAAGTGACATTGTCTTATAACTGGATTTCAGAATTATTTGGCATGCCTGCAACATAGCCCACCTTCTGTTCCAGGCTATAAAATAGATGCTTAATTTTTTTCCTTCCTCTTTATGATAACAATTTATATTACTAATGTACTAGGCACTTCTCATTTATTCAAATTCTTTGATCATGCAGTGTTTGCTGGGATTAAAGCTTTCTCAGAAAACAGGGGTTTCTGTGTTGATTTTCCACTTTTGTGACAGTAATAGAATAAAAATGTATGTGTTTTCCTCAACTCTCAGCCTTTGTGATTTGGCCTAGGGTTAGTACATAGTAAAGAGGTAACTAGGAAGATAAAGGAGAGCTTAACAATATTTGTTTCCAGATTCCTTTGATGTCATTTCTGGGCTAAGAGTCCATCACTAGTAAAAGGTGAATTTATTTCCTGCCTACAGGTGTAAAATGAGGAGCTTTTTCTGTACTTGCTACTTCTTAATTGCCTTCAGGCAAAATAATTTTTATGACAAAAAGGCGCATTTTGGGGTCACGTATTCTGGTTCCCTTAAAGCCATTCTACTTGAGAAAATGTCATATTAATCTTTAATATTTAATGTCACATATATTGCTTGACCACTACAGGTAACTTCCACTTATCCACCAAGATTTTACCTCCTGCTTCCTATCTTGAAAACATCAAAAAAGACACATAGCATGGTTGACAAGTAAAATACTTCTAGGGGTGATGTACCTGGGCCAAGGAAAATGTAAGCAATGTTTTGTTTGGGGGCAGTAAAATAAACCATGCTAAGAAGCCAGTATATCCAAGAAAATATAAGTCTACTGTTTGGGACACATTTATTGGTAACTGAAAACAAAAGTAAACCAAATTTACTCACCTCTTATTTTGCTTCTGTTTTCTCTATCAAGGAGGATCAACTTAACTATGGTGAAGATGGAATATACATTGAGTAAAAAATTAGAATAGGAGGCTATTTATATAAGAGACTCGCAGTGGGAAATTGTTCCAAATGAATTTGTCTCCTTATTAACACATTATATGCCAGGATACTGATATTTCAGAAATCAGAGAGAAACACTGCTTGACAATATTTGAAGAGTCAATAGGGAAGGTGAGTGATTCTATAAAAAATCAGATCAGAAAAAGAACTTGAATCATTAAGTTAAAAATGAGATCATTCCTATAATTATAAATTGCTAAGAATATAATAGAAAGCTCTCATTTAATTCCAACCAAAAAACACTAACCACAGATAGGAAATTCATTCAGGTTAGCAGAGATGACAAAAATAGGTTCCAGCTTTTTTCAGGTAAAAGATTCAGAAAAGTTAAGTACCTTGCCCTACATTACAGAGCTTATAAATGGCAGACAGGGATTCAGCACATATCTGTCTGATTCCAGAGCTTTAACAATTAACTATTGCTATATACAGTTTGTGATAAATATCCAGCCAAAATTCCAGACTGCATTATTGAATGTATAATTATGTATGAGAATAGTAGTCATTAGAACCACTAATAATAACACAATAATATCACACTGACAGATAAAGAAATACTTAAATTTTTTCCAAACTGTAATGTTTAATATATTGATTTAAGCCTTGAATAAAGGGAAGTAGTTAGTGAGACAAATGGATGCTTTATTCTGTTCTATGTTTTATTGATGATGCAAATACAGTTATATAGCATGCTAATCAAATTGGCAGATGGCACAAATCTAGGCCAATTATATTAATAGAATATCAATGTTTGAAACAGGGATTTTAAATGCTGAAGGAATTGAGAATACACCACCCCAAAATATGCCACTCTGGCATATTGACCTATTTTGAGTTAAAGGCACTTGAAAATCAGCACATACAAGAAAAATACTCTGACCTTTCTTCTTTTTCTTAAAAAGTAGAAGGTAACATTGTAAAGCAACGATACTCCAATAAAAATTAATTAAAAAAAAGCAGGAGGTATCATTCCATTAACAATAGATGTTCTCCCTGTACCAGAAGGAAAGTAACATTATTATCATTAAGGATGAGTTGAAACTGGGAGAATTCTTTACATATCTTGTTAAAATAATTCTTATCTTCCTTTAACCTCCACACATGGTTTAGTCACTTTTGCACAATTGCCTTTCTTTGTTCAACCTAATATGAAAGCAAGTAGATTTCGTTATTTCTTTGGGTCTTCATCCTTTATGAAAACTCTCATGTCATATAGACTTTGTATTAAATAAACGTATATGCTTTTCTCCTGTTGATCTATGTCAATTTAATTCTCAGGCCTAACCAAAAAGAACTCTAAGAAAGTAAAGGTAGAAGTTTGCCTCCCCTGCAATACTGTTCGGTTCAACTTGAGAGATCTCTACATTGTAATTCAACCAATCTGTACTTGACTACCCTAGTTACAAGAAACTCACCATATCCTGACGTTTCCTCCTTTAACCATGGTTGTTACTATATTCTTTCAATAAAGAAAGTATGCCTTAGTTTCTTATAACTATTTAACCAACTATTCCTTATTCAGTGTAGTGGAACCAGAGAAAATCTGTATATATTTTAGGAACATAGAGGAAATATCTAAGAAGTGCTTGGATGGTTGAAAATATCAGCTAAATTAAGGAAGCATTTTCACTTTTTTTACATCAACTGTTTGAATTTCTTTTCACCAATGCTGTGAATAACTAAAATATGATACAGAAAATACTAACAAGTATACAGAATAATTGGATTAACATTATAAGAGAACAGTCCTGGATTATCTGATGGAAAATATTCACAATTCTCTTAGTAGTACTAAAGAAGTAACTACTATTAGATTTCTGTTCAGTTAATAATGACTATCAATGTTAGATATAACTTTCAAAATAAAACTTTGAATGGTGAAATTAATTATAGTTATAATTTAGATTCAGCTTTATTAAGGAATAATTTGCATACAATAAAATTCACTGATTAGAACTGTACAATTCAGTGTGTAACCACTGTAACCATTGCCACAAACAAGATATAGAACTTTTCCATCAACCCTACCTGTCACCTACTGACTCGTTCCCCAACTAGAACTTGTATAAAAAACAACAGGTGGATGAGACCCTCAAAAAATAAAATTAAAAAAGGCAAATAGAACTTCTATATGTAAATAAGTATATGTATATATAAAAATATGAAAATATATAATCTATAAATCAATATCTATCTCACACCAAAATATAATGAATGGATTAAATAATAGACTGGACAAAGCAGAAGAAAAATTAATGGACTGAAAGATTTGAAGTTATTTAATAAAAAGTAACTTTTTTGAAGTTATTTTGGTTATTTAATTTGAAGTTATTTAATAAAAAGTAGAAATTTATATATGCATATACTTATTTACAGAGAAATTAGAGCTGGAAAATATGAGATGTTAGGATATAGTATTGAGTGAGTTCTGAGAAGTAAGACACAAATTCCTTTCTCAATCTCAATATTTTTCATCTGATCCTAACATGGCAGAGAAAGTGAAAATTTCCTCAAAGTCTAGGAGCAGGACAGCAAATCTGGTAGAGGATTTGTTTTCAATATTGTATTATCTGAGGAAATTACTTTTTTAAAAAAAGTTTATTTTTATTTATTGGCTGTGTTGGGTCTTCGTTGCTGCAAACGGGCTTTCTGTAGTTGCGGAGAGCGGGGGCTACTCTTCCTTGTGCACGGGCTTCTCTTGTTGCGGAGCACGGACTCTAGGCACGTGGGCTCAATAGTTGTGGCTCGCCGGCTCTAGAGCACAGGCTCAGTAGTTGTGGCGCATGGGCTTAGTTTCTCCGCAGCATGTGGGATCTTCCCAGACCAGGGATTGAACCCATGTCCCCTGCATTGGCAGGCGGATTCTTAACCACTGTGCTACCAGGGAAGCCCCTGAGGAAATTACTTTTAATTACAGCATTGGTTCTATGGGAGAAATGTATTCCAAGTTACAAATAGCTGAATTGCATTGAAATTTCCGAACATAAAATCTTATTTTAAGTTGTGACACATATTTGCTGTATCTGTACATTCATTTATTATTTCTGTTAGTATTCTTTTGTTTCCTACTCATACTTTCACCCACAGTATTGTAACAATTATAATTTGTAAGTGGAATACCAAATATAAAAACATTCCTTGTTGTGATGCCATATATGTTTCCTTATTTCAACCATTATTTTGTGTTGTTCTAAAACAAAAATATAAATCCCATGAATTACCTATTTCTTCTATCAATGTTTAAATATCAGGATGAAGAATTACAAAAGATTAGCTTCTTTAAAACTCTGAAGGTGAAATGAAGAAATCCATCTCCCATTTTTGACATTTTTAAAATCTTTGAATAAGTATCAAAAGAAAGATAGAAGTTATTGTAAATTAGTTTAAATTTGATGAAGAAATATTGTTTATCTCAAGGATTTTGAATAGAATTTTTTCATTTAACATTCTATCCTGAATAAAGGCTTCTTTTCAGTGTATGAGAATTGTTCCTCTACTCTGATCAATTTAATTTGCCTTCAATTGGATTCAATTATGATTGTATCTAACTCATCCTTCTAAGTTTTAAAAATATGCTTTTGAAATCCTTCAGTTTATTGTATCTCTAATTCATATTTGGGATTCTAGAATACATAAAGCACTTTGAATAGAACTAATATTTTAAACTTTGAGTTCACAAAATATATTAAAACCCTGATTAAGAAGATGCCTAAGAAATAGGTATTCTGGTTTAAATGCTCTGCTTAAGTGACAAGCAAAAAGCCCATTGTTTTACATTTTATTATTTAAAATTTTCTTAAATGCCTGTGTCTACTTTGTTTGTGCCTGCTATATTAAAGTGATTTCAATAGAATTCCTCTTTTAAAACCCTACAGTGCTTCAGGGTTATCTGTCATTATAGCAGTTCATAGTGTACATGAGTTTATATGTTAAAGCTGCAGGAGGCTAATCTATCAGTATACGAACTCTGGAGCATCTCTGGAAAGTTGCCTATGAATTGTATTTTTCTTGCATTAACATGTTATTTATCATTAGTATCTTCTAGATGGGTTGAAATGTCACAAACACTGATTATTTTGAGAGTTATAGTGAATTGGATTCTATTTAATTTATATTCACAGCTAAACATATCCAAGATGTATGAAGCGTAACCCTAATCACAGTATCAAAATCCTAACCCATCCATTGTTCTTTTGTGTTACATAAAATAATGCAATACCTCTGGTGGGTCATGCAAAAGTGGCATTCTAATTCTTCCCATTCCTCTAAGTGCATGCCACTTCTCTCATGAAAAAGTAGTTTTTCCCTTTCACATGGATCTGGAATGGCCTTGTGACTTACTCTGAACAACAGAATATGATAGAATCAATGCTGTGCTATGTCTGGGCCTAGGTCTTAAGAGATGATACATATTAGCATTTGCTCTCTTAAAAAGTAGTCACCATGTAAAGAAGTCTGGATAACCTATCAGAGGAAACATATAGGAGAAAGAAGCCTATCCAATCTTTAGCGGTTCCAGCCATCCCAGCAAATTTGCCAAAACTTTGAGTGAACTCATCTTGGATGTTTCAGCCTCAGCCAAGACCTTGGATCAATGCAATTTCCAGAATGACATCAGCACACTATTTGTTAAGAAGTGAACAACATAGCGAAGACAACTCACAGAATCGTCAGAAATAATATTCATTAAATTTTTAAGCCAGCATGTGTTAAGTGTTTTGTTATGCTGCAGTATGTTCCTGATATAGAAATTAATATCTGAAGGTAAAATACTACTTGAACAAAAAGCTAAAACATGTGCAACTGGCTTTGAGACCAAATGTAGGTTAGAGGCAGAAGAGTGATGAGGAGACTGTTAATAGAGACTAGAAGAACAGTGGGGAAATCAGTATCAATGAAAGCTGAAAAAGAAGTAATCCATATTACATATTGGCAAAAAGTTCATTAACACTGTCACCTGAGGTAAATATGGGAGAAAGAAAATGAACCTAATAAATCTGTGGAACTGGCTGAAGAGATTTCTAATCATAAAGTTGGAAGTGTCAAATAACTTACTTTAGTAGAGTATGGTAAAGTCTTGCAACAGAAAGGTAAACTAAATAAGGAAGATTAATTTGGACCCAGGACAGTCTCTCCAGCTGGTAAATTTTTTTCGAACTAAGAAATGCCAAATGGCACAGATCATAATAAAACCAGTAAAACATAGTCTAAGAATCAAGATAAAATCAAATTGTATAGCTGTAAAAATCTTTGTAAAGACCTTGACAATATTTGTTCCCCTTCACTAGATAAAATAAGTATTAATTTTATAAATGTTGTCCCATAGCAGCCTGCCACTTTCACAGTAGAGAGAAGTAAACCTTAAAAAGAACTGCGAATGTGGCATAAGATGACTCCAAATAAGTTTCACAGAAAATCCACAAAAAATTTAAGAGAATTTTACTTGCAACAGCATCCTGGACTAAAAGTTATAGAGATAATTCAAAATAAAAAGAAGACCCTGTCTACCAATTTTCTATTGGCCATGAAAAGACTGAGGGAATTATTCAGTTGCAAACATAGGTCATATTTTATGGAAAAATATGGAAGACTTAAAGGGTAGAGCCAAGAACCACCAAGAACAATGGATTAGGGAACTATTTCCGTAAAGGTGCAATTGGACCTTAATCAAGGAACATCATCTGTCAATAAGAAGGGGAAACCCATTATATGTCCCTGGCACAATTTCATATCTTTTTAACAGACCAGTTTACTAGTGTGCCTTTTTTTGAATGATGTAAACTTTGATGATTATTATTTTAGCTGTGTGTTACCATGGTATGTTGGGCAGATGCTTGTTTTAGTTCATAGCTTTCCAGAACAAGACTATTCATACTTGAAGAGGCTTATCCACTTCTGAACATAATGCTGATAATGAGATCCTTGATTTTGTACTGATGCCATAGTGAGGAACAACTTTGGAGGGGGTGGGGAATGGGAGTTTGTGTATTTTCCATCTGGGAAGTATGTGGATTATTGTGGCCAGAGAGTGTATTGTGATAGATTGTTTGCAAATATGCCACCAACAATTCTTCCCATACTTTTACGTTCTGTTCCCCCCTCTCTCAAGATGTAGGTTCTCTTTGCTTTTTCTTAAAATGTGGGCTGCTCTTGTGACTTCCTTTGACCAATAAAATGTGATGAATGTTATGCTCTGAGATTTCCAAACCCAGACCCTAGGAAAGGTCTTGTGGCTTCCATTTTCTGCCCATTGAGATTCAGCGCCATGTAACAGAGCTCAAGTAAAACAATTGGATGGTGCAGGAATACAAGGAGAAAGAGGACAACTGGCTAATATCCATTCTAGCCACCCGGGCTGACTTGCCAGATAGGTGAGTAAAATTATCTTAGGCATCCCAGACCCAACTCAGCTCACAGATGAATGCAGCTCCCGCTGAAAACATAGAGCATATAACAGCCCAGTTGATTCTAGGCAACCCAGAAAATTGTGAGAAAAAATAGTGTTTATTTAAACCATTGTTTTAAAATACTTTATTATGCAATATTATACAATTGAGACATTCTCTTTTTAAGAATAGCCTTGGATAGGACTGAGGGGTTGTTTCTAAAGAGAATTAGTGTGATGAATTTATTTATGTGAGAAGTTTTAATTTTTCAAAATTTATTTTCTCTTTTTATATAGTAATATGCTCTGATCAATGTATTATTGTTGGCAAACGAAGCTATTCTAACATTTTATAATCACTGGTAGAATGATTCTTTGAATCATTAAAAACAGAAGTATTCAAATGTTTTGATAAATATTGGTGTGTCCACCTGATGTGATAATTAGTCATCCATATTTAATTCTCATTACTTCAGTATTGTTCTATGAATAATCATTACTATTTAAAAACATGTCTGGGGATTTAAAAAGATTAAAAAACTAGTCAGATTTAGTTTTAGACTTTCATCATAGTAAAACAAAAAAACTTGTTTCACTATAATTTTATCAGTTTCAACTAGTAAAATAGATATGTACAAAGAATATAATGTATAAATTATCAATAGGCCATTAACTCTTTTAACCATAAAAGGAGAACTTACACAAATTTCTGTCTATTTCATATTATGAATGCTAGCTTATTCTAAACTGCTATATTTCATTTATTCAACCAGGAGTTAGTGTTATGTGCAAGGATAAAATTATGTTAAGTAAAGTGAGTGATCTCCAATAGAGAATAGATTCATGTATGCCAGATAGAGTTTCTTGGGTTTTTTTGGTTTTTTTTTTAGTTGTGACATGCAAACTCTTAGTTGCAGCATGTGAACTCTTAGTTGCAGCATGTGGAATCTAGTTCCCTGACCAGAGATTGAACCGGGGCCCCCTACATTGGGAGCGCAGAGTCTTAGTCACTAGACCACCAGGGAAGTCCCTAGCTTCACTTTCTCAATAATTTCTACAAATGCTTATACTCCATGTGACATGAATCTCTACTTACCTTGCAGACTTGCTGCTTGAATAAAATAGAATAAAAATACACAATTTTCAAAAATACAGCATTACATACCTGAGAAGTTATTGTTATTCTTGTTTTATTGACTGCATCAAATGGAGATTTTTAACTCATTCATTTAAGACAAATATTTATTGGAAATCCAGATCCTGGGTCAGACACTGGTTATTCAACATATTAAAAGGACACTAATACCATCAAAAATTCCCAGTCAACTGGTAGATACTGATGGAAATATGTATAGCACTTTACAATGTAATCAGGGTTATAACAGAAGTGGGAATAAAATGTCATATTGAACAATGATTCTTCCTGGGATATTTAGGATATGATACTTATATTACTGCAACTTGAAGGATGACTAGTCATTCACAAAGCAGAGATGAGGAGTGGGAAAAAGCCACAAAAGATGTGAAAGGAACAGTAAGGAATTCAGTGTACCTTTAGTCAATTATTTGTATGGGCAAGTTAAAAAATGTAAGGCTAGAATTTGAAAGGACATTGAATACCTTGCTAAGAATTTTGTCATGCTAATAATTTTGAATTTATCTTTCACAAAATAAGATGAACATTTTTAAACAAACATAATCAAGAGTTTTAGAGAAAATCAAGCTGAAAAATATTTATTCAGTGTCAATTTCATTGTCTAGTGCTTTTCATGGCACTGTTTGGCATGTGAGGTAATTCAACAGAAGTCCTCCCATATCTTACTTCATGTTACTAGAAATTACTACAGAAAAATTAATTTTATTTAATTTTTTCATTTTTCATAAATATCCATTGATATCTCCTAATTCAAAGTACTTTTCTTTGCTTCATAAGAGTTACAGAGGTGAATCAATCCTGTAAGAAATTTACTACAAGAGCTTCCTGTGAGTATATTTCTAGAGAATATAGGGTATGTGCAATAAATATAAAGTAGAGAAGTATGTGTGATTTAATTTAATTGGCACAGATTAAAACCTATGTAAAACCAATAAAAAATAGTTCCTTCTACAGAATTTTGGGGAAGCGGATTAAAAATATAGTATTGGTCATGTAGACATTTCATTACATTTCAGATTTTGCTTATTTCACACAATAATTTGCGGGGGAACTTATACAAATGGATACATATAGATCTAGAAGATATCAAACATTTCTGGTAAAGGGCCAGATAGTAAACTTTAGGCTTTACAAGCCAGATGGTCTGTGTTGCAACTCCACAGTTTCATAGGCAATACATAAATTAAGAATTGTGACTGTGTTCCAATAAAACTTTATGGGCACCACAATTTGAACTTCACATAATTTTCATGTCACAAAATACTGTTCTGTGTTTTTTATCAACCATTTAAACTTTTTAAAAACATTCTTTGTTGTGTACTATGTAAAAACAGACAGCAGAATAAATTTAGCCTATAGGCTGTAGTTTGCTGACCCCAGGTCTATCTAGTCCATTCCTTTTTACTGTTGAATACTATTCCATGCTTACTATTTCTCCATTGTGCATAGCTCAGAGAGGAATGACTGATTCATTGGCCAACCCATCTTCTGCTATATTTTCCAGAGTAAACCAATTTACATCCTTCATAATCATATAAGAGATCCCCTTTTCCCATATTTGTACCAATACTCTGTATTCTTAAGCATGCATATTTTCCCCAAGCATATGTATAAGAAAACATATAAATTCAGGTTTGCTCTATTATTTTATTTTACAATCAACACAATCACAAAGAGAAAATGTGTACATGTAGTACAAATAACTTTTATTTTTCTAAACCACTTGTAAGTTGTTAACCTAATGTCTCATCATCTCTGAAAGTGTTGAACACATTTGAAGCAAAGAAGGATATTCTGTTATATAACCACCAAAAAAACAAGGGACAGAGCATACACATGCATACACACAAGCACCTTGCTTGTATGTTTATTACCATTTCTATCTAGATATATTGAAACCCATGAGATTCCTCCAGTACCTCCAAATGCAAACCTAATATTAGAAGGATCTGTCCAGTTTTCTTACTTTCCACTTCTGTAACACCCTTCTCAATGAGAACCTCAAAATCCTTAATATATTTACATATTTTATTACATTTTATTACTCTCCATGTATTTAGTCCACCTTTCTTAATTATTGCCACACCTACTTTTGTGCATTTACCCTCCTCACTGCCCTCAGACTCCAAGACTCCACCTCCAGGCTTTCATCTCATCCCCATTTGACATTGCATAAAAGCCTTCCTCAAGTCCGGTCACTCCTCTGGATGTAAAAGTTCTTCACACTGCTTGTGCTTTAATTACTCATAAAAGGATATTCTCTCCATGTGGATATCCTCTATATTCTTCTTAGATGCTGAATTACTATGCCAGGCCATACTTTCAACATTAATACCCTCCATAACCTACTTGGGATATGATATCTTATGTCAAATTCCTTCTCTGCATGGGCACCCTCCTTTTTCTGCTTGGGGTCTAATACCCTATATCAGACAACCTGCATGCATGGATGTGCTCTTGAATCTATTCAGGTTCTCTATGTCTATACTAGGCTTATACCCATCATCACAACCACGTGGATGCTCTCTTTACCTTGATCAGAACTCTGATACTGAACTCTGATACTCTACATCATGGCTTCCTACCCCACTCCACCCACTGCAACTACTACATTGCTCTGCCCTACCTAATGCTTTTATACTTTAGTTGTTCAGTAAAAGAAGGGCAAGGTAATAAGTATAGTTCTAATTGCAATTTCAATTCGCCAGTTAACAAATTTTCATGTATGTTTCATTATTCAGATTTCCTCTCATATGAATTTCCTGTTCTTACATTTGACTATTTTTCTATTCAGTAGCTTTTCTTAGCGGTATTGAAGTTTAGACATCTTCTACTTATCAATAATAATAATCCAAAACCATAGAGAAAATCAATGAAACCAAGAGTTGAATATTTAAAAAGATCAACAAAAATGACAAATATTTATCTAGATTAAGAAAAAGAAGACTCAAATAACTAAAATTAAAAATGAAAGAAGGGACATTAAAATATTACAGAAGTAGAATGGGTAATAAGAGAGCACTAAGAGAAATTGTGCAAAAACAAATCTGAGAATCTAAATTAAATCAATACATTACTGGAAACAACCTACCAAGACTTAATTAGGAAGAAATACAAAATCTGAACAGACCTGAAACTAGTGAAGAGATTGAATCTATAATCAAAAATCTTTCAACAAAGAAAGCCCAGAAATAGATGACTTCACTGATTAATTTTATCAAACATTTAAAGGAAAATTAACACTAATATTCTGCAACTCTTACCAAAAAATAGAAGAGAAGGGAATACATCCAAACTCATTATATGAGGCCAGAGTTACCCTGATAACAAAGCCAGACAAAGATACTAAAAGAAAATTTCAGACCAATGTCCATAATAAATATTCATGCAAACATGCATACAATACTAGGAAACAGAATTTAAGAGCTCATTAAAATAATTATACAACTTGACTAGGTGGGACTTATTCCTGGAATGCAAGGATGGTTCAGCATAGGAAAATCACTCTATTTAATATATAATATTAACAGAATGATGGAAAAAAAATACACAAACATTTCAATTGGTGCAAAAAAAAGATAACATTCAACATGCTTTCATAATAGAAACACTCAACAAACTAGAAATATAGGGAAACTACCCCAAGATTATAAGGTCTCATCTAACATCAAATAACCAATGCTGAAAGACTAAAAGCTTTTCTGTGAGATCAGGAACAAGACAAAATTGCCATCTTTAGCCACTTCTATTTAACGTAGTACTAAAAATCTTAGGGCAATTAGTCAAGAAAATGAAACAAAACACATCCATATTAGAAAGGGAGAAGTAAAATTATCTCTGTTCACAGATGACATGATCATATATGTGGAAAACCCTAAAGATTTCATTTAAAAAGGGATTGGAAGTAATCAATGAGTTCAGCAAATTTTCAAGATACAAAATCAACATGCAAAAATCAGTTGCAATTTATACACTAACAATGAATAGTCCAAAAGGAAAATTAAGAAATTCAATTTACAGTAGCATGGAAAATAATAAAATACTTCAGAATACATTTTTAAAAAGAGGTGAAAGACTTTTATACTTAAAATTAAAAAAAAAAAACAGCTGAAAGAAATTAAGATACAAATAAAGGGAAAGAGAACCTGTATTCATGGATTAGAAGACATAATATTTTTAAGATGAGAATACTATTCAGAGTGATGTACAGATTTAAGGCAATCCCTATCAAAATCCCAATGGCAGTTTTTGCAGAGATAGAAAAATTCACGCTAAAATTCACATGGAATCCCAAGGGACCCGGAATAGCCACAACAATCTTGAAAAAGACCAAATTTGGAGGTGTCACACAATGATTTCAAAACTTTTACAAATATACAGTAATGAAGAGTGTGGTACTGACATAAAATATATAGACAAATGGAATAGAATAGAGAGTCCAGAAATAAACTCTTGCGTATAATGTTAAATTATCTATCCTGGAGAATGTTGCGTGTGCACTTGAGAAGAATGTGTTCTGATGCTATTGAATGGAATAGTCTTTGTATGTCTGTTAGGTCCAGTTGGTCTATATTGTTCAAGTCCATTGTTTCCTTATTAATTTTCTTTCTGAATAATCTGTTGAAAGTGGGGTATTGAAGTTCCCTACCATTATTGTATTGTGGTCCATTTCTTCCTTCAATTTTGCTAATATTTGCTTTAAATATTTAGTTTCTCCAATGTCGTGTGCATATATATTTATATTTGTTACATCCTCTTTATGAATTGACCTTTTTATTGTTGCATAGTGACCCTCTTTGCCTCTTGTAACTGATTTTGACTTAAAGTCTCTTTGATCTGATGTAAATATAACTACCTCTGCTCTCTTTGGTTACCATTTGCATGGAATTTTTTTTTCTGTCCCTTCACTTTCAGGCTATGTGTGTCCTTAAAGATAAAGTGAACCTCTTGTAGGCAACATGCTGTAGGAATTTCTTTTTTTTTTTTTAATCTATTCATCTACTCAATATCTTTTGATTAGATAAGTGAATTCATTTACATTTTAAGTAATTAGTGATAGGTAAGGACTTGCTATTTTCATACTGTTAATTGCTTTTTTTGTTTTGCAGTTTTTTTGTTCCTTCCTCTCTTGCTGTCTTCCTTTTGTGATTTGTTGACTATTTGCAGTGGAATGCTTCGATTCCTTTTTCTTTAACTTTTGTATGTCTAGTAGAGGTTACTATGAGAGTTACATGCAATATCTTATAGTCATAACAGGCTATTTTAAGCAGATAACAAATTAAGTTCAATTACATACAAAACTCTACACTTTAGTTCTCTCTACCCACATTTTATTCTATTGATGTCACACATTCCGTCTATTCCTGTGGTGTATGCATTGACAAATTATTGTATCTACAGTTATTTTTAATACTTTTGTCTTTTAATTTTTATACTAGAGATAAAGGTGATGCACCCACTGTGGTTACAGTATTAGAATATTCTGAATTGGAATATTTACCTTTACTGGTGAGTTTTAAACGTTCATATATTTTCATGTTGTTACTTAATGTCCATTCATTTCAACTTGAATTCAACGTTAGCATTTCTTGAAAGGCAGATATAGTGGTGATGAAATCCCTCAACTGTGGTTGGTTTGGGAATATCTTCATCTCTCCTCCATTTCTGAAGGGCAACTTAGTTGATTATAATACTATTGGTTAGCTTTTTTACTTTTTAACTTTCAGCACTTTGAATATATCCTCCCACTCCCTCCTGGCTTGCAAGGTTTCTGCTGAGAAATTCACTGATAGTCTTATGGAAGTGTCCTTGTAAGTTATAAGCTTCTTTTCTCTTACTGTTTTAGGTTTTTTGGCAATTTTATTATAATGTCTATTGTATAAGAACTCTGTAAATTGAGTTTCTTTAGACACATATGAGCTTCCTGAACTTGGATGTCCAAATCTCTCCCCAGATTTGGAATGTTTTCAGTCATTTTTCTTTAATTAAGCTTTCTGTCCTCTTCCTATCCTCTTCTCTTTCTGGTACTCTAATAATTTACAGATTGTTCCTTTCGGTGATATGCCATAGATCACTTGGGCCTTCTTCACTCCTTTTTATTTTATTCTTTTTTTTCATTATTCTCCTTTAAATGGATAATTTCAGAGGACCTGTTTTCTAATCTACAGATTCTTTATTCTGCTTGGTCTATTCTGCTGTTGATGTGCTCTATTGCATTTTTCATTTAATTCATTGTTTTCTTTTGCACCTGAATTTGAATTTCTGTTTGGTTCTTTTTAATGATTTATATCTCTTCATTAAATTTCTTTTTTTGTGTGTGTATTGTTTTCCTGATTTTGTTGAATTGTCTTCCAGTGTTTTCTTATAGCTAATCAAGCTTCTTTAAACAGCCATTTCAAATTCTTTATCAAATAAATTACAGATCTCCATCTTTGGGGGTCAATTACTGGAAATTTATTGTATATTTTGTGGTATCATCTTTCCTTTATTTTTCATGTTCCTTGAAATCGTGCATTTCTCTTCACATTTGAAGTAGCAATCATTTCCTCCAATATTACTCTCTGACTTTGGGAAAGAAATACCTCCATCAGCTCACCAAGTATTCTGAAGCTTTCTCACACCTTCTATGGATACATCTACTCCATACTTCTTGCTCTATCTTGTGGCACAATTCTTAAGCTTGTATGCCTTTTCTTGATTCTGCAGAACCAGGCTATGTGCTGATAACCTTGACTCATTGGTTATTTAGAAATGTGCCATTTAATTTCCAGGTACTCATGAGTTTCAAACTTTTCTTTTTGTTGTTAATTCTAATTTCATTTCATTGTGGTAAAACAACATGTTTTGTATTATTTATATCATTTTAAAATTTACTGATGCTTGTTTCATGGCCTAGAACATTGTCTATCCTGGAGAATGTTCCATGGGTGCTTGATAAAAATGAATATGATGCTGTTGTTGATTGAAGTGTTTTATTAGACGTCTGTTAGGCCTAGTTGGTTTATAGTTTTTTCAAGTCTTCTATTTCCTTAATGAACTTCTGCCCTTGTTCTGTTGTTGAACGTTGAGTATTAAAGTTTCCAACTATATTTAAAATTTTCTATTTTCCATTTCTATCCCTTTTTGATTTATGTATTTTGCTATTATGTATTTGTATAGTTGTTATAGCTTTCTGATGTGTCAGCCTTTTTATTGTTCTAGAAATATCCCTCTTTATCAATAGTAACATTTTTTGTTAAAGTGTATTTTATCTAATATTAGTATAGAAGCAACTTTCTTGAGGTTTCTGTTTGCATATCTTTTTCTATTTTACTTTCAATCATTGTGTTTAAATCTCAGTCTGTTTCCATAGACCCCATATAGGAGAATAATTTTTTCAAAAGGAGATGAAGGCTAAGAATAATCAGGAATTTATTTATTTATTTATTTTATTTTTTGGCCATGCCACAAGGCATGGAGAATAATTTTTTTATGTAGTCTGATAATATATTTTGATTGGGTTGAATATTGCATTTACATTTAACATTTTTGTTGATATACTTTATGTCTGCCATTTTATGTTTTGTTTTCTATTTCATTCATATGCTTTTTTTTGTCCCTCTAACCCTCCTTCACTGTTTTCTTTTTCATTGTGTGAATATTTTCTAATATAGCATTTAATATCCTTAATGATATTTTTCACTATATTATTTGAGTTATCTACACAGCGGTTGTTCTGTGGCTTACACTATATATACTTATTTACACTAAAAATTCCAGTGAGATGTGTAAATATCACTTCTCTAGTGGACCTTTAGGTAACATATTGTAGTAACTCTAAGGACTGGCTCCTCAACATCTCTAGCCTTTGTTATTGTTTTTTGCTTTTTAAATTTATTTAGTAATATTGTGCATTATTTTTACAGTCTGCTGTCCCCCTGCAGTGTTAACCTTCCGATGTTGCTCCTCTTAGGGGCATAATCTTTGTTGTACCTACAGTCACCCTGGGATGTCAGTGGTTTGGGCAGGGCCCTTTTTGACTGTCTCTGCCTGTGACCACACTTGGGTGTTAAGCTCCACTGATTGGCAGTTGATTGCTATATTGTTTTAAATAATGCTCTGGGGCCAAGAGGCTAATTCAATAAAAATCTGGTTCTTTTGAAAGAGTAGTTCCTAAGATCAGTGTTTGAGATGTTTTCTGACCTCAGGTGGGCTCATCCCAGCTGACTCTTTCTCAGGTTCTCTGCTTTTCCATCAGGCAAAATCTTTGAATCAAGGCTCTGGAGTTAGGGGTGGAGTCAACAATGAACTTCGTTCTGAGCGACACTCCAGCTTTGGGAGCTGACCACTCAGTGGGGCCAGGGGGTGAGAAATGTGCTCAATTTTTCTTGCCTTGCCCCTTGAAGTGGAGAACCACAGCTTGTTGAAGACAACTATCCTGTACCTGTATAATTTCAGTAGAATTTTAGGAAAGGTAGCTGATTAACCTAAATTACCATATTGAAGATCTTTGCTGGGAAATTAGTAGTATCAGCAGATTTTCATATGCTTGCAAGACCAAAGGGGTTTGTGTTCCCTAGAGATTAGGGGTTGAGTAATTCCAAGACAAAGCCTAATACCCTCACTGTTCATTCTTTTTGTTAATTTAATATTTTTGAATTTTTTTCACCTAATAGAGTTGTAGATCTTTAAGTGTATACTCTATTTTTCTTAAAATTGAAAAAAAATATGTCATTGGTGCCTAGGTTTTATGTTTCATTCTCAAGGAATTACTATGCAATTCCCACTTTGCATGTATTTTGACTTAGCAAAATTAGTTGCTTAAAAATTTGTAATCAGGTATCCCATATATCACCAGACACATAAAGGAGGTATTAAAAGAGAAATAAATGTGTTATGCTGTATACTTTTTGTCTGTCACCTGTTGTGTATTCATATAAAATATAATTCTCATAATCATGATTATTTTCAGTCTTTCAATATATATAAACTGAATAAAAACTGCTTTTTTAGGATAACAGATCATTTTATCACACCACTACAGAAGTAATCCCATACATAACTATAGTATCAAGGTTATGTCACTGTTTAATAGAGTTTCTTCATGCTATTGCTGCTTTATAAATGCGTTTTGAAAAATACATACCTGCAAAAGTGATGTATTTTTTAAAGAATTTTACCTTGATTACTTAATCATTTTTAGTATGCCTGCATATATTTTTCAATCATCTATGATAGTTTCCATGAGATATTTTCAAACAAATTGATCAAGAGCAGATATATAATCATGTAGAAACCAGAATGAAGGGGTAATTTCGAAAATATCTTCATAATAATAGTGTTCACATATATGTGATGCATTGTTTAAGAGAAAATATTCAGATAGTTCTTTGAAAACTATTGAGAAAATTCACTCATTGAAATACATTAAAATATTTACTCAGGAGAAGCAGCAAATGATTCCTACTTCTCACTTGAAGATGTATAAGGGGCCATAAACATTAAGGTGGTGCTGTATTAAGAACATATAGAGATATCGTACCACTCAGTCAGGTGCTACTTGAATGGAAAGACACAATGAACGTTGATTTTGTTTCCCAACATGAAATCTTACACTGTAAAACATAAGCCTGATGAGTCCTTTCATTGTTTCTTTTTTCTTCTTCATAATAGGATGAAGCAGATTGTTATTTGTCTGTGCTGAGCTAAAAGGTAGACAAAGAGTAATGCAATGTTAACAGCAAAATACATAAAGAAGAAAATGACTGAACCAGATAAACATTATAGCTAATGTTGCTCAAGTCTCTTAAACACTCTAAAGAGATGACTGTTTATATAATATTCAGAGTTGGTGATTATTACAAATCATAAAAATCTCAGGTGTTCCTCAGTAAAAAAGTAATTCTGAGTGTACATCATCTGTACATATGATTATCTTCTATCAATTATAATTATTTTTACATTTCACAAATGTTTTACATGTGTACTACTGCACTTCTCTCTGTGAAATTACGTGTATTAAAGGCAAAGGTATTTGGATAATTATATAATGTTTTTATATGTTCATATGTATAAGATCATATAAGATGATTACATGTATCTCTAGTTCTCCATGTTCACCAATGTCAGTTTATTGCCACATGTGTGTGTGTATATATATAGCCACATATGTGTATGTGTATATATATAGACACACATTTATATAAATGTTTACGTGAATGCATTTTTTTTGATAGAGGTGAATTTTATTAGCCATTTTCTTTGATCTTTGGTTATTATTTTTTACATCGACATATTAAAAAACTTTAATTTTCTACTGGCTACTTGTTTTTGGTTCATGCTCTTATCTTTTGTATCACTAAGGATCCAGTTGATAAAACAAGCTGGGCATTTCAAATGTATGAGATTGTTTCCTTGGGTATTAGAAGGCAAAAAAGGAATGCTATGATAAACCACAAATCAGTAACATAAGAATAGGGAGAATAAAATAATCAAAAATGATGCTGTTAGAATTTAGGAGCTTTGAGGGGGAACCCTGAAGTTTTGGCACTGGTATTACCAAAGAGGGAGAATGAGTTAACAGGTGTTCATATTACTAAGGAGAATGTGGCTTAATGAGTGAGTGCTTAGACAACATAAGGGCCTGGCATAGGGTATGAGGGGGCACAGGAGTCTGAAGAAGACCTGAGTGTTGCAAGGAACTGTTAGGTACACTCTGAGGCCCATATGGGGAAACTGAAAAATGGAAACTGGAACCAACTGACTGCTGCTGCTATAGCAATGCTGACAGGAACTGGAAACCACAAGAGTACAAAAAACAAAAAAGTATTTCCAATATCTCTACATTACCAACCTATGATAATCAGTGATATCTCAAAAAACCTATGCTATCTAACACAGTCTAGAAATTAACCTAACTTAAACAAGATATTTCTTTAGAATGTTACAAAATATTAATAAAGAGTCTAAAAGAAAGCTTGTAAACTATGGAAAGATTGTGTTTTTAGAAGGGAAAACAAATTTCTAAAATTGATCTAATACTGCAATAGCAAAAAATAATCCCAACAGGAATGCCTGTCCAATGGAAAACACTATATCTGAAAATCATAAGGAAATATAAATTACCCCCCAAAAAGATGATCTTGAACAAGTAAAAAGGTATGTTTTTGTGGCATACCATATATCAATTCATATTATGATATCATGATAATCAAGGCATGTTGGTATTGAAATTGATAAGAATAGATGATGTAACTTGACAGAAAAGAGAGCTGAAAAACACCTACACTCATTAATGGAAAATCAATATAAGATAGAAATAGTCTTTCTAATCACTGATTACTATAACAGTGGGAAAAGTGAGATAGCATTTTAACCATATGAAAAAATACACTTAAGTATATTTTGTACACTGTGTTCTAAAATAAATTTCAAATTAATTAAAATCTGAAATTTGAAACAGGCAGAAGACCTACACTGACTCAGAAAACCATCCCAATTTCCAGTCCATCATCTTATACTTCTACTAGGTTCACAAGGAGGAAAGTTTCTCCATGGAGCAGAATCTGCTTCTACTGGGTTTTCAGATTGCCATGCTTATTATGTATAAAAATGAAAGGAAAATATAAAACTTTCCAAGCAAATAAGTGCATAGGCCATGCTGTCAACTTGCCATATGGAAGTTTTGTTAAAATATAAATGTTACATGCAATAAAAATTGATGTTTAAAAGAATTAATAAATATTTTCTATGTTGAACACAGCCAGAAGAAACAATTAAAAGTTATGAATGTGACCAACTTGAATCTTCCAGTGTCTGATAGCAAGATGCCAATTTTTACTAGAAGATAGATGTTACAAGATTGATTTCTTATTCTGTGGCAAAAATGTAGTTACTGGCAAATTGAGTAGTCATTAAACAAATAATAAGATCAAGAAATTAGGTTCTTGCAACTATGGAACAACTAATGAAAGTGAGTGACTTTCAAGAGTTTGTAAAAATTTCAGTCAAATTGGAAATGAACGATGGTGTTTGCATCTCTAACTTGAGATAAATAAAATTATTTGAAAGACACAAAGGCAAACATGGAAATATCTTGGGCAGTTCTAGAAAAATGATGCTTCAGATAAGTTCAAAAACATGTTTCAAGCATCTTAACAGTGAATTAACACATGAAAACAAAGGGGATTCGACCCAAAGGAGTGGCATTGATACAGATAGATGACACTATATGGCAGCCTCTTTAATAAGTGGTGCAGGGACTTCCCTGGTGATGCAGTGGTTAAGAATCTGCCTGCCAATGCAGGGGATATGGGTTCAGTCCCTGGGCTGGAGAGATCCCACATGCTGCAGAGCAACTAAGCCCGTGTGGCACAACTACTGAGCCTGCATTCTAGAGCCCATAAGCCACAACTACTGAGCCTGTGTGCTGCAACTACTGAAGCTGTGCTTAGAGCCCATGCTCCACAAGAAGAGAAGCCACTGCAATGAGAAACCCAGGCACCACAACCAAGAGTAGCCCCCGCTCACCACAACTAGAGGAAGCCTGGGAGCAGCAACAAAGACCCAACACAGCCAATAAAAGATAAATACATAAATAAATTTTAAAAAATTTAAAAAATTATGTGGTGCAGCAAAAACTGGACAGCTACATGTAAAAGAATGAAATTAGAACACTCCCTAACACCATACACAAAAATAAACTCAAAGTGGATTAAAGACCTAAATGTAAGGCCAGACACTATAAAACTCCTAGAAGAAAACATAGGAAAAACACTCTTTGACATAAATCACAGCAAGATCTTTTCTGACCCACCTCCTAGGGTAATGGAAATAAAAACAAAAATAAACAAGTGGGACCTAATGAAACTAAAAAGCTTTTGCACAGCAAAGGAGACTATGCACAAGACAAAAAGACAACCCTCAGAATGGAAGAAAATATTTGCAAATGATTCAACAAAGGATTAATCTCCAAAATATATAAACAGTTCATACAGCTCAATATAAAAAAAACAAACCCAATCAAAAAATGGGCAGAAGACCTAAATAGGCATTTCTGCAAAGAAGACATACAGATAGCCAAGAGGCACATGAAAAGCTGCTCAACATCACTAATTATTGGAGAAATGCAAATCAAAACTACAATGAGGTATCAACTCACACCAGTTAGAATGGGCATCATCAGAAAATCTATAAACAATAAATGCTGGAGAGGGTGTGGAGAAAAGGGAACCTTCTTGCACTTTGTAGGGAACGTAAATTGATACAGCCACTATGGAGAACAGTATGGAGGTTTCTTAAAAAACTAAAAATGGAATTACCATAAGACCCAGCCATCCCACTACTGGGCATATCCCCGGAGAACACCATAATTCAAGAAGACACATGCACTCCAATGTTCATTGCAGCACTACTTACAATAGCCAGGACATGGTAGCAAGCTAAATGTCCATCAACAGATGAATGGATAAAGAAGATGTGGTACATATATACAATGGAATATTACGCACCCATAAAAAGGAACAAAAATGGGACATTTGTAGAGACATGTATGGACCTAGAGACTGTCATACAGAGTGAAGTGAGTCAGAAAGAAAAACAAATATCGTATATTAACGCATATATGCAGAATCTAGAAAAATGGTACAAATCAACTGGTTTGCAAGGCAGAAATAGAGACCCAGATGTAGAGGACAAACATATGGACACCAAGGGGGGAAAACGGGGTTGGGGTGGGGTGGGATGAATTGGGAGATAGGGATTGCTATATATACATTACTAATAAGAAAAAAATCAAATTGTACACTTTAAATATATGCAGTTTATTGTATTATTGTATGTCAATTATATCTCAATAAAACCCTTTAAAAATTTTTAAATGACATTATAACTGACACTAGAATGAATTTCACCCATCTATGTTTTATTAGTAGAAAATAATTCAAGATGGATGTTGAAAGTGCATAAAATAATCTTTAGTTTTTAATTCAAAGAGAATCTTGCAGTGGTATTGGATTTACTTTGTGTGTACAGAAGTCTACTGATTGTATCGATGAAAACCGTTAGCAAAGACATGAATGGAAATGAATAAATTTATTTTACTATTTATGTAAGCTCAAAGCAATAATTTTTTAAAGAAACTATCACTGAATAGATAGAACACACTGTATTGGAAATGAGATATGGCATCAACAACTTAAGAAAACTTCATAGTACAGGAACTTGCTGGTATTTAATAACTATGCTGACTGTGTATGCATTGATACTTTTATTTAAGTACAATATATTGATACATATAATCAAAAATACATGTTATAAGTATACCATGCAGAATTTTCAAAAATGGAACACACCTGTGTAACCAACTCCCAGAGCAACAAACGCATCTGCAGTAGTCCAGAAGTCTTATGCTCCCTACCAATCACTAACCTCCCACAAAGGTAACCAACATCCTGACTTAGTGTTGAATTTTAGCTGTTTTGTACTTTATACAAATGTGGTCATGTGACATTAAAGGAATTAAGTATATGGTACCCCCAAAATACACAGCTTTGGTATATTGATTATTTTGAGTTGAAGGCCCTGGAAAAATAGCAAACATAGGGAAAGCGTTTATCTCAACTCCCTTTATCTGTCTAAAGACAGATCCTCCAAAAGGAACTAAATATTTATAAATCCCCTCCCTAGGAGTTTCACTAACCAGGGAAGATTGACTCTTATCACAAGAGAGGAGACCAGACATTGACACTACACCCAGACAAAGTATCATTCTTCTAAGGGCCTATTTACCTTTCCTAAAAATCATTTACTCTCCTTTTAACTGGTTCGTATCCTCCTTCTCCTCCCCTTCCCCTTTTTAACATGATATATAAGCTTTCAAATCTCACCACTTTTGGGGGGTATTCACTTTTTTCCTGTGATGCCCCTGTGAATGTAATATTAAAAAATAATAAATTTGTATCTTTTCTCCTATTAAACTGCCTGTTATCAGTTTGTTTTTTTTTTCATAGACCCAGCTATCAAGCCTATGAGGATAGAGGTAAAGTCTTTCTTCCTCTGAAGTATGAACTGATTTTTGTATTGCTATAGACTGAATTGTGTCTCCCCAAAATTTATATGTTGAAGTCCTAACCTTTAATGTGATGGTATTTAGAGATGGTGCCTTTGGGAGGTAATTAGAGTTAGATGAAATCATGAGAGTGGGGACCTTACAGTGAGATGGCTGGTAGCTTAAGGTGAATTTATAAGAAAAAGAACAGAGCAAGAGATCACTCTTTCTTTGCTATATGGTGACACAACGAGAAGGTAGCCCCTCTGAAAGCTGGGAAGACAGCTCTCACCAGGAATCAGATTTGCTGGCACCTTGATCTTAGACTTCCCAGAACCCAGAACTATGAGAAATTAATCTCTTGTTTAAGCCAGTCGGTCCATGATATTTTGTTAGGATATCCCAAGCAGACTAAGACAGATATGGTTTATGTTACTCAACGTTACGTTTATTAAATTCATTCAGATTGTAGAATATACTTTCAGTGATTTTCTTTGCTGTAATGTATTTGATTGTGTGAATAAAATGTATTTACACACTCATTGTTTATTTCTAGTTTTTGACACTTATGGGTAGTACTGCTGCAACTGTTCTAGTACATGTCTTTTGAAACCTTTGTATCTTTTGTGCAGTGGAATTGATGGACAATTTGTTATAAACATGTTCAGCACTGGTAGTTTCTCGCAAATATTTTTAAAAAGAGTATACCACCAAAGTTTATGAGTATTCCCGTTGTCCTACATCCTCTGGAACATGTGTTTAATCCTTTTTTTTTCCATTTTAGCAATTCATATGGGTGGTTAGTGGTATCTTCTTTGATTTTAATTTGCAATTCCCTGATAATTAATGAGCTTGAACACGTTTTCACATATTTAATACCTATTTGCATATCTTCTCTTGGGAAGTGTCTGTTTAATTATTTTGCCCTATTATCTATTCAGTTCTTTTAGGCTCTTCCTTTTTGATTCATTTTTTTAGGTTATATTTTGGATAGTCATCCTTTGTTGGATGTTGTATTAAAACTAACTTTTCCCATCCTGAAAATCTTTTGCTTTCTGAGTGGTGTCTTTTGATAAACAGAAAGTCTTACATATATTTAAACATATGTTTCTTTCCCTTTATGATTAGCACATTTTTGCTCTATTTAAGAAATATTTGCTTACTCTAAGTCACAGAAATGTTTTCCTATTTTCTCTAACATTTTTGTTGTGATACACTTAACATTTAACCAAATAAATTGGGACTGTATTTGTATATGTGATGAAATATAGAAATTAAGTTCCTTTTTTATTCCATGAGAATAGCCAATTGACCCAGTACTCTTGGATTTTTATTGTATTGCAATGGATAGATTGATTAATTTGTGGAAATTTGACAGCTTAATAATGTTAACTCTCAATACACAAACATATTAGATTCCAGCATTCATTTTGATATTTTAAAATTTCTCTTATATTTTTCAATTTAGCATCCTTTTACATCACTTAATAGATTAATTTTGATGCTATTATAATTTTCTGTTGATATGTATAAAAATTCTTTTTATTGAAATATAGTTATTTACAATATTATATTAGGTTCAGATGTACAACATATTAAATATTTTTATACATTATGCTCCATTTAAAGTTATTATAAAATATTGGCTGTATTCCCTGTGCTGTATAATATATCCTTGCAGCTTATTTTATACAGAGTAGTTTGTACTATGTATAAAATTTTATATGTTAACCTTATATCCAGTATCCTTGCTAAGTTGTCATAGATTAATTTGGAATTTTATATACATAGTCATGTTTTTTGAAATTCTGAGAGTTTTCTTCCTTCCTTTCTAATCCACATACTGTTTACTATTTGTATTGCCTTATTGCAGGGGAATGAAACATCCAATAAAATGTAGAGTAGAAGATATGATAGCAGGTGCGTATCCTTGTTTTGTTTTCTATACCAGGTAAAAGTTTTCATTATATCATGTTGAGTATGATGAACACTATAGCTTTTTATAAAGATTCATTATCAGATTAAGGAAGTTCCATTCTATTTCTTGTTTGCTAAGATTTGTGTGTTTTGTCTTTTATTTATCGTAAATGGGTTGTGATCTTTTTTCAAATGCAGATTTCTAAAATATCATATCACTTTTCTACTGTGTTCTGTTGATAAGGTGAATTGAATTCCTCTGACTGAGTCTCAAGTGCTAAATCATTCTTGCATACTTGGGATGAATCATATGTGATAACGATGCATATAAATATATGCATATACATATACTCAATTTGCATATATGTTGCTATGTATATTTGTGTTTATACGCTTGAAAGATATTGGCCTATATTTATTTATTGTAATTTACATTCAGATTGTGACATTTACTTACTCTATTTTTGCAGCTCTTTAAGAGACATAAAATTATATATATTAGTAATAATAAAAATGTGTTGTTTAGTTTGTAACATATATAGATGTGATATGTATCAAATAATAGCACAAAAAGGTGCTGATGGAAAAAAGCAACATAAGTATAATGTTTCTCTATCTCACTGGAAGTTATTTATATAAATCTGAGCTTGATTCTGTTAAAGTGCATATGCTAAATCCTAAAGCAAAATACTAAGAAAAAAACTAAAATATATATAGTAAAATTAATAAAGGAATTAAACTATTACAGGAAAATATTCATTTAATGCAAAATATTGTGTGATTCCACTTATGTGAGGCTCTGGAATGAGCAAATTCATACAGATAGATAGTAGAATAGAGTTTACTATCTAGATAATAGAACTAGAGTTTACTATAGAGCCTTGGGGCTTGGGGATAGGGGAATGGGGAATTATTGTTTATTTGACATGGATTGTTTTATTTGGAATAATGAAAAATCCTGGAAATGTATACTGGCTATATTTATACAACATTGTGAATATCCTTAAGGTCACCAAATTATACACTTAAAAATGGATAAAATGGTAAATTTCATGTTAGGTATATTACACCACAATAAAATGTAAAAGGATGGAAATATAAGATATAAAACAAATAATTAAAAGAAAACTGGAGTAACTATACTAATATCATACTAAGTGTACTTAAGGCAAGGAAAATTTCTAGGGATAAGGAGGGCAATTATGTAATAATAAAATGGTGAATACATCGAAAAGACGTAAGAATTCTAAATATGTTTGAACCAAACAATAGTGCTTCAGGAATCAGTTTTGATTCTTCAACAAATTTGTTGAAAGGATTGTTCCTGTTATCTTATGTTGTTTTTGTTTGGTTTGGTTTGTTCCTTTACTTTGGGTTTTTTGTTTGTTTTTTATATTCCACATATGAGTGAAATCATATGGTATTTGTGTTTCTCCACCTGACTTATTTCACTTAGCATAATTATTCATAATTGATCCATGTTGTAACAAATGCAAGATTTTATCTTTTTTATGGCTGAGCAGTATTCCATTAAGTATACATATCATATATCCTTTACCTATTGATCCATTGACTGGCACATAGATTCCACATCCGGGCTATTATAAATAATACTACAATGAACATAGGGATGCATGTATCTTTTTGAATTAGAGTTTTCATATTATTTGGATAAATACACAGAAGTGGGATAGCTGGATCATATGGTAGTTTTATTCTTAATTTTTTGAGTAATCTCCATCCTCTTTTTTATAATGACTATACCAATTTACATTCCCATCGACAGTGTGTGAGGGTTCCCTTTTCTCCACATTCTTGCCAACGCTTGTTATTTCTAGCCTTTTTGATAATAGCCATTCTAACAGATGTGAGGTGTTATCTCATTGATTTGCATTTCCCTAATAATTAGTGATATAAAAAAACCTTTTCATCTGCCTGTTGGCCATCTCTATGTCTTCTTTGGGAAAGTGTCTCTTCAGCCCCTCTGCTCATTTTTAAATTGAGTCTTTTGCCTTTTTGTTGTTGAGTTGTATGAGTTCTTTATATATTTTGGATATTAACCCCTTATTGTATATATGATTTGCAAATATCTTCTCCCATTCGGTAAGTTGTGTGTTTTGTAGATTGTTTCCTTTGCTGTGCAAAAGCTTTTAGTTTGATTTATTTCCGTTTGTTTGTTTTTACTTTTGTTTCTCTTGCCTGAGGAGACATGTCCAGAAAGATATTGCTAAAACTGATGTCAAAGAGCGTACTGCCTATCTTCTAGGAGTTTTATGGTTTTAGGTATTACATTCAAGTCTCTAATCCATTTTGAGTTGATTCTTGTGTATGGTATAAGGTACAGGTCTAGTTTCATTTTTTTGCATGTGGCTGTCCAGTTTTTCTAGCACCATTTGTTGAAGAAAATACACTTCTCCATTTTATGTTCTCTGACCCTTTGTTTTAAATTAATTGTCCATATATAAATGGGTTTTCTTCTGAGGTCTCATTTCTGTTCTGTTGACCTATATATCTCTTTTTTTCTTCTAATACCCTTCTCTATTGATTACTATGACTTTGTAACATAGTTTGGAAACAGGGAGTGTGATATCTCCAGCTTTGTTCTTCTTTCTCTAGATTGCTTTTACTATATGGGCTCTTCCCTGGTTCCATATAACTTTTAGGATTTTTTGTTCTATTTCTGTGAAAAATGTCCTTGGGATTTTGATAGAGATTGCATTGAATCTGTAGATTCAATATATAGACATTTTAATAATGTTAATTCTTCCAATCCACAACCACAGAATATCCTTCCATTTATTTGTGTCTTTAATTTCTTTAGACGATGTCTTATAGTTTTTAGTGACAGGTATTTTACTCCCTCGATTAAATTCATTCCTAGGTATTTTATTCTTGTTGAAATTGTAAATGAGATTGGTTTTTTAATTGCTTTTTTCTGCTAGCTCACTGCTAGCATATAGAAATGGAACAGATTTTTGTGTATTGATTTTTATCTTGCAAATTGACTGTATTCATTTACTATTTCTAACCAGGTTTTGTTTTTGGTGGAATCTTTAGGGGTTTTTATATATAAAATTATGTGATCCTCCAACAGTGACAGTTTTACTTCTTCCTTCCAATCTGGATAACTTTTATTTCTTTTATTTGCATAATTGCTCTGGTAGGACTTCCAATACAATGTTGAATAAGAGTGGCAACAGTGGGCATCCTTTTCTTGTTCCTGAATTTAGTGGGAAGGCTTTCAGCTTTTCACCATTGAGTATGATGATAGCTGTGGGTTTTTTATATATCAGCTTTATTATGTTGAGGTACATGCCTTCTATACACACTTTATTAGTATGTTTTATCATAAATAGGTGTTTAATATAGTCAAATGCTTTTTCTGTGTCTATTGAGATGGTCATATCATTTTTATATTTTTGTTTTTTTAGTTTAACTTTATTTTATTTTATTTTTTATTGAAGTATAGTTGGCTTACAATATTGTGTTAGTTTCAGGGGTACAGCAAAGTGATTTAGATATATATATATACACATTTATTCTTTTTCAGATTCATTTCTCTTATAGGTTATTACAAAATATTGAGTATAGTTCCCTGTGCTATAGAAGAGGTCCTTGTTGGTTATCTATTTTATATACAGTAGTGTGTATCTGTTAATCCTAAACTCCTAATTTATCCCTCCCCCCATATGGTTTTTATCCTTAATTTTGTTTATGTGGTATATCACTTTGATTGATTTGCGCATGTTGAACCATCCTTGCATCCCTGGAACAAATCCCACTAATCATGGTGTATGATCTTTTTAATGTGTTCTTGAATTTGGTTCGCTAATATTTTGTTGAGGATTTTTGCAACTATGTTTATCAGATATTAGCTTGTAATTTTATTTTTTTGTGTTGTCTTTGGTTTTGGTATCCGGGTAATGTTGTCCTTGTAAAATGAGTTAGGAAGAGTTCCTTCCTCTTCAGTTTTTCGGGAAGAGTTTAAGATGGATAGGTGTTAAATCTTCTCTTAATATTTATTATAATTTACCAGTGAAGCTCTCTGGTCCTGGGCTTTTGTTTTTTGGGAGGTTTTTTATTGCTATTTCAATCTCCTTGCTAGCGATCAGTCTATTCAAATTTTCTTTTTCTTCCTGATTTAGTCTTGGAATGTTGCATGATTCTACAAATATGTCCATTTTTTATAGTTTGTCCAATTTGTTGGTATATATCTATTCATAATATTCTCTTATAATTATTTGCATTTCTATGTTATGTTATTTCTCCTCTTTTGTTTCCGATTTTATCAGATCCTTCTCTCCTTTTTTCTTAGTGAGTCTAGCTAAAGGTTTGTCGTGAAGCTGGGCTGCCTGGCGGCTACCACTCTTCCCACCACCAGAGCCGCTGGGACCCCCTCGCTGGTTAGATTGTTAATCTCAGATTTTTCTTGTTTCCTAAGGTAGGTCTATATCACTATAAACTTCCCTCTTAGTACCCTCATATTACCCTCTTAGTAATTTAATATTTTAAATTAAAGAAATTTATTGAAGTATAGTTGCTTTACAATATTGCATTAGTTTCAGGTGTTAGGATAGTGGTGAAGTATTTTTACAGATTATACTCCATTAAAAGTTTACAAGATAATGGCTATGATTCCCTGTGCTATGCAATATATCCTTGTTCCTTATCTCTTTTATACATAGTAATTTGTATCTCTTAATCCCATACACCTAAACTTCCCCTCTCCTCTTCCTTCTCTCCATTGGTAACCACATACAGATGGCTAGCAGGCAAATGAAAAGATGATTTTTAAAAATTCTATATCTGTGAGTCTGTTTCTGTTTTGTTATATATACTCATTTGTATTATTTTATAGATTCTACATACAAGTGATATCATATAGTATTTGTCTTTGTCTGACATTTAACTGAGCATAATGTTCTCTAGGTACATCCGCATTGCTGCAAATGGCAGAATTTCATTCTTTTTTTTATGATTAATATTCCATAATATATATATACTGCATTTTCTTAAGCCAATCATTTGCTGATGGGCACTTGCATTGCTTCCATATATTGGATATTGAAAATAGTGCTGCTGTGAACATTAGGGTGCATTTATCTTTTGAATTAGTATTTTCATTTTTTTCTCTGGATATATACCCAGGAGTGGAATTGCTGGATCAAATAGTAGTTTCATTTTTAGTTTTCTTAGGAACCTCCATACTGTTTTCCATAATAGTTGCACCAATCTACATTCCCACTAACAGTGTAGAGGGAATCCCTTTTCTCCACATCCCTGCCAATGTTTGTTATTAGTAGACTTTTTGATGATAGCCATTTTGACAGATGTGAGGTGATATCTCACGTTGTTTTGATTTGCATTTCTCTAATAACTAGTAAAAAAATAAAATGACATAAAAAGACAGCCTATGGGATGGGATAAATTATTTGCAAGTTGTATGAGTGACAAAGGATTAATATTCAAAATAAAAACAGATCATACAACTCAATATCAAAAAACAAACAACTCAGTCAGAAAATGGGCAGAAGACCTGAATAGACATTTTTCCAAATAAGACATACAGATGGCTAACAGGCAAATGAAAAGATGATTTTTAAAAATTCTTCATCAGATAACACGTAGATCTTCAATTCTCTGGGACTGGTTATGGAAGCTTGTTTTATTCCTCAAGTAGTGTCATATTTCCCTATCTTTTTGTCACCCTTGTAGCCTTGTTTTGGTGTCTGTACTTTTGAGGAAGCAATCACCTCTTCCATTCTTTATGGGCTGGTTTTAGCAAGGAAAGACCTTCACCAGATAGGCAGGCTAGAGATATTGGTGATCTCTCCAATCTCTTTTATGGATGTGCCTGCTCATTTTCTCTCACTCCTTTCTGGGCTGGGGGGAAGTCTTAAGATTATGTATCTTCTCTTAATCCCACAGAGCCAAGCTGGGTGCCGAGGGTCATCCACTCCTTTTCCTGCTCCTTGGACTGATATGTCAAGGCACTGGGTGCAAGCACCACTTCTCTCCCTCACTCCTGAAGGAGATGTCTTAGGATTGTGCACCTTCTCCCTACCCCACAATGCCATTCCTTGTGCTGAAAGTCACCCATCCTTTTTCCCTAGGGTTGTGTACTGAGATGCCAGGATGATGAGTGCAAGCTCTACTTTTCTTCCTCTCTCCTAAAAAGGCAGTCTGAGTGTTGTTCACCTTCACTTCATCCTGTAGAGTAGAACTAGCCGCTGACATCTGTGCTTGCTGCCAAGATATACATGTTGTCTGCAGAGTATGGGGAGTACATGCTACCGGGTTGCATAAGCCACTGGCTATGGGAGTGTATGGGGTGCCATTTTCAGGGATGCACTGGGAAGTTGTCAAGATCCGGATGTCATTTGATATGAGCCCTTGCTCCTTTTCCTTGAGTTCAGTTGCCTCCAGATGATCCATCTGTGCCAATTTTCTAAATATTTTTGGTGTGGAGAGATAGAAGTGGAACTTTCAGGAAGTTCCCCCAAAGGCTGCGGAAGCCAGACTCTCACTTCACTCTCTCTTTCCCCTGCGAGGAAAGTGTCAGATTGGGGTCTCTTTTAGTATTGAACTGTGCTGGCTTGGAGGAGAAATAACATGGGTAAAGTGGAACTGTTTTTACCCTTTTCCATGCAGCTGACCTCAGATTTTGTGCTCCACCAGTGTACTAGGACCGCTTATCTGAACTGTGAAATGCATATAAATGTATTTTTGCCCATGGATGACTGTTATATTGGTATTTCTATGGGGGTGGGAGTGAGGGCTGGATAGCTTGCTGATATCACCCTCCCATCTAGAAAATACTTTGAATATAAATTAAAATACTACATATCAAAATTTGTGTGAGACATAGAATATGTTTATACTGCTTTAGTGAGACATAATTCATATACCATAAAATTCATCTTTTTAAAATGTCCAGTGATGTTTGGTATATTCACAGAGTTAAACAACCATCACCACAATCAATTTAAGAACATATGTATCACAGCAGAAAAGAACCCCATACCCATTAGCAGTCACTCCCTGTTCCTTCCCCTCTCCAGCCCTGTAATTTTAACCCCATTACAAAGTTTAGTTCTGTTTGACTCAATCATGATTGCTATCTCTTATGCTTCTTCACCATCTTGATTTTATAGTTAATTATAAATTTATCTAAACAAATATCATAAACGTGTGAAACATTTCCTTAAGAATTTTCTAGTTTGGGGGGTTTGTGTGTGTGTGTGTGTGTGTGTGTGTGTGTGTGTTTTCTTCTGGTTATTGATCAGCATGTGGAGAATTATGAGGTCAGCTCTGATTTTTTAAAAAAATCATTATATAAGACTTGGTATTTCTTTGTCTGGTGGCACAAAGAATTTTTCTTTATTACTTAAAGTTCAAATTTTTAGGACTATGTATTATTTATCATGTATTTGATATATAATATCATATATACATAGTATAATGTACCATCCATATATATAATATATAAATATATAATATAGCCTATATAATACATTATTTAATTTATATATAATTTATTATATATGAACTATAATGTATATGTTACATGTAAACTATATAATGTATTAAATAGATAACATTGTATATATCATATATACAGACTATAATATACTATACATATATACATTATCCATTCAATACATTATATAGTTTATATGTAAAATATACATTATAGTTCATATATTATAAATTATTTTGTATGTAATAATATACATATACATGGTAAACAATATATCTATCTATGTATCTATCTACAGATCTATCTATACATACTGCGTCAATATTTTTCTGGGACATTGTTTGAACTTTCTATTAGAAGGTTCAGATCTTTTGTTCATAAATTATGCTTAAAAATACCTTCATTTCATCCTTTTTTTCTTATATTTAAATTTATCCTGTACTACTTCTTTTTTGAATGTATTGAATTTTTTCGTGGTCCGCTAGAGGTTTTCCTTGTAGAAAAGCATGGATGCTATTTCAGGCTTTTAGTACTTTTCCTCATTATCCAGAGTCATGTTTGTTTGTGTTTATGTGTAGTAATTTAGATGTTAGTTCTCTCCAGGCATCTTAGATGGTTCACAATATCTAGGATGGTTCATAAGAGCAGACAGCTTTTGAAAATTTGACTCTTCCGTGTGCTCTAGTCTGCTTCCTTTTCATGGAATCAAAGTGTGTGTTTGGTGTTAAAGAAAAAGAATATTCATAACTCTTGTTAAAGGTGTTAAGGCAGTTTTTTTAAAAAGAGTATTCTTTTTATTTTATTTATTTATTTATTGGCTGTGTTGAGTCTTCGTTGCTGCGCGTGGGGCTTTCCTTAGCTGCGGTGAGCAGGGGCTACTCTTCATTGCGATGTGTAGGGCTTCTCATTGCAGTGGCTTCTCTTGTAGTGGAGCACGGGCTCTAGGCATGTGGGTTTCAGTAGTTGTAGCATGTGGGCTCAGTAGTTGTGGCTCGCGGGCTCTAGAGTGCAGGCTCAGTAGTTGTAGCATACAGGCTTAGTTGCTCTGCGCCATATGGGATCTTCCCGGCCCAGGGATTGAACCTGTGTCCCCTACATTGGCAGGCAGATTCTTAACCACTGCACCACCAGGGAAGTCCACAGTAAGGCATATTTTATTCAGGACTGTTGCCATAAGTATAAGGACCACTGCAATGGGATTTTACAGTATGGGAGAGAGATTGGGTTCAACTTCCATTACATGGACATGGGCAAGGGGGAATTTACAGCCAAGCAGCAGGGTGGAGGCTATTGAATTGAAAATTGCTAAGAAGAAACATCAAGAGTAAGGGGGTTCTGGCTAACACAACCTAATAGGTTTCTTGCTAAGCATAGGCTAGGTTGATCAGAAATCACCTAAGGGATGGTGGAGAATGAAGATACACATCTGATATCAAGGGTGATCAGATATAAGGACAGAAGGTTCTGGTAAAACTGACTCTGCAGGATTCTTGCTAAAATTAGATTTTACAAGGAATTGCACAGGGGGGCCTAGGAGAAGGTTCAGGAGTCTGACCAGAGTTTAGTCAAACAAAGAATCTACATCATTGGAAAACTCCGTCATCAAATGGTATGTTCTATTCCCATTGTCCTATAAAAGATATTTTGATTTACATCCTTTATGTGCCCATCACTTGGGCAAATATGTTACTATTTATTTCTTACATCAGCAGCTATCAGGAGTTTGTCTACCTGATTTTTCCTGTACCTCTGCTGGATCTACACTGCATTGAGCAGCATTTTTAGACCTTTTGCATTTGTGTTCTCATATGCTTCCTTGTTCTTTTTGCTATTTCTTAGTGATTTCTGAGAGAAGTAGAAAATTCTTGCTTTATACTGCCATGTTCAAATGGAAGTCATTTTATGTCTTTCTCAATAATCTTTAGTATTTTATTATTTTTCTAGGAATAGGTATATAATTGTGGGGCAAATATATATGCAATTATTAAATGACCAATTTGTGCAGAGTATATTTCTCCAATTATTAAAGACTTTTTTTTTATTCTGCTCTGTAAAGTTTTTTAGTGTTCCTCCTAAAGGACTGCATATTCATTGATCAGCCTCTCTCCTACCTCATGCTGACATTTTATTTACTCCAGTTCTCTGATTGTGCCCTCATTGTGTTGAATCAAAAATGTTTGTCTATTAATCAATGTTATATTTTTCTTCCACTCTTTCTGTGCAGTCATGATTTGTGATATAATGTCATGAAAACATCAATAATTCCACAAGATACAGCAGAAGAGAATGTGGACTAATTTTTAACGTGATACTGTTAGAAAGCATGCTTACCTTTCTGACCAGCAAACCAATACAGGATAGGAACTGATTCTTTTAACCAAATCAATGGAAAAGTTCTGTGAATAATAGTAATATAAGCTAATACAGGGAGTCTTGCTTCTGTCACATCTATTTCCCTGAACTAATGCCTATTTTTCAGGTTTTAAAACACTTTATAGAACAACTTGAATTACTTTTTAAAGGTCACCATTTACATTTGCTTTTTTAAGCCTCATTCTTCTTGTGTGAGATGAGCATGTGTTTCTGCCAAGCTTTGATTTTCTGTGACAAGCATGGAAGAATGCCTTGCTAATTAGAGAGGCTTACATATTCCCTAATATTCTGTCATCCATTCCGTTGATCTGAGACATTTTCTGGTTGAATGAATACCTGAATGTGGAGCGTACATAGGGAAGGCCATTTTTCTACTTGAAAAGCCTGAATATTACACAATAGAGATAATACCATATATCTACAGATTCCTTTCTAGCCCAGCTTTAATAACTCTAGGGGAAAAAAATTACTAAACATCAAGAATAAAAATAAAAAGCCGACCCCAAAGTGATTAAGTTTATAGATTTTGACATTTTTTAACCTTGAAAAACATTTTCTCTTGGCATTCAACACACCAAACACTCGTTAATAGGAACTTTCATACTTAATAATTTAACATAATTTGGACAGAGGTTCATCAAAATTTGAACTATGTTAAATGCAAACTGCTTATATTTTTATTGAAATTAATAATTAAGAGTTTATAATATTAAAATGGATTTATGATAGATTCTACGTATTGGGAATAAAATGAATTTTGTAGAAATCTATAATTCAAAATTTTCACTATTTTTTTTCTGTATTAGTGAATATTTTTATTAAATGTTGCTTTTATACTTTTGTGTGTTGGTATATGTGTGCATTATATAGTTGGCGATTTTACATTTAATGACAATTCAGAAGACAAGTAGCATATGAGAAAACATCTTTTAATGTAATATCGAGTTCAAGGTAATTTTGCATTCTTTGAAACAGTTTAGCTGAAGAGAAAATGAGAAAAATCATACTTACGTTTCATTTATTGTATTTATTTCTTATGGAACTTAATCATTTTAATTTTCCAGAATAATTACAACAATTAAATTGGTTTCATGAAAGCTCATCTGCATGTCGCTATCAAATTTAGAGTAGGAGTTTAAAAATTTTTTGCTCTGCTGCTGACCCCCTAGGTAACCTTAAGCAAGTAATTTACCCCTCTCCACTGCCGATATCCCACAAGGGATAAGGTTAATCATATTTGCCATCTATTTACCTCACAGTTGGATTAGGGAGGTGATCATTGGAAAGTGCTTTTGGAAGCTAAATGAGAAATAAATGCCGATTATAATTTACACATTATATGTGAGCTACTGATAAAGTAATAAAAAACAATTTCACCCATTTCAAACTACTCAGGGAAAACATGATTATAGATAGACTTTTGGTATAATCCTCTGTAATAGTGGGTAACTTTTCTTACTACTTTAAAGCATTTTACTCGAAACTATTCAGAGAAAAATAATTGAATTACATATTATCAAAACAACTGCCTGTAATATTCAGTCAAGAATAATTTGCAAATTTTTCCTTTGCACTTTCAAAGAATTCAAATAACTCATTTGAAGTAGCCTGGTTGTTGGGTTATATATTTTTTCGTGCTCTTAAGAGAGTTGTGTGTGAATTTGAAGCAATAGTTGTTTTTAAAAATTTTTGTTTCGTGTTTATTCTTCAGCTCTTTTTGGAAGTAACCTCATATTGATTTTCCCATCAAGGACTTGTATCCTCTAAGTCTCAGAAATAAATTAAACATATATTACCTTTAAACAGTACTTATTCTTAAAATGGTACATAATTATATAAGTAGATATAATAATAATATTTTCATAATTTGGATATCTGAAATGTATTATTTCTTTAAAACTTCTGTGGGGGCCTTGATTGGAGAGAGTAAATATATTAATATTTTATTTTTAAGTAACCAAATGGTTGTTAACTGCTGTCCTTATGAATGACCACCTTTCCATTTAGGTTTATTTAAAATTTAAATTAATGCATCCTATTATGCCCCAGTTCAGTCTAAGTTTATTAGTCAAAGTTGAAAGAACCCTAGTACATATGGACAGAACCAGCCTTGGAACATCAATAGCATTTAGATTTCAAGTTTTTGCTATATATATTTTCATAGTAGGTACAAGTGATTCCCTAGATATTATGCTCTAAGGAATATCAATTAATGCCTCATTTTATTTTATTAAACAGTTTCCTAGCATATTGACTTACTTTACTTTTAAAATGTGTAATTATTTCTAAGGGGACATATACTAACAGAAAGAAGTTGGTCAAGTTATTCTATCTCCTGAGGCTTACTCTGGTCTCAAACTTCCTCTAAATGCAAAGGTTTATTATCAGTACCAGTTACCAATATTTCTCTTTCTTTCTTCACATAATTTTTAAACACCACTTGGCAATTCTGTTTAAAAACTGTAAAGTTTAATGGGCAAACCCATTTAGGCTAGAAAACTCCATTAAAAAACAAAAATAACATCTTTAAATTTTGTATAATGGTACAACTCATTCTATTAACACCTATTTCTTCATTAAAATTATCCAGCATTTAATGTGATATTTAAAATAACTTTAAAATATGTGCAAAAATGATTTAAAAGACTGTCATAAAGTTATTATCCAAAATAACTGCTATTTCATTGACTGTTTATTCTTTTATGTGCTATGAGTACACAATAAAAGGAAATAGTAAAGAACAAGATTGACCATGAGCTGCTTCAAGGATAAATATGATTTGAATCAGACAGAGGAGTAGAAAGCCCAGTCACATAGAGGAAAATAGCATGGTCAAAGATGTGGAGGCAAAATTGAATATGATGTGTGGAAAATATGAGCTCTTTTTCTTTAAAACTATTCTAGGAAATTTGTATTATATGTTATTATACACATTAGAATATATATTTCTATGTGGTTTTGATTGTTACTTACTCATGCTTTCTGTTAATGCTATAATCTCTCTCAGCTACTTCTCATGTTGTGGGTTTCACACTTGGCAAATTTGCCATATGATATTCATTATAGTTGAGTCAAATATTTATATTGGAATTTTGAATATATGTGATTTGGATAGTTTCTGCATTAGCAAAATACCTTTCTTCCCAAAGAATTAATGCATGTATACTCTGAAAAAGTAGATAATTATGTGATTTTAATCTGCTTTTCTTGCCAGTGTTTAACTCATTAATAAGTATTTATGATTTCATCTGTAAAAGTGCCTGAAAATTAGGTCATCAGTAAAGTGAGCGGAATAGAATGATTAATTTTCATATGCAGAAATCAGATAAAACAAACTTTAAAAGAATCACTTGATTTTGTCCTCTCTACATTACCTTTGGAGAAAACAATTGTGTCCTTTGGAGTGAATTCTCTCTCATTATAGTTAATTACACACTTCAGATGACAAAATTCCATTTTCAGAACATTATATAAAATAGTGACTTAAATTCCCAGTTGATATTCCACTTTGCATATTCAAAGATGGAATCAGTGATATTAAAATGAGAGCACTTATCTTTAACTCTTAGTGGGAAAAATATAGTTTTATTATCATGTTATTATCTTCATATTTGTTTAGTTTGGCCTTCCCTGTGGGAGAATTTCAGAGATCCATGTATCTTTTATATCTTTCTTAGCAGCAACTAATAGAGTAGGAGGAGAGTCAGAGCCATTTTCTTTCATATATTTATTTATTTTTAAATATTTGTTCCATGACCTCTTCTGCATAAATTCATAGACTTCTTTCCCATGCTAAAGAGTTACAAATATGAATTCAATGTTTAACTTTAGTTTTCAGTTTTAGTAGTGTTACAAAACTTATTTTTGTTTACATTGGCTATATTAGACCTTCTGTTCTCCATAGAAATCACCCATGTAGATATATACATTTTGTTAATTCTAAGACTTGGAACTTTGATAAAATATTCAATAGTACCACATCAAGATGTGAATGAAAAAAAGAATGCATTATAAATTTTTAGGGTTATTTTCCCCTCTTGTCTTCTAAAGAAATGAATCTTTACTTGCTCTGATAATTACCAAGATCCACTGCTAAGTTCAAGGGGATGAGAGGAAAAGAGAATGACAGAGAATGAAGGTAGTCGAGATGTGTCAAATATTGTTTCCACAACAGATAGGGATGGGGTGGAAAAAGAGGGGAATGGGGGAGGAAGGCAGGAGAAAAGGAGAGAGAGAGAGAAGGAATATGGGAAAAGGCAGATGCCTTGAGGGGACTTGACTTAAATGTGAGACTTCAGAGGAAAACTGGATACACTGAAATATTAATAACTATCTTCCTATGTTATATAATGTTAATTATTTTGCTACCCCCCTCAAAAAAAAATCAAGCCTAGGTTCAGGATCTTCATTGTAAATATTTTGTTGAAGTCGTACTTTATTTTGGAGCTGATATCTTTCTGAGAAGTTCCCTAAGATGAATATAAAATCTCTCTATTTTATTTGGCTTCAGTGTTTATAAGACTAATAAACTTCTACACACTCAGCTACCTAATATCAATGGAAAGGTCTGGAAAAACAAGAGCTTAAGAATGCATACTAAAGTGGCAATTGAACGCTTTATATACATTTCTAAGATATGTTTCCATTTTTGAGTTCTGTAATTATTTTTTATCTTTAAGAACTTTTCTTGAGATACAGTTGATATACAATAAACTGCATGTGTTTAAAGTGTACAATTTGATATTTTTTTCTTATTAGTAATGTATATATGGCAATTCCACTCAACCAATTCATTCCCCCAACCGCCCCCCCCCCACTTTCCCCACTTGCTGTCCATATGTTTGTTATCCACATCTGTGTCTCTATTTCTGCCTTGCAAACCAGTTGGTTTGTACCATTTTTCTATATTCCACATATATGTGTTAATATACAATATTTGTTTTTCTCTCTGACTCACTTCACTCTGTATGACAGTCTCTAGGTCCATCCATGTCTCTACAAGTGTCTCAATTTCGTTCCTTTTTACAGCTGATTAGTATTACATTGTATATATGTACCACATCTTCTTTATCCATTCATCTGTTGCTGGACATTTAGGTTGCTTCCATGTCCTGGCTATTGTAAATAGTGCTGCATTGAACATTGGAGTGCATGTGTCTTCTTGAATTATGGTGTTCTCTGGGCATATGCCCAGAAGTGGGATTGCTGGGTCATATGGTAATTCTACTTTTAGTTTTCTAAGAAACCTCCATACTGTTCTCCATAATGGCTGTATCAATTTACATTCCCACCAGCAGTGCAAAGAGAGTTCCCTTTTATCCACACACCACCCTCTACAGCATTTACTGTTTGTCGATTTTCTGATGATGCCCATTCTAACCGGTGTGAGGTGATACCACATTGTAGTTTTGATTTGCATTTCTCCAATAAGTAGTGATGTTGAGCAGGTTTTCATGCGCCTCTTGGGCATCTGTATGTCTTCTTTGCAAAAATACCTATTTAGGTCGTCTGCCTATATTTTGATTGGGTTGTTTGCTTGTTTGTCTTTTTGATATTGAGCTGGAAGGACTGTTTATATATTTTGGAGTTTAATCCTTTGTCTGTTGATTCATTTGCAAATATTTTCTCCCATTCTGAGGGTTGTCTTTTCATCTTGCTTAGAGTTTCCTTTGCTGTGCAGAAGCTTTGAAGTTTCATTAGGTCCCACTTATTTATTTTTGTTTTTATTTCCATTATTTTAGGGGGTGGATCAAAAAAGATCTTGCTGTTATTTATGTCGAAGAGTGTTCTTCCTATGTTTTCCTCTAGGAGTTTTATAGTGTCTGGCCTTACATTTAGGTCTTTAATCCACTTTGAGTTTTTTTTGTGTGTATCATGTTAGGAAATGTTCTAATTTCATTCTTTTACATGTAGCTGTCCAGTTTTCCCAGCACCATTTATTGAAGAGGCTGTCTTTTCTCCATTGTATATCCTTGCCTCCTTTGTCATAGATTAGTTGACCATAGTTTATCTCTGGGCTTTCTATCCTGTTCCATTGATCTATATTTCTGCTTTTGTGTTAGTACCATATTGTCTTGATTACTATAGCTTTGTAGTATAGTCTGAAGTCAGGGATTCTGATTCCTCCAGCTCCATTTCTTTCCCTCAAGATTCCTTAGGCTATTTGGGGTCTTTTGTGTCTCCATACAAATTTTAGGACTTTTTGTTCTAGTTCTTTAAGAAATGCCATTGGTAATTTGATAGGGATTGCACTGAATCTGTAGATTGCTTTGGGTAGTATAGTCATTTTCACAATGTTGATTCTTCCAATCCAAGAACATGGTATATCTCTCCATCTGTTTATATCATCTTTGATTTCTTTCATTGGTGTCTTATAGTTTTCTGAGTACAGGTCTTTTACCTCCTTGGTTAGGTTTATTCCTAGGTATTTTATTCTTTTTGTTGCAATGGGAATGGGATTGTTTTCCTTAATTTCTCTTTCTGCTCTTTCATTGTGAGTGTATAGAAATGCAAGAGATTTCTGTGTGTTAATTTTGTTTCCTGCAACTTTACCAAATTCATTCATTAGCTCAAGTAGTTTTCTGGTGGCATCTTTAGGATTTTCTATGTATAATATCATGTCATCTGTGAACAGTGACATTTTAACTTCTTTTCCAATTTGGATTCCTTTTATTTCTTTTTCTTCTCTGATTGCTGTGGCAAGGGCTTCCAAAACTATGTTGAATAGTAGTGGTGAGAGTGGACATCCTTGTCTTGTTCCTGATCTTAGAGGGAATACTTTCAGTGTTTCACCATTGAGAGTTATGTTTGTTATGGGTTTGTTGTATATGGCCTTTATTATGTTGAGGTAGGTTCCCTCTATGCCCACCTTCTGGAGAGTTTTTATCATAAATGGGTGTTGAATTTTGTCAAAAGCTTTTTCTGCATCTATTGAGATGATCATGTGGTTTTTATCCTTCAATTTATTTATATGGTGTATCACATTGATTGATTTGCGTATAATGAAGAATCCTTGCATTCCAGGGATAAACCCCACTTGATCATAGTGTATGATACTTTTTTAATGTGCTGTTGGATTCTGTTGGCTAGTATTTTGTTGAGGATTTTTGCGTCTAAATTCATCAGTGATATTGGTTTGTAATATTCTTTTTTTGTAGTATCTGTGTCTGGTTTTGGTATCAGTATGATGGTGGCCTCATGAAATGAGTTTGGGAGTGTTCCTTCCTCTGCAGTTTTTTGGAGGAGTTTGAGAAGGATGGGTGTTAGCTCTTCTCTAAATGTTTAATAATATTCACCTGTGAATGCATCTGGTCCTGGACTTTTGTTTGTTGGGAGATTTTTAATCACAGTTTCAATTTCATTCCTTGTGATTGGTCTGTTCATATTTTCTATGTCTTCCTGATTCAGTCTTGGAAGGTTATACCTTTCTAAGAATCTGTCCATTTCCTCCAGGTTGTCCATTTTATTGGCATATAGTTGCTTGTAGTAGTCTCTTATGGTTCTTTTTATTTCTGTGGTGTCCATTGTAACTTCTCCTGTTTCATGTCTAATTTTATTGATTTAGTCTTCTCCCTTGTTTTCTTGATGAGTCTTGCTTGAGGTTTATGAATTTTATTTATCTTCTCAAAGAACCACCTTTTAGTTGTATTGATTTTTGCTGTTGTTTCCTTTGTTTCTATTTCATTTATATCTGCTCTGATCTTTATGGTTTCTCTCCTTCTACTAACTTTGGGTTTTGTTTGCTCTTCTTTCTCTAGTTTCTTTAGGTGTAAGGTTAGATTGTTTATTTGGGATTTTTCTTGTTTCTTGAGGTAGGATTGTATTGCTATAAACTTCCCTCTTAGAACTGCCTTTGCTGCATCCCATAGGTTTTGGATCGTTGTGTTTTCATTGTCATTTGTCTCTAGGTATTTCTTGATTTCCTCTTTGATTTCTTCTGTGATCTCTCGGTTATTTAGTAGCATATTGTTTGGCCTCCATATGTTTGTGTTTTTGCAGTTTTTTTCCTCTAATTGATTTCTAATCTCATAGCACTATGGTCAGAAAAGATGCTTGATATGATTTCAATTTTCTTACATTTACCAAGGCTTGATTTCTGACCCAAAATGTGATCTATCCTGGAGAATGTTCCATGTGCACTTGAGAAGAAATTATAATCTGCTGGTTTTGGATGTAATGTCCTATAGACATCTATTAAATCAAGCAGGTTTATTGTGTCTTTAAAACTTGCGTTTCCTTATTAAATTTTCTGTCTGGATGATCTGTCCATTGGTGTAAATGGGGTGTTAAAGTCCCCCACTGTTATTGTTACTGTTGATTTCCTCTCTTATAGTTGTTAGCATTTGCCTTATGTATTCAGGTGCTCCTATATTGGGTGCATATATATTTATAATTGTTATCTCCTCTTCTTGGATGGATCCCTTGATCTTTATGTAGTGTCCTTTCTTGTCTTTTGTAACTTTTTTTATTTAAATTCTATTTTATCTGATATGAGTATCGCTACTCCAGCTTTCTTTTGATTTCCATTTGCATGGAATATCTTTTTCCATCCCCTCACTTTCAGTCTGTATGTGTCCCTAGGTCTGAAGTGGGTCTCTTGTAGACAACATATATATGGGTCCTTTTTCTGTGTCCATTCAGCTAGTCTGTGCCTTTTGGTTGGAACATGTAGTCCATTTGCTTTCAAGGTAATTATCGACATGTATGTTCCTATTACCATTTTCTTAATTGTTTTGTTTTTGCTTTTGTAGGTCTTTTTCTTCTCTTATGTTTCCCACTTAGAGAAGTTCCTTTAGTATTTGTTGTAGGGCTGGTTTGGTGGTGCTGAATTCTCTTAGCTGTTGCTTGTCTGTAAAGCTTTTGATTTCTCCATTGAATCTGAAATGAGATCCTTGCTGGGTAGAGTATTCTTGTTTGTATGTTCTTCCCTTTCATCACTTTAAATATATTATGCCATTCCCTTCTGGCTTGCAGAGTTTATGCTGAGAAATCAGCTGTTACCCTTATGGGAGTTCCCTTGTATATTACATGTTGTTTTCCCCTTGTTGCTTTTAATAACTTTTCTTTGTCTTTATTTTTTGTCAGTTTGACTACTGTGTGTCTTGGTGTGTTTCTCCTTGGGTTTATCCTGCCTGTGATTCTCTGTTCTTCCTGGATTTGGGTGGCTATTTCCTTTCCCATGGTAGGGAAGTTTTCAACTATAATCTCTTCCAATATTTTCTCGGGTCCTTTCTCTCTCTCTTCTCCTTCTGAGACTCCTGTTTTGTGAATGTTGGTGCGTTTAGCATTGTCCCAGAGGTCTCTTAGGCTGTCTTCAGTTCTTTTCATTCTTTTTTCTTTATTCTTTTCTGCATCATTGATTATTACCATTCTGTCTTCCAAGTCACTTATTCACCCTCCTGCCTCAGTTAATCTGCTATTCATTCCTTCTAGTGTATTTTTCATTTCAGCTATTGTGTTGCTTATCTCTGTTTGTTCTTTAATTCTTCTAGGTCTTTGGTAAACTTTTCTTGAAACTTTTTGATCTTTGCATCCAGTCTTTTTTCAAAGTCCTGGATCATGTTCACCATCATTATTCTGAATTCTTTTTCTTGAAGGGTGCCTATCTCCTCTTCATTTAGTTTTTTTTCTGGGGTTTTATCTTGTCCCTTCATGTCACACAAAGTCCTCTGCCTTTTCATTTTCTCTATCTTTCTGTGGCTGTGGTTTTCAGTTCCACAGGATGAAATACTGCTGATACTGCTTGATACTGCTGTCTGCCCTCTTGTGGAGGAAGCTATCTAAGAGGCTCATGCACGCTTCCTGATGGGAGGGACTGATAGTGGGTAGGGCTGGGTGGGCGGAGCTCAGTAAAACTTTAATCTGCTTGTCTTCCAATGAATGGGGCTGTGTTCCAACCCTGTTGGTTGTTTGGCCTGAGGCTACTCAGCAGTGGATCTTACAGGCTCTTTAGTGGGGCTCAAGGTAGACAGATTCCAGGAGGGTTCATGCCAATGAACACTTCCCAGAACCCCTGCTGCCAATGTGCCTTTTCCCTTGGTGAGCCATAGCTGCCCCCCAGTTCTGCTGGCAACCTTCCAACACCAGCAGGTACATCTGGTTCAGTCTCCTATTAGGTCACTGCTCCTTCCCCCTGGGTCCTGGTGCACACACTACTTTTTGTTGCTCTCCAAGAGTGGAGTGTGTGTTTCTGCATGTCCTGTGGAGATCCTGCAATCAAATCCCGCTGGCTTTCAAGGTTTGATTATCTGGGGATTCCTCCTCCCATTGCCGAACCCCCAGGTTGGGAAGCCTGACGTGGGGCTCAGAACCCTCACTTTAGTGGGTTGACTTCTGTGGTAAAACTGTTTTCCTGTTTGTGAGTTGCCCACCCAGTGTTTATGGGGTTTGATTTTAACGTGATTGCGCCCCTCCTACCATTTCATTGCAGCTTCTCCTTTGTCTCTGGATGTGGGGTATCTTTTTTGGTGAGTTTCAGTGTCTTTCTGTTGATAATTATTGAGCAGTTAGTTGTAATTCTGGTGCTCTTGCAAGAGGGAATGAATGCACGTCCTCCTAGTCTGCCATCTTAAACCGTCTCTAGTTTTTTTTTTTTGAGCATTTACTTTGGTTGTTGTTTTTGATGACCCTCAGCTTTCCAGTCAGCCAAATGCATTTTGTTTATGATTTATTTATGTTTCAACAAATCCGACCTCTTTTCTCTGTATAGTATTTGTATTTTAAACACTCATGTAACACATCAACAATTCATATCTAATCAAATTTGAATAATTTTGACTCAGAACTAAAAAATATATAACTGTATTACATCCTATTTTCTTTTTCATAATTTTCTATAACCACTTTTAGTATATTTTCCCCTTTTCCTTTCTTGACTTCTTTTTTAGCTGTGTTCTAACCTAGTCCAGGAACTAATAAATTTACCAGGGTTCACATGGTGGACCTTGCATAAATGTCAGGTCCTGTCCTCTTCTCAGGTGGAACAAATTCTAAGTCACTTGCACATTTAACTTATTTTACTAGTTTCTAGACCAAACCTGATCAAAGGCAGGAGGAATTAAAAGAAACATCTAATTGATTAATCTTGGACTTTGCGTTTACATCACCTCTCTGCTGTGTCATTCCAAATTGTATTGATCACAAAATGCTGTTGATTCAATTTTCTGGAGAGAATAACTATCTCTGCACCAATAAAGTACTAAAGGCTTTCATCCCCAGCTTGTTTTTTTTCCCCCCTAAATTAGCAACACTTTCAGTTCAAATTCTGATAACCTGAAAAGTTTGAATCCATTGACAGGTTGCACTATGACGTTTACACTGTGCACTTTGATCTTTAAAAGTCGCATATTCATTGACTCAACAAATATGTATTGAGCACCAGTTATATGCTAAGTGCTGAGAATACAGCACTGTGCAAGACACATACAATTCCTGCTTTCTAGTAACCTTAGAATGTAACAAGGAAGTCAGACAATAGGAGACTGAAGCTAGGTAGCAAAACCTCCAAGGCACTCATAAAAAATGTAATTTTGGTCATTCATTCCTTTCCTCAATATTTACTCAACTGCCTCTCATGCTGAGTACTGCTGGTTGAACAAGGTAATCATAAACCCTGTACTCATGGAGCCTATTTTCTGTCTTACCTCTTCATACAGGTAAAAGTTTGACCATGTAGCATTTCAGATTAACTAATGTTTTGAATTCTCTGTAGCTGTGTATGTGTGGTGCTGGTAAAATAGTGATAAAGAAATTGTATGAAGTAAACAAATCAACAGACAAAGGACTAATCTCCGAAATATATAAACAGTTTATCCGGCTCAATATCAAAAAAACAAACAACCCAATCAAAAAATGGGTAGAAAACCTAAATAGGCATTTCTCCAAAGATAACATACGGATGGCCAAGAGGCACATGAAAAGCTGCTCAACATCACTAATTATTAGAGAAATGCAAATCAAAACTACAATGAGGTATCACCTCATACCGGTTAGAATGGGCATCATCAGAAAATCTAAAAACCGTAAATGCTGGAGAGGGTGTGGAGGAAAAGGAACGCTTTTACATTATTGGTGGGAATGTAAATTGATACAGCCATTATGGAAAACAGTATGGAGGTTCCTTGCAAAATTAAAAATAGAACTACCATATGACCCAGCAATCCCGCTACTGGGCATATACCCAGAGAAAACCATAATTCAAAAAGACACATGCACTCCAGTGTTCACTGCAGCACTATTTACAATAGCCAGGACATGGAAGTAACCTAAATGTCCATCAACAAATGAATGGATAAAGAAGATGTGGTACATACATACAATGGAATATTACTCAGCTGTAAAAAGCAATGAAACTAGGACATTTGTAGAGACATGGATGGACCTAGAGAATGTCATACAGAGTGAAGTGAGTCAGAAAGAGAAAAACAAATATTGTATATTAACACATATATGTGGGCTATCGAAAAATGGTACAGATCAGCCGGTTTGCAAGGCAGAAATGGAGACACAGATGTAGAGAACAAACATATGGACACCAAGTGGGGAAAGCGGGCAGGGTTGGGGGGGTAATGAATTGGGAGATTGGGATACCAAATTGTACACTCTAAATATATGTAGTTTATTGTAAAAAATAAAAAAAATAAAAAGTTAAAAATAAAGAAGTTGTATGAAGAATTAGTCAGATATCAGTAGGGGTATGCTCATAAGATATTGCATTTACATGCAGTCACACCATTACTGTGAAAGGTTTTCTTTTCTCATATTAACTTGGAGGTTTAGTTTTTAGGTGCCAGGCAGGGGGAGGATTCTATATCTAAAGATATAGATATATCTTTATATCTATAGAGATGTAAATATGAAGCTGTCTTATACACCTAAGATTAGGATGTAATAATATTTCAAGGGAAAATTCTTGCTGTACGTCAGTTTTCTCTGTTTCTCCATCTGCAAGAAAGAATATATACGTCTCACAGTTCCCATGGTTTTATTCTGGTCATCTGGTAACTCTAGCTGACTATCTCCCTAATACTCTTTTTTCCTGGGACTCCGAATGTTGTTGGCCCAAATTGGATCATCTGTTTACTCCCAGTCCAATCAGTCCCGGTTGAGGTCCAGGGGAAACACATAGTTACAGGAAGTCAGACTCTCAAACTCTGTGGTTGGGAGAAGAGATTCCAGAAAAGTTGGATTATGTGCTAAACAGATAAATATCCAAAAATTGTTCTAATAGTATAGAGTGGTAGCACTGGTAATAATAGTAGCATCAGCAGTAATGACAACTATAATTTTAAAAATGCTCTTATTATGGACTTCATCCTGTTTTATTGATATTAATATAATAATGACAAACACATTTTACTAGCTTTTTATTCTGATAAAAAAGGTATATAACAGAATTTGCCATTTTAAGTGTATAGTTCAGTGGCATTAAATGCTTTCATTTCACCATCATTCTCAAACTTTATCATCTTTTCATGCTGAAACTCTGTGCCCATTAAGCATTAATTCCTCATAACTTTCTCTACCCATGTGCTGACAAATACCATTCTACTAACTGTCTTCATTAATTTGACTACTTTAGGTACCTTATATAAGAGGAATTATATGATACCTGTCCTTTTGGGTCTGGCTTATTTCACTTTCCAGGTTTATCTAAGTTGTAGCATTATATCAGAATTTCATTCCTTTATTTAAGAGTTAATATTCCATTGTATGTATATCACATTTAGTTTATCTATTCATCTGTCAATGGACATGTGCATCATTTTAACTTTTTGGCTAAATAAAACTGCTATTAACATTGATATGTAGAGTCCTTGCTTTCAGTTATTTTGAGTAAATACCTAGAAATGGAATAGGTAGAGCATATGATAATTTTATGTTTACTTTCTTTGGGAATGTCAAACGGTTCTCTACAGTGATTGCACCATTTTACATTCCCGTAAGCAAAGAAGGAGGATTCCGGTTTCTCCACATCCTTGCCAAAGACTCTTATTTCCTGATTTTGATGTTTGTTTGCTTGTCCCTTTGTTTCCTTTTGATGATAGCAATCCTTATAGGTGTAAAGTGGTATCTCATTAAGTTTTTGACTTGCATGTTCTTGATGATAACTGATGTTGAATATTTTTTCATGTGCATGTTGTGATTCTATGTATCTTCTTTGGAGAACTGTCTATTTAAGTGCTTTGCCCATTTTAAAATTAGATTGCTTTTTCTTTGTATTAAATTGTAGGAGTTCTTTACATAGTCTGGATATTACTTATCGGATATTATTGGTAAACATTTTCTCCCATTCTGTAGGTGGCCTTTTCAATCTATTGATATTGTTCTTTGATGAAGAAAAGTTTTTCATTGTGATGAATTATAATTTATCTAATTTTCCTTTTGTTGTCTCTGCTTTAGCTGTCATATCCAAGAAATCATTGCCAAATCCAAAGTTCTGAAGCTTTCCCCTATGTTTTCTTCTAAGAGATTTATAAGTTTTAGTTCTTACCTTAAGTCCTGTGATCTATTTTGAGTCAATTTTTGTATATCATACCAGGAAAGGGTCTAACTTTATTCTTTTTCATGGGGGTATCCAGTTTTTCCAACATCCTTTGTTGCAAAGCCTGTCCTCTCCGCATGGAGAGGAACCCCTGTCAAAAATGATTTGGCCATATATGCAAGAGTTTATTTGGGGGCTCTCTATTCTATTTTATTTGTTTATATATCTATGTTTATGCTGGTACTACAATATTTTTTATATAAATTTATTTATTTATTTATTTATTTATTTATTTTATTGGCTGTATTGAGTCTTTTTTTGCTGTCCATGGGCTTTCTTTAGTTGCGGTGAGTGGGGGCTACTCTTCGTTGTGGTGCGCAGGCTCCTCATTGCAGTGGCTTCTCTTGTTGTGGAGCACAGGCTCTAGGTGCGTGGGCTTCAGTAGTTGCAGCACATGGGCTCCATAGTTGTGGCTCATGGGCTCTAAAGCGCAGGCTCAATAGTTGTGGTGCACGGGCTTAGTTGCTCCATGGCATGTGGGATCTTCCTGGAGCAGGGACCGAACCTGTGTCCCCTGAATTGGCAGGCGGATTCTTAACCACTGCACCACCTAGGAAGCCCTACAATATTTTGATTATTATAGCTCTTCAATAAGATTTGGAGCCAGGAATATGAGACACCTCAGTTGGTTATTTTTTTCAAGATGGTTTTAGCTATGTTGGGTCCCTTGCAATCCCATGTAAATTTTAGGAAATGAATTTTTATTTCTGCAAAAATGTATCTGGGATTTTAGTAAGGATTATATTGAATATATAGATAGCTTTGGGTTGTGTTAATATCTTAACAATATTAAGTCGTCCAATTCATGAGCATGGGATGTCTTTTCATTTACTTTCTCAGATACATGAAGGGCCTCTCTTTGTGCCAGAGGATATAGACAATGGTTTTAGTATAATAAGCCCTGGACTATTGTGAGGTCCTTTTAAAAATCCATTTGTTTATAAGTTACTTTGAGATCTTGCATAATTTTGCAGAAATAAACTACTAATTAGCCAAAGAAAGTCATCTCTTTTCTGTCCCACCTATTAAAAAGTGGCCTATTTTTTTATACTGATAATTTTATGTTGGATATGCTAATGATATAGGCGAACTGAAAAAGATAAAATATATTGAACATGTGAGCCAAATAAGTATCTCAGTAATATAAAAGTTTAAAGGGAGAAGAACACAATTTGTTCTGGTGCTGACACATATTGTCATAATTCTATAACTCTACATCACATCTGGTCTTGAAGTATGAGAAGCTATAGAGTACTCTTTTTTTTTCCATTTTGGATTCATTAGTGGGGAAAAAAGGTAGGTAAAAAACTACTAAAGATTTACTTTATAAAGATCCCAAGGGAAAGAAGCTTTTTTGATTGATTGCAGTGCTGTATGAATTCTCTGCATTTCCAGAAAAGAGCTGAGTTGGTAGTCAAGCTTTAAAGTGGGTTATATAGTTCAGTCGAGTGGAATCACATAAACTCCTAAGTGGGTTATTAGCTGACTGGACTAAAGTCACTATATTACAAGAACCATTATACATACTCACACACATACGCATAAATGCACACACTACTTTTCCAACAAAATGTCCATGAGGCATCAAAAGACTCTGAATAGACTATATGATGTTTGAAATGGTGTTGAGGGAAGTTGATTGTAGTGGATTTGAACATATTTAATCCTTTTTGGAGAATATTTTATCGACTTCATCAATGTAAAAATTTCCTCTCTGTACTGAATTTTTTCAATATTCCGAAGGCTGTCTGTTCATGATGATATTCTTATTGATCTTATTGATCTATATTTCATTTTTTTTGGGGGGGGATTCTTTTGATCAACACATGCAAGAATTCCATTCAGCTAAATCACAGACCTGATTACTGTGGCTTTTAACTTTATACAGGGTTCTTTCAGCTTTATAAAGAATAGAGATATAAATAAAATGAAAAGACAACCTACAGAATGTGAGAAAATATTTGCAAATAATGCAACTGGCAAGGGGTTACAAACAGCTCATATAACTCAATATCAAAAAAACAAACAAACAATTAAAAATTGGCAGAAGAACTGAATAGGCATTTTTCCAAAGAAGAAATACAGATAGCCAATAAGCACACAAAAAGAAGTTCAACATTACTAATCATCAGGGAAATGCAAATCAAAACCACAATGAGATATCACCTCATACCTGTCAGAATGGCTGTCATCAAAAAGAACACAAGTAACAAATGTTGGTGAGGATGTGGAGAAATAGGAACCCTCCTTCACTGAATGTAAATCAGTGCAGCCACTGTGGAAAATAGTATGGAGGTTTTTCAAAAAACTAAAAAGAGAACTTCCATATGACCCAACAGTTCCACTCCTGGGTATATATCCCAAAAAAGAAAATACCCAAAACCTGTAAACATTAATTTGAAAACATTAATGCACCCCGTGCTCTATTTATAACAGCAATATTTACAACTGCCAAAACACGGAAGCAACCTAAGTGTCCGTAAACAGATGAATGGATAGAAAAGATATGGTATGTATATATACTGATATATAGACACCATAGAATACTAGTAAACCATAAAAAAGAACAAAATTCTATCATTTACAGCAACACAGATGGACTCAGAGGGCATTATGCTAAGTGAAGTAAGTCAAACAAAGAAAGGCAAATACTGTATGATATCACTTACATGTGGACTCTAAAAAGTACAACAAACTAGTGAGTATAACTAAAAAAAAGAGACAGATTCAAATATACAGAGAACAAACATAGTTACCAGTAGGGAGAGGGAAAGAAGGAAGGACAATATAGGGGTAGGTATAAAATAAGCTACAAGGATATATTATACAACATGGGGAATATTAGCCAATATTTTATAATAGCTATAAGTGGAGTATAACCTTTACAAATGGTGAATCATTATATTGTACACCTGTAACCTATATAATATTGTACAGCAACTATACTTCAATAAAAATAATAATCAAAAAAGACATCAAAAAAGATTAACTTTACAACTTTTTTTTACTTTTCTGGTTTTGGTCAGATAAACCTACTATATTTCTATTAAATTCAAACCATTTTTTATCACTAAGTGGAAAACATCCTTTTCTCCATGTTGTATGTGGAAAAGATCCTTTTCTCCATGCTGTATGTGGAAAACATCCTTTTATCACTAGGTGGAAAACATCCTTTTCTCTATGCTGTTGTATCTTCTTCACACTGAAACTGAGGAAATTTCACTATATGTGGCCTCCTGTTAATCCCTAAGTACGTTATTGTATGTTAGTTTCCCTTCTATCAATCTACACACACTGACATAGTGAAATGTTTTATTTATATGATTCTAAATCTAGTATCATGTGTAGCAATGATTAATTATTCTCTTCAAAGTTTTAAGCATCATGTTGGCAGAATCATAATGGTAACAAAAAAGGTAAGTTGATTTAAATGAAGATTATTTTGCTTCAAATCCCCAAAATAACTTTACGCCAAAATGGAAAACATTTATATTCATTCTTTTATAAGTTAATACTAACAATTCCCCAGCCTTATGTATATGGAAGGAGGTTTTCTGTAGATTACAAAATTTGTTTTCACAGGAGAATATTTAAAGTCACAGAAGCATGTAATCTCAGGGTTCAAAGACAGTAGAGTGGTCTCTATTCAAATATTTAACCCAGTTAAAAAATTCCCTTTTATAGATCAACTTTCAAAATAGTTGAGTAAAAACCTTGATGTACTTGTTCACGCTCTAAAAAATGAAAATATGGATAAAACAAATGAAACAGACTATTTCTTAACTCTGATGATTAACCAAAGCACAGAATAAACAGAACATGGCCTATCCAATATAAACTATTGAATCTGAGTGAGACAGCAAGATCTGACATTTTAATTTATGTTTATTTCTTTCACCCATCCTTCCCAGGCTAACTGGTGCAGTAGCCAAAAGCTGCAGAAATATGGAGAGATCTCACCTCTTTTGGAGTTCTCTTAAAAGCACCATCCCTAGAGCACAGTGAATATTTTATACAGAATTTTTGGTCCCTGGAAAGTCAGCATTCTAAAATTCTGGTTACTATATTATTTGATTCAGTTATACAAACAATAGCAAAATCTGGGAATACCTCCCTCCTGACTGTGATCTGATAGGGCAAAGTAGAGCCTGGCCAGGAGTTTAAAAGAATATACTGGAAAACTAAACAATAATAGACAATGTTGGAAAGCTCTGACACGTTTCTGGCAATCTAATAAGATTCACTTCTGCAGAAAGCTCTGCACATACCTAATAAAAACCTATGAAGGAAAAATTTTGCAGTCACCTCTGTGTGATCTTGAGACCCTATGTAAGCAGGAAGTGAAATCTAAGGATGACTTGTAAACTTCTTGAAGTTTAAGACAGCTCTTTCTCACATATGTCCCCTTGGGAACAAAGTAAAATATATAAAGAAAAGGTATATAAGGAAATATGATTAATTCTTGCCTGACTGCTAAATTATACTGACACAAGTGTGGTCCTTAAGAAGCCCACACTTAAAAATAAGAACTTAACAGAAAAAACTGCATAGCACTCAGTGGCTATACACTGCCAGGAATACATAATCTACTTTATTAGCCCAATATTGTTGCTAAGCTAATTAGCAGCAACAAGAAAATAAAAAACAAGAACAAACCAGCAACAACAACAATTTCTTTGGGGGTAGAAGAACATGAAACAATATATTATCTAAAATACCTAGTTTTCAGCCAATAAGTAAAACAACTTAAAGAAACAGGAAAGTATGTCACATACAAAAGGAAAAAAGCACTCAGCAGAAAAAATCCCTGAGGGACCCAGATTTTGGACTGAGTAAAGAAGATTATGTTGGCTATTATAAATATTTTCAAAAATCTAAAGGAAATCATGTCTAAAGAATTTAAGGAAATTATAAGAAAAAAGTGTTACCAAATAGAGAATATCAATAAAAGGATAGATATTATAAATAAAAGATAAATTCTGGAGTTGAAATAAAAATGGAGTTTAAAAATAGATATGAACTGGCAGATAAAGAATCATTAAACTTGAAAATTGGCCAATAGAGATTATGCAGTCTGAAGATCAAAGGGAAAAATAAATTTAAAAAATTATGAGAAAGAAGGGAGTCTCAGAAACCTTTGGGATATCATCAAGCATATTAAAGTACAGGTGAGTCACAGAAGGAAAAGATAACTGGAACAGGACAGAAAAAATACTCGAAGAAATAATGTATGAAAACTTTCTAAATTTTAAGTAAAATATTAAGTTATACATTCCAGAAGCTCAAAGATCTCCAAGAAAGAAAAACTCATAGATCCACATCTAGACACCTCACAAATTAAAGAAAGTCGTAGACAAAGAGAAACTCTTGAAAGTAGCAGAAGAAAAAAATTAGCATGTAAAAGTGATTCTTTAATAAGATTAGTGGGTAACTCTCATGAGAAAACATGGAGGCTGGAAAGCAGTGGGATGACATTCAAAGTATTTAAAGGAAAAGATTGTTAGTCAAGAACTCTACACCCACCTAAACTCTCTTTCAAAAATGAAGAGAAATTAATGCATTCCCAATAAAAATTTAAAAAATAAAAAAAATTTGTTCTAGTTCTGTGAAAAATGCCATTGGTAATTTAATAGGGGTTGCATTGATTCTGTAGACTGCCTTGGGTAATATTGTCATTTTGACAATATTGATTCTTCCAATCCAAGAGCAAGGTATACTTTCCATTTCTTTGTGTCATCTTTGATTTATTTCATCAGCGTTTTATAGCTTATGAGTACAGGTCTTTTGCTGCCTTAGGTAGATTTATTCCTAGGTATTTCTTTTAGGGTTGTTTTTTTAATTTTTATTTTATATTGGCATATAGTTCACTAGAAATGTTGTGTTAGTTTCAGGTGTACAGCAAAGTGATCCAGTTATACACATACATGTATCTATTCTTTTTCAAGTTCTTTTGCCATTTAGGTTATTACAGAATATTAAGCAGAGTTCCCTGTGCTATACAGTAGGTCCTTGTTGCTTATATATTTTAAACATACAGTGTGTATATGTTAATCCCAACCTCCCAATCTATCCCTCCCCTCCATGCTCCCCCCCATAACCATATCAAGCATCTTTTCTGACCACAATGCTATGAGATTAGAAATCAACTACAGGAAAAGAAACTGCAAAAAACACAAACATGTGGAGGCTAAACAATATGATACTAAACAACCAATGGATAACTGAAGAAATAAAAAAAAAATACCTAGAGAAAAATGAAAATGAGGGCACAATGATCCAAAAACATATGGGATGAGGCAAAAGCAGTTCTAAGAGGGAAGTTTATAGCAGTATAATCTTACCTCAGGAAACAAGAAAAATCTCAAACAACCTAAACTTACACCTAAAACGACTAGAGAAAGAAGAACAAACAAAACCCTAAGTTAGTAGAAGGAAAGAAATCATAAAGATCAGAGCAGAAACAAATGAAATAAAGATGAAGAAAACAATAGTAAAGATCAATGAAACTAAAAGTTGGTTATTTAAAAAGATAAAAAAAAAATTGATAAACCTTTAGCCAGACTCATAAAAAAAGAAAAAAGCGAGGGCTCAAATCAGTAAAATTAGAAATGAAAAAGGAGAGATTATAATGGACACCACAGGAATACAAAGGATTATAAAGGACTACTACAAGCAATTATATGGCAATACAATCAAAAACCTAGAAGAAATAGACAAATTCTAAGAAAGGTACAATCTCCCAAAACTGAGCCAGAAAGAAACAGAAAATAGGAACAGACCAATCACAAGTACTGAAATTGAAACTGTGATTAAAAAACTTCCAACAAACAAAAGTCCACGACCAGATGGCTTCACAGGCAAATTCTATCAAACATTTAGAAGAGTTTACATCTATCCTTCTGAAACTCTTCCAAAAAATTGCAGAGGGAGAAACACTCCCAAACTCATTCTCAATGAGGCCACCATCACTCTGATACCAAAACCAGGAAAAAGATACCACAAAAAAAGAAAATTACATGCCAGTATCACTTATGAACACAGATGCAAAAATCCTCAACAAAATACTAGGAAACCAAATCCACCAATACATTGAAAGGATCATACACCATAGATCAAGTGGGATTTATCCCAGGGATTCAAGGATTTATTTTTTTTTTAGGTTAAGTATAGTGGGATTTTTTTTTGTAAATTCATAAATAGATTAATTTTATTGAGGTATAATTGACATACAACATTATATTAGTTTCAGGTGTACAACAAAATGATTTTTAAATATCCACAAATCAGTGTGATATACCACATCAACAAATTGAAGAATGAAATCCATATGATCACCTCAATAGATGCAGAGAAAGCTTTTGACAAATTTCAACACTGATTTATGATAAAAACTCTCCAGAAAGTGGGCATAGAGGTAACATACAGTGACATAATAAAGGCCATATACAACAAACCTACAGCTATCATCATACTAATGGGGGAAAGCTGAAAGCATTTCCTCTAAGATCAGGAGCAATACAAGGATATCCACTCTCACCACTTTTATTCAACATAGTTTTGGAAGTCCTAGACATGGCAATCAGAGAAGAAAAAGAAATAAATAGTATCCAAGTTGGAAAAGAAGTAAAACTGTCACTGTTTGCAGATGACATGATACTATATATAGAAAATCTTAAAGATGCTACCAGAAAACACTACAGCTCATCAATAAATTTGGTAAAATTGCAGGATACAGAATTAATACACAGAAATCTGTTGCCTTTCTGTACACTAACAACAAAAGATCAGAAAAAAATTTCTGAATGTAGGTGGTGAATACTGCTCATTCTTAATCTGCGATACACATTAAAAATTTAATTGTGGAACTTCAGGGTTTTTTTTTTTTCCTTTTTAAATTATATATGTATATATTTTTTAAAATTTTATTTATTTTTATTTTATAAAAAAATTATTGGGGTATAGTTGATTTTACAATGTTGTGTTAGTTTCTGCTGTACAACAAATTGAATCAGTTCTGCATATACACATATCCACTCTTTTCTAGAATCTTTTCCCATATGGGTCATTACAGAGTATTGAGAAGAGTTCCCTGTGCTATACAATAGGTCCTTATTGGTTATCTATTTTATACATAGTAATGTGTATATGCAAATGCCAATCTCCAAATTTACACCCCCCCTGCCGCTTCTCTTCAGTAACCATAAATTTGTTTTCTACATCTGTGACACTATTTTGTAAATAAGTTCATTTGTACCATTTTTTTTTTAGATTACACATAAGCAATGTCATATATTTGTCTTTCTCTGACTTACTTCACTCAGTATGACAATCTCTAGGTCCATCTATATTGTTACAAATGGCAAGATTTCATTCTTTTATTGTGGCTGAATACTATTCCATTGTATGTACATACCACATCTTCTTTATCCATTCCTCTCTTAATGGACATTTAGGTTGCTTCCATGTCCTGGCTATTGTAAACAATGCTGCAATGAACATTGGGATACATTTATCATTTTGAATTATTTATATATACAATAATTTATAATTTATTGATTATTTGCTGCAATAGACACAAAGCTCTTAACATTCATCCTTTCATTTTTTATCTACAAATATTTATTTATTTATTATTTATTTATTTTTGATCTGTATTGGAGTATAATAGATTTACACTGTTGTGCCACTTTCCGCTGTATAACAAAGCGAATCAGCTGTATTTATACATGTATCTCCATATCCCCTCGCTCTTGAGCCTCCCTCCCAAGCCTCACTGCCTCCCTCCCTATTCCAACCCTCCAGGTCATCAACAATCATCAAGTTGATCTCCTGTGTTAAGCAGTTTAATTTTTTTAAGCTCCTTATTGGAATATAATTGCTTTACACTCTTGTACCAGCTTTTGAGGTACACCAAAGAGAATCAGCTGTACTTACACATATATCCCCATGTCCCCTCCCTCCCACAACTCCATCCCACTCTCCCTGTCCTGGCCCTCTAAGGCATCAACCATCATCGAGTTGATCTCCCTTTCTTATACAGCAACTTCCCACTAGCTATCTATTTTGCAGTTGGTAGTGTATATATGTCTATGCTACTCTCTCACTTCGTCCCAGCTTCCCCTTCACCCCCCACCCCCCCAAACCTGTGTCCTCCAGTCCATTCTCTGCATCTGCATCCTTATTCTTGCCCTGTCATGGGGTTTTTTTTAGACTCTGTATGTATGAGTTAGCATACAGTATTTGTTTTTCTCTTTCTGGCTTACTTCACTCTGTATGACAGACTCTAGGTCTATCCACCTCATTACAAATAGCTCCATTTCATTCCTTTTTATGACTGAATAATATTCCATGTAAATATATGCCACATATCTTTATCCATTCATCTGTTGATGGGCATTTAGGTTGCTTCCATGTCCTGGCTATTGTAAACAGTGCTGCAGTGAACAATATGGTACATGTTTCTTTTTGGATTATGGTTTCCTCTGGATATATGCCCAGTAGTAGGATTACTGGATCATATTGTACTTCTATTTTTAGTTTTTTAAGGAACCTCCAAACTGTTTTCCATAGTGGCTGTACCAACTTACATTCCCACCAACAGTGCAGGAGAGTTCCCTTTTCTCCACACCCTCTCCAACATTTATTGTTTCTAGATGTTTTGATGATGGCCATTCTGACCAGTGTGAGGTGATACCTCATTGTGGCTTTGATTTGCATTTCTCTAATGATTAGTGATGTTGAGCATCTTTTCATGTGTTTGTTGGCCATCTGTAAGTCTTCTTTGGAAAAATGTCTATTTAGGTCTTCCGCCCATTTGTGGATTGGGTTATTTGCTTTTTTGGTATTAAGCTGCATGAGCTGCTTGTATATTTTGGAAATCAATCCTTTGTCCATTGCTTCATTGGCAAGTATATTCTCCCATTCTGAAGGTTGTCTTCTTGTCTGGTTTATGATTTATTTCACTGTGCAAAAGCTTTTAAGTTTCAGTAGGTCCCATTTGTTTATTCTTTTTTTTTTTAAGAACTTTTATTGAGATACAGTTAACAGACAATAAACAGCATATATTTAGAGTGTACAATTTGGTGTCCTAATCTCCCAATTCATTCCCCCCCAACCCTCCCTGCTTTCCCCCCCAACCCTCCCTGCTTTCCCCACTTGGTGTCCATGTGTTTGTTCTCTACACCTGTGTCTCTATTTCTGCCTTGCATTTCCTCTTTCATAGTTGTTAGGATTTGCCTTATATATTCAGGTGCTCCTATATTGGGTGCATATATATTTATAATTGTTATCTCCTCTTCTTGGATGGATCCCTTGATCTTTATGTAATGTCCTTTCTTGTATCTTGTAACATTTTTTATTTTAAAGACTATTTGATCTGATATGAGTATCGCTACTCCAGCTTTCTTTTGATTTTCATTTGCATGGAATATCTTTTTCCATCCCCTCACTTTCCATCTGTATGTGTTCCTAGGTCTGAAGTGGGTCTCTTGGAGACAGCATATATATGGGTCTTGTTTTTGTATCCATTCAGCCAGTCTGTGTCTTCTGGTTGGTGCATGTAGTCCATTTACATTCAAGGTAATTATCGACATGTATGTTCCTATTACCATTTTCTTAATTGTTTTGTTGTTGTTTCTGTAGGGCCTTTTCTTCTCTTATGTTTCCCGCTTAGGGAAGTTCCTTTAGCATTTGTTGTAGGGCTGGTTTGGTGGTGGTGAATTCTCTTAGTTGTTGCTTGTCTGTGAAGCTTTTGATTTCTCCATCAAATCTGAATAAGATCCTTGCTGGGTAGAGTATTCTTGTTTGTATGTTCTTCCCTTTCATCACTTGAAATATATCGTGCAACTCCCTTCTGGCTTGCAGAGTTTCTGCTGAGAAATCAGCTGTTAACCTTATGGGAGTTCCCTTGTATATTATTTGTTGTTTTCCCCTTGTTGCTTTTAATAACATTTCTCTGTCTTTAATTTTTGTCAACTTGACTACTATATGTCTTGACGTGTTTCTCCTTGGATTTATCCTGCCTGGGACTCTCTGCACTTCCTGGACTTGGGTAGCTCTTTCCTTTCCCCTGTTAGGGAAGTTTTCAACTATAATCTCTTCCAATATTTTCTCAGGTCCTTTCTCTCTCTTGTCTCCTTCTGGGACCCCTATAATGTGAATGTTGGTGCATTTAGCATTGTCCCAGAAGTCTCTTAGGCTGTCTTCAGTTCTTTTCATTCTTTTTTCTTTATTCTTTTCCACATCAGTGATTATCACCATTCTGTCTTCCAGGTCACTTATTCACCCTTCTGCCTCAGTTAATCTGCTCTTGGTTCCTTCTAGTGTATTTTTCATTTCCGTTATTGTGTTGCATATCTCTATTTGTTTGCTCTTTAATTCTTCTAGGTCTTTGGTAAACTTTTCAATCTTTGCATCCAGTCTTCTTTCAAAGTCCTGGATCATCTTCACTATCATTATTCTGAATTCTTTTTCTGGAAGGGTGTCTATCTCCACTTCCTTCAGTTGTTTTTCTGGTGTTTTATCCTGTCCCTTCATCTGGTACAAAGTCTTCTGCTTTTTCATTTTCTCTATCTTTCTGTGGCTGTGGTTTTCAGTTCCACAAGACTTAATACTGCTGATACTGCTTGATACTGCTGTCTGCCCTCTTGTGGAGGAAGCTGTCTAGGAGGCTCGTGGGTGCTTCCTGATGGGAGGGACTGATAGTGGGTAGGGCTGGGTGAGTGGAGCTCAGCAAAGCTTTAATCTGATTTGGTGGGCAGAGCTCAGTAAAACTTTTATCTGCTTGTCTGCTAATGGGTGGGGCTGTGTTCACACCTTGTTGGTTGTTTGGCCTGAGGCCACCTAGTGCTAGAGTCCACAGGCTCTTTTGTGGGGCTAATGGTGGATTTGGGAGGGCTCTCACCAATGAGCCCTTCCCAAAATCCCTGTTGCCAGTGCACCTGCCTCCTTGGTGAGCCACAGCTGCCCCCCCAGCTCTGCAGGCAACCCTCCAACACCAGCAGGTAAGTCTGGTTCAGTCTCCTATGGGGTCACTGCTCCTTCCCCCTGGGTCCTGGTGAGCACATTTTTTTGTGTGCCTTCCCAGAGTGGAGTCTCTGTTTCCACAAGTACTGTGGAGGTCCCACAATCAAATCCCGCTGGCTTTCAGAGTCTGATTCTCTGGGGATTCCTCCTCCCGTTGCTGGACTCCCAGGTTGGGAAGCATGATGTCGGGCTCAGAACCCTCACTTTAGTGGGTGGACTTCTGCAGTATAACTCTTCTCCAGTTTGTGAGTCACCCACCCAGCATTTATGGGATTTGATTTTAACACGATTGTGCCCCTCCTGCCATCTCATTGCAGCTTCTCCTTTCTCTCTCGATGTGGGGTGTCTTTTTTGGTGAGCTCCAGTGTCTTTCTATCAATGATTGTTCAGTAGTTAGTTGTCCCTTTTGTTTATTCTTGATGTTATTTCCATTATTCTGGGAGATGGGTCAAAAAGGATCTTGCTTTGATATATGTCATAGAGAGTTCTGCCTATGTTTTCCTCTAGGAGTTTTATAGTGTGTGGCCTTACATTTAGTTCTTTAATCTATTTTGAGTTTATTTTTGTGTATTATTCTAATTTATAAGTGTTCTAATTTCATTCTCTTACATGTTGCTGTCCAGTTTTCCCAGCACCACTTATTGAAGAGGCTGTCTTTTTTCCACTGTATATTCTTGCCTCCTTTGTCAAAGATAAGGTGCCCATATGTGTGCGCATTTACCTCTGGGTTCTCTATTGTATTCCATTGATCTACCTTTCTATTTTTGTGTCAGTACCACACTGTCTTGATCACTATGGCCTTGTAGTATAGTTTGAAGTCAGGAAGCCTAATTCCACCAACTCTGTCTTTCCTACTCAAGATTGCTTTGGCTATTCAGGGTCTTTTGTATTTCCATACAAATCATAAGATTTCTTGTTCTAGTTCTGTGAAAAATGCATTGGTAATTTGGTAGGGATTGCATTGAATCTGTCAGTTGCTTTGGGTAGTACAGTCATTTTCACAATGTTGATTCTTCCAACCAAAGAACATGGTATGTCTCTCCATCTGTTTGTATCGTCTTTGATCTCTTTCATCAGTGTCTTATACTTTTCTGCATGCAGGTCCTTTGCCTCCTTAGTTAGGTTTATTTCTAGGTATTTTATTCTTTTTGTTTCAATGGTAAATGGGAGAGTTTCCTTAATGTCTCTTTCTGCTTTTTCATTGTTAGTGTATAGGAATGCAAGAGATTTCTGTGCATTAATTTTGTATCCTGCTACTTTTCTAAATTCATCAATTAGTGCTAGCAATTTTCTGGTAGAGTCTTTAGGGTTTCTATGTTTAATATCATGTTATCTGCAAAGTGACAATTTTCCTTCTTTTCCAATTTGGATTCCTTTTATTTCTTTTTCCTCTCTGATTGCTGTGGCTAAAAGTTCCAAGACTATGTTGAATAATAGTGGTGAGAGTGGGCACCCTGGTCTTTTTCCTGTACTTAGAGGAAATGCTTTCAGTTTTTCAGCATTTAGAATGATGTTGGCTGTTGGTTTGTCATATATGGCTTTGATTATGTTGAGGTAATTTCCTTCTATGCGCATTTTCTGGAGACTTTTTTTATCATAAATGGATGTTGAATTTTGTCAAAAGCTTTTTCTGCATCTATTGAGATTATCGTATGGTTTTTATCCTTCAATTTGTTGATATGATGTATCACATTGATTGATTTGTGTATATTGAAGAATCCTTGCATTCCAGGAATAAACCCCACTTGATCATGGTGTATGATCTTTTTATTGTGCTGTTGGATTCTGTTAGCTAGTATTTTGTTGAGGAGTTTTGCATCTGTATTCATCACTGATGTTGGCCTGTAATTTTCTCTTTTGGTGCCATCTTTGCCTGGTTTTTGTATCAGGGTGATGGTGGCCTCATAAACTGAGATTGGGAGTGTTCCTCCTTCTGCTATAATTTGGAAGCGTTTGGGAAGGATTGGTGTTATCTCTTCTCTAAATGATAGAATTCGCCTGTGAAGCCATCCAGCCCTGGGCTTTTCTTTGTTGGGAGATTTTTAATCACAGTCTCAATTTCTGTACTTGTGATTGGTCTGTTCATATTTTCTATTTCTTCCTGGTTCAGTCTTGGAAGATTGTATTTTTCTAAGAATGTATCCATTTCTTCCAGGTTATCCAATTTATTGGCATATAGTTGCTTGTAGTAATCTCTCATGATCTTTTGTATTTCTACGGTGTCACTTGTAACTTCTTTTTCATTTCTAATTTTGTTTATTTGTGTCTTCTCCCTTTTTTTCCTGGTGAGTCTTGCTAATGGTTTATCAATTTTGTTTATCTTCTCAAAGAACCAACTTTTAATTTCATTGATCTTTGCTGTTGTTTCCTTCCTTTCTTTTTCATTTATTTCTGATCTGATCTTTATGATTTCTTTCCTACTGCTCACTTTGGGGTTTCTTTGTTCTTCTTTCTCTAATTGTTTTAGGTGTAAGGTTAGGTTGTTTTTTCGAGATTTTTCTTGTTTCTTGAGATAGGAAGGTATTGCTCTAAACTTCCCTCTTAGAACTGCTTTTGCTGCATCCCATAAGTTTTGGGTTGTTGTGTTTTCGTTGTCATTTGTTTCTACATATTTTTTGACTTCCTCTTTGACTTCTTTAGTAATTTCTTGGTTGTGTAGTAGCATATTGTTTAGCCTCCATGTGTTTGTATTTTTTTATAGTTTTTTCAGGTAATCAATATCTAGTATAATGGCATTGTGGGCAGAGAAGAAGATGCTTGATATGATTTCAATTTTCTTGAATTTGCCGAGGTTTGATTTGTGACCCAAGATGTGATCTATCCTGGAAAAAGTTCCATGTGCACTTGAGAAGAAAATGTATTCTGTCATTTTTGGATGGAATGTCCTATAAATATCAATAAAGTCGAGATGGTCTAATGTGTCATTTAAAGCTTCTGTGTCCTTATTTACTTTCTGTTTGAATGATCTGTCCATTGATGTAAGTAGGGAGTTAACATCTCCCACTATTATTGTGTTGCTGTCAATTTCCCCTTTTATGGCTGTTAGCATTTCCCTTATGTATTGAGGTGCTCCTAGGTTGGGTGCATAGATATTTACCATTGTGATCTGTTTTTCTTGGATGTATCCCTTGAGCATTATATAATATTCTTCTTTTTCACCTGTAACATTATGTTTTAAAGTCTAATTTGTCTGATATGAGTATTGCTACTCCAGCTTTCTTTTGACTTCCATTTGCATGGAATATCTTTTTCCATCCCTTTACATTCAGTCTATATGTGTCCCTTGGTCTGAAGTGAGTTTCTTGTAGGCAGCATATAGAAAGGTCTTGTTTTTGTATCCATTCAGCCAGTCTGTGTCTTTTGGTTGGAGCATTTAATCCATTTACATTTAAGGTGATTATTAACATGTGTGTTCCTATTACCATTTTCTCAATTGGTTTGGGTTTTTTTTTTTTTTTTTTTTGTACGTCTTTTCCTTCCCTTGTGTTTCCTACTTACAAACGTTCCTTTAGCACTTGTTGTAAGGCTGGTTTGTTGGTGCTGAATCCTATTAACTTTTGCTTGTCTGTAAAGATTTTGATTTCTCCATCGAATCTGAGATCCTTGCTGGGTAGAGTATTCTTGGCTGTAGATTTTTCTTTCAGGACTTTCAGTATCTCCTGCCATTCCCTTCTGGCCTGCAGAGTTTCTGCAGAAAGGTCAGCTGTTATCCTTATGGGTTTTCCTTTATATGTTATTTGTTGCTTTTCTCTTGCTGCTTTTAATTTTTTTCTTTGTGTTTAATTTTCATTAGTTTGATTAATATGTGCCTCAGTGTATTTCACCTTGGGTTTATTCTGTTTGGGATTCTCTGTGCTTCTTGGATTTGATTAATTATTTCCTTTCCCATGTTGGGGCAGTTTTCCACTATAACCTCTTCAAATATTTTCTCAGACCCTTTCTTTTTTTCTTCTTCTTCTGGGATGCCTATGATTCGAATTTTGGTGTGCTTCATGTTGGCACCAAGTCTCTGAGACTGTCTTCCATTCTTTTTTCTCTTTCCTGCTCTGTGGCAGTTATTTCCCGCATTCTATCTTCCAACTCACTTATTCGTTCTTCTGCCTCAGTTATTCTGCTGTTTATGCCATCTAGTGTATTTTTAATTTCGGTTATTTTGTTGTCCATTACTGTTTGTTTGATCTTTAGTTCTTCTGAGTCCTTATTGACTGTTTCTTGTATTTTCTCCATTTTGTTGTCGAGATTTTGGATCATCTTTTCTGTCATTACTCTGAATTGTTTTTCAGGCAATTTTCCTATTTCCTCTTCATTTATTTGGTCTTGTGGGGTTTTTTTCCTGCTCCTTTACCTGCATGGTGTTTCTTTGTTTTCTCATTTTGTCTGATTTATAGGATTTTCTGTCTCCTTTTCCTATGCTGCCTAGTAGTAGTTCCTCTTGTTTCTGCCCTCTGCCCCCTGTGGTGGAGTTTTTCCAGTGTCTTGAGTAGGCTTCCTGATGGCAGGGGGTCTGGTGTCTGCCTTCTGGTATGTGGCTCTGCGTCTTTTCTCTCTGATGAGCAGGGCCCCGTCAGGAGGTGTGTTTTAGAGTATCTATGAGGTTAATATGGCTTTAGGTAGTCTGTGTGCTGATAGGTGGGTTTGTGTTCCTGTCTTGTTTGTAGTTTAGTGTGAGGTGTCCAGCAGTGGCAGTTGCAGACAGTCGGATGAAGCCAGGTCTTAGACTCTGATACAGGGGTCTCTGAGAGTCCTCTGCAGTTAATCTTCCCTGCGTTTGAGGTCTTCCTTGTAGTCTAGCATCCTGGATTCAGTGCTTCCTCCCCAGAGCCTCCTACTTGACTTCTGATGGAGTAGTCCAGGCTTCAGAGGTTGCTTGTCCTGTCAATAAAGGGGTTTAAAGGAGAATGTCCAAGCCCCAGACTAATGGCAGACTGTTGAGTCAAACAAATACTATGTCAAGGAAACACATACATGTATAAGACACACAAATACTGCATCCAATAGAACATAAGGCATTAGAAAGACCTGACAGAAGTACCCCAGTATGCCATCAGACAATCAAAGAGAAATTCAAAACCAAAAAAAAAAAAAAAAGAAAAGAAAAGAAAGAAACCATACACACACAAACACAAATCCAGGGAGATTTTGAAAGCTAGGATCAAATATAATAAATAGCACGAGTACCACCAGACAGACTGAAGATGCTCAGAACAAAATCAGACAATTATACTTAGAACTAAGATAAAGACAAAACCTAATAATAAAAACCAAAGCAGTGTGTCATCTGGAGAATAAAGCAAGGAAACAGAGCAGACCAATAATATTGCTTATAAGTATATTAAGATAAGATAAACTAAAAAATGATAGAAGACAGGGCAACAGAGGAGCGTAGTGTGACTGGAAATATGAAAAGAAACAGAAAGAATTAGAAGTGTATTAAAGATAGAGATGAAAGGAAGGTAGGAGAGATACAGTCAGCACTACAAAAAACTTAGCCAGAAATAGAAATATATAAAAAGGCTCAAAATAAAAATAGAATAAAAAATATGTTATAAAACTTGTAGATCCCTTAGGACTAAGATCATAATTAATAAAAAAAAAATTGGAACTGACCCCAGAATGGACCAGTTAATAAAATTAATACTAATATTTCTGTTTCCTTGGGGTCTCAGCTGTAAGTATCCTTCTACCCACCTTGGGCTTTTTGTATTACTCTGTGACCAGCAGAGCTTCCTTTATTGTTTGTCTGTAAGTGCCGGTGTGTGGGGAGAGAGAGGGTACAATAGTGGCTCCTTCCCCGGGAGTGAGTGAACAGTGGCACCCTGCCTGGGTCATGGTGGCCTGGGCATCTCAGGCTGAGAGAGCACCCTCAGCTCCTAACCCCTGCTGTGACTCCGCCGGGGTGCCCTGCCTGAGTCCCAGCTGCTCAGGTGGCCATGGCAGTGCCTGTTGCAGAGGGACGTTGGTGGCTGCAGTGTAAACAGAATGTCTCCAGAGCTCGGCCGCTCTGCGGACTTTTGGCTCTTGGCTGCAGGCACTCTAGGCCAGCTCTGCCTGGGGGTCTTTGTTATCCCTGAGTGCCTTAAGCAGGCCCAGAGGGATCCTCCCTTTGTCTGTCGCAGGCTCCGAGAGAGAGGCTACACCTGCGGCTCCTCCCCCCTGTTTGTGAGTCAGCAGTATCCAGCTGCCGCCATGGCTGCCCAGCTTTCCGCAGTAGGCATTCTCTACTGCGGATTTCTTCCCTCTTGTCCTCTCAGTCCATCTCCCCACTGCCAACAATGTTTCTCACCCTGAGCCAGTTCTCCAGTTCCCATGTTCCAGCTCCCAGACCCCCTGTTCAGCTGTGAATGGATGTCTCAGTCCAGGCACGCTGAACCGTGGTTCAGACCCTCCATGTGTTTCTCCCTCTTTCCCATCTGCCACAGCTCAGCCGCTTCACCCTCTTTGAACAGTCCCAAATGCCTCCTTTGCAACCCAGGGAAATTCCCCATTGGAGAAGGGGTTTCCCTATCAGATAAGGGACGTTTCCCTGAATTCGGCAATCTCCCCTCTGTTTAACAGATGCCCCCACCCCAGGGTGTGGGACCCATCCCTTTCCTTTCTTCTCCTCTTTCTAATTTTTTTCCCCTCTGTCCTACCCAGTTATGTCAGGATCTTTGCAGTCATTTCTGGTATTCAAGGTCATTTGCTGGTGTTCAGCTGGTTCTCTGTGGAAATTATTGTGTCTTTTGGTGTATTCTTGAAGCATATGTGGAGAGGGATGCATTCCACGTCCTTCTACTTTGCTGCCATCTTTCTTCTCCAGTTTAAATTTTATACTGAAGTTCCAATAGAAAGTATCAACAGTAGGGTTATTCTACTGGAATCTTGATCTAACATTTTACCTAGCATTTTTATCTTTACCTCATTCTCCCATCAGCATATATATGGCATGCATCTCTGATTAGTACAGCATGCATACAGTAACTGCATCTGAGTAATTGATAGAAAGTAAAGAATAATGTGGTGTTGCATGCTGCTAAAAATTTTTCAAGATTGATCATCATTGAATGTGTTGCTTAACTAATTATGAATCCATGCATCTATACTGTCATTCAACCCTTATCTCTCCATTTTGGCCACACCATAGGCTGCACCAACTATCCTGCTCAGAAGTTAGGAGATTCATGCGTGGGATGCAGAACTTTCTTTTCTAAAACTGGGGCAGTTCTAGGAAAACCAAGACAATTGGTTACACCTTAAGTGTATGATAAAAGACTGTTTCTTGTCTAGTATAAATTCAAAACTTCAGAATTTTATTAGCCCTCTGACATTAAAAAGTACATTTAGAGAACTGGCTGATATCTGTGATTTTCTTTCTAAATTTACTTTGAGGTTAAGTACACCAAAGGCCATTCTATATTTAGATAGGAAATAATATGTAATTTCTTCCTTGGGGGGCTTTTTGAAGGATCCTTTAAAATTAATTGTGTCTAGTAAACCTCAGAGAGTGACTGATTGAAAAGGAACTGATTTAATCAACAGTCTCCTAGTTGGTACTTTGTAAAAATAGTTAAAATCTCGAAGAAGTCAATGTTAGAAGCATGGTGGAGTGGGGTGGGGGGTGGGGGAAAATACTAATTCCTGAACAGTAACAACAACAAAAACTTGTCTTGAAGTTTGATTCTGCTGTTAACTAATCCTCATCTACTCAACATACTTTCCATGCATGTTACTGTGAAACAAATATATTTAAAATGCAGCTCAGGGAAATTTGGCATTTTCCCTCTCCAAATACACTAAAAACTGTGTTCATTTATAGCTCAATTATTCTGAAGCATTCTACAATTTTAAGTTAGAACAAATCCTCCATGCAATAACTCTGGTTCCCCCTATTCTGCACCTCTATGCCATATCCAAATCATCTCAAAGAACCTCAAGACCAGAAGAGAGATATCAAAATAGACTATAGAAAGGAAAAGAGAAATATATTACTTAAAGCAACAATTGCTTTTTTATTCTTTCAGGACTCTGATAAAGTGGTGTTTACCTCTTTATAGCTGGAGAGGCCTCTGTGGAATTTGGGAATTTTCTTCTGGATATTTTCTTTAATTTGTTTCCTATATGTCATATTTCTCAACATCATAGGAGCAACCTTTGTTCTAATCATTCCTTCTTTCACTCTAACAAGTTAACAGTAAAACTAGGCTTTCCCATTTCATTCTCTACATTTGTCCAGTAAGGATAAGATTAGTCTGGTTTGAATATTCTTTTGTCATAATATATGTTCAAAACTGATTTATTAAAGCTTTCTTTTTCTATCTATGATCTCTGTCTATGTTCTAAAACATGATGTTTATTACTAAAGAATAGTTAGAAAATGCATTGCACTTTCAATACAGGAAGGTGGATAAATGTCAAGTATTTCTCAGAATAGTCTTCAAGACAGCAATTTTGCTTGATTAAGAATCTAGGCTTTCAGTCCTTGTGTGTGAGCAATTCTGTTATGAACTATTACTTCTTTTCATTTGTTAAAACTATTTGAAAACATATGTTCAGTTTATTAGTTTCATGACTATATTTGGTCATGACTCTAAGGTTGTATTTTTGTTTAGTGAAATAATTTAAGTTACATGTTGGCTAAACCATAAAAATAAAAAGTATTTTCAAAAAACTTAGATTTGGGTAGAGATTTTTAACAAAATTATTTTTATTAAAGGTTAAACTCTATGGTTAGTGCATGCTTTACTCTATGAAGAATAAGTTCTCAGTAAGTTTAAAATAAATATTTTAAGCATAGAAAAATTTATTAATACATTTTATTATTCATATCCATAGCTAAGGAATTAACTATCATTTCCTATTATTTTCACTTTTTCCTGTAAAAAAGTGACATTTTTAACTTAAAGATTAATATCTCAATTAGGTACTGAAAATATAATTTAATTCATATATCTTTTTTTAGTGTATCTAGTATTTTTTATTTATTTTTTATTGGGGCATATTTGCTTTCAATGCATTGTTAGTTTCTGATGTACAATGAAGTGAATCAGCTATATGTATACATATATCCCCTCCCTCTTCTACCTCCCTCCCACTCTCCTCATCCCACCCATCTAGGTCATCACAGAGCACTGAGCTGAGCTCCCTTTGCTGTACAGCAGGTTCCCACTAGCTATCTGTTTTACCCATGGTAGTGTATATATGTTAATCCTAATCTCCCTAATCATCCCACACTCCCCTTCCCCACTGCATGTCCACATGTCCATTCTCTATATCTGCATCTCTATTCCTGCCCTGCAAGTAGGTTCACCTGTACCACTTTTCTAGATTCCACATATGTGCATTAATATATGATATTTGTTTTTCTCTTTTTGACTTTCTTCATTTTGTATGACAGACTCTAGGTCCATCCACATCTCTAGAAATGACCCAATTTCATTCCTTTTTATGGCTGAGTAATATTCCATTGTATATATGTACCACATCTTCTTTATCCATTCATCTGTTCATGGACATTTAGGTTGCCTCCATGTCTTTGCTATTTTACGTAGTGCTGCTATGTACAGTGGGGTACATTTCTGGCATTTTTCTCAGAACTGGAACAAAATTTTTTAATTTGTATGGAAACACAAGAAACCCCAAATAGCCAAAACAATCTTGAGAAAGAAGAACAGAGCTGGAGGAATCACACACACTCCCTGACTTTGGACTATACTACAAAGCTACAGTAATCAAAGCAGTATGGTACCAGCACAAAAACAAGCACATAGATCAATGGAACAGGATAGGAGCTCTGAAACACACCCATGTAGTATGGAAGTTCCTTAAAAATCAAAAATAGAGCTGCTATATGATCCAGCAATTCCACTTCTGGGTATATATCCAAAAAAATGAAAACTCTAATTAGAAAAGACACACACACTCCAGTGTTCATGGCAGCACTGTTTACAATAGACAAGACATGGAAACAACCGAACTGCCCATCAACAGATGATTAGTTAAGAAGATATGATATATATACATACACATATATATATATATATATACATATTACTCAGCCATTAAAAAATGAAATATTGCCATTTGCACAACTTGGATGGACCTAGAGAATATTATATTTAGTGAAGTAAATCAGACAGAGAAAGATCAATGCTATGTTATCACTTATATGTGGAATCTAAAAATAATAAGAAATGAATCTGTATAAAGAAGAGAAAAAGACTCACAGACGTAGGAAAAGAACTTATTTTACCAACAGAGAAAGGGTAGAGGAGGGATAAATTAGGAGTATGTGATTAACAGATACAAACTACTATACATAAAATAGATAAGCAACACGGATTTACTGTATAGCACAGGGAATTATATTCAGCATCTTATAACAACCTATAATGGAATATAATCTATAAAAAATAATTGATTCCCTTTGTTGTAATCCTGAAAATAACACAAATTTGTCAATCAACTACCCTTCAATTTAAAAAAATTGTCTAGCTGAGTCTTCTTACTGGTTTATATGATGTTTAGTGGCTTCTGTCCATAATAAGCAAATGCTCAAGTCATGTTTCACCCTGGAAGTACCTGTCTTATTCCAGAAATCAGGTTGGTTGATTTCCCTGAGACTTCTGTGGTCAGACAAGATCAAGACATCAAAGATTTGTCTGTTATCCATGATTTTGTGAGTGATGCTCCTTCAAAGTCTCTGTATTTCGAATAGAAACCGCACTTATGGAGTTTTTAATTTCAGCAATGTTGTTTTCTATTCTGTTAGTATTACTTGGCTGTTTTCCACACCAACCTACTTTGTTTTCAATGTTCTCTTTTATTTCTTTAAACATTTAAAATATTTCTGTTATGTTATTTTCTACAATGTAAAAACTAGTAGCATACTTGGGCTTCCACTCAATTGTTTTCATTGACTCTTGCTCATGTTTTGAACTGCTTTCTTTTGTGTTTTGTAGTTTTGTAACTTTTGATTGTGCTTTCATATCTGGGTAAACTGAGATTGTGGAAATTAGGAGTTCCCTGGTTTCTGGGTTGAGTCCTTTAAGATTTTTTTTTTTTACCTATCACCCTAAGGTGCTATCAATTCATGACATTTTAAATTATTTGATAGTTATAGATATATTATACCACATATGTAGTATACCCCTATATCACACATCTATATGAGGATAGTCAATGTTAAAGTTCTCAGTGAATGATTTTTTTCATATGGAGTCAAGGGTTATGTATTTTAGCTTCTCTTTGGATTAATTTTCTTATTTTTATTTTAAACTGACCTATTACTATAAAGACTAGTAGAAATACAGTAGAATACTTTTATAACCTTTTTAAGGGGGGATGGTCAGCAAATTATGGCTCACATCTGGGTTGTAGCTAAATCCAACCTGCCAAGAATGGTTTTTACATTTTAAAGCATAGTTTTAAAACAAGCAAACAAAAAACAAAGAAGAAAAATACCTTACAATGACCATACATGATCTCTAATATCAGAAATATTTACTATCTGGCCTTTTCTGAGGAAAAACAAATCTCTGTCTGTTGATCTTAAACCCCAGAGTCATTAATGAAAAAAGTAAACAACTTGACCTAATTAAAATTTCAAATTTCTGTTTGATAAATGACAATATATTCGATGTTTAAAAAGTTACAAAATGGGAGCAAATATTGGTAAATTAAGATTTAATAATAGATAAACATAGTTCTTATCAAGAGAATATAAATGTCTTCTGTGAAGCAATGAAATAATAGTCTTTTTAGAAGGCAATTTGATAATATACATAACATTTAAGATGCATATATTCTTTGAGCTAGCAATTCAATTTCTAGTAATATTTGACAAGTGGCGAGGTTATGTTAGTAAAGATATTCACTGTTGAGTTGTTTATAACAGTGAAAAACTTCAAGAAATATGTGAGGAATACTTCACTAAATTATCATACATCCCATCCACATCATAATCCTGTGTAAAATTTAATACATATTTACTATAAACCTCAGACAGAAATGATTTACATGTATTAATTTATTCAGTGCTCATGACCACCACTTTCATCATGTGAAAGATTCTACTATGTTCTCCAATATGTAGGAATGAAAACAGTCCCAGTGAGGTTAAATAACTTGCCATAACTCACACAGGTAATGAGTGGTTAGCAAGTATTCTAATTTGAACATTCTGATTTCAGAGTGCACACTTTTAATCACTTTGCTATATTTTACTCCATGTTATGCTAGCTTGTTATTGAAAGCAAAATATAAACCTGTATATAACATGCAAAATACTTTAGATATATTTTAATGAGATAAAAATAATCACAGGATATTAAAACCACACCTCACAGATATATATATATATCAATGAGCAATGTATATAAACAGGACAATGTCTACCTGAATATTGATAAAAATTACCTCTTGAGAAGAGTGTGGGCAGTTAACAGTAGGTGGTAGTATCAGAGTGGGAAAAAGCTCAAACTTAATGTATTTGTGTGCAAAAATCACTATTGCTTGAATTTGTCCGATGAGAATATATTAATGGAATTACTGGTTAATAAAAAGAAATAACAATGTGGATTTCATTGTAACAAAATCTTATTTACCTTTATACTAACATTTTAATAAGAGCCTTTGAACTTAATAGAGTGATGAGTGATTAAATACAAAATGATACATCAGTGACCATTTTAAGCAGTTCAGTATGGCAAATGGAGGATATGGATGATGGTCACTTGGCTTAAATTAACAACCTCCTTAAAAACTTCAGTAAAATGCTTGAATCTAATGAAAATTCCCATCTCTATTCTCTATTTTATTGCAGTGGTATCACACCATTAGCCTGCTAGAGAATTTGTCAGGCTTAACTATGCTTCTTTGTCTTTTGCAAGGAGAAAAAAAATCTTTGTGGAGGGCAAAGACTGTAGATGCTGTAACAGAGCCACATTTCTCAGATTTTTATCATTCTAGTATCACATATGCATAGCAAAATATCTGGTGGAATATTGTACAAAATGTTTAACATTGAGCAGAACATTTAGAATTGTGTTAATTAAGCTTTTTTGTGACAATGCAGTTAGATTTTGTATGGTTATTCAAATAATTTGGGGAAATAGCTGAAAATAATATTTGTTGATATAGGTATAAAGCAGTGCACAAACCATGGATAATAACCCACTGTACTTGTGTTTCAGAGTTTTCAAAGAAATTTTCTGACCAGTCATACTTGTAGAAGATGAAAAAGGAAGAATATAACTTATTTAAAACAACTGTCTATTAAGATGAAAGAAGTTGCAATATATTTTTGAAAGATTAATACTCTAATTTATTCACTGTTTAAAAATGGTTATTTTAATAATATTTAATCAATATACATTGTTTTATAAACAGTTGAATTATTTCTATGTGCAAGTTATTACTCTGAGCCCTGAGTAAAAGAAAAGGTACTATCTCCTTCCAGAAGAAACTGTTATCCTAAAGAAAGTAGAAAATAAATGTAAATATTGGGTTGGCCAAAATGTTCATTCAGGGTTTTCCGTAAGATCTTATGGAAAAACCCAAATGAACATTTTGGCCAACCCAATAAATAAATAATCATATTTTTGAGCTAAAATAATCTAGGAAAACATTTTTTTAGAAAAAGCAAACAACTCAGCATGGAATGTTCAGCAAAATTTTGAGAAGTCATAAGTTTAGCTAGACTTTAAATAATTTTGGAAGCTCTATTCATGAGGGAGGTGTCAGAAAAAGGAATATCATGAGTGAAGTCAGAAAGAACTAATAGAATATATTTAAGAAAGAGTGGATATTATTGTAATGTGTGAATATGTGTTTGTGTTTGTGTGTATGTGGTATGTAATATTAGGTAGGGAGTGGAAAGAATATTACAAGAATATGAGGAATACAGTATAGGTTGAGTAAAATTGTGTTCGTTCTTTCATGCCATGCTAAGAAAAAAATTTATAATGTAAAAAATAGTGAAGTGTTTCAACCACAGGTTTTACAGTATCAAATATGGGATTTAGAAGGAACACTGATGGCAGAAAAGACTACAGAATGATGAGGACATTTCCTTAGGTAAGAAGACCAGTTTGAGGGCTACTACAAAAATCAAAGCAAGGTTTTAAAAGAGTAGATACATCCAGAGTTATATATGAAATAGAATTGATAGGACCTGGTGCCCTGAAATCCCATTTAAAAAAACAATTGCAGATTATTATAAAGAGAAACTCTAGGAACAGTAAATAAAAGGGGAGGAAATTAAATGACTGCCCATGAATTCATTTATTTAAGACCAGAATTACAAGTGACAGTAAGTATAAACCCATGTCATTTCTTTCATTTGTTTATAGTTAATATACTTGATTCTCCAGAGCAATTTTAAATTTGCAGAAAATATGGAGTTCCAATATACTCCCTGTTGACCTAAAACAAATAGACTGCCAGCAAAATGGGTTTATTCAGAATCAGCAGAGAATTATGATTTAGCATCTGCAACCATGGTGAGCAATGTGTAAGTCCCTCCTTGACAAGTGAAGAACTCTTTATAGAGGGGAAAAAGAAGATGGGAGAGCTACAGTAAATAATAAGTCCATGGTTTTTCATTGGCTGAGTCCTTGCCAGGAAAGATGAAGAGTCTCTTATTTTGTTATAGGGTTTTGTTATTGTTACAGGGTATGAGAGCGCCCACTTCTGGTCTCTCAACTGTATTTAATTAAGGTTTTTATTCATTAATTTTTTAACATTTTCCCCTTTTGATCAAGATGCTTTCTCTGAAAGTATCACTGACCAAGAGTAAGGTTTTCTGTTTTCAGTGGCTTTTTGTCCCTCAATGCCAGCAAGAAGCTTTCTTGGGTATATTGTCTCATGTCAGAGGAAAAGTATACAGATTGAAAACCCATTGAGTCACATGTGAGTAACAAAGAGAGGTAGGAGGGAAAACTGTCAGGCAGTTTTAAAATAAAGTTCATATGTTATCAAGATCAAAACATCGGAGATCATCTTAAGTGTTGTGTCGTCATCAGAAGTTTGGCAATAAACTTCCAAAAGGCCTGGTCTGGATAATTTGGAAAAGCTGTCTCACTAGATGTCCTGTGCTTCAATTCTGGGAAAATATTACCTTCAGGGCAACAGATGCTGTGCAGGTCCAGTCAGGTTTGATGCTTTCTTTACATATGTCATGTGGACCCAAGAATCTATTCCTTGGAGTTCGTTCAGTGAAGTTGAAAAGAGTATTGCTTGAGGTGTCTTTTCTAATAGACAAAATCTCAAGGTTGCAAAGTATGATGCTCAAGGTCTTTATCTCCTGACAGCACACTGTGAAAGATTGCTCTACTAAAACATGGTTATTTTTAATAGAAGAAATTAGGCTTTTGCAATATTGGAGTATCTCTTATTTTTATCAGTTGTATGTCAAAGGAGGCAGGAGATGTGTATTATGTGTCTTATAACTATCTCAAAGAGTGAAAATTTATGAGTTCCAAAAGGGGTGAATATAAGATTTAAAATAACCAACGACAATGCTTTTGGCCAAGGTATTTGAAGAGACCTTAAAATTTTGCCAGTTAAGTCTTTATATTTTTACTGGAGTATAATTGATTTACAATATTATATTAGTTTCAGGTGTACAACATAGCGATTTTATGAATTATACCCCATTAGAAGTTATTACAGGATAATGGCTATAATTCCCTCTGCAATGTAATATATCCTTGTTGCTTATCTATTTTATGCATAGTAGCTTGTATCTCTTAATCCCATACCCCTAACTTGCCCCTCCCCATTCTCACTCCCTTTTGGTAACCACTAGTTTGTTTTCTATATCTCTGAGTCTGTTCCTGTTTTGCGTATACATTCATTGCTATTATTATTTAGATTATACATTTAAGTGATATCATACAGTATTTGTTGTTCTCTGTCTGATTTACTTCACTAAACATGATAATATCAAAATCCATCCTTGGTGCCACAAATGGCAATATTTCATTCTTTTTTATGGCTGACTAATAGTCCTTTGAATATATATATCACATCTTCTTTATCCATTCATCTGTTGATGGATGCTTTGGTTGCTTCCATGTCTTGGCTATTGTAAAGTGTTGCTATGAACATTGGGGTGCATGTTTATTTTCAAATTAGTGTTTTCAGTTTTTTATGGATATATACTCAGGAGTGGAATTGTTGGATCATATGGTAGTTTTGTTTTTAGTTTTTGGAGGAACCTCCATAACATTCTCCACAGTGGCTAAATCAATTTACATTCATATTAACAGTGTACAAAGGTTCACTTTTCTCCACCTCCTCACCAACATTGGTTATTGTTATTTGCAGACTTTTTAATGATAGCTATACTAAGTGTGAGGTGATATCTCATTGTTTTGATTTGCATTTCTCTAATATTTAGTGATTTTGAGCATCTTTTCATGTACCTGTTAGCCATCTGTGTGTCTTCTTTGGAAAAATATCTGTTAGATCTTCTGCCCATTTTTAAGTGGGTTGTTTTTCTGATACTGAGTTTTATGAGCTGTTTATATATTTTGGATACTAATCCCTTGTCAATTGCATCATATGCAAAAATTTTATCCCATTCCATAGGTTTCTTTTCATTTTGTCAATGATTTCCTTTGCTGTACAAGAACTTTTAAGTTTACTTAGGCCCCATGTGTTTTTATTTGCTTTTATTTCTTTTGCCTAACAAGACAGATCAAAAACAAAATACTGCTACAATTTATGTCAAAGGGTGTTCTGCCTGTGCTCTTTTCAAACAGTTTTATAGTTTCAGGCTTTACATTTAGGTTTGTAATCCATTTTGAGTTTATTTTTGTATATGGTGTGAGGAAATGTTCTAATCTCATTGTTTTACATGTACCTGCTCAGTTTTCCTAGCAACACTTATTGAAAAGATTGTTTCTTCTCCAGTGTGTGTTTTTGCCTCTTTTGTTGTAGAGTAATTGAATAGACATGCATGGGTTTATTTCTGAGCTCTCTATACTATTCCATTGATCTATGTGCCTGTTTATGTGCCAGTACTATGCTGTTTTGATTACTGCAGCTTTGTAGTATAGTTTGAAGTGTGGGAGGGAGATATTTCCAGCTTTGTTCTATTTTTCTCAGCTTGCTTTGGCAATTTGGAATACTTTGTGATTCCGTGTGAATTTTAGGATTGTTTGTTCTACTTCTCTGAAAAAATGTCATGAGTACTTTGATAGGGATTGCATTAAATCTGTAGATTGTTTGGAGTATTATTCCCATTTTAACAATATTATCTCTTCCAATCCAAGAGCATGGGATATCTTTCCATTTCTTTGTATCACCTTCAGATTCCTTCATGAATGTTTTATAGTTCACAATGTCTTTCACCTCCTTGGTTAAGTTTATTCCTAGGTATTTTATTTTTTGATGCAATTTTAAATGAATTTGTTTTTTATTTTCTCTTCTGATAGTTCATTATAAGTGTATAGAAACACAACAGATTTCTGTATACTAATATTGTATCCTGCAACTTTGCTGAATTCATTTATTAGTTCTAATAATTTTGGGTGGAGTCATTAGGGTTTTCTATGTAAAGTATTATGTCATCTACAAATAGTGCCAGGTTTACATCTTCCGTTCCAATTTGGATGTCTTTTATTTATTTTTCTTATCTGATTGCTGTGGCTAGAACTTCCAATACTATTCTAAATAGAAATGGCAATAGTGGGTATCCTTGTCTTGTTTCTCTATTTAGCAGGAAGGCTTTCAGCTTTTCACCATTGAATATGATGTTAGCTGTTGGTTTGGGATGGCTTCTATTATATTGAGTTTTATCCCCCTATACTCGCTTTGATGAGAGTTTTTATCATACATGGATGTTGAATTACATCAAATTCTTTTTCTGCATCAGGAGATGATCATGTGATTTTTATACTTCCTTTTGTTAATGTGGTGTATAACATTGATTGATTTGTAATTATTGAATCATCCTTGTGTCTCTGGGATAAATCCAGCTTGATCAAGTGGTATGATACTTTTTATATGTTGTTGGACTCAGTTTGCTAATATTTTGTTGAGGATTTTTATATCTATATTCATTAAAGATATTGGCTTTAATTTTCTTTTTTTTTAATAGTATTTTTGTATGGTTTTGGTATCAGGGTAATGGTTGCCTTGTAGAATGAATTTGGGGATGTTCCCTCCTCTTCAATTTTTTGGAGTAGTTTGAGAAGTATAGGTATTAGTTTTTCTGTATCTGTTTGGTTAGAATTCTCCTGTGAAGCCATCCTATCATAGATATTTGTTTGTTTAGAGTTTTTTTCTTAAAAATTCGGTTTCACTACTAGTGATTGGTTCATTCATATTGACTGTTTCTCCTTGTTTTGGTCTTGGCAGGTTGAATGATTTTGGAATTTTTTTCTATTTCTTCTCTGTCATGGAATTTGTTGGCATATAAATTTTCATAGTATTCACTTCTGATCTTTTATATCTCTGTGGTATCTGTTGTTATTTCTCATCTTTTATTTTTCATTTTGTTTATTTGTGTTCTCTCTCTTTTCTTCATAGCCTAACTAAAGGTTTATCAAATTTTTTTTTATCATTTCAGAAAAACTGCTCTTGGTTTCATTGATTTTTTTTCCATTGTGTTTTTGATTCTATATTATTTATTTCTTCTCTGGTCTTTATTATTTCTTCTTCTGAATTTGGGTTTTGTTTCTCTTTTTTCTAATACCTTTACTGTGGTAGGTTAGGTTGTTTATTGAGATTTCTCTTGTTCTTTGAGGAAGGCCTCTCACTATAAACTTGCCTCTTAGAACTACTTTTGGTACAATCCCAGAAATTTTGGAGTGCTGTGTTTGCATTTTCATCTGTCTCGGTATTTTCTGATTTCCTCTTTGATTTCTTCATTGACTTGTTGGATTTTTAGTAGCATATTGTTTAGTCTCCATGTCTTTGTTCTTTTCCCGTTTTTCTTTCTGTAGTTGATTTCTAGTTTCATATCTTTGTGGTCGAAAAATGTTGATATAATTTCTTTCCTTTTAAATTGTTTGAGTCTGGTTTGTGGTCTAGTATGTGATATATTCTAGAGGATGTTCCAAGTGCATTTGAAAAGAATGTGTATTCTGCTGTTTTTGGATATAATGTCCTGGAGATATCAATTAAGTCCAACTGGTCTATTTTGTCATTAAAGACCAGTGATGCCTTATTGATTTTCTGTCTGTGTGAAATGTGCATTGATGTCAGTGGGGTGTTCAAGTCCCCTATTATTATTACATAATTGTCAGTTTCTCCCTTTATGGCTGTTAGTATTTTTTTCATGTGTTTAGGTGCTCCTGTATTAGGTGTGTATATGTTAATGACTCTAATATCTTTTTCTTGTATAGAACCCTTTGTGATTATATAATGCCCCCTCCTTTGTCTTTTTCATAGCCTTTGCTTTAAAGTTTATTTTGTGTGATATGAGTATTGCTAACCTGCTTTCATGTCATTTCTGTATGTAGGAAATATGTTTTTCCATCCTTTCATGTTCAGCCTGTATGTGTCTTTAGCCCTGAAGTGGGTTTCTTGTAGGCAGCATATTGAGGCTCTTTTTTAATCCAATCAGCCATTCAGTGTTTTTTGATTGGAACGTTTAGTCCATTGACATTTAAAGTAATTATTGATAGGTATGTATTTATGCCCAATTTATTACTTGTTTTCAGGTTGTTTCTTTAGTTCTTCTCTGCTCATTTCTTCTTTTTATTTCTATCCTTGTGGTTTGATCATTTTCTTTAGTAGTAAGCTTTTGTTCCTTTGTTTTTGTGTATCTATTGTCAGTTTTTGAGTTGTCCTTATTATGGAGTTCATGTATGTTAACCCTTAATTATATCTACCTGTTTTAAATTTGTATTCAAGTCCATTCTCATTCTAAACATCTACATTTTTTACTCCCCTTGCCCACATTTTGTGTTTTTCATGTCATATTTTACATTTTCATGCTTATGCTTTTACTGTTTATTGTAGTTTTATTTGCTTTTATTATTTTTTGTCTTTTATTCTATGCATTGACTTATTTAGTTGGTTTCTTCTCAATCCTTACTATATATCTGCCTTTCCTATTTGGATTTTCCCTTTCCTATGTATTCTTACTTCTTTTCAATTTAGAGAGAACAGGCTTCAATGTTTCTTTTAAGGCAGGTTTAGTTTTTGGTTTATGGTTTTTTGTTTGTTTTTGTTGTTGTTGTTTTTCTTGGTAAGAAGTGGATTTATTTAGAGAGATACACATTTCATAGAATGCTGTCCATCTCAAAAGGCAAGAATGGCCTTGGGAGAAACACACTCCACAGACTCAGGAGGTAAGAGGCCCTGAAATATGGTGTGGTTAGTTTTTATGGGTTGGGTAATTTCATAGGCTAATCAGTGGGAGGATTATTCCAACTATTTTGGGAAAGGATGGGAATTTCCAGGAATTGGGATACCACTTACTCTTTGGTCTTTTATAGTTGGCCTTGGAATTATCATGGCACTCATGGGTGTGCCACTTAGTATTGATGAAATCTGAATTTTTGCTTGTCTCAGTTCTTTATCTCTCCTTCTATTTTAAATTATAATCTTTCTGGGTAGAGTATCTGAAGCTGCAGTTTTTTTTTTCCCTTTCAGCACTTTGAATATATCATGCAACTCCCTTCTGGCCTGCAAAATTTCTGCAGAGAAATCAGCTGATAGCCTTATGGGGATCCTATGTATATGATTCTTTGTTTCTCTCTTGCTGCCTTTAGAATTCTCTTTTTATCTTTAAATTTTCATGTTTTAATTATGATATATCTTTGTTTGGTTCTCTTTGAGTTCATCTTGTTTGGGGCTTTTTGCTTCCTGTGTCTGAATATCTGTTTTCTTTTTGAGATTTGGGAAGTTTTCAGTCATAATGTCCTCAAATACTTTTTTGAGTCCCTTTTCTCTTTTCCTTCTAGAACTCCTATAATAAAAATATAGGAATGCTTAAGATTATCCTAGAGAATTCTGAAATTGCTTTCTTTTTTTAAGTTTGTTTTTATTTATGATGTCCTCATTGGGTGGTTTCCATTATTCTATCTTCCAGGTCACTTATGCATTCTTCTCTATCACTTCCTCTGCTACTTATTTATTCTTCTTTTAAAATTTTAACTATTGAATTATTCATTTCTGATTGGGTCTTTCTTATATTTTCTAGTTCCTTGTTGACATATTCACTATTTAGATAAATTATTTTTCTTAATTAAGATAACATTTTCATTATTAATATCTTGAATCTTTACCTGGTAAATTGATTATTTTTGCTTAATTTTTCAGGGTTTTCTCCTTGCTCTTTAAATCAAGAGTAGTTCCTCTGCTTTTTCATTTTGCTTAACTTTCTCTTCCTCTATGAATTTAGGTTAAACAGCTACCTATTGAAGTCTTGAAGTCGAATTCTTATTTGGGAAAGTCTCTATGCAGTCTGTATATTCCTAATGCCTTTGTTGGGAGAGCTGGTTTTGATGTGGACACAATTCACTTGTTTCCTCAGGGTGCACTGGTAGCTATCACCTTAGTAAGGGGTAAACCTGGAGTTGGAGGGGCTAGAGCCTGCCCCAGGTGTGAGGTGAGATTTTCTCTCTGCTTAGTTGCCATCACTGTCCTGTCAGGGGTATGCTCTGTTCCCATATCATTAGAGGAGAAACCCTGAGGGTCATGCTGGAACTTGCTCTTTTTCCTTTAGGTGTGTATTTTTTCCTCTCCCCACACCAGGACCTTTGTCCCAGAGGAGGGGAATGCTGAACAACTGGGGCCCATGTGCAGACAAAGGTCCAAAGATGTGGATTTAGGCACCCACATCTCTGCTCAAACACAGCCTCTGGTGAAAGTCCCCTTTTTCTCTCAAAGCTGATCACTGCCCACTGCCTCCACTGCCTCCATTGCCCCTGCCCTGCTTTGGAACCACTCTGCAGGGCTGGCATAGCCAGTGAGATTGCTCTGCATGTATTAAGGGGTGATCTATGGCAGAGTGGCTACTGTCAGAGATCTGGACATCTTCTCGGGTGCTTCTTGAGTAAGTACAAACAATGGACACCACTGCACCATCCAGGATCTGTGCCAGGACTGGATTGCCTCCTCAGGTGGAACCTGAGCCTGAGGAGCTGAGAGAGAGAGACAAGAGGGTGCCAGAGGTGAAGCCAAGGCAGAAGAGCCCGAGTCTTTGGGAGCCATCTTATCTTTCTTTAATCATTTGTTTGCTTCAGTTAATTTTAAAATCTTATTTTGCAGAGAGGCAACTTTAGGCTCCCAATGACATCTGGAAACCTCAAAGTACTAATTGAAATAGGCTTACCATTCAGTTCTGGAAATTTTAGAGCTATAGTGGTCCAATTCAGTTTTAAGAAAATTAAGTTTGGGGGTTTCAAAACTTTCTGATAATGACCATTAATATTCTAAATTACCTATGGGCAGGTCTGTCCATTTTGTTAGAAATGTGCATGAGGAAAGACCATGGTTTTGAAACATAAAATTGGCTTGAGTCCCTATGGGAAAGTTCAAAATGTTTGGATAACTGGGATCCCATTTCTCACAGGTTTTTCTCTAGAGTAAAATAATCATATTCAAACAGCTTAAACAGCTTATAGCTCAAACAGCTCAGTTCAAATAGCTTGTAATTCAAATACCCTGCAGGCTTAATACCAGCCAGTTCTAAGGGAACAGCTTGGTCCTGGAGGAGCCAGGCTAAAGTCTTCTGAGCCAATTTGTATAGGACAGCTCCTTTTCCAAAAGAATGGGCTGATGGCTGAACTGGCAGTTTCAGTGAATCGACTCCTGTTCCTGAAAGAATGGGTGAAAGGCTTTTCAGCCAACTTCAGATGAAACAATCTGATCTCAAAATTAGACTGAAGTGCCAAACAAGTACTTGCATACAGAACAAAGCCTTAACCAGAAAGATGAAACCTTAAAATAGGTGCTGAATAGCTTCAAATGCAAAAGGGGAGACTCAGATCCAGGATAAAGATATACCTTCAAACTCCAGGGTTAGTGAGAAATGCAGTGAGCAACAATGGGCTCAATTGTGAGGATTGCATCTGTTTGCTCATCAGCACTTGAACAGTCAAAGATCTTCTCTGGTCCCTGCACCAGCCACCAAAATGTTGACCTAAAACAAACTGCTAGCCATTTCTCTAGCAAAAATGGGTTTATTTTTGATCAGCTGAGAGTTGCAATTTGGAGTCTACAACCGTGGTGAGCCACATGTGAATCCCTGCATGACAAGGCAAGGATAACTCTTTCATAGAGGGGAAAAGGAAGTTGGGAGGGCTATTGTAAACAAAGAGTCCATGGCTTTTCATTGGCTGAGTTGTTGCCAAAAAAAGAGGAGTCTTTATTTTTCCTGTTGGGTTCTGCTATTGTCACAGGGCATAAGTGTTGCCTTTTCTATCTCCTCACTGTATTTAATTGCAGTTTCTGTTAATTAATTTTTTTATACCTCTCATTTCCCCCTCCCACAGTCATGCCTATTATTATTAACATTTTGCATTAGCATGATTAAAATTAATGAGCTAATAATTAGTAACTAAAGTCCAGAGATTACGTTAGGATTTACTCTTTGTATTGTACATTCTATAAGTATAAAAAATATATATAGTGAGATATATGCACCAGTAGAGTATCATACAGAATATTTTCACTACCCTCAAAAATCTGTTTTAAATTATTCATCCCTCTCTCTCTCCCTACCTTCAATCTCAGGCAACCACTGATCTTATTACTACTCTATAGTTTTGCCTTTTCCAGAATGTCGTATAGTTGGAGTCACTCAGTATGTAGCCTTTTCAAATTGCCTTCTTTCACTAGCAATAAGCATTAAGGTTCCACCATATCTTTTCATAACTTAATAGCTCATTTCTTTTTAGCACTGAGTAATATCCCATTGCCTAGACATATCACTATACGTTTCCCCATACACCAATTGAAGGACATATTGGTTGCTTCCAACTTTGACAATTATAAGAAAATGTTTATAGTGGCTTTACTTATGAGTAAAGCCGCTATAAACATTTGTGTACAGGTTTTTGTGAGAATGCAAGTTTTCAACTCATTTGGGTAAATACCAAGTAGTACAATTACTGGATCAAATGGTATGAGTATATTTAGTTTTGTAAAAAATAAAAAATGTCTTTGTACAGTTTTGGTTTTGGTTGTACTGTTTTGCATTCCCACCAGTAGTAGATGAGTGTCCTTGTTGCTTCACATTCTAGCCAGTATTTGGTATTGTCAATGTTTTGGATTTTAGCCATTTTAATGGGTTTATAGTAGTATCTAATTGTTATTTTAATTTGAAATTACTTGATGTACTATGATGTTGAATATCATTAGATATGCTTATTTTCCATCCACGTATCTTATTTGTTGAGGGGTCTGTTTAGATCTTTTACCCATTTCTAAGTGAGTTGTTTTATTTTCTTATTGTTAAGTTTTAAGACTCTTTTTTGATATATTTTGGGTACCACTCCTTTATCATATATGTGTTTTGCAAATATTTTCTCCTACTCTGTCTCTTGTCCTTTTACTCTTGTAACAGTGTCCTTTGCAAGGCAGAAGTTTTTAATTTAAATGAAGTCCAAATTACCCATTTTTCAATAGAGCATCCTTTGTGCGTTGTATCTAAAACATGACCACCAAATCCAAGGTCACCTAGATTTTCTCCTGTTATATTCTAGAAATTTTAAAGTTTTGAGTTTTACATTTAGTTCTGTGATGCATTTTGAGTTAATTTTTGTGAAAGGTATAAGATTTGTATATAGATTCATTTTTTATGATTCAAATATTTCCAAAATTGCTGTTATAAAATCAGAATGATGTTAAAAGGGCAAAATTAGCAGATATTACAAAGCGATAAAGTCATCAAAATGAAATTTAAAAATAATGTTTAAACTAAAATAAAACAGAGAAATAACAAGAAAAGGAAAAGTCTGATACTCGAGGAAGGGAATGTGATATTCATGGATGATGAAGAAAAGCGCAACTACCCAGTTCCTACTATGTTTCCATCTTCTCAGGCAAGATGAATTAGTTTCAGATCAGAAAACATGTAATCAAAATTGGTAATGGAAAACTGCATTCAATGGTATGTCAGAAGAATATTAGAGAGCACCTGGTTACTCTAGATGTATCCAAGATTCCTGCTCCAAATTAATAACAGAAGAAGGTTCTGAATGAGTTTAATAATTATATCACCAAATCTGCCAACAAATTTTTAGTCATTGTAAAGAATACGAAAGGGGTTAGAAGTCTGAATGTGGAAAAATATGGTCTTTATTTTTCATGAAAAGGAAAGAGCATTTTGGTGACATGTCTCTTGATTTCAGTAAAATTATAAAATCAATCATTAAATAAGTTAATTATAAAATGAGAGGAATGAGCACTAATTAATACATTTATATGTTTTTTGACTAGGATACTAGACTCATACATCAGGGAAATATAGCAATAGACATAGTATGTCTGTATTTCATCAGAGTTTCAATGTGTCCTTCTGGAAAAGATGGAAACATATGGGATAACTGATAATAATGTTAGGATCTCTAACTCACAGGGACAGTGCAATTTCTGAGTCCCTGTCAACCTAGAGTGAAGTCACTAATATCATGCCACAGACATCTCTCCTATTAATAATATATAACAGCTACCAGGGAGAATATTGATGGCATTCAGTTGTAATTTGTGTATAACATTAGAATGAGAAGAAGACTTAGTACGTTAAAACTAATAATATATTTGTATAGACCAGAACATTAGTTGAATCTAACCAAGTAAAATTTATTAGAAATACATGTAAAGTCCTACAGGTACATCAATAATTTTTATTTATACACAACATGTTTGAAAACTTACATGTATCTAAAAATAAGAGTCTGTTGGTGGGATGAACATTTTGCTGACTTCATGTATTTGAAGGATACGATGACTAGCAACAGAGATATATGGCTAGGGGCATAAGCAGTGCCCACCCTCCCACCCCCCACCAAAGAAGAAATATTTGTCAATTTGGGCTATGCAGAATTGGAATGGACTACTTTGAATGGCTGTGTGTTCAATAAAGCTGAAGGGGACTTCCCTGGTGGTCCAGTGGTTAAGAATCCGCCTTCCAATGCAGGGGACGCAGGTTCGACCCCTGGTCAGGGAACTAAGATCCCACATACTGCAGGGCAACTAAACCCGTGAACTGCAATTACTGAGCATGCAGGCCACAACTGGAAAGCCCATGTGCCACAACTAGAGAGCTCACATGCTGCAACTACAAAGCCCACATGCTCTGGAGACCGCATGCCACAGCTAGAGAGAAGCCCATGTGCCACAAGGAGGAGCCTGCATGCCATAAAGAAGATCCCGTGTGCCTCAACTAAGACCTGACACAGCCAAAAAATGAATAACTAACTAACTAACTAAATAAATAAATAAACAAATAATTTTTGAAAAGCTGAAGTATTAAGAAGCTAGAAAATCATGTATTATTGTATTTGGAGGAAATTCAATCATTCAATAGAGGATTCAATTGGATAATCATTAAAGTCCCTTCTGACTAAAATTGACTTGACAGTATATTTTACAATATGCAATTTTTGTTGGAAAATCAACTCAAAGTACTTTGAAATGCATATTCATAGTATGTAAAATCTTCCCCACTTTGTTCTCAAAACTGGCTTCTTAAAATCTCCATAGTTGCATATTAATGACACACAAATATAGTCAGGCAAAATCAGTTCCCTGCTGTTCTCTGCTAGAGTAAAACTATTTTATTAATAGTGGAATATTCTCTTTTCATTATTTGTCATGGTATTGTTGTACAGTACAATGGTTAATTGCCTGGCTATTTTATTTTGCATTTGCCTGGACACTGCTGTTTAATAAGACAATGGCTTACATTTTAACAATTACAGTCCTATTCATTAAGATGGAGACACGTTTGCATGCTGACAATAAATGAGGGACAAACAGGAGCTTGTTTAAAGGCTGAACTGAAAACAGAAACAGTAAGTGTAAAGTCAATAATTAGAATCATTACTTCTATGCCTCTGAGGATTTATTTTCATTGGCAATAGCTGTTAGACCTAGTTGATGATTCTTGGAAAAATAATTTTCTATTTTCTGAGACAGATGTTGTCATAATTTACCCTGGCAATCTCTTAATCCTCTAGCAACCATAAGATTAATATCCATTAGTGAACAATCATGCTTAGGTTGATATCAACTGAATAAAATATTTAACTGATGGCTGTGTCCTGTCTGTGAGTGTTAGCATGTAATAAAGCTATAAACATTTTTTTAAATAGTATATTATGCTTGTGTCCATTTCTCCCTTTGCCCAAATTCGTAAAATATTCTTTGCTTTTGTGATAATCACATATGATGGCTGAGAATAAACAAATTTAAATTAAGGTTTCCAAATTTTATTATAATTTATAGATTACAATAATTACAATAATATGTAAACTAACATTTACACACACCGAAAGGCATTGTACAAGGACTGTCAGAATTTATCTCAGTTGTTTCTAATCTAGCTAAGTGCCTTCACTTTTTCTTTTCCCTCTGGAATAACTGTAATAGTCATTCAGTTCCTTCACTCAACAAAAAAATACATTGAGAAATCTAACAAAAATTCTTTAGCATAGATCAAATTTCTATTCTTTATGCTGCTCTTGTTCACACTACTTGCTCGGATTCTGACTTCTTGTATCTTAGTCTAATTGCTAAGACCTGATATAATTCACCTTGACGTATGACTCAGCTCTAACTCTGAACTATGATACTTTTAGGTCTTATTTCCCACCCATATATATTAATTTTCTATTGTCACTGAAGCAAATTACCACGAACTTGGTGAATTAAAACAATGCAAATATCTTATCATTCTGTACCTTAAAATTCTGACATGGGTCTCACTGGGCTAAAATCAAGTTTTTGGCAAGGCTGCATTCCATTCTGGAGGCTCTAGAGGCAAATTCATTTCTTTTCTTTTCCAGCTGCTAGAGGCTGTCTGCATTCCTTGGCTTATGGCTGTCTTCCCCCATCCTCACAGCCAGCAACTATGGGTTGAGGTCTTTTCACATCAAATCACTTTAAGCTACCCCTCTGTGTCCCTCTTCTACTTTTAAATACCCTCGTGATTTGGGCCTATCTAAAAAAGCTAGTATAATCCTATTTTAAGGTAAAATGATTAGCAATGTTAATTCCATCTTTAATCTTAATTCCCTTTTACCATGTAACCTCACAAATTCACAGGTACTGGGGTTTAGGACGTGGGTATATTTGGGGGCCATTATTCTGCCTACCACAGTTAAAAATAAATATCTGAATTTTCACTTCTGATCAAGATTGAACTGGACTTTCCTTTCTACCTGAAACAATTAAAAATTCAGACAAAATATATGAAAAAATGCTTTTCAGGTCATCAAGCAGAACAAGACAGTAATCTCTAAAAAAAGAATAAGCAGACAGGATAAGGCCTGCAATTGTGCCAGCTTACTGCCTGGAACAAGTTTAAAGCTTTCAGTGCAGGGATCAGGAACCTAGACAAAGTCTGGCAATCTCTTTGAGTTGAGGAGATAGAGCTGCAAGTCTGGGAAGACTAACACAGCTAAAGTTCACAGGATAGAATACCAGAGTGCTGCACAGACAGCTAGATCCCAAGATAAGAAGATGGTCTCCCTCAACTTTTCTGCTGAGTACTATTTTAGTGCATATATATGAGGAAACTACCTGAGGCCAAATAAATAAGCAACCAAAAAGAGCCAAGGAAACAATACTAAGAATTGGGAATAGTTCTTATTCCCACAAGCCATAGTTGGAAACCTCATAGTACGTGGGGCATTAAGAAAGAATACTCAGAAGGGTATTGTCTAAGTAGGGAGGCAAAATTAATCCTAGATAAAGGCTGCTCTGCTCCTATCTAATAAACGTAAAGTCAAATCCCCAAAGGAGAAACTATTTACAAGTCACATAATTGTGTCCAAGAAGAAAGCTAAACTATATTTATTGAAATACAATGATATCCAGTACTCAACAGTGAAACAAAATCACAATGTCAGGCACCCTATAAAAAGTTACAGTGCATGGAAAAAAGTGGGAAAATATAACACCAAAAAGATAAAAATAACTGACTAGAAGCAGTCTCAGCAAGGATGGGAATTATAGAATTAATATACAAGGACGTTAAAATAATTAGTATTTACTATATTCCATATGTTCAAAAAGCTTGGGCATGTTTAGTGTATGTGTGAAATATATAGAAATACCCAAATAAAACTTCAAGAGATGAAAAATACAATGTGTGAATTAAAAAATTAATTATATGGGATCATGCAGTTTAGACACTACAAAAAAAAATTAGCGAACTTGAATATATAGCAACTGAAACTATCCAAAATGAAAAAGTAAGGCATTACACTTTCTAATTTTAGGCTATATTATAAATCAATAGTAATCAAGACAGTGTGGTACTGGCATAAAAATTGACACATAAATCAATGGAACAGAATTGAGAGCCCAGAAATCAACCCAGGCCTATATGGTTAACTGACATAGGAGTCATGAACACTCAATGGAAGAAAGTCTCCTCAATAAATGGTGCTGGGAAAGATGGATATTCACATGTAAAAGAATGGAAGTAGACCTCTATCTTTCACCATACACAAAAATTAACTCAAAATGGATTGAAGTCTTAAATGTAAGACCTGAAATCATAAAACTAAAAGAAAATAGAGGTCAGCCTCCTTGAAATGGGTCTTGGCAATGATGTTTTGGATGTGACACCCAAAACACAAGCAACAAAAACAAAAATAAACAAGTAGGACAACATCAAACTAAAATGTTTCTGCAGAGTAAAAGAAACCATCAGCAAAATGAAAGGCAACCTATGGAATGGGAGAAAACATTTGCAAATCATATATTTGCTAAGAGGTTAATATCCAAAATGCATAAACAACTGATACAACTCAATAGCAATAATAATAATAATAATCCAATTTTTAAAATGGGCAAAGGACCTGAATAGACATTTTTCCAAAGATATTCAGATGCCCAACAGGTATATGAAAAGATGCTCAACATCACTAATCATTAGGGAAATGCAAATCAAAACTACAATGAGACATCACACCCATTAGAATGGCTATTATCAAAAAGGAGATAACAAATGATGACAAGGATGTGCCGAAAATAAAACCCTTGTGCACTGTTGGTGGGAATGCAAGTTGGTGCAGCCACTATGGAAAACAGTATGGAGGTTCCTCAAAAAATTAAAAATAGAGCTGCCATACGATCCAGCAATTCTACTTCTGGGTGTATACCGAAGGAAACAAAATCACTATGACACAAAGATACCAGCACCCCCATATTTATTGCAGCATTATTTACAGGAGCCAAGACATAGGAACAACTTAAGTGTCCATCAGCAGATGAATATAAAGAAAATGTGGTATATGTGTGCAATGGAATACAATTCATCCATAAAAGGAAGGAAATCCTGCCATTTGCAACAACATAGATGGACTTTGAGAGTAGTTTGCTAAGTGAAATAAGTCAGACAGAAAAAGGGTTAGGAGTTTGATTAGCAAAGAGAATATGTAAAATTATCATTAGAGATCTTGCAGAAATTTACCAGAAAAAAAATACTTGGTAGGTTTTCTGGAGAGTGTCAAAGCTCACTAGAAGTCTGTGTTCTTTTTAGAGAAGTATTGAAACACCATATTTTGTATAGCTATGCGTACTAGTTTCTTATAGCTACCATAACAAATTAATACAAATGTAAGTGATTTAAAACAATACAAATATATTATTTCACAGTTCTGGAGGTTAGCAGTTCAAAATGGATCACACTGGGCTAAAATTAATGTTTTGGCAGAGCTGCATTCCTTTCTGGAGGCTTTATGGGATTGTATTAGATTCCTAAGGCTTCCATAACAAATTACCACAAATTTAATGGCTTAAATAAAACAGAAATTTATCCTTTTATATTCTGGAAGCCAGAAATCAAAAATTAAGGTGTCAGAAAGGGCCACCCTCACTTTGGAGGTGCTAAGAGAGAATCCTTCCTTGCCTCTTCCAGCTTCTAGTAGCTTCACGTGTTCTTTGGCTTGTAGCTATATCACTTCAATCTTTGCCTTCATCTTTAATTGCTTTCTCCTCTCCTCTATCTTCTATTCTTCTGTCTGTCTCAAATCTCCCTGTTTCTTTATCTGATAAGAACATTTGTCATTGGATTTGGGGCCCACTCAGATAATCCAGGATAATCTTATCTCAAGATTTGTTGTTTAATTACATCTGAAAAATTTTTTTCCCAAATAAAGTAACATTTGATTTACACGGTGTACAGGGAGTTTACAGAGACATATCTTTTTGAGGGGCCACCATTCATCCCATTACAGATACAATCTATTTTCTTATATTTTTCGGCTTCTGGATGCTGACTGCATTCTTTGTCTCATGGTTCCTCTCCAACTTCAAAGTAAGATATAGCCAGTTGAGTCTCCCTCACATTATACCACTCTGACTGATTTTCCTGCTTTTACATATAAGAACCCTTGTGGTTACATTGCCCCCCACCCTGCCCCAGTAATCCAGTGTAACATTCTCATCTCAAGGTCAGTTGATTAGCAACCTTAATTACCTAATTTCAGTTCAAGGGAATAGGAGTTGGACATTTTGAGGGAACAATTATTCTGCCTACAACACTTCTATAGAAAGCAAGGATGCCCTTTGTTCATTAGAGAGACACATTTTCCATATTTTTCATAAGTCTGTTCCATGTCCCTAATAACAAAATCAGGCATATTTAATTTCCAGTTGAGTTATTATCCAATATAATTCTAAAATGTCTGTACAATGTTGATGTTATTCTCTCTGCAAGAAAGCAGAGACTGCTTATAAATTTAATCACATTTGGATTTCATCATATATAACTTTGTACTCAATTTTGTTAATATTTACTCATGTGCAGAGTGTTTTCACCCTTGGAAATGTAAATAAGTCAAAGAATGTTGACTGGATTATACTGATTTAATTACGTTGTTCTTACTATAGTCAAAAATTTTTAAATAAAAACTTAGAAGTCATATTGGGGGTTTTAACTAAGAAAGTTCTTGCAAAAGAAAAGTCAAGTGTTGTTTTGTCTTGGACTATGGAAATCGAAATGTGCTGAGTTTTTTGTTTCTTTGTTTTATTTTTGTTTTCATGTTCTCATTAATGATGACCTTATGTTAATCAAGCAAATATAATTATTACTGGTGTTACTGTTGACTTTTCATAGCATTATAGTACATACCACTACATATTTTTTTCTTCTAGTTTTGTTGAGATATAGTTGACATATAGCACTGTATAAATTTAGGGTATACAGCATAATGATTTGACTTACATACATTATGAAATGAGGACCACAATATGTTTAGTGAACATTCATCATCTCATATAGATACAAAATTAAAGAAATAGAAAAAAATTTTCCTTGTGATGTGAACTCTTAGGATTTACTGTTTTAACCATTTTCATACATTGCATATAGCAGTGGTAACTATATTCATCATGTTGTAGATTACATCCCTATTACTTATTTACCTTATAACTGAGAGTTTGTAGCTTTTGACTACCTTTATCCATTTTCCCCTTCCCCTACTCCCACTCTGGAAACCACAAATCCAATCTCTTTTTCTATGAGTTTGTTTGTTTTTGAAGTATCCATTAGCAATTTTTAAAGGTAGAATTTGCAAAACTTCTGGACTAGGCTTACTTTAATAAATAGGGAGATTAGATAACTTAATAGAATTTTATATTATTATTATAGTATAATGGGAAATATTCAAAATTTATTCACTGAAATATTTTTCTTAAGTCATTTCCTGCCTTTTAATCCAAAGTATAAAGTTCACTGATGTTAGTAGCTTAACAATAATCTAAAAAAGGTGTGTGACAATAAGATATCCCTACAATCAATTACATTGAAAGCATAACAATAAAAATAGATATAAGATGTAGGTTTCATCAATAAAGGTGCATTCCCTGGTTCAATTATATTACTCCAAAATGCTGGGTACCAAATGAGCTATAAATCTGAGAAAAATTAAATCACAGTTGAATGTATGTTACTAAAACACAAAGTACATAGAGTATGAAATAATAAAATAACTATAAAGTTAGAACCATTCAGTAATATGTTCAATAAATATATTTTGAGCATGTTATGTGTGATAGGTACAATAGATCAAACAATCCAATCTAATGCATTTTGGTAAATGCCGCTATAGGAGATATACAGGGTGCTAAGAGTGCACATATGAGGAGCTCTAATTCCTAGAACATGAAAACACTGTAGAAGATATAATCCTCCAATTTTTTTCACTTGGATAATTTATATAAAGTTAAGGAAATTATATATCTAGTAGCACACCAACACAACAATAAGAAATCAAATACCATAAGGGATTTGGAATATAAATGCTAAAGAGATTTAGAAAAAAGTAAAGGTCATTGGAGCAGTGAGCTAATGGAGAAGATGGAATTTGAGCAGGGTAGTGATGAAGGAGTTGGCCTTCAACAAGTGGAAATGTAGTGCAAGAATATTATAGTAAATGAGTACAACATATAATAGAGAAACAGTAACAAAGATGGCAGCTAAGGAGATGGGGAATAAGAGAGAGGCACAGTAAAGACTGGAACAAGAATTTTGTGGAAGGGTATAGTAAGTGATAAGCTTGATTTAAAAAGTGGGTCAAGATTGTGAAGTGTTGGAGATTTTTGATTTCTTTAGGTCATTTATAATGAGCTCTTATGTCTACCATGAAAGTGCAGCTCTAAGATCTTGTGATGCAGGGAGTGTAATAGACAGAAGACCCCAGGAGCACCAACAGGTGACTGCCAGTAAATGACTTAAAGTTACAGTAATACTAAGGCAGATCCATTCCTATGCAATGTAGGACTAATCTCACAGGGAAACTTTGGTCCCAGTAAACCATATTAGCTTGATGTAAATTTTCCTAAAACTGTGCTGCAGTCTGAGACTCTTCCTAGCTAATTCTTTCCTTCACAGAGCCCAGACTTACAGTGTAGAATAACAACTTTCCCTCTCTCCAGCTTCCTGTCCTACCTTTTGCCCCCATTACAGGACTTTCTGGTAATAAAATTTTTTGCCCTTCTGATAACACAACTCTTATAAATTCTTAAGTTGGAAAATGAAATGATGAAAATGAGATTTTTATTAGAACTAAAATTGTAATGCTATACACAAAGAAGTAAAAAATAAAGCCCTGGAAATTGGGAGGGTATGGGTTTATTTAATATCTATGTGATGATAATATGAAATTCAGATTTTGCAGCACATATGGCAAGAAAATGATAGAACAGGTATGATGGAGAATTGCACAGTAGATCAATGTTTGCTCTGATAAAAAGAAGCAATATATATATATATATAATAAAGGATTTCCTTCCAAAGTATATAACAAACTTCTTCAAATCAATTTAATAAAAGACTGATAATCAGATTTGAACAGGTTCTTCCCTATAGATGATTCCAAATCTCCAATAAACGTATTAACCTGTAGTCAGCATCAATTAGTCATAAGAGGAACGCTAATTATAATCAGACTGAGAAACTGTTAAATGCTCATAATGATGGCTAAATTTTTAAAAGCACATAGTACCAAGTTTTGGTTAGGATGTAAAACAACCTGATTTCCTGTATACTCCTTGTAGGAGAATAAATTGGTAAATTCACTTTGGAATAGCATTTGGCAATAACTAATATAGTTGACTATATGTAAACTCAATAGCCCGGGACTTTCATTTCATTCCTAGTGTGTTCATTCTCATTGCTGTGTAGTTTCCATTCTTTGAATATACTAAAGCTTATGTATTCATTCTACTGTATGTATATAAAGTTTAAAACTAAGGAGAGCTAATTTATGGTGCTTAAAGTCAAGATAGTGGTCATTCTTAGGTGACAGTGCTTCAGTGCTCCTGAAATTATTACATTTCTTGGCCTGAATAATGGTTATCCATATATTCACTTGGAGAAAATTCATCTAACTGTACACTTGTGATTTATGCATCAATAAAATATTGTATGTTGTATATTGTATATGCATATTGTACTTAAATATTAAGAGAAATTTTAAAATAACAAAAATATGTTCTTTCCAGGTCATACTCTTCTTATTCCATTGATCTTACTGTGTATGTTTTTACTGTTAGAGTTGAATTTATTGAATGTTTATTATTTTCTAGATTTATCAATTTAAATAGGATTTGACTTTCCCATTAGACAGTAAAACCTTGAGCACTAGGACTACTTCTAATCTTCATATCCACTCATGGATCTCTCCTTAAACAAAAGCTACATTGTTCCTAAAACCTTTGGTCATTGCTCTTATATCTCCATTTCTTGTGTGAAGGATGCGTGCACACACACATTCATCTTATGTGTGTGCTAGGTTGAAAATGGTATTTATTTTTAACTTCCTGATATTATCTTCTAATTACCTTAAATTTCCATAATTATGTTTTCATTATTAAGACTTTTTTTGCATCATGCTGTTTTTTTTAATTTTTTTTAATTTTTTTGGGGGTACACTAAGTTCAATCATCTGTTATAATACACATATCCCCGTATTCCCTCCCTTCCTTGACTCCCCCCACCTCGAGTCCCCCCCACCCTCCCCGCCCCAGTCCTCTAAGGCATCTTCCATCCTCGAGTTGGACTCCCTTTGTTATACAACAACTTCCCACTGACTATCTATTTTACAGTTGGTAGTATATATATGTCTATGCTACTCTCTCGCTTCGTCTCAGTTTCCCCTTCACCCCCCGCCCCCTCCCATACCTCGAGTTCTCCAGTCCATTCTCTGTACCTGCATCCTTGTTCTTGTCACTGAGTTCATCAGTACCATTTTTAGATTCTGTGTATGTGAGTTAGCATACAATATTTGTCCTTCTCTTTCTGACTTACTTCACTCTGTATGACAGATTGTAGTTCTATCCACCTCATGACATATAGCTCCATCTCATCCCTTTTTATAGCTGAGTAATATTCCATTGTATATATATGCCACATCTTCTTTATCCATTCATTTGTTGATGGGCATTTCAGTTGCTTCCATTTTCTGGCTATTGTAAATAGTGCTGCAATAAACATTATGGTACAAGTTTCTTTTGGGATTATGGTTTTCTTTGGGTATATGGCCAGTAGTGGGATTACTGGATCATATGGTAGTTCTATTTGTAGTTTTTTAAGGAACCTCCAAATTGTTTTCCACAGTGGCTGTACCAACTTACATCCCCACCAACAGTGCAGGAGAGTTCCCTTTTCTCCACACCCTCTCCAACATTTGTTGTTTCCAGATTTTGTGATGATGGCCATTCTGACCGGTGTGAGGTGAGTCCTCACTGTCGCTTTGACTTGCATTTCTCTGATGAGTAGTGATGTTGAGCATCTTTTCATGAGTTTGTTGGCCATCTGGATGTCTTCTTTGGAGAAATGTCTATTGAGGTCTTCCGCCCATTTGTGGATTGGGTTATTTGCTTTTTTGGTATGAAGCTTCATGAGCTGCTTGTGTATTTTGGAGGTTAATCCTTTGTCCGTTGTTTCACTGGCAACTATTTTTTTCCCATTCCGAGGGTTGTCTTCTGGTCTTGTTTATGGTTTCTTTGGCTGTGCAAAATTTTTAAGTTTCATGAGGTCCCATTTGTTTATTCTTGATGTTATTTCCATGATTCTAGGAGGTGGGTCCAAAAGCATCTTGCTTTGAGGGATGTCATAGAGTGTTCTGCCTATGTTTTCCTCTAGGAGTTTGATAGTGTCCAGCCTTACATGTAGGTCTTTAATCCATTTGGAGTTTATTTTTGTGTATGGTGTTAGGAAGTGTTCTAATTTCATTCTTTGACATGTTGCTGTCCAATTTTCCCAGCACCACTTATTGAAGAGGCTGTCTTTTTTCCATTGTATACTCGTGCCTCCTTTGTCAAAGATAAGGTGCCCATATGTGTTTGGGCTTACTTCTGAGTTCTCTATTCTGTGCCATTGATCTTCCTTTCTATTTTTGTGCCAGTACCATACTGTCTTGATAACTATGGCCTTGTAGTATAGTTTGAAGTCAGGAAGCCTGATTCCACCAACTCCATTTTTCCTTCTCAAGATTGCTTTGGCTATTCGGGGTCTTTTGTGTTTCCATACAAATCGTAAGATTTCTTGCTCTAGTTCTGTGAAAAATGCCTTTGGTAATTTGATCAGGATTGCATTGAATCTGTAAATTGCTTTGGGTAATACAGTCATTTTCACGATGTTGATTCTTCCAATCCAGGAACATGGTATGTCCCTCCATCTGTGTGTGTCGTCTTTGATTTCTTTCATCAATGTCTTAAAGTTTTCTGCATACAGATCTTTTGCCTCCTTAGGCAGGTTTATTCCTAGGTATTTTATTCTTTTTGTTGCAATGGTGAATGGGAGAGTTTCCTTAATTTCTCTTTCTGCTCTTCCGTTGTTAGTGTATAGGAATGCAAGAGATTTCTGTGCATTCATTTTGTATCCTGCTACTTTACTAAACTCATCAATTAGTGCGAGCAGTTTTCTGGTAGAGTCTTTAGGGTTTTCTATATATAATATCATGTCATCTGCAAAGAGTGACAATTTTACTTCTTCTTTTCCAATTTGGATTCCTTTTATTTCTTTTTCTTCTCTGATGGCTGTGGCTACAACTTCCAAAACTATGTTGAATAATAATGGTGATAGTGGACACCCTTGTCTTGTTCCTGTTCTTAGAGGGAATTCTTCCAGTTTTTCCCCATTGAGAACGATGTTGGCTTTTGGTTTTTCATATATGGCTTTGATTATGTTGAGGTAATTTCCTTCTATGCCCATTTTCTGGAGAGCTTTTATCACTGAGGTCTCTGAGACTGTCTTCTATTCTTTTTATTCTTTTTTCTTTTTCCTGCTCTGTGGCGTTTATTTCCCCCATTCGATCTTCCAACTCACTTATTCGTTCTTCTGCCTCAGTCATTCTGCTGGTTATAGCATCTAGAGTATTTTTAATTTCAGTTATTTTGTTATCCATTGTTGTTTGTTTTTCTGAGTTCTTATGAACTGTTTCTTGTACTTTCTCTATTTTGTTATCGAGATTTTGTATCATTTTTACTATCATTACTCTAAATTCTTTTTCAGGCATTTTTCCTATTTCCTCCTCATTTATTTGGTCTTGTGGGTTTTTTTCCTGCTCCTTTGCCTGCATGGTGTTTCTTTGTTTCCTCATGGTTGTCCAAACTTTTGGGGTTGCTTGTCCTGGTGATAGAGGTGTTTATAGAAGACTGTCCAAGCCTCAGACTAATGTCCAAGTATTGGATTAAACAAATATTAAGTCTAGGAAACACATACATGTATAAGACACACAATTGCTGACTCCATTAGGACATAAGGCTCTAGAAAGACCTGACAGAACCCCAGTGTGCTATCAGATATTCAAAGAGAAACCCAGCAGAAATTGACAACTGAAACAGAACAAATCAGAGACAAAAGCAAAAGCAAACAAACAAACAAATAACACCTTACACATACAAACATTAATCCAGGGAGATTTTGTAAGCTAGGATCAAATGTAGAAAAGAGCCAGAGTACCACCAGAGAGAATGGAGATTCTCAGAATGTAATTAGACAACTGTACTAAGAACTAAGATAAAGACAAAAGCCTAATATTAAATACCACGGCAGTGCGTCATCTGGAGAATAGAGCAAGGAGTCTGAGCAGACCGATAGTGTTGCTTATAAGTATGTTAAGATAAAATAAACTTAAAAAGGCTGGAAGAAAGGGGAACAGAAGAGCGTAATGTGGTTGGAAATATGCAAATAAAAACAAAGGAATAGAAATGTATAAAAGATAGAGATGAAAGGAAAGTATGAAAGATATATTGTCCGTACTACCAAAAACTTAGCTATATATAGAAGTATATAAAAAGGCAAAAAAAATAGAATAAAAAATATCATTAAAAAATTGTTATAAAACTTGTAGATCCCTTAGGGCTAAGATCGTATTTAATAAAAAAAAAAAGAGAGAGAGAGAAAAAGAAAAAAAAAATCCAGAACTGATCCCAGAATGGACCAGTTCAATAGGTATTGATACTACTATTTCTGTTTCCTTAGCGTCTCAGCTGTAAGTGTCCTTCTCCTTGCCTTGGGTTTTTTTGCATTATTCTGTGACCAGCAGAGGTTCCTTTATTGTTGTCTGTAAGCGTCGGTGTGTGGAGAGGAAGAGGGTACAATAGTGGCTCCTTCTCCTGGGAGTGAGTGAGCAGTGGCGCACTGTTGTTTCAGTCAGGCTTGGAGGTGCCTGTTGCAGAGGGCGCTGGTGGCTCAGGCGTAAACAGAAAGTCTTAGAGTTGGGCCTCTCTCGGGGTTTTTTTCTTTTTGATGCTGTTGTTTTTTTTTTTTTCTCTCTCTCTCTGCAGCCTCCCTGCTGCTGGCGTTGCAAGGGGTTTTAATCTAGCCCCGCCCAAGTGCCTGAGGGTGCTTGTTATCCCTGAGCGCCTTAGGTGGCCCGCAGGGCGTCTCTCCACTGCCTGTTGCAGAGGCGCCGAAAGAGAGAGAGAGGCTACACACGCGGCTCCTTCCCGCCCCCCCCTGCCCGTGAGCCTGCAGCCTCCAGCCGCCATCATGGCCGGGCAGCTCTCAGGGATGGGCACTCCTCTCCGCGGACCTCCTCCCTCCTGTCCTCTCGGTCCATCCATCACCCTACCAGCAACAATATTTCTCACCCTGAACCAGGTCTCCGGTTCCCAGGCTCCCGCTCCTGGACCCTCCGTTCAGCCGCGGATTGATGTCTCGGTCCAGGAATGCTGAGCTGCACTGCGGACCCTCCATATGTTTCTCACTCCCTCCCGTCTGCCACAGCTCCGCCGCTTCACCCACTTTGAGCCCTCATAGATGCCTCCCTACCGGCTATGTCGGGCTCCCCGCAGTCCTTTCTGGTGTCCGAGGCTGTCTGCTGGTGTTCAGCTGGTTCTCTGTCTTAATTTTTAATTTAATTTTTAAAACCTTAATAGGTGCTTGCAGTTTGTTGACTTTTTTAAGAAAAGTCAAGCTGTAAACTTTTATTACAAATTAATAATGAGATTCTTAAAAATAAAAAACTTTTATTACAGATTAAAAATGAGGTTCTCAAATTTGACCAGATAGTAAACAATTTTAAAACCTTTAAAAGTGTATTGCGAAAAACAAGACTTTAAAAAAAAATGTTTTCATTACCCAAAAGAGACCTCTTTAGGTAAAACTAATAAAAACTCCATGCTGCATAGATAACACAGATACTTCTAGTTATCTGGTCAACAGGCGAAAAGCAAGCACTTAGGATGCTTTGACTCCAATCCTTTGTTCATTTCTTATTCATATTCATTTCTTCTTATGAAATGACGAAACCAGATGATGGTAGAGATGATAAGTGGGCATTTAGTCAGCCCCGCCCTGCTCAGCCTCATAGCAGATGAATTCTCAGCTGGTGGATAGGCTGCTTTTGTCTTTTTGCCATCTCGTGGTTGAAGGTTTCTGGGTATCTGCGTTGGTAATTAAAGTTGCAGCAGTACTGACCTTGAGGTGGCTGCTGACTTTGGGTCTCATCTCTTTGATTTTCCATATCTTCTTCATTGCCGTCCTCTCAGCTTTCTTTGGCCAGGAGGGCCTCTGTGGTATCATGGCCTATAACCCCGATATATATTCTGTCTCACTAGTCTACCTTGTTGCCCTGCACCCTCGTTGTCAGCACCCTCCATCACTTCTCCCTGCATAGGAGGGCTGGAATACAGTGGTAGTCACCCATAGGATCTCCACATGTAGTAAGGTGGGAACCTTCGCCTGCAGTAGGGCCTGGCCTTGGGGAGTACTCTCTGATCCCTCATTCTTTTCCCCACTCTCACAAATCTGGTAATTCTGCTGGTAATTTTGTAGAGGACCCCTGTGACATGGATAGCATCTATAACGGTTACGGTTACCAAGGCAGTAAATGTATAGCAAACCGTAATGAGGGACCTGAGAGTGCGCCTCCACCAGGACCTGTAACATGTGCTGCCTCCACACCCGTTTCTCCTTCAATAACATGGAACTCCACAGTCTCTCCATCTCCTACACTGTGAAGGTACTTCCTGGGGTTCTTCTTCTTTATGGCAGTTGGTATACAAAGACACCTTCCTTGGTGTCATTCCTCTTGATGAAACCATACCCGTTTTTTACATTGTTCCCAAAGCCTTTGTTGCAATGACCTTCTTGTTGCACTCGCAGGCACCGCCAATGTGAGGCCGCCAGGGCCATGGCTCCCTGTGCTGCTGCCAGTCAGGCTGGGCTCAGTGCCTGCAGTGCTCAGGGTGGTGGTGGCAGGTGAATGCTGGGTCTCGGCCTTGCTGTTCATGGCTACGGTGATGGTGACTGGGGCTGGCTGCTGGCAGCTGAGGTTCCCCACCCCCAGGTTGTGGTGGTAACAAGGCCAGCAGCAGCAGCGGTGGGCTGCTTCAGGCCTCTCTTGGGTCCTGCTCTTCAAATTTAAGTGAAATAGTTGTCACTACATTGTCGTGTAAGGACTCGCTATTTGCCCTAATGAACCATTTTTACGTCTTTGCCGGTAAGGTTCTAGATATAATCTAGCTTCTGCCAATGAGGAGCACCAGAAAGAGACTTAGAAAGCAGAAGACTAAAAGAAGTCATTTGTCTTTATTACAGGAGGCAGCGATTGTTGATATTGTGTTCGCCAGACATGACTAATTGTCACAGTCAGCCAGAGTTCTTCCCTCCCTGTAAGTCACATATGTCAGACCTGCAGGAAAAGTGTGACATTTTCAGTTGCTTCCTATGCTGTCTTTACCAAAATTGCTATAGTGAATCTGAAAGCTGCTGGTGCTCCACAACTGACTTCCAAGCCTTCCAATGGTTTTAAGCACTTAATTTCTTGTATTAAATCCCTTTTCGGAAGAAATACCTAGAATGATTTTTATATCCCACATCATGTTGATACAGTCTCAATATTATAATGTTTGAGGAAATTACTTTTAGCAAACATAACTAGTCCAATTACATTTTCTTAGGTGAGTTATTCAATTCAGCAAGTATGTGTGTTTTTATTGTTTTTTAAAGTTCATTTTTACCCTTGCATCAGCTTATGTTAGGGCACATGTGAGTTACAAACAATTACTCATTGACCATCTACAGGCATACCTCTGAGATACTAGGGTTTGGTTCCAGACCACTAGAGTTAATGCAAATATTGCAATAAAGTGAGTTGAACAAATTTTGGCCTTCCCAGTGCACATAAAAGTCATGTTTACACTATACTATAGTCCATTGAATATGCAATAGCATTATGTATTAAAAAATGTACCAAAAAAACCCCAATGTACATAACTTAATTAAAAAATAATGCTGGGGGGAGGCATAAATTAGGAGTTTGGGATTACCATATACACACTAAAATACATAATCAACAAGGACCTACTGTATAGCACAAGGAACTATACTCAATATTCAGTAATATTATGTAAGGGAAAAGAATCTGAAAAAGATTAAATATAGGTTTATGTATAACTGAATCGCTTTGCTGTGTACCTGAAACTTACACAACATTGTAAATCAACTATACTTCAATTGAAAAATAATAATGGTAGTGGAAAAATGGTGCCTATAGACTCGCTCAATGCAATGTTGCCACAAACCTTCATTATGTAAAAAACACTATGAAGAGTGATAAGGCAAAGTACATTAAAACAAGATATGCCTGTACTATCTTCTGAACACCATGCTATATCCTGGTGTTGTAAGAATGTTGTATAACATGCTTTATGCTTACACTCTTGTATTAGAAATTGTAATCCTTGGTCTTTGGCAACCAAGGCTTCTTTTGTAATAAAGACACTTGGATTAGGTAAAAGATTGTCTTATTTTATCCCACAGCATAATGTATCATATTATAAGAATTGATTGCATTATAAACCTTACCATTTACTTAATAAACATAATGTTCTTCTGTGTACAAAAATCCAGATTTATTTACAGAGTTACAAAGATGAATACAATATGGTCAATATCCCAGTGTGCTCACAATCTAGTAGTGAGGGCAGGCATAGTCATGACAAATTATAATTGAGTTTAGGTTATGATGAACTCAGCATAGAAGTATAAAAAAATACTACAATAGCATAAGCAAAAGGTTTTGTTCGGCATCTAAAGTTGAATAAACCTTGGCATATGAATAGAAATGTTGTCTGCCCCTAATTTGAATTCAATCAAGGCTAAAGAGGAGGAAGGACATTTTGGACAAACAGAACAGCTAGAAAATGATATAAATGCATCAAAATAAAAGAGCTATTAGGTAATCAAAAATATTTCATGATATTGGTGTATAAATTGCATGCTCTCAGGGTGAGTTTGAATTTTATTCTCTAGGCATTCAAGAGCCAACGAAAGAGAGTTAGCAGTGGAGAACATGATCAAAGTTGAATTTAGAGAGGATTCCAGTGGTAACGGGAATTATGGAATAGAGGGAAGAATAATAGGTGTCCTGAAAATACCAATGTCCTTCTTTTGCTTTGTCTTTACTGCCCATTTTGCAAAGGTGACTTGCCTCATTGGCATAACTGCTATAGTGTAAGTGCCTAGCATTAAGCTTTTTGATTGTAATTTGTGTCCAATATTAAGCTTTTTTTTTTTTTTTGACTGTGCACAGGCTTTCTCTAGTTGTGGCAAGTGGGGGCTACTCTTTGTTGTGGTGTGTGGACTTCTCATTGTAGTGGCTTCTCTTGTTGAGGAGCATGGGCTGCAAGCATGGGCTCAGTAATTGTGGCATGTGGGCCCCAGAGCACACAGGCTTCAGTAGTTGTAGCACTCGGGTTCAGTAATTGTGGCACATGGGCCCTGGAGCATGCGGGCTTCAGTAGTTGCAGTGTGTGGGCTCAGTAGTTGTGGCTTGTGGGCTCTAGAGCACAGGCTCAGCAGCCATGGTACATGGGCTTAGTTGCTCCATGGCATGTGGGATCCTCCTGGACCAGGGATTGAACCCATGTCCCTTGCATTGGCAGGCAGACTCTCAACCACTGTGCCACCAGGGAAGTCCCCAATATTTAGCTTTTGATTGCCAAGGCATCCAGTTCAAAGACATTTATCTCGAATAAACACATTGCCATCTGTGACACAGCTCAGCTAAATAAAAAGCCAGAATGCCCCGCATATGAGGTTTCCCTTTTAGAAAACCCTGAGTAACTTAGGTTAACTAAGAGTGGCCTTGCTTTTTCCTTCGCATGCTCTAATTCCCACTCTTATGCTTTAAATTCTCCAAAAAAGAGTGAACCTGTGAAGCCTAAGCACCCTCTTTTGGATCCTGATAAGGGCAGAGCCCCATGTTGGTTCTCTCTCTCTCTCTCTGTGTATCTCTGCTCATGGATTTGCTGTGTGGCTCTTAGATGTGCCATGTACCCTCCAGGACCTGTGAGTAATAGATCTCTTTTCTTCCCCCTAAAGTTCCCTGATGGTTTTTTACTGATGTACATCTTGCAATCATAATAAGAACCACAGGGGCCTGTCCAGCCACAACACTGGCTTTGTTTGGGAAAATATCTGTGGGGGATCCCACAAGTACTATAGGCCCAGGTGAGTACATCAGACATTCCTAGCCAATGGCACTATTGGTGGTGACACTGCCAATCACTGTTGGTAGGCTGAGAGTGATACAAAACAACTGGTTTATAACAAAAATTAGGTACTTAATAACTGAAATTCTTCAGACAAGGGTCCAGAGCCATTCCTTCAAAATTAATATTTTTTTGAAATTCTGCTGTGTATAATGAGAAATGTTAATATATGACTTTATGAGCTCATCCATGGTTAGTTACCTTAATTTATTATACTTTTAATGTTTTTGTTTTTTCAAAAAAAAATGCCCATAGTTTGTATAATTGACCTAATTTCTATCCATTGTATACTTTGTCTAATGATATCGTTGATCAATTCACTGTTTTTTTAACAAATTTTTCCTATTATTGAATCCCCAATAAGCAGTAAGAACTGAGAAATCCTTCAAGCTAAAGTGGAGCCTTCGAGATAGGGTCTCAGACCTAAAATGGTTTATGACAGACCATTTTATATTTAAGAAAATCAATGTAAAAGTGTACACCCTATCATCTAGTCCAGTAAAAGCTAGCTCATTACCTACATTTCTCCAATTTTTCAAGGACAAAATTAACTTCTCTGATTTTTTTTTCCTCATTATTCTTTCTTTTGCTCTCTCTTTTGTCACTGAACACATTTTTGCTGGAGCCCAAGGGACAAAAAGTGCATTTTAAAGTCAAATATATAAGCTGTAATGAGGCTCAAGACCTGATTTTTTAGTGAAAAAATTAAGCTCACAGTGTAGTTCAGATTTGCCCTTATGGATAAAGATGCTAACATCACATCTTATTAAGTCTTGTGCTTTTTTTGGTCACATTTAAGAAACAACAAAAAAATTCAATTATTTAGTCATTATATCTTTTCCTTAGTGGAGTAATGGAATCATCATATTTTTTCTCTGTTTTTATTATCCATCTTCCTGTGTTCTATTATTACTGATAGAATGACAAGGTTAAAAATAACCCCTTTTGTTCAGTATTTCTGAGTATCTTTGAATGCCATACTTTTGAACCAAACTAAACATTACTCTTATTTATTATATTCCAAAAACAGGAAAGAAACTCATAGGGAAATACTTAAAGAGTTCTACTTTCTCAAATTACCCTTGGATTGACTAGTGAGTAAAAAACCATGTTCTTGACTCACTGAGTTTTAATTCACCATCAGAGTTATTTCCAGAGAACTGCATTTCTATATCTAGGGAGACTCTTCTTGCTTGTCATTCTTAATTGAGAGCAGCAGCCCAAGTAACACAACAGTACAAAGACCACCAGTAAAAATGTCAAATCAAAATGAATTAAAGTCAGTGGATTTGTTAGCTATCAGTGTGTCTGTCAGGACATTACCAATCTTGACTTTCACATATCATATGTATGAATTGTTTATCATGGTTGATTTTTCATGCTGCAATGTGTACACCAACAATTATTGCAATTGACTACACAATGTAAAATCGGTTGGCATAAAGCTATAATAAAAGTTGTGTGATACTACTGCAAGTATGAGCATACAGATTAATTGAACAAAACAGCAATTATAGAAAGACAAAGAGAAGTTAATTATTTAGTATATGATAAATAGAGCATATCAAATTGGAATGAAAAAGGGTTACTACTCAGTATCTTAGGATAAATAGTGATTTAGGAAACATATATATAATTTCTATAACTACATCTATATGTTTACTTCATATTTTTTTGCTTCAATAGATACTATATGGACTAAAGCAGTGGTTTAAAGACAGGAGATACATGTCGGAGTAATTTTTTCTGCTCTCTCAAAATATGCATCACAGCTGTGTTCACTTGAAAAAATTGGGACAAACTAAAATATCAAAAGTAGAAGATGTTTTATATAGGTACATCAAATCAAAAACTATTATGGAAGAGATGTAAGAATAGCATCTAATTTTACTGAGATGTAAGAATAGCATCTAATTTTATTGACATGAAAAACATTATAATATAATGCTGAGAAAATTGACCAAGATACAAATTTGCAAGTATAGTATGCAAGGGTGGGGAGTAAAAGAGAGAGAAACATTAGAGAAAATACACCATAAAACAATAATGATTGTCCCTGGATGTTGTAATTAAAATAAAATTTTATTTCATTTGATCTGTTACCTTTGCTTATCTATATTTTCAAATTTTTCTTCCCTTAGCACATATTACTTTTGCATTAATAATATTATCAAAGTTAGAAAAAAGACTGAGTTAAATATTATATATGTATTAAAATAATTATATATAATAATGCATTATATATTATATAATATATAATTTCTGTATTATATATTATAATTTATATTCTGTGTTCTATTTTATGATTTCTATATTGTATTATATAATTTATATATTATCATTTCTGTATTATATATAATATATATAATTTCTATAACCAGTTCTATTTCACCTAACATTTATTTTTACTTACCTTTATTTTTATTGTGTCAGCATGATATAAATACAACTTGTTGAAAAGTGAAAATTGAAAAATTCAGTCAACTGTGTCTCTTTTTCACACATTTCTTTCTGTGAACTGAATTAACTGAAAGATTGGATGACTTATAGAAATAATGATATAATACATTGAATAGTAAATGAAAAATATATCTGTCAAACTATAATCATCATAGTTTTTTAGAATTGCCAAAGACTATAGAAATCAGATAATATAATCCTATCTTCCTGGAAATGAGAAAACTGAGTAATCAGTAGTCTTTTTAAAACATAATGTGAATATTAAACATGTATTTCTCAAAAGACTGCATAGGAAAAATTGGAAGCAACAACAAGAAAAGCCATACAAATTAAGAAGCAAAACAGTGAAGCACCAGCTACAGTGTTCTAGTAATTCTTTCCAGGACTATGTAATTTTGGATTAAACTAAACTGTCCCTTTAGAGAAGAGGTAAAAATCAGACCTAAGGCGTTATTGTTTTCAAAAGGCATTGTTGATCATCTTGTTCTTCATGGCTTCTCCTTATCCTTTTTTTAAAATTAATTAATTTATTTATTGGCTGAGTTGGGTCTTTGTTGCTGCATACAGGCTTTCTCTAGTTGCGGTGAGTGGGGACTGCTCTTTGTTGCGGTGCGGTGGCTTCTCTTGTTGAGGAGCACAGGCTCTACGTGCATGGGCTTCAGTAGTTGTGGCATGTGGGCTCAATAGTTGTGGCTCACGGGCTCTAGAGCACAGGCTCAGTAGTTGTGGTGCACGGGCTTAGTTGCTCTGCAGCATGTGGGATCTTCCCGGACCAGGGCTCGAACCTGTGTCCCCTGCATTGGTAGGCAGATTCCCAATCACTATGCCACCAGGGAAGTCCTGGCTTTGCCTTATCCTTAAACTTGTATAAAAATTTCTGAGCCTCATAGGAAAATTCTCTTCACTGATAGGGTGGTCAGATTTCCAACAAATTAAATCCTCAAGTAATTCACCTGGAACTAAGTAACAGGAAAAGAGAAAAGATCCACAAGTTCCAAAATCTTGTCATAATTGGAAGACTCTAACCCATAAAATAGAAAGAAGCACATTTGTATGAGGCAATAGATTAAAAGCAAAATCACCATGATGATACCAAAGGCATACAGAAAGAGAATATAAAGTACAATCAAAATAAATAATTTTGTTGTTATAAAACTATTGTCTATTATTCCCCCAAATTGTTTGCATCCATTTTAGTAACCAGAATGTATGATTATTTTAAAAATTTATATATACCTGGTTTATATTCTCACTTCTTCCATATTATAACTTCATTATTTTGTTTCATCTCTCAGTTAATAGATTTGTCTTTAATTAATTTTAATTTTCATGATAAGTAGATAGTTTATTTTCAAATTCCTTACATATTCAGAGTTGATTTCTGTTGTTTACATTCATTAAAACAATTTCGTTGGTAGAACTACTTGTGTTCCATATTTTATCTGCTCAAATGCTTGGAATATTTCTTTGTCTTGCACAGAATATTGCAAAAGAATAAATCTAAGGACAGCTTGATTCTTATGTTTTCCTGTTTGTATGAAGCAACACATCTTTCAGGTCTCAATGCATAAACAACTATTTTGTAAATATTTGAAATATTTTATTTTGCCAGGATGTGTTTGTATGTGGGCTATTTTCTCTTGAATCCATGGGTGAATGGTGATTGTGTGAGCATACATACCCACGCATCTGTGTAAAATTTCTCAAACAGACATATCCTTTCTAAAGACATTAAGAATATTTTTGCAATTGACTTTTTAAGACAGTATGTAGAAGAAAAAAACTTTATATTCTTTTATTCCCACAATTTATAATTAACTTTATCACATTTTAGGATATTGACTTCTGGCATTTTTAGGTTTATATTTTGAAATTATAATATATGATTGCCTTGTAATAAGAAATAAATACTGGAGGTGACTAAAGCTAATATCCCATTCAATCATTTAATAATAAATCAATAGTATTTATGGAGCAACAAATTTGTTCTTAAAAATCAGTAGTTGGGCTACATTAGTATAAAAGTAGAGGAAATACCATGGCTACAGCAGAGATTCTATTATAGTGATCACAAAAATGTAAATCAACTATATAAGTACATTGAAAGCTGTATTAGATGGTACTATGTTAGTGAAGACAATCCAAAGAAAGAGAACCAATAGGATGTGTGTGTGTGTGCATGTGTGTAAGGAGAGAGAGAGAGTAAGGAAGGAAGGAAGAGAAAAAGTAAGAAAGAAAGAGAGAAAGAAGACAGACAGAAAGAGAGACACACAGAAAGACAAAGGAAGGAAGGAAGAAAGAAAGACAGAGGGACAGACAGAAAGACAGACAGAAAGACAGAAAGATGGAAAGACAGAGAGAAAGACACACAGACCGACAGAGAGACAGAAACACAGAAAGACAGACAGAAAGACAGACATTAAGATGGACAGACAGACAGAAAAATAGAAAGACACACAAATGAAAGAATGAAAGACAGACTTAAAGAAAGACAGACACAAAGACAGAAAGCCATACAGAGAAAAAGAAAGACAGACTTAAAGAAGGACAGAAAGGCAGACAGAAAGACCGAAGAATAGACAGACACATGGACAGATAGACGGACAGACAGAAAAACAGACAGAAAGAGACAGACAGACAGACCGAAGGATAGACAAACAGACACACGGACAGAAAGACAGACAGACAGAAAAAAAGACAGACAGAGAGGCAAACAGAAAGACAGAGAGACAAAGAGAAAGAAAGAATGACAAGCAGAAAGACAGAAAGAATGACAGACAGAGAAAGAAAGACAGACAGACAGACAGAAAGAAAGGCAGAAAGAAAGACAGTCAGAAACTAAGACAGACAGACAGAAAGAAAGACAAAGAGATAGACTGAAACACAGAGGAAAGACAGAAAGACAGACAGACAGACACACAGAGAGACACAAACACAGAGCGACAGGGTGAAAGACATACAGACACACTGAAAGACAGACAGACAGACAGAAAGGCAAACAGAAAGACAGAAAGAATGACAGAAAGAAAGAAAGACTGACACACAGACAGAAATAAAGACAGACAGACAGAAAAACATACATATAGAAAGACAGACAGACATAAGACTGAAACACAGACAGACACATGCACAGACAGAAAGACACCAGAAAGACAGACAGAAAGACAGACACACAGACAGAAAGAAAGACAGGAAATAAGCCAGACAGAAAGACAGACAGAAAGAGAAACAGACAGCCAGATAGAAAGACACTTAGAAACAAAGACTGAAAGAAAGACTGACAGACAGATAAAGACAGACGGAGAGACAGACAGGTAAACAGAAAGACAGACAGACAGAGAGAAAGAGAGGCAAATAGACAGAAAGAGAGACAAAGAGAAAGAAAGAATGACAGACAGACAGAAAGACAGAAAGAATGGCAGACAGAGAGAAAGAGAGAAAGACCAACACACAGACAGAAATAAAGACAGACAGAAAAATTTATATAAAGACAGACAGACAGACATAAGTCCGAAAGAGAGACAGACAGATGGACAGACAGAAACATAGACGGACAGACAGAGAGACAGAAACAAACACAAAGAGACACAAACACAGAGAGACAGAGTGAAAGACATACAGACAGACCGAAAAAGAGACAGAAAGACAGACAGACAGAAAGAAATGCAAACAGAAAGACAGAGAGAAAGAAAGACAGACAGACAGACAGAAAGACAGACAGAAATAAAGACAGAAAGACATACATAAAGACAGACCGACAGACAGACATAAGACAGACAGACACACACACACAGATACACACAGACAGAAAGACACCAGGAAGACAAACAGACAGAAAGACAGGGAAACAAAAAGCAAGAAAGAGAGACAAAGAGAAAGAATGACAGACAGAAAGAGCGAGAGAAAGATAGAAAGGCAGAAAGAAAGACAGAAACTAAGAAAGACAGAAAGAAAGAAAGACAGAGGGACAAAAAGATAGACAGAAACACGGACAGACAGAAAGAGAGGCAAACAGAAAGACAGAGAGACAAAGAGAAAGAAAGAATGACAGACAGACAGACAGAAAGAATGGCAGACAGAAAGACAGACAGACAGAAGGATGGACAGAAAGAATGACAGTAAGACAGAAAGAAAGAGAGAAAGAAAGACCACCACACAGACAGAAATACAGACAGACAGAAAAACATACGTAAAGACAGACAGGCAGACATAAGACCAAAAGGCAGACAGACAGAGAGGCAGAAACATAGACAGACAGAAAGACAGACACAAACACAGAGAGACACAAACACAGAGAGATAGAGTGAAAGACATACAGACAGACTGAAAAACAGAAAGACAGGCAAACAGAAAGACAGACAGAGAGAAAGAAAGACAGACAGACAGAAAGAGAGAAAGACTGACACACAGACAGACAGAAATAAAAGACAGAAAAACACACATAAAGACAGACAGACAGACAGACATAAGACCGAGAGACAGATAGACACACGCACACACACAGAAAGATGGAAAGAAATAAGACAGACAGAAAGACAGACAGAAAGAGAGACAGACAGCCAGACAGAAAGACAGAGAGAAAGAAAGACAGTCAGAAACAAAGACAGAAAGAAAGACAGATGGGCAGATAGAAAGATAGACGGAGAGACAGACAGACAGACAGACAGAAAGACAGACAGGCAAACAGAAAGACAGAGAGACAGAGAAAGAAAGAATGACAGACAGAAATACAGACAGAAATACAGGCAGGAAGGCATAGAATGACAGCCAGAAAAACAGAAAGAAAGACAGAAAGAGTGAGAGACCAAAAAAAAAAACAAAACAAAACAGAAAGACAGAGAGACAGAAAGACAAACAGAAACAAATACAGAAAGACAGACAGACTGAAGGACAGACAGAAACACAGAGAGACAGACTGAAAGACAGACAGACAGACAGAACAAAAGACAGACAAACAGAGAGAAAGACAAAGAGAAAGAAAGAATGACATACAGAAAGACAGACAGAAAGGCAGAAAGAAAGACAATCAGAAACAAAGACAGAAAGACAGAAAGAAAGACAGGCAAACAGAAAGACACAGAGAGACAGAAAGAATGACAGACAGAAAGACAGAGAAAGGAAGACCGACACACAGACAGACAGAAATACAGACAGACCAAAAAACACACATAAAGATAGACATAAAACCTAAAGACAGACAGACAGACACACACACACACACAGACACACACAGAGACAGAAAGACACCAGAACGGCAAACAGACAGAAAGACAGGCAAACAGAAACATAAAAAGAGAGACAACGAGAAATAAAGAATGACAGAAAGAGAGAAAGACAGACAGAAAGAAAGAGAGACAGACAGCCAGACAGACAGAAAGACAGAGAGACAGAAAGAAAGAAGGGCAGAAAGAAAGACAGTCAGAAACTAGGACAGAAAGACAGACAGACAGAAACACAGAAAGACAGACAGGCAGAAAGAATGCCAGACAGAAAGACAGACAGAAAGAAAGACAGAAAGACCAACACACAGGCAGACAGAAATAAAGACAGAGAGACAGAAAAACAGACATAAAGACAGACAGACAGTCATAAGACAGAGAGACAGACAGGCAGACTGTGAGACAGTAAGAAAGAGACAGACCGAGAGAGAAACAGACAAACAGAAAGACAGACAGAGAGACAGAGAGAAAGACAATCAGACCAACAGACAAGTAGACAGACAGAAACATAGAAAGGCAGACAGAGACAGACAAACAGACAGAAAGAAAGAAAAAGAAAGAAGAAAGAATGAACAGATGGACGGACAGACAGAAGGAAGAAAAAGGAAAGAAAGAGAGAGAGAGAAAGAAGAAAGAAAGAAAGAAAGAAAGAAAGAAAGAAAGAAAGAAAGAAAGAAAGAAAGAAAGAAAGAAAGAAAGAAAGAAAGAAAGAAAGAAAGAAAGAGAAAGAAAGAAAGAAAGAAAGAAAGAAAGAAAGAAAGAAAGAAAGAAAGAAAGAAAAAGAAAAAGAAAAAGAAAGGAAGAAAGGAAGGAAGGGAAAGAAAGAAAAGGAAGGAAGGAAGAAGGAAGGGAAAGAAAGGAAGGACAGAAAAAAGAAAGAAAGAAATTGGCTGATGAGATTATGGAGTCTGGCAAGTCCAAATCCTCAGAGTGGGCTGGCAGTCTGAAGACCCATGGAAGAGTTGATGTTAGAGTTTAAGTGTGAGCATCATTGCATTGGTTGGCAGAATTCTCTCTTATTTGAGGGAGGTCAGAGTTTTATTCTATTCACACCTTTAAATGATTTGTTGAGTCTGATCCATATTTTGGAGGGTAATCAGAAGTAGTGCTATGTGGAATACATGAGGGTAGATAAGGCATTTTGTAAGCCCAAGGATGGTAGTTTTGACAGAAGCATTACATGCAGGGAAGGCATATCTATATTCAAAGTGTCTCTTCCAGTAAGAAAAAAAACTGCCCTTTCCATAATGGAAACAGTCCAACGGAATCAACCTGCCAACAGGTAACTGGCTACCACTTCAGGGAATGGTGCCATTCATTTTATGAGACCAGCATTACCCTGATACAAACCACACAAGGTAGCTAAAAGAAAAATGAAATTACAGGCCAATATCCCAGATGATCATAGATGCTAAAATCTCCAACAAAATATTAGCTAACTAAATGCAACAATACAATAAAAGGATCATACACCATGATCAAATGAGACATTTCAGGGATGGAAGGATGGTTCAACATCCACATCAATCAATGTGATACACCACATTAACAAAATGAAGAATAAAAATCACATGATCATGTCAATGGATGCAGAAAAAGCATTTGACAGAATTCAAGATTTATTCATCATAAAAGTCAATGAAGCAGGTATAGAGGGAACATGCCTCAACAAAATAAAGGCCATCTATGATAAGCCCAAAGCTATCATCATACTAAATGGTAAAAAGCTGAAATGTTATCCTCTAAGATCAGAAACAAGATAAGGATGATCACCCTTGCATCTTTTATTCAAGCTTATACATGAAATCCTAGCCAGAGCAATTTGGCAAGAAAAACAAACAGAAGGCCTCCAAATTAGAGAGGAATAGGTAAAACTGTCTATATTAGCAGATTATTTATTTTATATAGAAGGTCTTAAAAAATACACACAAAAAACTGTTGAATTAATAAACAAACTCAGTACATTTCCAGGATACAAAATCAATGCACCAAAATCATTTTCATTTCTATGCACTTAATAATGAACAATCAAAAATAACTTTTTTAAAAAATCCAATTTATAATTGCATCAAAATGAATAAAATAATTAGAGCTAAATTTAACTAAAGAAGTTAATGACCCATACACTGAAAAGTAAAAGGAATGATGAAATAAATTGAAGAACAAAAAAAGGAAAAATATCCTGTGCTTGTGGATTGGAAGAATTGGTACTGTTACAATGATCATACTACCCAAAGCACTTAAAGATGAAATGCAATCCCTATCTTAATTCCAGTGACACCTTTCACATAAATAGAATAATCAATTCTAAAATTTGTATGGGATCCAAAAAGACCCTGAATAACCAAAGCAAACTTGAGAAAGAACATAGCTGGAGACATCATACTTCCTGATTTCAAACTATAATACAAAACTATAGTAATCAATGCACTATGGTGATTGCATAAAAATACACATAGATGAATGGAACAGGATAAAGAGCCCAGAAATAAACCCATACATATACAGCAAATTAATTTATGATGAGGGAGCCAGGAATATACAATGGAAAAATTATAGTCTCTTCAATAAATGGTTTTGGAAAAACTGTACAGCCATATGCAAAAGAATGAAACTGGACCACTATGTTATGCCATACACAAAAATCAACTCAAAATGGATTAGACTTGAACATAAGACCTGAAATCATAAAATTTCTAGAAGAAAACATAGGGTTTAAGCTCCTTGACATCAGTCTTGGCAATGATTTTTTTTGGTTTGACACTGAAATCAAAGACATCAAAAGCAAAAATAAGCAGGTGGGATTACATCAAACTTAAAAGCTTCTATACAGCAAAGGAAACAAGAAAATGAAAAGGCAATGTATGAAATGCGAAAACATATTTGCAAATCATATATGTGATAAGGGATTAATATGCAAAATATATAAAGAACTAGTACAACTCAATACAAAAATAAACAAGTCAATTAAAAAATGGATGAAGAATGTGAATAGACATTTTTCCAAAGAAGACATACATATGACCAACAGGTACGTGAAAAGGTGCTCATGATCACTAATTAACAGGAAAATGCAAATCAAAAACATGAGATATCACCTCACACCAGTTAGAATGGCTATTATCAAAAAGATAAGAAATAATAAGTGTTGGCAAGGAAATAGAGAAAGGGGATCCCTTGTGCACTGTCGGTTGTAATGTAAATTGGCACAGCTACTATGGAAAACAGTATGAAGGTTCCTCAAAAATTAAAAATAGAACTATATTATGGTCCATTAATTCCAGTTCTGAGTGTCTATCTGAAGGAAATCAAATCACTGTTGGAGAGATATCTGTGCTCCAATGTTCATTGCAGCATTATTTGCAATCGCCAAGACATGGAAACAACCTAAGTTTACATTGACAGATGAATGGATTAGGAAAATGTGAGATGTTATATATTATATTACATATTTAATAATGTTAATTAATATTAATTAATAATTTAAGTTAATATTAATAATGTATGATATATAGCTATATTATTTATACATAAAATAGAAATGAATCCTGACATTTATGACATGAATGAACCCTGAGGGCATTATGCTAAGTGAAATAAATTAGAGAAAGGTAAATACTGTATGATCTCATGTGGAAGCTAAACAAACAAACAGCAATAAAAAACCCTAAAATCATGGATACAGTGTACAGATTGGTGGTTACCAGAGGTGGAGGGAGAGGGTTGGACCAAATAGGTAAAGGCTATCAAAAGGTACAAACTTCCAGTTATAACATAAGTAAGTCCGGGAGATGTGATGTACAGCATAGTGACTATAGTTAGCAATTCTATATTATATATCAGAAAGTTGCAGAGTAGATCTTAAAAGTTATCACAACAAAAAATTTGTAACTATATGTGGTTACTATAGTTGGTAATTATATATGGATGTTAACTAAACTATTGTAGTAATCACTTCAAAATATATACATATATCAAATTGTTATGGTGTACACCTAAAACTAATATGATGTTGTATGTCAATTATATCTCAATTTTAGTAAATAGGTTTTAAATCAAGAAAAAAACTGTCTATTAATTTTCTTATTTCCTTTTCTGAAGAAAAAAACACTAAGTAAAGCTACACATCTCATTTTTTTCTTCTTCCCTATATGTCCTCTTTTGCAGGGTTCCAGTTATATTTTTATCATCACTGATTCCACTGTAAATTATGATAATGCAGCCTCAAGTTTTGGGGGTAATAAGTGGGATATAAATCCTAATTAAGTAAAGTAAAATGCTCAAATATGTTTTCATTTATCCTTATCAAAATATAATGATGACTCCATCTTGGAAATTTGTGACATTTATCCTTTTTTTGCTGTAATAAATAAATTTCTTCTGTCTTCATTGAATTAGAAAAAATGCTATAAAATTTGCAGTAGTCACTTCAATTCTGTTTTAAAATTGGTTGATACTAATGGATTCTCACCTAAATCTGTTGAAGAGCATTAGAGCTTTTAATCCATGGGCCCATGAAACCCTAATTCTGTTGTTACCCTACTTTAAAGAAGTCTTACACTCAATCATGGCTCTTTGTTAAAGCTCAAGGAGGATGTTTGCATAGTGAGTGTCAGACATTTTCACTGTTAATACACAGTTGTCCCTCTGTATCCTCAGGGAACTAGTTCTAGGACCCCCTTCTTGTGGATAGCAAAATTTATGGATGCTCAAGTCCTTTATGTAAATTGGCATAGTTTTTGCATTTAACCTATGCACATCCCCCATATACTTTGTCATATCTAGATTACTAATAAATACCTGAGACAATGTAAATGTTATGTATAGTTGTAAGTACAATATAAATGCTATGCAAATAATCACCAGTATACAGCAAATACAAGTTTGGCTTTTGAAAATTTCTGGAATTTTTTTCAAATATTTTCAATCCATGGTCAGTTGAATCTGCAGATGCAGAAACTGTGGATACAGACAGCAGAGTGTAGAACATCTTTTGGCACAATTGCCTGTAAAGATGTTTCTGGTGGCCAAATGTTACTTCTATTTCACTCAAAAGGTATGTCTGTCATAGAATCAGAAGAATAACAGGTTGCATGAATATCTGCAACAGACTGAAATTTGGTGTTTTTTTGTTTGTTTGTTTGTTTTTGTATTTTTAGCCTTAGTAGTCTCTTATGATCTTTTATATTTCTGTGTTGTTGATTGTTACTTCTCCTTTTTCATTTCTGATTTTATCAATTTGGACCCTTGCCCTTTTTTTCTTGCTGAGTCTGGCTAAAGCTTTACCAATTTTGTTTATCTTTTCAAATAACCAGCTTTTAGTTTCATTGATGTTTTCTGTTTTTTTTTTTTTTTTTAGTCTCTATTTCATTTATTTCTGCTCTGATCTTTATGATTTCTTTCCTTCTACTAACTTTGAGTTTTATTTGTTCTTCTTTCTCTGGTTCCTTTAGGTGTAAGTTTAGGTTGTTTATTTAAGGTTTGTCTTGTTTCCTGAGGTAAGCTTGTATCACTATGGACTTCCCTCTTAGAACTGCTTTTGCTGCATCCCTTAGGTGTTGGATCATCGTGTTTTCATTTTCATTTGTCTCTAGGTATTTTTTTTTATTTCTCTTTGATTTCTTCAGTGATCCTTTGGCTGTTTAATAGCATATTGTTTAGCCTCCACGTGTTTGGGCTTTTTTGCAGTTTTTTTCTTGTAGTTGATTTCCAGTTTTGTAGAGTTGTGGTCGGAAAAGATGCTTGATATGATTTTAATTTTCTTGAATTTACCGAGGCTTGGCTTGTCACCTAGCATGTGATCTATCCTGGAAAATGTTCCATGTGCACTTGAAAAGAATACGTTTTCTTCTACTTTTGGATGAAATGCTCTATATAAATATTAATTAAATCCATCTGGTCTAATGTGTTGTTTAAGGCCTGTGTTTCCTTATTGATTTTCTATCTGGATGATCTGTCCATTGACGTTCTGGGTATTAAAGTCCCCTACTATTATTGTGTTACTGTCAATTTCTCCTTTCATGGGTGTTAATGTTTGCCTTGTATATTGAGGTGCTCCTATGTGGGTACATATATATTTACAATTGTTATATCTTCTTCTTGGATTGATCCCTTGATCATTATGTAGTGTCCTTCTTTGTCTCCTGTGACAGTCTTTATTTTAAATTCTATTTTGTCTGATATGAGTAGTGCTACTCCAGCTTTCTTTTGTCTTCCATTTGCGTGGAATATCTTTTTCCATCCCCTCACTTGCAGTCTGTATGTGTCCCTAAATCTCAAGTAGGTCTCTTGTAGACAGCATACATACAGATCTTGTTTTTGTATCCACTTAGCCAGTGTATGTCTTTTGGTTGGAGCATTTAATCAATTTACATTCAAGGTAATTATCAATATGTATGTTCTTATTGACATTTTGTTAATTGTTTAGAATTTATTTTGTAGATCTTTTTTATTTCCTTTCTCATTTGTGGTTACCATGCAGTTTCTGTATAGCAGCCTATATATATATATATATATATATATATATATATATATATATATATATACACATTATTGTTTTAAGTTGCTGATCTCTTAATTTCAAATGCATTTTAAAAACCCTGCATTTGTACTCTTTTCCACTCATGATTACTGTTTTTGATATCATATTCTATATCTGTTTTGTGTCTCTTAACTGCTTATTGTGGATATAGATGATTTTACTATCTTTGTGTTTTGACCTCCCCACTAGCTTTATGTGTGGATGTTTTGCTACCTTTACTGTATGTTTGCATTTACTATGAACAACTATATGCCAATAAAATGGACAACTTAGAAGAAATGGACAAATTCTTAGAAAGGTACAATCTCCCAAGTCTGAATCAGGAAGAAATAGAAAATATGAGCACACCAATTACCAGCAAAAAAATTGAATCAGTAATTTTATAACTCCCAATAAACTAAAGTCCAGGACCAAATGGCTTCACAGGTGAATCCTATCAAACATTTAGAGAAGGGTGAATACCTATCCTTCTGAAAATATTCTAAAAATTTGCAGATGAAGGAACACTTCCAAACTCATTCTATGAGGCTACCATCACCCTCATACCAAAACCAGACAAAGATATCCCCAAAAAGAAAATTATAGGCCAATATTACAGATGAATGTGGATGCAAAAATCACCAACAAAATACTAGCAAACCAATTCCAATAATACATTAAAATGTTCATACACCATGATCAAGCGGGATTTATTCCACACATGCAAGGATTTTTCATACCCACAAATCAATCACTGAAATACATCACATTAACAAATTGAAGAATAAAAACTGTATGATCATCAAAATAGATGCAGAAAAAGCTTTTGATGAAATTCAACATCCATTTATGATAAAAACTCTCCTGAAAGTGGGCATAGAGGAAACATACCTCAATATAATAAAGTCCATATATGACAAACCCACAGCTAACATCATACTCAATGGTGAAAAGCTGAAAGCTTTTCCTGTAAGATCAGGAACAAGACAAGGATGCCCACTCTCACCACTTTTATTCAGCATAGTTTTGGAAAGACACAGCAATAAGTTTAGAAAAGGAAATAAAAGGAATACAAATTGGAAACTAAGGTTACTTCTTCCTGTCACTGTTTGCAGATGATATGATGCTATATATAGAAAATCCTAAAGACACCACCAGAAAACTACTAGAGCTCATCAATGAATTCAGTAAAGTTGCAAGATACACAGTTAATATACAGAAATATGTTGCATTTCTGTACACTAGCAATGAAGTATCAGCAAGAGAAATTACAGAAACAATCCCATTTGCTATCACATCAAATAGAGTTAAATACCTAGGAATAAACTTACTGAAGCAGGCAAAATACCTGTACTTCAAAAACTGTAAGATACTAATGAAAGAAATTGAGGAAGACCCAAATAGATAAAAAGATATGCCATGTTCTTAGATTGGAAGAATCAATGTTGTTAATATGACCATGCTACCCAAGGTAATCTACAGATTCTATGCTATCCCTATCAAAATACCAATGGTATTTTTCACAGAACTAGAATAAATAATTTTAAAATATATGAAAGCACAAATCATGCTCCCTGACTTCAGACTATACTACAAAGATAAAGTAATCAAAATAGTATGGTTGTTACCAGAGTGGAGATATAGAAGTAGAGAATGGACTTGAGGACACGGGGCTGGGGTGAGGGGTGAAGGGGAAGCTGGGATGAAGTGAGAGAGTAGCATAGACATATTTACACTACCATCTGGAAAACAGATAGCTAGTGGAAAGTTGCTGTATAACAAAAGGAGATCAACTTGATGATGGGAGATGCCTTAGAGGGTCAGGACAGGGAGGGGGGGAGGGAGTCCTGGGAGGGAGGGGATATGGGGATATATGTACAAATACAGCTGATTCACTTTGGTGTACCTCAAAAACTGGTACGAGTGTAAAGCAAATATATTCCAATAAAGAGTTTAAAAAAAAATATTATGGTACTGGCAGGAAAACAGACATATAGTTCAATGGAACAGGATAGAGAGTCCAGAAATGAACCCACTTGCTTAGGGTCAATTACTCTATGACAAGGGAGGCAATTATATACAATAGGGAAAAGACAGTCTCTTCAACAAGTGGCATAGGGAAAGCTGGACAGCTACATGGAAAGCAATGAAATTGAACACCCTGTAACACCTTATGTTGTTAGTCTTTTTACTGACTGCTGATGATAGTGTGGCACAAAACAGAATTTTTAAAATTTTTTCTAATTAACTGAAGTTTTTTTCCACAGATAACACAGCTTTTAAAAACTTCCAGAAATAACCCAGCTTTAAATACTTCCCCATCTTGAAAACTCCAAAAGGAGACATAATTTTCAGTACTGTTTATAGTGTCATTAAGTAGGCCTTTCATGTTCGTATAGGTCAGTTTTTGCAAATATTGATTCCACTGGCCTAAGTGTCTTACATATTTATTATCAAGAGAAATCTACAAGTTACCTGCAGCAATTTTCTAGAATTCAATCTAATATATTATTCTAAAGGTGAAAAACAACACAAAAATCAGGTTCTCATTTTTGCTGTCTCCTGGTTATTTATTGCAAAATATTTTTGAGCACTGGTAAAGTAATCCTAATATGAAAACAAACTAGGGTGTAGCCTTTAGCCATTGAAAGATGATCATTTCCTTCAGGGAAGACCCTGTTTTTATCACTTGTATATGTGAATCATAAACACGTTATATGTGCCTAGTGACAGAGGGTAGTGAGGGAGAGTGTTTATTTTTAGTTTCTGTCCATGTAAGGCTCAAACTGGAAATTTCCTGTCACATGATCTTCATTATTACTACTACATATCTTCCCCGCTGCAATGGAAAATATTTTATCTTATGAGGCATTTTTAGTTTTGAAGTTTAAAGATTGACTTTGGAAAGAAGGTACTGTACTGAGACTCTGTAAATATTTAGAGTTTACTGTTGTTAGGTTGAGACTAATTCTCTGATTTGATGTTGCTGGTGTAAACCTGTCTGATGCCCAGTTAGTGTCTGTCTGTCTGATGATGTGTCAGAGTTGATAAATGGGCCCATTATAAGCAACTGAAAACATTAAAAATATGTCAATATTATTAAAGTCCAGAAACTGAACATATGCCATTATTATGTGTATTGTATACACCCTAATTTGTATGAGTCTGACGGAAGATGGATGATGAGAACTGGGTGCAAAAATCTGCAAGTTAATGAATTTAAATTGTATTGTTGGTGATAGATGAAGTCTCAGTTACTAGGTGTTTAATAATAGTATAGATAATGCAAAAACTGAAAAGGGATTCTGGTTTAATTATGTATTTTCTGTGTAGCTTCACTAATGAATTTAATTGGTCTCTGAGAGACAGCACAACAACGATGTCAAAAAGCAGTTTTAGCTTCCCGATCCAGAGTAGAATGGCACTTTAAACAACAATCCTTGAATAATAGTAAGGGAAATAATATTAGAAAGATCTATGGAGATAAATAAATACAGTTGTAACTGAAGCATATATCAAATAATTCTGTGCATCTTCTTATGTATAACCTATGGGAATTAATTCTTTGTGTTTACTTTTCTTGATAATTCCCTGTTTTGAGTTTGATATATTAACAACACTTAAATTCCTTCTAAAATCAGGACTGTTATTTGCTGTCCTCTAAGCCATATGCATTTAAAAAATCACTATTAATTACCTTTATTTTACTTTTTTGAGTTTGATATATGCCAGCTGTCTTAGTCCATTTGCGTTGCTTTAACAAAAATACCATGGAAACATCTGTTTCTCACAGTTCTGGGGCTGGGAAGTCTACCCTCAGGGCACCCACAGATTCATTGTCTGTTGAAAGTCAGCTTCCTGGTTCATAGATGGCCATCTTCTTGCTGTTTCCTTACATGGCAAAGGGGGAGAACTCTGGTCTTTTCAATCTCTTATAAAGGGGCACTAATCTCATTCTCAAGGGCTCCACCCTCATGACTTAATTACCTCCCAAATGTCCCACCTTCAAATACAAGCATATTGGGGACTTAGGCTTCAATGTATGAATTTTGCTGGAATACAGACATTCAGAGCATAGCACCAGCAAACTAAGTTATTTCATAAATTTAGATTGTTATAGTTATTATTTTCTAAAATTTATACGTAAGTGTTGGGACAAACGTAGAGGCTTTTTCTACTTACATGCCAGTATTGAAGGTTTTATCCATATTACGCTTTCCCCAAGATTTGTGCAACAGCATATATTTTTCCCCTACCTTCTTAAGTATTGTCTATGCATGAGGCTTGAAGGAATATTGATGTTTCCTGGGTTCAACTTTGTATGAGAGATGATTACTGAAAATCTGAAAGACCGATTTTTAAAAATTCAGCATATGAAAACAGCAAGCAAAAGTCAGTGATATTTTACTCGCAAAAACTATTGCCACATTTGAGCTATAGAGAGTACCTGCCTTACTGTGACACTGATAACTGGGTTGAAAGGGAAAGGACAGATCTGCTTTCACTGGATGCAAATACATTCCAAATACCCTTTACCCACAAATGCAATTATTAAAACACTGAGCCATTTTTGTATCAATACAATACTCCAGTTTTTCACAAAGCAAGCCCACTCACTCAGTGGTAGAAAATGTTGAGAATGGAAATCTGGCTTAGCTAAGACTTGCCTAATGCAACCTTCCTTGGTATGCACATCACATCCTGCCAGCTATACTGCAGGCAGCAAGCAGTTATCACACAAATGTGCATCCCCCGAGCCAGAATAAACACCCCGATACTCTCCATCTTAACTAGTTTTCTAGAAGGAAGAGAAAATAAATAGGGACAAAAAAAGACAGAGAGAGCATCAGGAAAGGGGGGAATTAAATAACCCTTTTCTAAGAAGGTAACAACCAATAAAATTATTTTTTTCCTTACCATTTGCTACTAGAAAAAAAAAGTGTTATCCCAGCCATTAAACCAGAAGAGCCAACAACTAGGGTTCCAAGCTGTGAAAGGAAGTAGCAACTTATACCAGGTAGGAAATCCTTTCTGCCTCCTCTTTAATTTTTCTAAACCATGATTTCTCTGTTAAAGTCCTAGTGCTGACCTCTAGAGATCTGGTGTCTGTAATCTACCTTTTCCTGAATGAAAAAGCCCTTGGTGAAACATCATTACTAATGACCTTCAGGATATTTATTGGAAAGGAGAGGAGACAGCACAATAAAAAGGAGGCAGTCTCTACTTCTATTTTCTTGAGCAGAGGTGTGTGGAATATTAGGATGCAGCTGACAAAAGTGCAGCTGTTTCCTATCTATGAACTCATGTCCCAAATTAGTAAAAATTAGCTGTTTTGTAATTATAGAAACAGCTGCTCTGCTTATGTAGGAACACTTTTGCAATAGCTTCTATAAAACGTATCACCATATGTTTTGTTCTGTACAATAGGTGACAGTGGCTTAGGGTACTCAAAGATATGCTACAGCTTAGCATATTGTTTTGGTTTTCTGAAGACTTTATGCATATTTCTTTCATAGTTTTTCAACACTGAGTTTCTTTAGTGGTAGTTGTTTCTCTTAAAAAAGATTGATGTCTTTCTCATTTTCTACTGTATACATTTAACAATATATGCTTTTCCATTCCCTATACCTATTGGGATTTGAATTTGGAAGGCATTCTTGAATTTATTCACTTTACCATGCTTCATTTATAAAATTCTTAGTGAACAATTTATTACAAAAATTCTTAATTTGATATTCATTTTTTTCTTAGCTCTCCTCTTATTTCTCATATTTAACTTGATTTGTATACTTAATGTCACTCAAGCCTTCACTTTATGTTTTAGGTTTAGGTTAGAAAAGTGAGTTTTCAATCTGCATTTATTAAAATGGAGTCTAAAGAAAATGATACAAATGAACTTATTTACAAAACAGAAAAGACTCAGAGACTTAGAACTTATGGTTACCAGGGGGGAAGGGTAGGGGGGAGGGATAGCTAGGGAGTTTGGGATTGACTAGAAAAAAAAATTGTAAATCGCTGTATTGTACACCTGTAACATATTATCCAGGGTAATCTTATCTTAAGATATGTAGTTTAATTACACCTGAAAAATTATATTTTCCAAATAAGGTAACATTCAGTTTACAGAGTGCACAGGGATTTTACATAGACATATCTTTTGGGGGGTCACTGTTCATCCCATTATCGACACAATCTGTTTTCTTGTATTTTTCAGCTTCTCGATGTTGTCTGCATTCTTTTTTGTTTTGTTTTGTTTTGTTTTGCTGCATTGGGTCTTCATTGCTACACGTGGGCTTTCTCTAGTGGCAAGTGGGGTCTACTCTTCGTTGCAGTACATGGGCTTCTCAGTGCAGTGGCTTTTCTTATTGTGGAGCACTGCCTCTAGGTGCATGGGCTTCAGTAGTTGTGGCACACGGGCTCAGTAGTTGTAGCTCGCAGGCTCTAGAGCGCAGGCTCAGTAGTTGTGGCTCACAGACTTAGTTTCTCCACGGCATGTGGGATCTTCATGGCCCAGGGCTGGAACCTGTTCTCCTGCATTGACAGGCGGTTTCTTAACCACTGCGCCCGCCACCAGGGAAGTCCCATGACCAACTGTTTTGATTCATATGTCTGTAGAGAGAGATTTATGCCATATATAAAGATAATCCATTTAATGTGTGAATAAAATTAAGAATAAAATATTATATGTGGGGAATTCTCTAGTGGTGCAGTGGTTAGGAGTCCAGATTTCACTGCTGTGGGCCCGGTTCAGTCCCTGGTTGGGGAACTAGGATCCCACAAGCTGTGTGGCACAGCCACAAAAAAATAAAAAATGTGTATTTTATGATAGGACTGTGAAGTAAGGCTTTTGTTTTCATATTTGTCTTTGCAATTCAGGGGATAAGAGCCAATATTTATTTTGCTATAAATTTTGTGCATGCATAGGAGTTATTTAGAAGCATACAACTCTTTTAAAAAATATGTATTTATTTATTTATTTGACTGTGCCGGGTCTTCGTTGCCGTAGGCAGGATCTTTGTTGTGGCAAGAAGCATACAACTTTAAAAATACATTTAGGCTATCATCGCCAAGAAACCAGTCATGAAAAGCAACTAACCATTAGTTTCTTAGTTCATTATGACCTATTAATGCTTTCAACACAGTGACTGCTAAATAAAGTAGCAGTATTCCACAGAGGTGGCTATTGGAATTGAATTACGCATGTGCTATAGCCCTTTCCCCCAAGTAAGAAAAAAATACACTTACAGAATTTATAAAGTTTAAATGTAAAAATTATAATTTTGCAAATAAACACCTCGTGTTCCATGTATTTAAAAGCAACAATGCCTAACATATGTGTGTAATAAAAAGATATAACATCTCACACGAAGCTGCTTTATTGTTCTTGGACTCATCTTAGTACTGTTCATTTATTCATTTTTGATTATCTGCATTAATGAAAGATAATGATGGCTCATATAAAACTGAACGATGGGTGTCGTTAAATACATTGTATTTGGAAGAGAATTTTATTCTTCCACTCAAACATGGAGTCTGGGAATTCCCAACAATGCAATCCAAAAACTAATCTCACACAGAAAAAAAAAATTTCAATAGATAGCTTCTGCATCTTTTGTTCTTTGCTCAGCCTCTTCTCTTTCCCTTTCCTTTATGCAGGACCTGATTTCATGTCCAGTACAAGAAAATCTCATAACTTGGAGAGGCTACCACGTGTACAATGCTCTAATCGCCATTACATCTCTGTCAATTGGCCAGTAAACCTCAGCTGTAACATTTCAAGTAATAAGGATCATTAACTCCCTTTGGATTCCTTTGAACCTTTCTGGCTACAAGTCAATTGTTTTATGTTGAGCAAAGTCAGATTACATGCGTACACTTAAGTGCTTTGGTTCTAGAATCAGAAAAACCTAGTCATGAGTATTAACTCTCAAAGCTAGACAAGTTGCTTACTCTCTGTGACCTCAGTTTCTTCTATGCAAAATGGGAATAATAATAGCATTGCCTCCTACTGTTGTGACAATTCAGTGAGCTAATTTACTCACAAATGCTAAGCTCAAGTGACTTGAAAATAGTAACAACCCAGTAAATGTTAGCTATTTTTATTAACTCTCACCTACTAATCTTAGTTCTAACTTTCAAATTGTGGCAAAGTTAACAAAATCCTGAATGAAATCATGTATAAAAATGTCCATAAAATTTTGAAATTAAGGTTGGTCTTTAGAGTATTCACAATGGAGATATTCTAAATTTTCTGCATGCAATCAGAAGTCATCTATAGAATGTATATTTGCATATCTATATACACATGCCCATATACACAAAGGCACTCACAAATTCCAGAACCAGAGACTATAATGAAGTGGAAAAATGAAGAGAATATACCATCCCATACCTAAGAATTTTAGTCTTCTTTGCCGTTAACTTATTATGAAATAGCTAAAGATCTGCAAAATTCCCCTATACCTTCACTCCATTTCCTAGAAATCTAGATTCCCTGGGCTACTGATTAAATTTGTGTTCTTCATTACTAATCTGATATATATATTCAAATGGAAGTTTAACTGAATAATAAAGCATACATACTAGTCGCACTTTTAACAGCGGTTTTTAATGACTGGGTCCCAATATGTGAATAACTGGGACAATTGTAGACTTTCAGGTAGGGTGATGGAAGAGCTTTGTGAGATCTGTAAGAAATTTTTCAACTCATATCCTATAAATAATGGACAATTATATATGTGGTCACATATATCTATTTTATCTGTAGGTTTGCCATCTTAATTTAGTATGTTAAATTGCTAAAATAACATATAGTAAGGTAGAGGGAATGTTAGTGTATTTCTTATCTATTAAACAATTGTAAATGTTCACAGGGTAATCATCAAAGTTTTTTGGTTTTGGTTTTGTTTTACTGTTCCAGGTAATAGAAGTTTGGAATATTGAGGACTGGTATAAAACTTACAGGGATATTCAGTGTCTTAATATTTTTGTAGGTATGTCTGATAGATGCTATTCTGTTCTCTGTTTTAATGCCATAAGAGGGGCAGAATAGTAAAGTGATGTCATTTTGGGGGGCCATTTTATTCTTTAAAAAAAGACTTGCAATATCAGATAAAGGTATTTTGTTCAATAACTCAAGGATTAAGCATGTAAGTTTAGCTAATAAAAGTGTGATGAATAACTCACCAGGCTGAATGGACTTTCACAATCTATTTTGTTGGTCCATAGGAAGTAAAATAGTAAAATTAGTTTTATCTTCGAGGAGACCGAAATTGAAAAAATGGAAAAAATTTCACTTCTTGAAATTGAAAAGGAAAAGAGAAAAATGAAAAAAGTAATGTAAGACCAGAGAAGAATTTAGATCTTGAGAATATTATTGTGTAACTTACATGTTACCTGATTCTTTTGAAAAAATTAAATAGATGCAATAGAAGTGCGTATGCATCCTGCAAATGAACAAGTAGACTCTCTTTTCAATATTGTTTCATGTACACTTATGAAAAAGACAACGTGTCTCTTGGATGGAACTTGTTGTTTTCTCAGATTTGCTTCTGTAAATAACTTGACAGTGTAAAGACTTCTGGTAGATTTTCTTCCATGACTTAAGTGATCCATTGCTCTACATGCAACCTATATATTGGTTAATTTTCCTGAACATGTTATGCTTTTCATGATGAAGTCACTTAGTTTATCTACCAAACTCAGTGTAACTTTTCAATCCATTATAATTTTAAACATTATTCCAACAAACTTGTAGATATGTTAAAATAAATAACTTGAAAATATTCTCTAAAATTCAATTGCCTAGAATTTTGCAAGATATATTACATGCATACCTAAATGATATGTCTTCTAGTAAATAATCAGATTATGTGGCAGAAATTCAGGAATAGAGGTTATCCTGCTAGGTTCCCAACATTTGAAGAATTATATACGTTTCTTTATATATATTGGACAGTCTCTTTGTCTGATGCTAACAAAAACTACCTGTGTAGTATAAGGGGAAAGCATAGCCCTCACAAAATAGAGTATTTTGGACAAATTTATCAAGACAAATATTCCCATTTCCCTATGCCATCTCTTCATCATTTAAGTACAAATTAGGTTTAAGTACAAAGTAGGTTTGTACTTGAAATACAAAGTAGGTTTGCCCCATATAGGTTGAAATATCACCATTATCTATTTGTTAAATGTAAAACTGGGCATAAAATAGGGTGCACTACTAAGAATCATGAACCAAGTTCTGACTAGTCTACTTCCTCACACTGAAGTTAACATTGCATTTCACTATTATAACACTAATATTTATGTTAATATAAACAGCAACTTGCTGTTCCTCATGGTCACAATTCTTATTCAAGAAGGATTAAAGAAGAATTCCCTTAATTTTCATATTACTTGTATCTATTTTGTATAATAGAGGAGGGTCCGATAGTACAGCTTAAATGAGACCTAGGAGAGAAATTAATTGGGCTTGCTGAGTACCCTTATAAAAAATAAATGGAAATCCACACTCAAAGTAAGATTTATATCAATGGCATATTTTCATGTAGAAGGCACCACGTTACAAGTTTTTGTCGTCAAAGAAAAAAATGACATTGGAATAATTTTTAAATGAGTAATAAATTTATCAGTAATTATTTCTAAACCACTCAATGATATAATTTTATGGTTGTGAAAATAAATAAGTGGAGGGCTATTTTTCTGCTCATTAATCTATGTATAGGAAAGTCTGAAAAATATTGATGTTCAAAGAAGAATGCATTATTCATCATTAGTTTTTATATATTTCCACTATTGATGATAATATATTAACCCTATAATTTGTATGAGTGTTTGAAAATAATTCTATATGTAATGTTATAAAAGTGACAGAGATCGAATGGCTATAATTTTAAAAAAGGAAAGTAATGCTGGCAAGGACATGGAGAAACTGGAAACTTCATACATTGCTGGTGAATTCTCAAAAAGTTAAACATGGAATTAACATATGACTCAGCAATTCCACTCCTTCATACCTATGTTGGAGTCTTAACCCCCATTGTCTCAAAATGTGACCTTATTTTGAGAAACAGTCTGTGCAGAGGTAACCAAGTTAAAATGAGGTCATTAGTGTGGACCCTAATCCAATATGACTGGTGCCCTTATGAGAAAGAGAAACTTGGTCACGGACATGCACATAGGGAAAATGACATGTGAAGATGAAAACAGAGATGGGGTGATGCTTCTATAAGCTAAGAAATGCCAAAGATTACCAGAAAACTACCAGAAACTGGGGCAGAGACACAGAATAAATATTTCTATTTTCAAAAGGAAACAATCCTGGTGACATCTTGATCTCTAGCTTCTAGCATCCAAAACTTACAAGACAAAATTTTTTATTACTTAAGCCGTCCAGTTTGTAATACTTTATTACAGTATAACAGCCCTAGAAAACTCATGCAGTACCCAAGAATTAAAAACATATGTTAGAACAAAAACCTGCACAGAAATGTTCAGAGCAGCACTATTTACCATAAGCAAAAGGTAGAAATAATCTAAAATGTCAATAAACTGATAAATGAATTAAAAAGATGTGGTATGTCTATATGATGGAATATTATTCAGTCACAGAAAGGAACGAAATACTGATACATGGTACAACATGGATGAAACTTCAAAGCATTATTGTGTTAAGTGAAGGAAGCCAGACACAATAGGCTGCATGTATGATTCCATTTGTGTGAAATACCCAGAATAGGCAAAATCCATATAGACAGAAAGCAGCTTAGTGACCACCAAGGTTGAAGGGAGGGATGAATGGAAAATGACTGCTTAATGGGTATGTGGGTTTATGATAAAAATATTCTAGAATGTGGTAATAATTGCACAACACTATGAAGGTACTAAAGGCCACTTGAATTGTATACTTTAAAACGGTGAATCTTATATTATGTGAATTTTACCTCAATAAAAATAGTGACAGCTATATATCAGGCATGGGAATTTGAATTTCATTGTTTTTCTAAGACAAGAAAGAACATAGATGTAATTTGAAAATCAAGGTTTTAGCATTGCAATTTAAGGAGAAAATCACCTTTTTAGTAGTAAACTGAGACAATTTTATATGAAATTCATTGAAGAAAAACATTGAATCCCCTAGTGTCATTTTTACCATTACTTCTCTCATCTTAAGAGCAATTTTAAAAGAGAAGTATGAAAAATTATGTTTATGGCTTTCTCATTTCAGTTGACTTAGTATTATTTATGACTTTTTTTGTGAGATGACCTCTGTTTTCTATGTAATATTTATGCCAGACAATTTATTTTATAACTCAGCTGAGTCATAGGAAAGTGAAATACCATAACATGGTTTTATTATACCTAATTACTGGGCCCTTAGCTACCCTTGCCTAAAAATCACTCTATTCAAAATCCAAGTCTTGTCAGTGGTATAGAAACATTACTGATTGTCAGTAAGTTTCCTGAGTTAGCCAACTCCTGGAGTGTATCTAATTCTCAATTGAATTAAGCCATTCCTGAACTACTAACGTGTATACATATAATTCTTCAGAAAAACTACCACGCACTACCACACCTTATTATTCATCTTTAGCATGAACACTTCCAGCAAACGGGAACTCACTAACTCTTGAAAAAATGAAATTCCATATAGTTTTCAACAGTTCAGGCTCTCAGAAAGTTTTCGTTTAGCCATTTTCTCCCCTTCAAATTCTACTCATTTGTCCTAGTTTTGTTGGATAAGGTAACATAGAATAAATATAATCTTTGTTTCATACATAATCATTTAATTTTTATTTTAATTTGGAAACATCAATCAAATCTCCTTATAAATTCATTTCTTTGAAGCAATGTCTGGAAATTTATTTTAGTCACATATACTAGATAGGCCACATCTCCTTCAATTTCTGCATGTTTTGGACTCAAATACTTAACTTTATTTTGGTTAAATTTTACCTTGTTAGATTTAGCCCATTAGATCTCTATTGATTGTCATCCTGCTGTTCAACATGTCAGTTCTTCATCCCTTTTTTGTGTGTGTTTTCCACAAATTTGATCAGCAAGTTATTAATGTCCTTGTCCATGTCACTAATAAAAAATATTTAATAGGACAGGGCTGATAGCAAAATTACTTAAAAATTTCTCCAGCCTAAAAGTGATCCCTTAATCAGATCCCCATAGTTACAGACATTCAACTACTGCTAACGTGTAACTCTAGAAAACTTTCTTTTTTTCCACTTTGCCATCCTTTCCAAAATGTTATCATGAAACATCTAGTTCTAATTATTGTTTACAGAAATGCAATAATTTTTGTAGAATTCCTATAGTTCAAAACACTTGTTACTCTGTAATAAAAGCAAATTGAATTAATTTGAACTAGATAATTTTCTTAATAAATGTCAATTTCAGACCTTCCTTCGCAAAGGCATGCTCTGCTTCACCCCACCTCTGAGACAATATGATAATACATGACGAGTCTCCACTAGAAGGTAGATATTGGAATTAATTTCCCTGGTCTGAAATCTGGAGTGTCTTCTAGAAACATATCTTGTTCACTGATTTATTTGTACTGATTTATTTGCGCATATCTTGTACACCTTCCCCTCCAAGTTACTGGTTAATGTAGCCATTGCCAGTCACCAGGACTAAGTCTCATTTGCTTGGGTCTATTTCTGCACTGAGTCCCCACTTGCTTGACTGTGTCTCTGAACATTTTCTTAAGCCTTGCCAGACCCTGTTTAGTGTGGAGCTGAACATTGGAGCATTTTTCTTTTACTCTTATCATCTGGGATCTTTTTCAACCAGAATATGTAGTAAGGAGCTCAGCTGAGCTGGAGAGTGAGCTATGATGTCAGGCATCAGAATATCCAGTTAAAGCAACAAATCAAAAATTAAAATAACAATCAAGACTTTAGTCATTTACTATAATTGTGTAAGGAAGAGGTTAAAACTGGAGAAAATGCAGATTCCTTGTATTTCATTTTTTTCATTTTTTTCTATTAGCATGCTGATAGAAGGTCAAGTAGATCAGTGCAGATGTGGGGGTCATCTTACTGTTGAAGGAAGCTGTATTAGTTTGATAGGGCTGCTGTCATAGACTGAATTGTGTCTCCACCCCGCAAAATTCATATGTTGAGGCACTAACCCTCAGTACCTCACAGTGTAACTCTATTTGGGGATAGGACTTTTAAAGAAGTGATTAAGTTAAAATGAGGTCACTAGGGTGGATCCTAATCCAATAGGACTAGTGTCCTTAGAAGAAGAGATTAGGACACATATACACACAAAGGGAAGAACATGGGAAGATAGAGGGAGAAGATAGCTATCTATAAGCCTAGGAGAGAGCTGCTCAGAAGGAACCAGTCCTGCCAATACCTTGATCTTGGAACTCCAGCCTCCAGAATTGTGATAAAATAAATTTCTGTTGTTTGAAACACCCAGTCTGTATCATTTTGTTATGCAGTCCTAGCAAATGGGTATAGTGGCCATAACAAAGTACCATAGAATGAGTGTCTTAAACAACAAAAATTTATTCTCTCACTATTCTAGAGGCTAGAAGTCAGAGACCAAGGTGTCAGCAGGGGTGGTTTCTTCTAAGGCCTCTCTCCTTGCAGTGTAGATGGCCATCTTCCTCTAGTATCTTCACATGGTCTTCTAAGAGTTTCTATATCCAAATCTTCTCTTAGGACATCAGTCAGATTGGACTAGGTCCTACCCATGTGACCTCATCTAATCGTAATTACCTCTTTAAATGCCTTGTGTCTGAATACAGTCACATTCTGAGGTACTGCAGGGTTAGAACTTAGACATGTGAACTTGGGGGAAACACAGTTCAGCCAATAACAGAGACCAGAACAAAAGGCTCTGGCAGTTTTATCAACCCTGGGACCATGGAAAGTCAAGGAGGGGGAAGACTAGGAATTGAAAAGTACTGGGTACTGAGTCAGAGTGTGGAAAATCATCTTCAAGTTTTCCCTCTCCTTCTCCTCCCCACTTAAGGAGGCCTTAGCAGAAGTGCCCATAGAAGAGCTCTGCCCATGGCCTCAGGTAAAAAGACAGGAATAAAGGCACTTGGGCTAGAAATGCAAATAAGTGAAAAGCAAGACCAGCCAGAGGGGCTTGAGAACTTGACTGCAACTCACTTCAGAGACTACAGTGCATTGGCTGTACATCAAATCTGGTATGCAGAGGGCAGCTTTCCCCCCATAAGGACTGCCAGGTAAAGCCTTTGTAATTGTTTATGGTTAGACTTGAAAAATTACTTATAAGTTTTTATCCAGGAGCTGGGCTCCTCAATGTAATTTCACTGTGAAGATCTCTTGGATATTGATGCCATTCAAACTAGAACTGAGTTCTGGAAGTTCTTTTTGGAATACACACTACCTTTGTTGGAGATCAGATCTAGAGCATGAATCGATTCACCTTTCCCTCTCCCTGCTGATTTGCCACTGACATCTCAGAATGTCTGGATGCTGTTTTTATGACATAACTGACTTCCAATACAAAGTCCTTATTGTATTACATAATTAAAACTCATTAATTTATATATACATATTCTGACATCTTTCTTATAGTTAACATAAAACACACTGACCCATCGCATGATGCACTTTCACCTTTTTAGAAAAATATTGTTGCATTTGATTACCTAAATTTGTTGTCACTTCTTCCAGTTACCATGACTCCTAAAACATTGTAAGTAGTGCTTTGGCAATATCCTCTGGGAACTATTTTCGTAAACTGAAATCCTTGATTTATGTAAAGCAATGATGTGATCTCTTACAATAAATGCCAAATACCTAAGGATTTAGTTTTGTTTTGTGTTCCCTGTGCTGTGCAACATATCATTTTTGCTTATCTATTTTATACATAGTAGTCTTTACCTCTTCATCCCATTCCCCTATCTTGCCTTTCCCCCCTTCCTTCTTCCCACTGGTAACCATTAGTTTGTTCTGTATATCTGTGAGTGTGTTTTCTGTTTTGTTATTTATATTCATTTCTTTTATTTTTTAGATTCCACATATAAGTGATAACATAGAGTTTTTATCTTTGTCTGACTTATTTCACTAAGCAAAATGCTTTCTAGGTCCATCCATGTTGTTGCAAATGGCAGAATTTTATTCTTTTTTATGGTTGAGTAATATTCCATCATATATATATAAAATATCATCTTTATCCATTCATTTGTTCATGGACACTTAGGTTGCTTCCATATATTGGCTACTGTAAGTAAGGCTGCTATGAACATTGGGGTGCATGTATCTTTTCGAATTAGTGTTTTCATTTTCTTCAGATATATACACAGGAGTAGAATTGCTGGATTATATGGTACTTCTATGCTTAGTTTTTTGAGGAGACTTCATAATGTTTTACATAGTAGTTCCACCAATTTACATTTCCAACAACAGTGTACAAGGGTTCCATTTTCTTCACGTCCTCTCCAACATTTGTTATTTGTAGACTTTTTGATTATGGCCATTCTGACAGATGTGACATGATACCTCATTGTGGTTTTCATTTGCATTTCTCTAATGATTAGTGATATTGAGCATCTTTTCACATGCCTATTAACCATCTGTATGTCTTCTTTGGAAAAATGTCTATTCAGGTTTTCTGCCCATTTTTTAATTAGAATGTTTTTTTTTTTCTTTTGATATTGAGTTGCATGAGCTGTTTAGATATTTTGGATGTTAACCCCTTATCAGCCATAACATTTGCAGATATTTTCTCCTATTCAGTAGTTTGTCTTTTCACTTAGTCACTGGTTTCCTTTGCTGTGAAAAAGCTTTTAAGTTTAATTACATCCCATTTGCTTATTTTTTGCTTTTATTTCTTTTGCTAAGAGACAGATCCAAGAAATATTTCTACAGTTTATGTTTAAAAATTGTTCTGCCTATGCTCTCATCTAGGAGTTTTATGATTTCAGGTCTTACATTTAGGTCTTTAATCCATTTTGAGTTTATTTTTGTATATGATGCGAATACATGTTCTAATCTCATTCTTTTACATGTAGCTATCCAATTTTCCCCACACTGCTTATTTCATTCTTAGGACTTTAAATACCTGTGCAATTAGACATATAGAGTGTACTTTAATTTTCTCTAACACATTTGTATTTAATGGACAACTCTTTCTTTTCACAGCTAAATTTCAGTCCTATATTCTTCACTTCCCTTTTTAGTTGAAATTCCCTTCATCTGATCAACAAGCCACTCAAAATATATATGCATGTCTGGTGTTACTTGATTCTTAGCTAAGAGTCCATTGCTCAGGTTCCATAAAAAATGATGATCCATATAACTAAAAAAGATGAGAATCATATTATTGTTTTCTTTGTGTTTTGTATTTAATCTTGTTTAGTTGATATTGACACCTCTACCTGTGCGTCATTGGTGAGGTCATACATACTCCTGAACAATAATTGAAGATATATCATTGCTTTTATCTTACTGCTACTCATTTTTTCATTGATACTTAAGTAACTTTTCTGAGAGATTGGATATATGGAAGTGTAGCATATCTATAAATTTGAGTATTTCTGTTAGACATGAAATTTCAGCAGTAATGACTTTGTGGCACTATGTTTTCCTCTTTTTAAACTAGAGTAAAATTGGAATTTTATAGCAGACAGTTCAATTGTAGTTTTTCACATTGTCCTTAAAGATATTTCCTACAGTTCTTCTAGCGGGAATGTTTATCCCATTTGAATTCAGAAGAGTGAGAAGCAGTCCAAATTTTTGACAAATTTCTCAAGTACTCCATTACTCCATTACATTCTAGAAATACATTCAGAAAGGCAGCATGCCTCCCTACTTGCCATATTGTCCCCTCAAATATTCCTCCATGTCAGTTGGCAGGGAGATACCTACCACCTCTATAGATTTTCTTTTATACTTGCTGAGACATATGCCACCTCCTTGCTGTTCTGTATAAAATGAGATGTGTACTTTGAGTATCTGTCTATGCAAAAGTCTGAGGGATTTTCTCATTCTTTGATAAATAAGGAGGGAGAATACTAAATTATTCAAAAATTAAATATGTGATGTTATGCAATGAGGTAAAAAATAATTAGAAGAATTGGGGCTCGTGAAATTTTTAGTCATTAAATACCAAGCATTGCTTGGTAGCATTCCATTTGAGTTATTTAATAAATCTACTGGGAAATTATTTAAATAGTATATAAAGGCTAGATTTGAAATAATATTGCATCAAGACTGTAGACTAGATGGTGATGTAAGGGATAGAAATGATGTGTTTATAGTTGATTGTGACAGAAAATTTCCTAATAGACCTCAGCAAATTCTCAGAGTTGTTCTGGGAATCATTCCAATTTATCAAGTCTTTTTTCCAGCACTTGATGAATTCTGAAATTGGTTTTACAGTTGTTGGCTTGTTGGTTGTTGACTAATATGAGACATATGCATAAACACACTTGGATTTATATGCTATTGAATCATGGCATTAGAAGAGACCCTAAAATGCTACCTTGTACTTTTCCTTGCTCCTAGACATCAGATAGAAACAAAAATTAATCTTTAGAGATAGAGGAATCAGGGAAAAGAGTTTAGTGAAAAATCACCAACATGCATCAGTTTTGATTTTTAATAGACTCATACGTTATTAATAACTCTTTCTTATCCACAGGCATTTGTCCAATCATATAGAAATTCTCTTCTTCATGGATAATCCAAAGCAAGGATAGTTCATTAATGGTAGCCAAATTTGGTTGTAGAAAAGTGGGAGGTAGTTTTCAATGTAGATTTAATTGACTGAGGTAAGGTCTCCTTCATGGCTGTTTGATACAAAATTTAATATTTCATATACTTTTCTTATTCATGGTTGGCATTTTGATAATGTCTCATCTCCTGTCTCTCTTGTATACCTTTAGACTCAATTAAATGTACTCCTCAGTCTATTTTCCCACCCCAGGGTTTACCCTTTCAGTTTTATGCTTGTTTTGCTGGGAGCTCATGGGCTATCATTTATAATCTTATTTGTATCGTCTTCATTATGCTACTGTGCTTTGTTTACAGCTTTCAGTAGTTTCTCTACCTACTCACAACTTCATGCTCTTAGTATTTCTCTTTTCCAGTAGTTTACCATAATTGTCATCACTTCCATGAAACATATATTAGGATAAGTGTAATTGCTATCTCGTTGTTTCTATAATAACTGAATAATTTGTATCACTAATCACAATAATCAATGTCATATATGCTACTATAACATTATAATTTTTGATCATGCAGAAAAATGTACATAGTTCCTCATTTTCTACAAGATAGTTGATGACTTTAAAAAAATCAAACCTTGTATCTAAAATTGTTTAAACTTTCTATTTGAAACTGAACATGGGATTTCTCACTCAGCAGAAAGGCATTATGACACTCATTTGTTTCTTTCATCATTCCATTAAAATGTATTGTGTCTTCTATATTTCAGATATTGTACTATGCAATAAAATTTAATGGTGAATAGGACAGTCATAGTCCCTATAATCACACATCTTATGGTTTGTGGGGAAAGCTAACAAATAAACAAGCAATATATTGGTATATGATAAATGTTAAGATTCAAATAAGCTGATGGTAGTATGCAGGAGGACAATCTAAGTTTTAGGTTATAGAATGAATTTACAGTCACAAATGTATAATTTGTATATAGTAGTAGGCTAAAAATTAGCCATACACACATGTGTGTATGTGTGGATCAAACTATATAGATTGGTGTTGACTTGCATTTAGCAAATTGCTACTTCTAAACAAAGAAACTATAAACAAAAACTCACCAATAATAGTTAAAGTACATTGATTTTTTTTTTTTTTTACCACAGCCAAGCCAGAAGTTTTCCAAATTTTCATGAACTGAATATGATCGTGGTATGTAGTTTTGGGTTGGCGGAGCTTCATTTTATTGCATTAAATTAGCATCGTTTTCCCCTCTGTACATTCATTGATTCTAGTAATAGTAATGGTTTCAATAATGTCAGAATATTTATATAATGCTTTCAATAATGTCAGAATATTTTAACACCTATTATCATTTTACCCTTGAAATTATGCTTACATATGGTAAATTTTGTTATCTCCATTTGACAAATGAGAAAATGAGGAAATGGCAACTCGAGATTTATAGAGTGTACCAAATAAATTGATAGCAGAATTGGGATTTGGGTTACTCACATACACTAAGTACTCATGTACCTAGAGTAGCATAAGAATTATGCTTTGCATAATATGCAAAGCCCGTAACTCTTCCCCTTGGAGAGCTCTTATTAGAAGAAGAGCTAATTTTTTTTTTTTTGAAATGAGAACTGTCCATGGCCTGCAGCTCATAGCACTTCTGTGGCAGGGGAGTGATTATGATCCTCATTCATATCACAGCTGGGATACAAGTACATTTGCAGCTGCTGCTATCCTCATCATTGTACATACATGCATGATGATTTTCTGTGTTATATTCTTTGTTCCATTAAAATATCTAGGTCAGGGTTTGTAGTCAGCCAATACATGTTACCAAAGCATGAGCATGCTATTGATTGATAGAAAGCTAAGGATAGCTTTTTTTTTCTTTAATCAGAATTGGGACTTCCTTGGTGATCCAGTGGTTAAGACTTCACCTTCCAATGCCAAAACATAAAACAGAAGCAATATTGTAACAAATTCAATAAAGACTTTAAAAATGGTCCACATCAAAAAAATCTTAAAAAAAAAACCTGACAATAGATGACAAACACCTCTTTTAGAAGGTGCAGTAAGACAAAGAGGATGAGAAGAGACCAATGCCAACAGATAGAATTAATGCTTTTACATTTGAGAAGAGACCCTTTCTATACCCATGGAACTGGCAATATTAAGTTTGTGCTTAAGCCAAACTACCCTACCAGTATTAAGACACCTCGGACTGTGAAGGTAAAGTTGAAGGCCACGGAAAAGTGAGAGTGAGGTGAACAAAATCAAATCCTGGTGAATCAAATATCTTCTTACTATTTTTAATAAAACTTGCGATGTTTTTTTTTTAATTTTGTTTCGTTTCTTTGGCTATAGAGAAGAATGTCTTAGGAATAAAGATTTTTATTTCCTTTAAAGGATGGTAATTTTATTCTGAATTCTATCTCTTAAGATTTTGAAATCACTAAAGAAATGAAATTTAGTGATAATTCCTGGAAGAATAACAGAAACTTTATGATTCTAGAAATTATACCTCTTTTTGATAGGTTCCCATAGGTATGCCCTTATTAGAAACTATCTTGAGTTTCAGTGATTTTCAACAATTTACCTAGAGACAAATTCCTTCCTTCCTTCCTTCTTCCTTCCTTCCTTCCTTCCTTTTCTTTCTTTCTTTCTTTCTTTCTTTCTTTCTTTCTTTCTTTCTTTCTTTCTTTCTTTCTTTCTTTTTCTTTCTTTCTTTCTTTCTTCTTTCTTTCTTTCTTTCTTCTTTCCTTTCTTTCTTTTTCTTTCTATGCCCTGCTCCCTGGAACTAGTAATATTTAGCATAACTCTTTTGAAAGAGTATAGAATTATTTGATATTTGTGTGATAAAAATTGACAATCTGGAATATAAGAGGGAGGGGAGAGATTGAGATCAAGAGAGATATTGACTGAGAAGTTTCACTACCGAACATCTAGAGAGGATTAACAGTATTAAGACCAAAAAGCTTGCAAGCATTATGGGTTTCATTCCTCATAGCTTATCATGTGCAATCTTACATGCAGTTCATGTAGATAATTCATAAATAAAGATTATAAGGGATGGTTAAAGGCAGAGTTACAATTAATGTTTACATTATAGGACTCAATTCACCATCAGTCATTTTTAAATAACTGTATAGTAAGACTTTTAGATATCAGCAATATGGTATGTATGGACTAAGAACAGATGATCCTACCTCTTGATTATTATATCAATCAGGATTTTTAGGTTCAAGCAACAGAAACCACTTCTGATTAATTTAAGCAAAAAATATCATTTGAGGATATCTGAAAGCTCAAAGGATTTCCAGAAAGACAGGAGAATCAGGCTTAGAATCTATGGCCAGAAAATATGCTCCAAATAATGCCACAGTATTAGATTTCTAAAGACAACATTGCTATTGCTGCTGATCAGAGACATCACAGCTTGCTACAGTCACTAACACCTGCTAATGCTACTGCTAGAACTGATGCCACTCCAGGCTCTAGACATTGAATGTATCCACTGCCTCTGCTGTACCATCATCACAGTCAGTTCTGCTGGGCCCTGCTTCTTCTAGCCCATTGTTTCCCATTCAAAATCTGAAATAGTGGATATAATTTGTCAATATTGTCATGTCCCTGCACCCTAGCTGCAAGACAATCTGGGAAAGTGAATATCCAGCATTTAAAATCTTTGTAATAAGAGAAAATTCTGCATCATAAGGTGGAACATTCCCAAATATATGGAATTTGTCAGCATTCAATAAGAATGACAGAAGTTTCCTATAGTTGCTAATTCTGGTCATCATGAAAGTCATTTAGTGTGTCTATTCTCAAGAAAATCTAATGCATAATAATTCAGAGGCTACTTCTTCCACTCTTAAGGGAGAATCTTTAGTTAATTTATGTTGATTTATCACTTATATGTGCCTCAGAATTGGAATTATCCAGACTTACCTAACACCATTGACACATTCTATCACCACTTGTAATTTTAAGTAACAACTTTATGGGAAATTACTCTGTCCAGTTGGAGCTTAAATGGAATGTAAAACAAGCCCTCTTTCATCTGCTACAATGACCTTTCAGCCTATACAAGGCTAATGCCCTTATTTCCATTTTGTTAGTATAGAGACAGGAAACTTTAATATCAACATTATGATGGGATGGGGAGAAAAATGAAAAAGTATTGTACTAACTTTAACTTCCCTTTAAGTTCTTAAGGGAAGGTGTCTAATAATTTAGGTTTTTCCAAAGAAAGCTTTTCCATGAATACTTTCTCCACTCCAACTGTAGCTCTCCTCCTTTCAGTTTTGTACTCATATCTTCAAAGCATTCTTTTATCCAAGTATTTTAGTCAGAAATACTGTCCCCATCCTTAAGAAAATTCTGCCTGTTTCCAGAGGTAAAAAAGAGTGTTTGTTTCTTATCCTTACCAAATCCTACAGTTTGACATTTGAATAGTGTCTTACTCTGTTCCGGCTACTATAACAAAATAACACAGACCGGGTGGCTTTTAAACAACAGAAGTTTATTGCTCACAGTTCTGAAGGCTGAAAACCTGAGATCAAGGTGCCAGGATAATTGGGTGAGGGCCCTCTTCCAGGTTCAAGACCTGTCATTGTGTCCTAACATGGTGGAAAGGGCTAGAGAACTCAGAGGGTCCTCTTTTACAGGAGCACAAATCCCATTTTGAGGGTCCACCCTCATGACCTAATCACCTCTCAAAGGCCCCATCTCCAAATACCATCATATTGAGCATTAGGATTTCAGTATATGAATTTTGGGGGACACATTCAAACCATAGCAAATAGTAACCCCAGAAGCCTCAAATGGCTTCAGCTGGATGGGCATTAGTAGTTTTCTAAGGTTCTTCAATAATGATTTTATTTTCAATATCCCAAACAGTGGAAATTCTTAGCCTGATACTTCTTTTTATTATTTGGCCTATAAAATGTGCACATTTCTGAAGGTAAAACATTTTTTCTTTCTTTTCATCAGAAATAGCACAATCTAAATCCATGTTGAAGAAAAAATATCCTATAAGCAAGGTTTTGGTTCTGTTTTGAAGTAAACATGTGTCTCTTACAGAGCTAGGGAATATCTTCTTTGCTTGAAGTAATCAGAAAAGTGTCATACAAGCTTCTTTATTTCCTCAGGGAATGCTGCTAGCCTCAATTCAGTGTTTTTCATAAAACTGAGGACTGGCAGGTAGAGTTCTTGCAGTTGTTGTCACCACACATCATCCCTAAAAATCAAGTATCGATAACAATAAAGAAGAATCAGCAAAGCAATGTTATGCTTAATTTTACAGATAGACTCACCTAATTAAGTCCTTAGATTAAGTTTCAGGACTCCTAGGGCTAGAAAGTTTCTCAAGAGATAATCAAGTTCCAAATTTTCTTTAGATTAAAAAAAATGCTGAGGCTTAATGAAGAAGTGACTTTTCCAATTGTCCCAGCCAGAAAATATGTTTACAGTTCACAAGCACATGCTAAATTACAAGTCCTGAATTTAATACCATTTTATCCAAATTATATTGTAACCTCTGTTAGCTAACCATAGGGGTGTGCTTAAACAGTTTTTAAATGAATGGTCCCACAGCACCATCATAAAGTAACTGACAATTAATATTTTATACCTAAACACACTTTCCCATATTCCATGTATACTTAAAGATAAAAATATTGAATAACTTTCAAGATGGACATTAAGCGAATTAATGATATGCTGGTGGGCAATCATTTTAAAAGTCATCTAGAGAATGGGGAAATAATTGGAGCATTTGGATTTATTATTTATTTTTATTCCACAGAATAGCAGATTTCCAAAAGAAAATACAAATTTCTTTCTTCCATTTTATGTGGTTTAAAATTAGCTTACAAAAATTTATGTTTTAACTCTGGCCTATCTGGAAACAAAATACAAATCAAATCCATGAATTATGTAATTATAATGTATTTTGAGTGCTTATTCAATACCCATGATGACTGTGATGAACCTTAAAAATATTCAGAAAAAAGTCGAGTGTTTATATTTAGAATATGATATCAGAGCCTTAATTAATGATAGAGATACACAGAGAATAAAAAGAGAATAAAAGACATTCTATTCTCTAGATTAAAAGAGAACCATATGGCTGTATGTTAGGAAAGTAGTCAGTTTGCCAAAGAATTCTATTATTTGCTGAAGGAAACACCTTTTTAAGTTCATTTTTCTTCACAACCTAAATTAATGGAGTTTATATACAAGAGCTCATAATAAATTCCATTTTGGAGGAGCAGTCATTTCATGTGGAAATTTTCTTAGTACTTTTGTTGTGGTAAAATATTGTTCTAAATTATAAGCCAAGCTCAATTGACTATGAAAAAAAGAAAGTAGAATATTCTTCTAAGTTGTAGGACATATCCATTGCAAGTTTGAAAATAGACATTAAAATAAGCATTAAAAAATTCATGAATTTCTAAAAAGATTAAACTCATGCAAATGTGGTAGCTATAAAAAATAACTTTAATATACCACCTTATGAACAGGTACCAGGCTACAATCTCTCATTCTCTCTCTCTCTCTCTCTCTCCCCCCATTCTCCTTTCTTTTTTCTCTCTTTTTTTTGAATATTTACTAGGCCAAACTGGGCTTTTAAAAGAGTTTTGATATATCTTTTTAAACTTGAAATCATTAGGGAAATTTGGTGTTTTCATGCGGTGTATTTAAATCTCAAAAAAATTTTAAATCTGCAAATCTATAAAGAAAATAGACACATATGTGCAATATGTAAACAAAGTTGGAAGAAAATTTGGACTTGGAGGGCATGATAGAAATAGGACAACTAAGAAAAAGGAAAAGATTGGTTGATTAGAGTTAGTTTCTGAAGATTAAATGATGCATTTGAATTATTTCACATAAATCTTTCCAACATGGTAATATATGTCCAAAAAAGTAACATAGTTTTATTTCCATGTAGGATGTATAAGGCAGAAGGAGTATTGCTAGCACAATAAAATGATAACATTCAGATAATCTAAAGTATGATTTATTTTCTTGAACTTATCAAAGAGTTCTGAATTCCAAAGAGACACAAACCTTTCCAAAAAAGAGACATAGGGTACAGAAATTCTTTCCCCTGAGGTAGAGCAGTCCTGGTTAGAGGCTGGAAATGGAGGTTGTGGATGGAAGAGAGGGCTGACTACAAAGTAGCAGAGAGAACATTTTTGTGATGATGAAAATGTTCTAAATCTTGACTGTGGTAGAGGTTACATTATTATATGTGTTTGTCAAAATTCATAAAACTACATCTAAAAAGAGTGAGCTTTAGTATATGTAAATTATACTTCAGTAAACTGAGTTTTGAAAAATATAACAAAAATATAATTTTTTTATTTTATTATATAAAAATGTAATAAAATAATTACTATTATATTATTGGTAGTAAACTGTTGCTATCACCAGATTTTGAAGAGGTTTGAGCAGATGCTATATATATATATATATATTTATATATTTATAATGAGTTAATTCTCAGACGTCATTAATTTTGTTTATGTAGTAAAGAGATTAAAATATACATTCTTGACTGGGGAATTAGTTCAACAGGTGTTTGATGAGCAACTTACATTTACAAAGCTGTTTACCATTTATCAAGTGCTTTCAGTTCTCATTTAATTGTAAACACCCCACCTGGGATATATTTACAACAGAGGATAGTGTATTGTACCAGGATCTTAATTTATAAAAGTGACTGAATGATGACATAGAGAGGCTAATTCTGCTGAAAGAAGATTTTAAAAACAGTTCCTGCAGAAATGAGAGGCACAACAGGCCATGCAGGACCACACAAAGCCTATCACGTGAAGGAGTCAGTAAGCAAACAGAGGAGCTGGAATTCTGCCTTTATGACTATGGCAGGACGTGATTAGGTGGAGATGTCTCGTGTTGTGTAAAGGGGAAACAGGCAGGTCACTGGTTTGGGAATTGTAATATGGCTTTCTCACTCTGTGAAAGCTACCTTGCAATGAAGATGTTAACAACTTTGGCCCTGTGACCCAATGGATTTATGCAGAGCTTGGGAATAATTGATGTCAAATAGCCAATACAGAATCTAGAAACATGGTTAACAGAGATGGATATTATTTCTACTTTATATATAGGGAAACTGAGGCTTAGAGAAGTTAAACCACTTGCTTAAAAACAAACACAAAGCAAAAAGCAGAGCCAATTTTGGAATCAAAGTCTTATGAGACGTGTTCAACAATTTTCAAGTTATCCTCACCAGACATGCACGTACAAATCTACATTGTCTACATGTAATAAAAACAAGCATTTGGATTAAATTCATTCAAAAATACAGATGTAGTAGGCACTGTTTGAGATCCCGGAAATAAAATAGTGAAACAAAGTCTCTTTTCTTATTGCATGGAATAACTGAATTGACAAGAAAGAGTTCAGTTGCATGAGCTCGTAATCTTCATGTTACCAATACTATGTTTTCCCTAACCGGTCTAAGAATCTTAGATCAAAATACTCATTATTTAAAATCCATCTATTTCTAAATCATGTAGTTATCTTCTTTATTTCCATAAGAAGAGGAAATACCTTTTACATCATTTGTAACAATGACAATGACTAGTTTTTTATATATTATCAATGCTTACTATGTGCCAAGAGGCACTCTTCTAAATACTTCAGATGTATTACTTCCCTTAATCCTTACAGAAATTCTCTGAGTTATGTACTATTATTACATGCTTTTTACATATGTGAACCAAGAGGCATAAAATGTTATTTAAATAAAGATGGAGTTGAGATTTGGACCCAGGAGGTCTGTATCAGGCCTTATTCTTAACTACTACATTAAATGGCATTCATAATATCTTCGGACAATATAAACTCAGGATCATTGAGAATCAATACAATGAAACATGAAAAGTAGTATCCCAAGTCACCTTAAATCTAGTGTTCATTTCAGAGAAGATGAAGACATTAAGCCCCACAGAGTCTCTCAATGGTATGATAGATTGAGCACAAAAAAATAGTCTGCATGATTTGAGAGGTAATATGGCGTGGTGGAAAGAAAACAGGGCTATGGATAACATAAATTGTATTCTGGATTCTCATATATTAGGTCTATGATTTTGCAAGCTACTCTAGTTTCCTCATCTCTGAAAGGAGATATCCATCTTCAGGGTTTGTTTAAGGATTAAACATATATTACATATGAGTGCAGTATCTGAAACGGGAATTAATATCAGTTTCTTCCATTGCTTCTTAAAGTTATCTGTATCCAATACTTACCTTTAAAGTGTCACTTTTGTTCCTACCACACCAAGCTACAGTGTTTTTCATGAAATAATAAAATAGTATTAGTGGCTTTTCTTAGAACAGCATTTTAAGGAGTTACCATCGATTTAAAAAAAACAAAACAAAACAAAAACACCCCGTGAAGAGTGTGGAAACAAAGAAATAGGAACTCTCATTTCTCAGTTAAGTGAAAAGGTGTTCTGGTTACTTCTTCCTCTATACTTTTCAGAAAACTGTAATAGCTCAGACTGTCCTAACAAAATACCATATATGGGATGTTTTAAATAACAGAAACTTATTTCTCACGGTCCTGGAAGCTGGGAAATCCCAAATCAAGGTGCCAGCCCATCTGCTTCCTGATGAGAGCTTTAATTCTGGCTTACTTTTTTTTAAAGTTGAAGTATAGTTGCTTTACAATATTGTGTAAATTTCAGGTATACAGCATAGTGATTCAGTATTTTTGCAATTATATTCCATTACAGGTTATTAAAAGATACTGGGTATAATTTCCTGTACTTCACAGTAAATGCTTGTTGCTTATCTATTTTATGCATGGTAGTTTATATCTGTTAATCCCATATTCCTAATTTATCCCTCCCCCAAATTTCCCCTTTGGTAACCACAAGTTTGTTTTCTATATCTGTGAGTTTGTTTCTGTTTTTTGTTTGTTTGTTTTTTTGTGCTGTGTGCGGGCTTTCTTTTTAGTTGCAGTGAGTGGGGGCTACTCTTTGTTGCGGTGCGCAGGCTCCTCATTGCCGTGGCTTCTCTTGTTGCGGAGCACGGGCTCTAGGCGCGTGGGCTTCAGTAGTTGCAGCATGTGGGCTCAATAGTTGTGGCTCACAGGCTTAGTTGCTCTGCAGCATGTGGGATCTTCCTGGAGCAGGGATCGAACCCGTGTCCCCTGCATTGGCAGGCAGATTCTCAACCACTGCGCCACCTAGGAAGCCCCAGTCTGTTTCTGTTTTGCACCCACATTCATTTGTTTTATTTTTTAGATTCCATATATAAGTAAAACCATGCAGTGTTTGTGTTTCTCTGTCTGACATTTCACTAAGCATAATATTCTCTAGGTCCAGCCACATTGCTGCAAATGGCATTATTTCATTGTTTTTTATGACTAATATTCCACTGTGTGTGTGTGTGTCTATACATACCACGTCTTCTTTATCCATTCATCTCTTGATAGGCACTTGGGTTGCCTTCATGTCTTGACTATTGTAAATAGTGTTGCTATGAACATTGGGGTGCATGCATCTTTTTCAATTAGTGTTTTCTCTTCTTTTTTTTATCCTGGATATATACCAGGAGTGCAATTGCTGTATCATATGGTAGTTCTTTTTTAATTTTTTGAGGAACCTTCATAATGTTTAACGTAGTGGCTCCACCAATTTACATTCTCACCAAAAGTGTATGAAAGTTCCCTTTTCTCCCCATCCTGACCAACATTTATTATTTGTAGACTTTTTGATAATAGCCATTCTGACAAGTGCCAGGTGATACGTCATTGTGGTTTTGATTTTGCATTTCTCTAATAATTAGCAATTTTGAGCATCTGTTCATATGCCTGTTGGCCATCTGTATGTCTTCTTTGGAAAAATGTTCAGGTCTTCTGCCCATTTTCTGGTTATATTATTCTTTTGATATTGAGCTGCACGAGCTGTTTATATATTTTAGTGATTAACCCATTGTCAGTCACATTATTTGCAAATATTTGCAAATATTATTTGCAAAAAAAGGAGAAAAGACAGAGAGGAGAGGAGAGGAAGTGAGGAAGAGAGGGAGAGAGAGAGAAAGCTAGGTCTTTGATGTTTCTTCTTGAAAGGACACTAATCTTATCACGAGGGCCCCACATTTATGATTTCATCTAACCCTAATTACCTCCCCAAATTCCCATCTCCAGATACCAAAAAATTGTGGGTTAAGGGCTCAAAATATGAATTTTGAGGGGAAACATTCCATCCATAAAAAACTAAAGGCCAAATCTTTTCATTATTGTTTCTCTTATTCATATGTTTAAAACATACAGCTTTTGACATACACATTTCAGTTGATGAAATATGACAGGATATTTAGAAGCTTGAAAGGAAAGCTTGAGTTAAGTTAAATTTTTAAAAAATCATTTTTACTGACAGGTTTTACTTTGTATATTGACTTCTCCAAATAATTTTATTAGAATGAACCATCACTTTGAAAATCAGGATAACTCTTCAGTGGAACACTACTTGCATGCTATCTATAGAGATCTTAGAGCTCAAAATATATCAATATTCATTTAAAATATATATAAAAACAGAATACGTGTCTTAATCATTTGTTTTCCAGAGTGATAGAGTATCTACATGCCTATTTGTATTTACTTTGGTCAGTATATATCAAGCATCAGCAGACATGTAGAATATGCCTATAAGTGACCTACATTTTCCCACATATTTAATTTAATCTCTGGTTGTTTACTCTCCTTATTAGAGACTACATTTTCAGGGTCATTTTTGTTTGATTGTCTTTCTCATTCTGGAAAATTGATATATCATTTTCACTTGTTCTTCCTAAAAGTTAATTGACTTAATACTGATATGGATGGAATAGTGGTCATTGGTCAAAATAATAAACAATAATCTGGGAACGCAATTTCAATAGAAGCACAATTTAAAACTTTGTGGATTTCTAGATAGGTCTTACAATAAATTAAAAAACAAACATATTAATTTAATTTTGAAAATAATTTTCTTTCCAGAAAATGTGATTTTTCTCTTGAATCACTTTTCGACATCGGAAGACCGCTTGATATATATGCATATATTAGGATTGCTTGGCTTGAAAAGTAGTTGGCTTGGTACTTTTAAATAGATGCAGTTATTTATAGAAGATGACACTTCCATTGTGTTATGGAAGAAGCCAAAGTGCCATCAAAAAACACTCAATGGCCTTTGATAGAAACCATCATAGGAGCAAAGCTAAGGGTAGTTGGCCTGTGACCAGTGTCAGAGCCAATTTTGCTACTGCATTAGGAAATATCTTTTGGAAGCTAGTGGTCATAGATGCAGATGCAGTTTGTTGGAAACAATCCATGGCACACTGTGATCAGTGATTTTAAATGGTTGCCAATTTCAAAGTGCCTCCTCTCTTAAAAAAGAGGCTGATCGGTATTAAAGAGCAAAGCTGCAGCTCATCCAAGAGAAGACCAAAGGGATCTACATTGAAAAGCTGCTGATGGGAGAAGGTTCCTAATTGCCTTTAGAATATCATAATTGTGCCATGGCACTGATTCATATTTGATCTTCTAAAAGCCTTAAATCGTCCATTGGAAAATCAGATTCTCAGAATTTCAACGATGGAATTTATGATTGCAATTGGAGAGAGATGGCCAGATTTCCTAGTCATATACCTAAAAATAAATGAATAAATAAAAGTGGAGCAGAGGAAAATGAACGATTGCTAAGTGAGGTCAGTCAGTGCTTATTTGAATTCAGGACAGAATTCTATCTCATATCATTAATGTATATTCTAGGATTAGTGACATCTCGTAGAGAAAAGGCTATCACTCCTTTTTCATACAAGTGTCAAGAATAAATAATACAAAGTCGGAAAATGTTCTGTGAATTTTGATTATGTGGCTAACAGAGATTACAGAGATTACAGGTATGGTAAATGAGAGGCTCTTAGAGAGAATGTTTACTTTTAAGCTACCCATATGTTTTTGCTTCTTTTGTTCAATATAAGCACATGAGATGGCTGATCTGGGTTAAGTAAGCCACCTGGAACTGCTGAGCAGGGATTTCCTTGCCTTTTTTTCCCCTTTCTGAACAAAGTAAACCAATAAGATTCAGCATAAAATCAGAGAAAATGGCTTCATTACCATAGTACCCAAGTCTATAACCTGATCATTTACATACATCAAACTACATCTATTTAAACTGTATAATCTAATGAATGCTGGAAATTGTGTATGCCTATGAAACCATCACAACTATCAAAAACATTTACATTATCCCCAAAAGGTTCCTTTTTTTTTTTTTTTTTTTTTTGCAATTCATCCTTTTCTCTACCCCTTCAACCCTAGGCAGCCATTGATATTATTTTTTTTCCCCATGAATTGATTTGAATTTTATATAAATGGAATCATACAATATGCAAAAAAAGTTTATAACCTGAGAATATATAAATACACATATGTGTGTGTGTTTGTGTATATATACAGTTGTTGCTTGGTATCTGTAGGGGATTCTTTCAGGACTCCCCGAGGATACCAAAATCTATGGATGCTCAAGTCTCATATGAAATGGTGGAGTATTTGCATATAACCTAGACACATCCTCCTGTATACTTTAAATCATCTCTAAATTACTTATAATACCTAATACAATGTAAATGCTATGTAAGTAGTTGTAAATACAATGTAAATGCTATGTAAATATTTGCTGGTGCACTGCAATTGCAAGTTTTGTTTTTTGGAACTTCCTGGAATTTTAAAAAATATTTTGATTGACAGTTGGTTGGATCCATGATTGTGGAACCTGCAGATACAGAGCGCCAACTGTATGTATATATTCATATATATATAAGTATGTATATACATATCATTAAAATATACACATTTATGTTTCAAATATGGGAGAAAATAAATATTAAACATTCAGTTTGAATCATAAATGACAGTAACATGAAGCTCCTTACAATTCCTAAAAGAAATCTTTAAAATATACACTTCATAGCTATATTATCCTTATATAAGGAAGAAAAAAATTAATGGGAAAGAGTTAGAGAAGAAAGGAGATGGGGAAAGAGGCAGATGTAATATTTCAATATTTTTCAAAGTATGAAGAGGTACATATCACCTCATTTACTAATATCCATTTATCGATTCATAAAATATTTATTGAGCACTTACCACTGGTGCACTGGTGATACAACAATAAACAAATAAAGAAAGCCCTCTTTCTCATGTAGCTTAAATTTTGTGAAGATAAATAAACAATAAATATTTTCATATATGTGAGAGAATAATGGAGAAAAATAAGTAGAGAAAAGGAAATGGATTGCCAATGGAAGGTATGGGAATTGGGAGTGCTATTTTAGAGAAAGTAGATAGGGAAGTCCTTTCTGAAAAGGTGACATTTGACCAGCTACCGGAATGAAGTGAGAGAGCAAATCCTGAAGCTATCTGAGGAAAAGCATTACAGGCAAAGAATGCATTATGTACAATGGCCCTGAGGAGCTGGCTTGGTATATTCAAGGGATTTCAAGGAGGCTAGTGGCTGGAGTCAAGTAAACAGTAGATCAGGTAATAGAGGTAATGGAGGACCAGACTATGTACCACATTATACACAAAAACATAAAGTTCATGTTTTATTCTGAGTTAAATTGTCATACATTGAGACTTCTGTATAAAATAGTAATATGGTATATATTTTATAGAAATAACTTTGGCTGCTATGTGGAGAATGGTAAGTAGAAGCTGTGAACTTTGTTTTTTTTTTCAAGACTGTTTTGGCTATAAAAGACCTTGAAATTCCAAATGAATTTACGATTAGATTCTGTTTCTGCAAAAAGTTCGATTGGCATTTAGATAGGAATTTTAATAAATTTTTAGATTGCTTTCTGCTGTATTGACATGTTAACAATATTAAATTTCCCAGCCCATGAACATACACTGTCTTTCCATTTATTTAGGTCTTTAACTTTTTTTTCAAAAATTCCTTGTTTTCAGTGTAAAATTCTTGCGCTTAAACTTTTTAAAGTATTTTATTCTATTTTTAATATTAGTGTAAATAGATATCAGTTTAAATTTTTTTCTTTCTGATTGTTTAATGGTATTGTGTAGAAATACAACTGATTTGTGTATATTCTTCCTGTATACCATAGCTTTCCTGAACTCATTTATTATATCTAATACATTGTGTGTGTGTAATCTTCAGAGTTTTCTATATCATGCCTCTGTAAAAAGATAGTTTGAATATCTTTCCAATCTGAATCTTCTTTTTCATGTTCTTACCTTATTGCTTTGGCTAGAACTTTCAGTAACTATTGACCAGAAGTGGCAAAAGTGGACATTGTCTTTTTTTCTGACCTTAGGAAGAAATATTTCAGTATTTCTCCAATGAGTATGATGTTAGCTGTGAGTTTTTCATAGGTGCCCCTTATGAGGTTAAAATAGTACCCTTATATTCCCAATATTTTAAGTGTGTTTATAATTAAAATGTGTAGGATCTTGTCAAATGCATTTTTGTGTGTCTATTGAGATGATTATTTTTCATTTGTTCTATTAATATAATGCATTACATTGATTTTGCTTTGTATGTTGAACCGCTTTTGCATTTTTGGGTTAAATCCCCATCGGTCATGGTGTAAAGCCTTTTTAATACCCTCAATTTGGTTTGCTAGTATTTTCTTGATGATTTTTTCAATTCAAAGGGATATTGGTCTTTGGTTTCCTTTTCCTATGACATCTTTCTCTAGCTTTGGTATCAGACTGTTAGTGGCCCCATAGAATGAATTAGGGAATATCCCCTCTTCCTCTATTTTATGAAAAAGTTTCCAAAGGATTGGTATTTATTTTTTCTTCAAACATTTGGTAGATTAACCAGTGAAGTTATATGGAATTACCAATGTGCATTAGAATGAAAAATACAGAATAAAGATTTTTTCTTATTTAAAATGATACATTTTAATAAAAGCAATAAATTCTGCACAATTATTTACATTTTTTCACATAATACCTCTAGAATTTGGGGTAGCCTGTCCATTTCTGAGATAATAAAGTGGCATGAAATGCAATCATTGACTGTAACAGAATATCACCAAATGTCAAATTTTCTTTTTGCTCTCACTTTATGGGTATTTCATATCTTCTAAGAAGTTGTATACAAGTTTAGACGACTAGGAAGAAGAAATAAATATCAACGCACAAAGCTGATATTCAATGTGATTTTACAAACAGGTTGATTTGTAACCAAACCCAGGTTCGGCTGCTTGCTGCTCATGTGCCAATAATTTGAGAGCCAGGTGTCAGTAGAAAAGTGCTTTAATCAGAAGACCAGCGATCCGGGGAGATGGTGGACTCGTGTCCAGAGACCAACTCCAAAGATTCTGCTCAGCCATGACAGCTTGTAAAGGGAAAAACAGAGGGAAGAATCTCAGTGAATCATCAAGGCAGGAGGTTGGGTTCTGTATCATTCTCCATTGCATGCAGACTGACCAACTCTTCAGATGTTATATTGCCTGAATGATCTGCCTGCAGGGTTGCTTAGGGGGGCTGTTGGGGGTAGAGAGCCAGTCAGTTTTTAACTGCTTAATTCTTCATTCTTACTTTTTTTTATCTAGGAAAAGAATCAACATGTTAGACAAGGCATGGTGTGCATTCAGGAGAGTATAAGTCAGGAGTTAGTTTCAATTGCTTAGTGATCTCATTCCTGTAATTAGGTTCTTTTAAGGTTAGAGGGGAACAGAAATGGGCAAACAGGAAAGGGGCAAAAGAGTTGCTTTCGGATTTACAAATAAGCTATCCAAAAAATATTCAACATAACCCCCATTTTATCTAGAATTTCCATTTACCATGCTCCTCATCTTTTACTCCCTGATCAATCAGCAACATCATTCTAGCCAACCTACATTATTTCTGCTTAAACACAAGTAATTCATGCATTTTTGCATAGAAACACATCATTAATTTGGTAATTTACCTCTAAATGACTCAAATAAACATAGATTTAGAGAATAGCAATGACTGTCCCTATTCAACTAGCCTCTAAATTCTGTTAGATCTTAATAAATCTGTGAATTAATTAAAAGACCTTTTCATAAATCTGTGAAATATATTAAAGCCAGGGATGCGAATCTTTGCTCCTGGTCCTCAAGTCATAGAAAGACAGATAACAGTTGCAGAGGACATTAAACCGTGTTTAAGAGGAAGCTGCTATTCGAAGCATGCAACAAAAGATTTACACTTACCACTTCGCAGTGGGGTCTGGCAGCTCCCTGCTCGAAAACCAATAAGGAGGCAAAGTTGGTAGAAAGGAAAGTTTGCTTTATTTCGGATGCCGGTAGTGTCAGGGGCTGGGAGTGGGGGCGGGAGGGTGTACCCCTGTCCAAAGGACGACTCGCCAACACTGACAATCCGTAGTGAAGAGCTTTTATAGACAGAGGGAGGGGGTACAGGCAGAAACAGCAGTTAGCTCTGACAGTCATCTTGAAATTGGCCATGCGGTGTTCTGACCAGTGTCATCTTGTAAGTACAGCTAACCTTCAATTCTAGGGTCATTTTGTACACATTTCTTTGAGCCCAGTTCTCGGAATTGTGGCAGCTTATGTCATGACTACAGCATGGTCATCATGCAGTTAACTTCTTTCACCTGGTGGGGGTTTCAGTCTCTACAAGACGGCTCACAGGATTGGCTCAGAATATTATCTATAGCCCTTGAGAAGGAACTAAAGGTCCTTGACTATGCTTAATGACTAAACTATTATTGTTTGGTCTCCTTTGACTGTTTTTCTTTGTTTCTGCATTTTCACACTTCTCTGATTAAACTAATTTTTGGGTTAAAGTTTTTCAACAGACAAAAGGCAGCCTGAGGATATAGGGGGCAAGGACCATAGGGTCCTGCTCTGTTTAATTACCATACTTAATTTTTTCTTCTTATCACCTATCTTTTTATTTTCCTAACCTCTGATATGGAAGAGTGAATATAAATGTTTCTCCTGAACATCCGCCTTTTACCCAGCTCCATTCTGTGTTTTACACTAGGCCATAATTGCCAGAGTAAACCACTTTGACTTGGTCTGACCCGGAACAAAAATTGTAAACCAGGAAAAGTTTATTTTCAGTACCTTGTCAACTTCCTTTCTATCCCTAATTGACTTCCCACTCAATTGTGAATTTATGTCATCATATCATCTGATGCTACCTTAAGGCCAACCAATAAAAGTTTCTCCCAATACCTATTTGTTCTGGATAAAGCTTTATAATTTAAGCATTTTTGCTGCTGAAAAGTAATTTTCTATATTTCACTGATGTAAGGTCCTCCACCTCAAATTAGATTAAAAATTATATGTCAGTTTCTGTGTCAAGATGTTATTTGTGATATCTACAGAGACACATTTGCAGTTTATCAAAGAAAACACCTTTCACCAGGGGTTATTATTTAGGATTCACAGACCTATTTTAAAATTCAGAATGTTCATAAACTTGGGTGGTGGGAACAAATTACATCTCTTTTTCTCTGCAATGTCACTGAAATTCAGTATTTTCTTCTATTATAAAAGTTGACAACGGTCTAACACATTATTAGGACTGTGATTGCCTCAGTGACAGAAAGGATATTGTTCTAATTCATTATAGCTGTTGCAGATAAATGCCATAAAAATGTCAGTTCATCACTTCTTAAAAATTCTGATAGTAGATTCACTGTTATGTTTTTAAGCAAGTTAATTGCTATATATATATAACTATATGACAATATTTAACATTTTGATAATTATGTCAACAGATTTCTTACATTGCCATTCCATGTATTTTATTTTATGCATTTAAAATATTATTCTTGCTCTCTCTTTCTCTCACGCACTCGGACAAATGCACTCTCCTGAAACAAGTCTGACACTTTGGCACAATGACTCCTCTCTTGTCCCCAGGAAAACTTCCTGCTGTCGCCCCTGGGAGCCTCTGTGTCCTGGCGCCCCCTCCCCACCCTGCCTGGCCTCCGGGCTGCACACCCTGGCCTGTTACTCTGAGGCCGCTTAGCAAATACGTCCTAGAGAAAGTCTCCCCAGAGCCAACCCCAGGCTTTCCCAAAGCTTTCAGGGAGACTGGGGCGATGGGGGGACGACTTGAGGGTCAGCTGAGGGTCTCTTCTCAGGCTGGCATCTCGCAGTGGGTGGGTCGTGCTTGTTTCTCTGACTTCGATCTTGGATTGGTCCAGCTTGGCTTCTCCAGGGCGACCACCCAGAGGTCGCGTTGTTGGGGGACACGGTGGACACGGAGGGTCAGGTACCCCGCTCCAGGTCAAGTCAAACGTCCTGGGGTGGGCGTTTTGGGGCACCGGGCCTCTCGCGAGCGGCTCGTGCGCGGTGCTATATAAATGAGGCACCTTTGCTTCTCCGCAGCCGCCGTCTGGCCCCGCTAGTGGCTGGAGAGGGAGAAGGCCGGATCCTACCGTCCGCGGCGGCGTGGGCCTCAATGCCACCGTCAGGACAGTGGCTCGGAGGTACTTAACCGTTTCTTTTGTTAGTTTAGCCACCCTTCTCTTCTGGGTCCTCTCGTCCTCTGCTCCTGAGAACGCATGGGGAGGAGTAGAAGCCAGCTCCAGACGGGGCTCTGCACAGAGCTAACCATCGGGCTTGGAGTTTTGTTTTGTTTTTTTGAGGCGGGGGGAGGGTTGGCATCTTCTTTAAGGAATCACTTCCCAAGCCACCACTTGTTTACCATCGAGGTCTGGTTTTCCAAATTCCTTATGTGAAATGGCATTGAGAAGCCAGCAGTGAAGACGTGAACTCAAACTTTCTCCGGAACTTATGGGCAGCGTCTCCGAGATAGTCCTTTGAGAAGAGCTGAGTTTGTGGTAGGTCACTAATTCCCTTCAGGTGGTTTGGCCAAGCTTTTCTCTTAGGCGAACGAGTAGAATGGCTTTCTTAAAAAGGTCCTCGGATGAGGTCTTCCCCCAGACACATTGGGACCTCCTTGGCACTGTGTGCTGGCCCTGTGTCCACGGCACAGCTGGTAGTCACCTCCTGCACACATGCCAAAGGTGAAGGCAGCCAACCCAGGGACAGTCCAGATAATAAAACCTACAGACAGGGAACAGAATGGTTTCCTATGCAAATCCCCCTCGTTGTTGGATATCCCATGTGCTGGATATCTTACATTAACATATAATTAGGAACAGATGTGTTATTGAATGACTTGGATTCTGCTGCTCCATGTTTACAAAGTTAGTACTCACAGAAGTTGATACAAAGGAAAGGTGCCTTTAATCAGAATACTGGCAATCTGGGGAGATGGTAGACTCAGTGTCCCCCAAAAACCACCTCCAAATATTCTGCTTGGTGGTGAAAGCTTTTAAAGGGAAACAAGTAAGTAATCTCAGTTCATCATTGAGTTAGGGGGTCAGAGTCATCACCATCCCCCACTGTGTGTAGACTTGTGTGAAGGCTTGTGGACTCCTTGTGATCTTCTTCTAGACGTTATCTTGGTCACACAGTTTATTCAGGAGACTACTGAAGGGGAAGCTAGGAAAGATATCTGGTCATCTGTTAATTACTTATTCTTCATTTCTGTGGAGCCCTATGGCAAAGACACAGAACAAAAGAAGCCTCTGGACTAAGTCCAATAGCAGCTGTCAGCAAGGGCTCTCTTGACCTTGGCCAAACAGCCCCGTCCACCCCAAGACCTTGGCTGAATAGAACAGCCCCCCAACTCCTTGCTAGGTAAAGCATCCAACATTTAGCAACCTGACCAATCACCTAATGACACCCTTTGCCTTATGGTATACTGACCAATCGATTAATGCCATTTTCCTAGCAAGAATTTTCTTTGTCTTGAGGGTATAAAAATTGGCTACAAGCCCACAAAAGGGTCGACTCTCCCTGGTCTGCCAGGAAGTTGTCCCTCTGTCTTTACAGCATCCCTTCTCTCTAATAAACTCTATTTTCTTTATATTCTGCCTTGTGTCTGGAAATTCTTTTCCAACCTGTGCTCGGACCCCAACAATTTCTACTTCTTTGATCTATGGAAAGAACTGACAAGTTAGGCCATGTATTGTGTGGTTAAAAGATTGGAAAGATGTGCTTGGGCCAGAGATGAATAGAGCATGGGGGTGCCTGGTTTAAAATGTAGTAACAGTATAGCTTTGCTAAAGTGACAATAAAAGGGGCTTCCTGCTGAGGGCACTTTCCTGCAAAGAGCTGTTTACAGATGTACTACAACATAGAGGAGTGTGAGTGGATTGGCTGAGCTTAGAAACCGCCATTCTCTATAAGTTCTCTGCAAGAGATTTTTCTTCCTTGGGAAGGTGAGGTGGGTGGGAGGGAGGAGTGGCCTTACATCTGGAAGCTGGAAAACTGGCTCTTGGGAGGTTGGAATGGGGGAGTAATAGCAGCTACTGTCTGAAACAGATAAATCCTGGACACCTGCTCAGCTGAGCTCTGGAAAGCAGGGAAGGGAAATCTTTCCAAGAATCGCCAACACAACGGACACACACACATGATCTGTTTTTCACATAAGTTCTCACTTATTCTTAAAGCTTCAAAGAATAACTCTGATGTGATCCATCAGTAGAGGCATACTCATTTCAGAAAATGACTTTGAAAAATGATCTTTTTGTCCTCTAGAAATAGCACCCCTTCTCCACCCAGACACATGGAACTCAATGTATTTTCTGGCTTTGTGAGGTTGTCTTTAAGACATGAACGAGGGTTTATGTGTCAGTAGACATCTCTTCAGATATTTTGCTTTTTAGCTTAATTCAAGTGATCATTGCAGTGTATTCATTCCCTGAATTCTCAAATGACACTGTTTTAACATTTACTCAGAACAGGAAGATTAATGTGAATTGCTCCCATACAAAGGAGGAACGTAGCATAGACCAAACACAGGATGTATCGTTGATTATCAGAGCATTTTCAAGTCTATTCACTGTTAAAGAAAGTGCTGCCTATAAAAAAAATATTATTCCTAGAAGGGATCCATGGGATTCACCAGATTGCCACAGTGGTCCATTGCCCAATAAAAGGTTAAGAATCTGTGGCTAAATCCAAGTAGTACATCTCTTTGGTGACACTTAAAATGTCACAGAGAATACAAAGGGACAATGCATGGTACAGACTTACTCTGTCCACATGGAATAGACATTAGATTTACTTAGTGTCCTCCTTTGAAAAAGACTGAGACATGAGTCCCACCTCATGGATTTTGATTGAATTGGTCTGAGAGGCAGCTTGAACATGAGAGTTTTTAAAATAGTTCCCAGGAAATTCTAAAAGGCAGTAAATACTGATAAGAATTAATCTAAAGGAAAGACTGAGGCCAAATATCGGGCATCAGCAAATGGTTCCTTACTGTAGGTGGGGCTTTGGATATATATTTTGGAAGAGTGTTGTTTCAGGTCTTAATAAGAGCTGTTTAAGATCATTTTAGTTGTAAACAATAGAAGTACAGTACATAACTTTTCACTTACTTTCAAATGCTCTTAAACTTCCAAAGGCTTTGCATGTGGGAAAATAAAATTTAAAGTAAAGCTTATCCATATATCTTTGGGGTTAACGTGATCACTGATTTTTCTATGTAATTTCCAATTAATTTTGTATTAAAATATCTCTTTTTAAAAAAATTATTGTAGTTGATTTACAAAGTTGTGTTAATTTCCGCTGTAAAGCAAAGTGACTTAATTATACATATATATACATTCTTTTTCATATTCTTTTCCATTATAATTTATTACAGGATATTGAATATATTTCCCTGTGCTATACAGTAGGACCATCTTGTTTATCCATTCTATATATAATAGTTTGCATCTGCTAATTCCCTACTCCCAATCCACCCCTCCCCTACCACCTGTCCCCCTTGGCAACCACAAAGGAGGAACATAACATAGACCAAACACAGGATGTTTCATTGATTATCAGAGCCTCTATGTCTGTGAATCTGTTTCTGTTTTGTAGATAAGTTCATTTGTGTTGTATTTTAGATTCCACATATAAGTGATATCATATGGTATTTGTCCCTCTCTTTCTGACTTACTTCACTTAATATGATAATCTCTAGGTCCATCCACGTTGCTGTAAATGGCATTATTTCATTTGGTTTTATGGCTGAGTAGTATTACATTGTGTATGTGTACCACATCTTCTTTATCTGTTCATCTATTGGTGTACATCTAGGTTGTTTCCATGTCTTGGCTATTGTGAACAGTGATGCTATGAACATAGTGGTGCATGTATCTCTTTGAATTATAGTTTTGTCCAGATATATGCCCAGGAGTGGGATTGCTGGATCATATGGCAACTCTATAAAATATCTCTTTAAAAGATAAAATAACTATTTGACTATGGCACCCAGATGAATTTTATTTTAATGGAAGCACAGTCAGCTCTTGACAACTTGATTGTAATTTTTCTTAATTTGGCAGGCTCCTATGGGGAGAAAGTACCCATAATGGGTATAGATAGATGGATGAATAGATGGACAGAGAGATAAATAGAGAGATAAATATTTGTTTCATGAGTTGGCAGGTTTCTTACAATTGAGGTTTCAATAAAGCTGCAATGAAGTCAGTGGATGAGCACCTTTTAAAAATATTTATTATAATTAGATATTTTAATAACAACTACAGTGAAAGTCATCTCTAGTTGTCTTAATAAACCTTATGAGGAGCAAACAGCTTGATGAAAGAAATGAAACCTTTTTCATTTTTTGAAGTTGAAAGATTCCCTAGAATGGGAACACAGTTTCTCTTTTGAAGGGTGATGGGGCAATATTGCATTGGCTATTACAAGGTACATGACACCCTATCCTCTCATGATATACATCTAAGATATAGAGAATGTGTTTCAATGCTATTGAAAGAATTGTGTAGTGTTTTAAATTTTCCTATTTGCTAGCTCTGTGACCTTGGGAAAATTAGGATCCAGTTGTAATTTTTATCCATCAGAGGAATACTCTAAGGGTGAATTTTAAAAATATGAAGGTAAGAATGTTAAAAAGACTAGGAGGCACTGACAAGAAGGAGAAATGAATATTGAATAAGCATGCGTGTGTGCAATGTGACATGCTCTTCCTTAATTTAATTTTAAAATCCATCAAGACTTGTCGAGAAATGTTTTTCAAGTGCTTTGAACACTTTGGCGATTGACATTATGTAAACACAAGGGAGTGTTTTGATTTAGAAAGGATATCACAAATTCCATACTCAGGATATGACATTTTACCAAATCATTGTTCAGCTCAGGGTTAGAAATAAATGATCAGGGGCCTTCCTAGGTGGCACAGTGGTTAAGAATCTGCCTGCCAATGCAGGGGACACGGGTTTGATCCCTGCTCCAGGAAGATCCCACATGCCGCACCACAGAGCAACTAAGCCCATGTGCCACAACTATTGAGCCTGGGCTCTAGAGCCCGTGAGCCACAACTATTGAGCCTGCGTGCCACAACTACTGAAGCCTATGTGCCTAGAGCCTGTGCTCCACAGCAAGAAAAGCCACTGCAATGAGGAGCCCGCGCATAACAATGAAGAGTAGCTCCCGCTCACCGCAACTAGAGAAAGCCCATGTACAGCAACAAAGACCCAATGCAGCCAAAAAATTAATTAATTAATTAAATGATCAAATAAGGATTTTAATATATTTTTATTCTGTAAAATTTTTCACTTAAGTAACAGAAATATATTAATTCATAAATAATTTATATAATGAAAAACACCTTTTGAATCTTCATATAAGATCATTTTGACTCAAGTACTGCATTGTTCTTATTCATAGTTTTTGTTGCAGATAAAACAAAAAATAATTTTTGCTCAATTTTGCAGATGAAAACGCTTTTAAAAAAATCTGTTTTATTTGGCATTTTCCTATGCCTTAGTTCATTTTGAATTTTACTCTCAAAAGTTCATGCTATTCCTTTGTATTTTTCCTTGGGTTATATGCCTGTGTTATATACGCCACCCATGGTATCTGTCACTCTCATACTTGATACTCCTTTCTAATGGAAAGTGCTCCATTCAAAACCTTTGACACGGGACAGTCATTATTTTTATGCCCCCCTACATTCATCTCATCCTGGCCAGAGCCAATTGGACTAAGAAGGGACTATTGAGCTGACAAATCCATTTTTTGGTCTGGCTCAACTGTGAGAAGTCACATAGCCTACTTTGGAAACTTGAAAGAAAAAAACAAAAAAGGAAGCTGCCAGTTAATGATTTAAATACAAATGGTGAATTATTAGAGAAGGCCAATTGATAATGTGAAATAAAAAGATATGTAGAGTATAGTTGAAAGAGATTACTACTGGAACACCACAGTGAAGCTCTACAATAATTATGGAAAATTTTTCTACAGCTGCATTAATTTGGAACCATACTCTAGCACAAGTCTAGAAATCACTCTGAAAGGCAAATACTGTAAAGGCTCATTATCTTGGATTTTTATAAGATGCCCCTTTATTCATAATCATTCTTATAATAACTCTCTATACTAACTTGATTCTATCTATATTATTTTCAATGAAAAGAATAAGAGACAAAAGCACTCTTTTTTTTTCCAGTTGCAGCATTTCAGGTAGGATATAGATGTATGGGAAAGACTACCAAAAACATGCGCGTACACACACAGAGAGAATAAAAATTTATAATGTTTTCATTCACTTATTCCAGACATTTATGGAGGTGCGGAGGCCACAAAGTATAGGAGCAGATTCAGCATGCTTTGCTATAGAGTCATTTGCCCTCCAAAGCATCTAAAAGGGATATATCCTGCTAGTAACACAATCCATACAAGGAAAAATATTGTCAAATCTGAGCTGCTGCACCACTGTGTTCTTTTATATTCTGGAAGTAACTAAATAAATTGAGAAAAATTGATAATTAAAATTTAGAAAATGCAATTCTAAACGTTTAAAACAATTTTATAAACATAGGTATTGAAGTGAAATTTGGTAACCTTTTTTAGCAACTACCAATAATTTACAGCAAACTACATTCTCAACAGTATAAAATCATAGAAATATTTATTTAAATAACAAAACAGTAGAAACTTAAATCCCAGGTTGTCATAACTTCTGAACTGAAAACTAGAGCTAAATTTTACTCTGTAGAAATTGCTAATCATCGAAGGTTATATCTGAAAATTTTAATATAAATCTGCTATTTACACATTCAAAAATCCTTGGAATTCTTTTATTCCCTGTCTCTCTCATATATCCCTTGGTAAAAGGTATATGATTTCAACCAAGTTAACTTTATACAAAATTAATGATTTTTCAAATTATCTTCTTACATTTAATCATTGCTTATGTTTCATTATAACAATAAACTAAAAGGAGTAAAAGTGGTGTACTAAATTTGAGATGTTAAGCTAGGAAAAAGCTGTATTACTATGTGAATAAGTGTTTCTTATTTAAAGCAGAAGTAATGATATTTTAGTACACCCTTTAGAAGTTAAAAAAGTGTTGGGTGAAAGCTGTATTTCTATAAAAAACTTCAGAAGCACTTGGTCACCAAAGAAAACATCTTTTTCTAATTTGTCTTCCTACTTCCTCTTTGGAGAAAAAGGCTACTTTGAAGGAATAAAACAAGAAATGCATTTTTGGTAGCAGATTCATAACAAACAACAATCACAGGAGAGAGGTATAGCAGATTGAAGAAGAAGAATGGCTCATTCAGAATATATGAAATGGAATGGAATGGAATAAAGTTGTCCCAAGTTGAGCATTTGCTCACAAACCTTAGTCTTGGCTCTGTAATAAACAGATCCTATTTTCATCCTAATATGTTGACTCATTAAATTGCCCTACACAAGTTTCACTTCTATATAAAACAGAAATCAGTTTTCTGTGATCATAGCTACAGTTTAAAGAGAGAATTAACTTTATAACTTAGTAATTCTCCAGATAATTTTATCGATTCATAATTTTCGAAAATTTGATTATGCCATATATTTCCAATTACAAATAGAATCAAACTAAATGATTTAATTGCAATAATCCCAGGAGGTTAAAAATACTCAGTGAGTTTTCTTAATCTTCACTGCAGTATACCCCTCTCTTCCCACAAATGTGCTGTTTTATTTTCTGGTAATTTGTTACAACAGTAATAGAAAACTAATACAGCAAATCCCAGAGCCTAGGCCTAAAGAGACCTTGCCATTTCTTCAGTCACCCTCTTCAAGTTCTGAGGTACTATAAAAACAAATACAACACCATTTATTGACAAGACTGTCTTTCCCCCATTGTATATTCTTGCCTCCTTTGTCATAGATTAATTGACCATAAGTGTGTGGATTTATTTCTAGGCTCTCTATTCTGTTGATTTGATCTGTGTGTCTGTTTTTGTGCCAGTCCCATACTGTTTTGATTACTATAGTTTCATAGTATACTTTAAAATCAGGGTGCATGACATCTCCAACTTTGTCATTCTTTCTCAAGATAGCTTTGGCTATTTGGGGTCTTTTGTGGTTCCATACATATTTTGGGGCTATTCTGGTTCATTGAAAACTGCCATTGGAATTTTGATAGGGATTGCATTGAAATCTGTAGATTTCTTTGCGTAGTATGGCCCCTTTAACAATATTGATTTTTCAGATCCATGAGCACAGTATATCTTTCCATTTATTTGTGTCATCTTTAATTTCTTTCGTGTCTTAGAGTCAGAGTGCAAGTCTTTCACATCCTTGGTTAAATTTATTCCTGGGTGTTTTATTCTTTGTGACTCAATTGTAAATGGGATTGTTTTCTTCATTTCTCTTTCTGGTAGATGTTAATACTGTATATAAATGCAACAGATTTCTGTATATTAATTTCTTATCCTGCAACTTTACTGAGTTCATTTTTTAGTTCTAATAATTTTTTGGTGGAGTCTTGAGATTTTCTGCATATAGTATCATATAATATATGGTTCTTTTAATGTATTGTTGAATTTTGTTTGCTGATATTTTGTTGCAGATTTTTGCATCTAAGTTCATCAAGATTATTGGTCTGCAATTTTCTTTTTTTGATAGTATCTTTTTCTCCTTTTGGTATTAGGGTAATCCTGGCTTTAAAAAATGATTTTGAAAGTATTTCTTCCTCTTTAATTTTTTGGAATAATTTGAAGAGGATAGGTATTAACTCTTTTTAAATATCTGACAGAATTCTCCTGTGAAGCCATCTGTCCCTGGACTTTTGTTTGTTGGGAGGTTTTCAATTTCTGATTCAATTTCATTGCTAGTGGTCCGTCTATTCAGATTTTCTATTTCTGCAAGATTTAGTCTTAGAAGAGTGTATGTTTCCAGGAATTTATTCAGTTCTTATAGGTTGTCTAATTTGTTGGCATATAGTTATTTATAGTATTCTTTTATAATCCCTTTTGTGTTACTGATTGTAATTTTTTGCCTTTCAATTTTGATTTTATTTATTTGGGGTCTCTCTTTTTCTTGATAAGTCTGGCTAAAGGTTTATCAATTTTGCCTATTGTTTTAAAGAACCAGCTCTTAGTTTCATTGATCTTTTCTATTTTTTTAATCTAATTTATTTCCACTATAGTTATTATCAAAAAGCAAAAAACAAGTATTGGTGAGGATGTAGAGAAAAGGGAACCCTCATGCACTGTTGGTGGGAGTGTAAATTGGTTTAGCCCTATGGAAAATAGTATAGAAGTTCCTCAAGAAAACAAACAAAAAAAAACCCTTAAAAATAGAACTACGACATGACCTAGCAATTTCAGTTCTGGGTATTTATCTAAAGAAAACAAAAACACTAATATGAAAGGTATATGTACCTCTATGTTCATTGCAGCTGTGGAAGCAACCTAAGTTCATATATCTGTCAATTATCCATCAATATATAAATGGATAAAGAAGATATGGTAAAAATGTATTATAAATGGAATACCACTTAGTCATAAAAAAAGTAGAAAATCTTGTCATTTGCAACAGCATGGATAGACCTAGAGGGTATTATGCTAAGGGAAATAAGTCAGAGAAAGACAAATACTATATGATTTCACTCGTAAGTGGAATCTAAAAACAAGCAAACAAACAGAGACTCATAGATACAGAGAGCAAACTGGTGCTTGTCAGAGGAGGTGAGGGATGGGCAAAATAGTTGAAGGGATTAAGAATATATAACAGAGAATATAGTCAATGTTATAACCCACTATGGTGGCAGATGGTATCTATACTTATCATGGTGATCGTTTTGTAAAGTATAAAAATATTGTATCACTATTTTGTACACCTGAAACTAACATAAACAAATCCATCTACCCTACCAGAGGGATTACTTGGGGACACTGGCACTGAATGACAGCTATCACTAAAATACAGATAGATGATTGAGGTTATCTTGGATCATTTAGCCAGAGTCAAGCTCCCAACTCAGTTCACTCACCTGAGTGATGTGAGCCAACACCACATGCAGTAGAAGTATTACCCAACTGAGTCCAGCCAAGTGACAGAATCACAAGAAATAATAAATCATTGATGTTTTAAGCCATAGTATTTTAGAATTATTTTTAATGAAACATAGGTATAGTAAGCAAGCAGAGAAGAAATATCATTCTTGGAAGAGGAAATAATATTTGTGTAGGCTCTTAGGCTAGAATGATCATGATGGAATACGTTTGAAGGACTCAAGGAACAATCAGTGAACTAGGTGAACAATCAGTGAACTAGGAAGGGAACAGATCACGTAGAGCCATACAGATTATATTTTAAGTGTTTTACAACTTGAGAGCTTGTTTGGAGGTTCTAGCAGGGGAGCGCAGCTACTCGTATACCCTTGACCGAAGAACGGTCCTCCTCTATCGGGGAAGGTCGTCCTCTTCGACCGAGCGCGCAGCTTCGGGAGGGACGCACATGGAGCGGTGAGGGAGGAAGGGGACACCCGCCTAGCCAGCCAGATCAGCCGAATCAACCCTGGCGATCAATGGGGTGACAGATGTCGCAGCCAGATCGCCCTCACATCCAAGTGTTTTACAACTTGATAGAGGATTTGGCTTTGACTATGTAGCATCATGATAAACATATCATAAAATAATCATGAAATAAATTGCAAAACACATGGCAGATTTCAGTTTCTAAGAACATAATTAGCAACATAACTGGAGAGACTGCTAGGTAAAATATAAAAATATCCTTATAAATGCATGAATAAGTTATTGAGAATGAAAGTGAAACATTTAGAGGCCAGGATTAATGAGAAGCAGGCATACAGGTTGGTAAATGAGCACTGAAACTGGAGTTTTTTCTGGGATTTCTTCTATCCCTTGTTGAATACAACTTGAATGTTAATAGGGCAGACACATGTGGGAATGAAAAGACAAATCTTATGACCTTCACTGGATCAAAAAGCCTTCGGTAAAACTCATGTGCTAAAATGCTACAATGTCATAGAGGCAGAAAGTGTGTGTGTATGTGTGCGCACTTGTGCATGAGAGAAAAAGAGGGAGAGAGACATGATAAAGAAGATGAACACTTGCTTATATTGGTCCTGGCCCTGAGTAGAGAAGTGGAGAAGAAAACTAAATCTTCATGTAACATCAATCCTTAAGTGAACATGGGGTTTCAATTCACACTCTTTGTCCAGAAAGGAAAAAAACCTAAATTCAATGTTCAAAGTATTCTAAAATACTGAGACACTTGGCAACACACAAATCACATCCTCTCTGGGGGAGTACCACAACAAACTGCCATAAAGTTCCAAATAACAAATATCTAAAATTCAAAACTTAAAAACTATATAAGAAAACATTTATCACGAATGACACAGCAAAAATAATGAAAAGAAGTATTAGTTATATAGTTATTTTGGTTGTAAAGTTATAGGGACTAGAACATAAAATATGGTTGTTAAATATGCTTAAAGACATAAGAAAGACTACTAATATTTTGAAAGCTGAGTAAAGCACTTTCACAAAGGTTGAAATAGATTTGAAAAGAGAACAAAAAATTCTTCGAATGAAAAAATTAACCCATTTAATTTAGAAAGACAAAGGAGGGCTTGCAAAGCAGATTAAACACAAGTGATGAGAAAATTGCTAAAAAGAAATATAGTCTGAAGAAATTATCCTAAAATCAGCACACTGAAACAAAAAGAAGAAAATATATGAAAGGTCGTGTAGGAAACATGTAGAAGAGTGGTAAATTATGACATATTTAATCAAGAGTATCAGAAGGGGAAAGAAGAGTGCCAAGGAAACATCAAAAGAGGGTGGCAAAGAATTTCCCCAAATGTATCAATAACACCAATCTAAAGAGCCAGAAAACCAGAGTTCACAAGAAGAGTAAAATTAAATAAATCTGTATCACAGTAAAAGTACAAAATACAAAAATGGTAACATCTTAAAAATAGCCAGAGAGACTACAGATAACCTACAAAAACTGACAAGTACACTGACCTCTCAGGAGCAGCAATTGAAGCCAGAGGCCATGAAATAATATCTTTATCAAAATGAAAGACAATAACCTTGTCATATTAGAGGTGTAGAGGCATTGAAACTATTTTTCACAAATCAGGGTAGATAAATATATTTTCATGTAACAAAAAATGAAACTTACTTTTAAGGGACATTCTTCAGGAGGAAGAAAAATAACCTTAGAAGAGTAACTATTGCTGCTATAAATATGGTGTGTAAATTTTTGTGTGGACTTATGCTTTAATTCTCTTGGGGCAATACTAAGAGTGTGATTTTGGGGTCACATAGTATATATGTTTAACATGCTACACATATAGTGTAAATATGTAGAGTATATGTTTAATCGTTTAAGATAGTGTGATGTTTTTCAACGTGACTATACCATTTTGCATATTGATCAGCAATGTATGTGAGCTCCAGTTGTTTTCTATTATTGTCAACACGATATTATTTGTCGTTTTAATTTTAGTGATTCTAATGAGGTGCAATGGTATCTCATTGTGATTTCAAACATCTCCCTAATGGCTGTTGATGTTGAACATAATCTCTTGTGCTTTTCTGATTTTTGAATATTTTCTTTTATGAAATGTGTATATAAATATTTTCTCATATCTTATCCTTGAGGACAAAATGTTTTGTATATATTCTGATTTCGTTTCTTCTTTGACCATTGATTAGCTAGGAGTGTGTTGTTTAATTTCCACATATTTGTGAATTTGCCAAGTTTCTTTCTTTTATTGGCTTCTAATTTCATTCCATTGTGGTCAGAGAATATATTTTGTAGTGTTTAATTTATTTAAAATGTGTTGTTTATATTATTGCCTAGAATATGATCTCTCCTGGAGAATGTTCCATGTGTGCTTGAGAAGAATATATATTCTGCTACTGTTGGGTGGAGTGTTTTGTAGATGTCTAATAGGTCTAGTTGATTTACAGTTTTGTTCAAATCTATTTCCTTGTTGATATCCTGCCTAGTTGTCCTATTCATTATTGAAAGATAGGTGCTGAAGTCTCCTACTAATATTGTTGTTTATTTCTACCTTTCAGTTTTTTCTTCATGTATTTTGGTGCTTTCTAATTAGGTGCCTGTATGTTTATAATTGTTTTATATTACTGATGAATTGACCCTTTTATCATTATACAATGTCCCACTTTATCTCTAGTAACAACCTTTAAAGTCTATTTTTTCTGATATTAAAGTAGCCAGTCCAGATTTCTTATGGTTGCTTTTTCCATGATATATATTTTTCATCCTTTTTCTTTCAATGTGTTTGTGGCTGTTTCTTCTATTAATGAGAATGATGATACCTGAATTGCCCTAAGTCATAAGCTTGTAAAAGATTAACAATTATGAATTATTTGTGTTAAATAGGAAAATCACAACACCAAGCAAAGGCAGATTGTTAAGTGAGCTCTGCATTCCAACAAATGTTTTCAACTTGTTACACAATATTTCAATGCTATGATACTGAGGAAGTGAGCAGTTTTCAAGAAAGAGCAGTGTAAAAGTATACAAGCTTAGAAAATTGTAGCATTCATCCTCTCCATAACTGTTTTATTGACCTGGGTTCCATTAACAATTATGAGTCAGAAATATAAAGATTATCCAGAAATAAACTATATACTCTGTGTGCTTATATTACAAATTTGTGCTTGAGAAGTGTCTGTAATGCAAAATACTCATATATCTACCACAATTAAAAACTCTATTAAACAGCACAACCCAATTCAAATATTTTATTCAGTTAAAATAGCTTTAGTAATAGACAAATGTGTGTCTCTTGCAAAACAATAACAACAAACAGAAGTCATCTTTCTTCACATTCAATTTTTGTCTATTCCAAAGTCCCATTCCCATACTCTCTTTTTTTTAAATCAGCTGCTGAACCAGTTGGAGTGAAAAGAGGCAACATGAATAACACTAGTTCTTGCTTCATTCTCTACAGAGCATCCAAATTCCTTCTAGATTCTCTATAAAGAACATGATGATTGGGTGAATGTGCCCCAGAGACAAGTTCCATAGAATAATGTACTAACATGGTTATGCACCCAGCTCAAAGTATGCCCTGAAGTCGTGAAATGGAACATATATCAAGGTATTTAAATAGCCTTCTTTTAAACAATGGGACAATCTGGGTAAAATGTAACCATGCATTTGTCCCTGGCAGAGAGCTGATTGATGAAGACAAAAATATATATGCCTAGCGAGCTAAAGCAGCTGAGTGCAGCTAATTTCATGATTCCAATCACTGTAAAATCTGAAAACATATTTGTGTAACTGTAGTCTTCATGGATATTTATATGTGTCCTAGATTAAAAATGAACAATGGCAGATTCCTGCAGATGTGAATAACAATTAACAAATATATTTGCCTTCCTTGCACACAATCCTTCTGCCAAAAGTACCATCCATGGGCTTACCTAATGCCATATTCACCATTATAGTATTCTAAATAGCATTGCTTATGATCAAGGAACTCACTTATCAGCAAAAGAAGTGTGACAGTTGTCCATGAAATTCACTGATATTACCATGTTCACACCATCTTGAAGCAACTCTCAGTAAAATGGTGGAAAAACCTTTTGAAGACACCAGTTATAGTACCAGCAAGGTGGCAATATTGCAGGGCTGAGGCAGAGTTCTCCACAAGGGTGTATATACTTTGAATCAGTGTCCAATATATGGTGCTGTTTTTCTCATAGCCAGGAAGCACAGATCCAGGAGTCAGGGGATGAAAATGGTACCATTCACTATTACTTCTAGTGATCCACTAGCAAATTTTTTGCTTTTTGTTCCTAAGACCATATGCCCTGCTGGCATAGAAAGTATGTATTCCAATAAGAACAAAATGCTGCCCCTTACGTGATAGAAGATATCCACTGCAATCAATTCACACCACCAGGTAGCTGGCTGATGCCTTAGAGCATGGTGCCATATAGGGGACTCAGTTTTGGTCTGTTGCTGGCAGAGTAGACACAGCAGTGGCCGTAGCCAGGTCAGCTTTGGTACGTGGAAGGCCACATTGCTGAGCTCATGCTTATCTTCCTTATTCTGCCACCATGTATACTTTGTTATTAAGCCCATTGGAGAGTGACAGGGCTATAATGCTGAAACTGTCCGCTTTAAGTCTGTACTTGCGTATCATGTAGAGTCATCTGTAAATCAGACTCTAGTCTTCTATCTTCTGCCAACTGATTATAGGGAACACCTCATGAAGCCATAGATGCAGGCTGGGAGAGAAAAGGCAGTGTAGCAAGAGTGGGAATCATGGGCATTTGGGCCACTTCTTCATGTGACTTATGTGTGCCTTTAGGGCCTACTTGGGCCAATCATGTATATGATCTCCATTCAACGATGGAGTGTTGCTATGCATGTCCAACTTTGTGGCTTGATGGGTCAGATAACACCTAGTTCATGATGGGCAGCTAGGTTAGAATGGTAACTTGTTGAACCTTGGTTAAGCAATCAGTTTTTGCTAAGGCCCAGTAGCAGGTCAAGAATTTTTGCTCAAAAGGAGAGTAGTTATCCACAGCGTGTGGCAGAAGTTTGCTCCAAATTCCTGAGAGCCTGTGCCATCATTCACCTATAGGGTCCTGTCAAAGGCCCCTAAGAGTATCCCTATCTGTCACTGCCACTTCAAGCATCATTGAATATGTTGGATCATATGGCCCAAGTGGCAGAGCAGCTTGTGAAGAAGTATGGACCTGTTGCAGAGTCTTCTCTTGTTCTGCGCCCCACTCAAATCTATCAGCTTTCTGGGTCCCTTGGTAAATGGGCTGGAGTGAGACACCTAAATGGGGAATATCTTGCCTCCAAAATCTAAAGAGGCCCAGTCATCACTGTTCCTCTTTTTTGGTCATAGGAGGGGCCAGATGCAACAACTGTCCTTTACTGTCTTAGTTCGGGCAACTATAATGGAATACCATAGACTGTGTGGCTTATAAATAACAGAGAGTTATTTCTCACCACTTCAGATGCTGACAAGTCCAAGATCAAGGTGCTGACAGATTTAGTGTCTATTGAGAACCCACTTTCTGGTTCATATCCAGCCATCTTCTCTCTGTATTGTCACACAGTAGAAGGGGCAAGGGGCAAGGGGATTCTCTGGGGTCTTGTTTATAAGGACACTAATCCCATTCATGAGACTTCCACCCTAATGACATAATCAGCTTCCAATGACCTTGCCTCCAAATATTATCACATTGGGGATTAGGTTTCAACATGTGAATTTTGAGAGGACAAAACATTCAGTGTATAACGTTCACCTTAGAAGGGATGTCTCAACATGTCCCACATCTCACTACCCTAGATATTTCACTGAGGTAAAAAGACCCTGAAATTTTGTTGGATTTATTTTCCATCCTCTGACATGCAGATAAGTAAATAGGTGCCAATTCTTGATAACCATGTCCAATAAGCATAATGTCATCCATGTAATGAACGAGTGTGATATTGAAGCTGGATCTGGCCTCTGTACCCCCCACAACGAATTAAATCTCGGAGACAGAATTGTGGGTGAAGTAGAAAAGAATAGCTATATTGCTTTGCCAGGTAAAGGGGACCACAGCAGGCTAATGCCCTCAAAACTGTGTGTCCCAACCTGGAGAGGGTAGTGAAGAGGTTTATAAGTAATGGTTCAAAGAGGGCATGATCAGCTCATGGATATTCCTCTGATTGGTTGGTGGTGAGGTAAGTGGGCGTCAGCATCATCAACCTTCTGGTTCCAACTAGTCTGGGGTCTACGTGCTGGTGGGCAGCATACAGTTCACTTCTCCCACCTGGTGGCAGTTTCAGTATCTGCAAAACAGCTCAAGGATATTGTTACGTTTATCCCTTGAGGGGGAACCAGGACTCTGCCCCAAGGCAGCACTATTTTTTCTTTTGACTGTTCCTCTGCTTGTCTCTGCATCCCCTCCCTTCCCTGATTAGCAGTTGTTTGAACCTGCCCATTGGCACTCAGGGAAGGTCCTGGAGGCTGAATGAAGCCTATGCCCTGTAATCAAGGAATGGGGGACACAGAAAGGCTTTTGTGCCCAGGAGCCTCACAGGGTCCTGCTTGGTTTCAATATCTTGTTGGAGGAAAATGTGGTCAAGATCTCTGAGAATTAAATTATGGCATAGGGCTGGAGAGTTGTTATATCCCTGAACTAGGACATAAAGGTATATTGCTGGTCTTGCCGGCTGAAAGCAAATTGCTTTTGGTGGACTATATGGACATGGTTGGATAAAAAAGGCATTTGCCAAATTAGTAGCTGCAAACCAGGTACCAGGGGACGTGTTAATTTGCTCAAACAATAAACCCACATCTGGTACAGCAGCTGCAATTGGAATCACCACCTGGTAAAGCTTACAATAGTCCACTGTCATTCTATAAGATTCATCTGACTTTTGTATAGGCCAAATAGGAGAATCGAATGGAGATATAGTGGGAATTACTATCCCTACATCTTTCAAGTCTTGATCGTGGCACTAATCTCCAATTTCTCCAGGAATGTGGTATTGCTTAGGGTTCACTATTTTGCTAGGTAGAGGCAGTTCTAGTGGCTTCCATTTGGCCTAATCCATCATAATAGCCTTCACACCACAGGTCAGGGAATCAATGTGAGGATTCTGCCAGCTGCTGAGTATATTTATTACAGTTATGCATCCTGTGGGGAAATAACCACAGGATGGGTTTGGGAACCCACTGGGCCCACTGTGAGATGGATCAGAACTAAATTTCACTGATCACCTGACCTTCATAATCCCCTTCACTTAAATGGTCAACTACAGTGATGTTCTGGGTCTCCTCAAATTAGTGTTCTTTGAGAGCCAGGGTCATATAGTCCACAAAAGGTCTGATTATTTTCTTTTCCCCAGTGCAGTTACCCTGTACAAAGCCACTGGTTCCTTTGGGGAAGGCAGGGAGAAAGAGTAAGAGTGGAAAATTTTGGCAGTGTACTGGGATCCTTCGTCAAGGGGACCTGGCCTCTCCTTCATTCAAGGAGTTCGGTACATAAAATGTCTCAAGACTGGGAATTGACTGAGGATCCATAACTCTGTTTTTATGATCTAGTTTAGACTTTTGTTAACTTCACCTAGAACTTTTCTTCTTATACAACTGAAATGATTTAGTAGGCTTCTATTTCAATGCTACAGTCACCATGACTAACTAGCCAACAGCATAGGTCTCTATAGTTCAGACTATACTGATTGCTGCTTTTCCTCTACTGTCCATTATAGCAACCACACTTACCTTGCCTTTGGTGGCTGAGTGCCACACCTTGGCCCTTGCCACCTGGCATCCATTTACTCCCATTGTATTTAGATTAGTCAATTCAGTGACTGTAGTCCCATGAAAAGGTCTTGCATACATAGAAGAGCATTTACAGAGTTCTTCAAGGATGCTGAGGGTCCCCTCAGAAATTTATCTCTCAGCATTTTGATGCAAAGGTATGTCTTCTGAACCCTCCCTGTGTTGGTGAGTAGGTCTCAAGTACCCACTTTTACATTCAGATCTCCCTAAGCCTTTGAATTCCTTTAAAACAAGGCAGATCTGGCTTTTCTAATTCACTCACTGTGGTCCACCTTTTGGTCCATGTTTCAACCAACCAGTTGGGCCCTTCCTAACTCCCTGAGCTATAACATCAAATGCAGAATTTCTGCTTAATGAGCCTAACTCAATAAATTCTGCTTTATCCAACATTAAATTTGTTCCGTCATTATCCCACACCTCAACATTCTATCCATTCTCACACATGTCCCTGAGATCTGTCGGTATAAATTAGAAAACTCAGGTAGTTCTTTTGGTGTATAGCACACATCTTTATGGGTCACAAAGTATACCTCATCTTTAGGGACCTGCTAAACTTGAGTCTAGTTAAAGGTCTAAGAAGCAAGGAGAGCTGGTCTTTGTAGGAGTTCAGGTTTCCTGAGGAGAGATTCCAGCACACCATTGGGAGAAAAAAAATTATGAGTTTAGATGCAGTAGAAATGGTAAGAGGAACTTGGCCAGTGCTGACCTTCCCTCACAGTGGCACAACATGGGGTTGAATTAGCCAGTGGTGACCTCTCCTACAGTGAAAGGGAGAGTGGTGAGTGAGTACCTGGCATCCTCAGCCATGCAGGATGCTTCTGGAGAAACCAGTTTTTCTCCCACAGCACCCCGAGTGTTGGAGTGGGACCTCCATGATGGAGGGGAGGGGGGAGATGGAGAAAGAGGCAGATAATACTAGAGAGCATTAAAAGGATGTGGTTCTAGATGACTGCAGTCAGAACTACAGCGGGAAGCCCATGCAAAAGCCCCTGGGGAAACCTCACTGGAGAATACCCCAAATGGTGCTGAGACCAGCTCGCCGACTCGAGGTGAGTGATGGGTGCCGCAAGCTTAAAGAAAACACAGACACAGATTTAAGAGAAAGATGGGACCGGGGGACTCAAGACCTCTAGGATCAAGAGCCTTGCTGATTGATCCCACGTTGCTTTTATTGAGTTCTTGGCATAGCCTAAGGGTCTAACACTTCCAGTTTAGTCCCATAAACAAGGCTATCTTTGAAATAAACACACAAAGGCCTCACATGACTGGGGCAATGATCTTTGCCTCCTGGGTTCGATTTGAGCAGGGTGTGGATCTGAGCAGGGTGCAGATTTGAGCTGGGTGTGGGGAGCAAAGCAGCCCTGGGGACAGGAGACCTCTCTCAGAAGGATTAAGGGTCTGTGCCCCACCCCTGTTGGCCCCTCTGCGACTGTGCCTGTCTTAGGTTGTTCCTCCCCTGAGGAATCTTACCCGTCTCTGGCTAACCAGCCATCCTCCAGGGCCAAACAGGGTGATATGAGGTGTGCAAGTGAGAAAGGGGCTGCGCCCCCAGAGAGGGTCAATATTCTGTTTCCATGGTAGCCTATGCCCCCATGGTCTCCATGCCCAGCACCCTTAGTTCCTCCACTGCTCAAGCAGGACATTCTGCATCCAGTCACTCGGCCCACATACTTTAATTACTTTTAGTAACATTTACAAGGTTTCAGAAAGACTTCTGAATGTCTTCCCACAAAATGGCACTAAAGAAACACAAGTTATTTGTCTAAACTTATCCTTCCTCACTGTACTCCAGTCATACTGGCTCTTTGCTTCTGTAATTTTAGGCACACTTCCAACATGGGGCATTCAAACCTGCTGTTGCTTTCATCTGGAATTTTCTTCTGCTGATAGTCACATGACTCATGCCCTTACCTTCATTTTTAATTTTTTAATTTTCAGTTTTTAAAATTAAAGAATATAATTCATACAATTAAAAGCGTGTAAAAAATACAAATTCATTTTTTTTTTAAATCTTTATTGGAGTATAGTTGCTTTACACTGCTGTGTTAGTTTCTGCTGTATAGCAAAGTGAATCAGCCATATGTACACACATATCCCCTCTTTTCTGGATTTCCTTCCCATTTAGGTCACCACAGAGCACCAAGTGGAGTTCCCTGTGCTGTACAGTGGGTTCTCATTAGTTATCTATTTTATACATAGTAGTGTGTATATGTTCCATGGTGTAATGGTGACCACCCTGGACTCTGAATCCAGCCCTTTCTTTAGGACTTTGGTCAAAGGTCATATTCATAGTGTGGTTTTTCATGACCATTCTATTTAAATTTGTATTCTCTGACACACTTTGTATTTCCTATTTCAAATTGTTTTCCTCCATGCATGCCACATATCAATCTGATATGTTTTACATTTTATTGTATTTATTTACACATTTATTGTCTTAATCCTCAAACTAGATTATGAATTCCAATATGAGCAAGAATCTTTGTCTTTTTTACTTAGCATTTCCTTAGTGCTTAGAAGATTACAGGCCACATAGTAATTTCCCAATAAATATTTATGAAGAAAAAACGGAAGGAAGAAAAAGGGCTGGTAAGAAGGGAGAGGGGGAGATTTTATTTTCTTCTATGTGCAGTTAGGTAGCATCTGAAGTCTTTTGGGTAAGATGCCATAATTAGCTTTGCATTTTTGGAAGAATTGCCCTGGGTTCTGGGCAGAGAAGGCCCTGACTACCTTTCCTACCACACCTCTTATGATTCCCATTCTTATTTACGATTCTACAGCCACCAGAATTCCTTCTGACCTGAAACACTCCAAGATTATTTCTATATCAAGACCTTTGCACCAGCTATTACCTTGGCCTAGACTGCTTTTTCTCTGGACCTTTTCGTTATTTGTTCCTTTTCATTATTTATTTCTCAGATTAAATAATTTTCACCATCACAGGAAGAACTTTGCTAATGACCATAGCTAATGTATCCTACACCACACGTCCATTAAATCACTCTCTGTAATATACTATGTTACATTTTCATCCTAGGTCTTATCATGAATTTAATTGCTTATTTATTTGATTTTGTGTTGATTTTCTGCCCTCCTCGTGGAAGTGGCATAAAGTTATGGTCCTTGGCTGTCTAATTAGCTGTTTTATTCCTACTGCATAGAACAGTATTTTGCACATGGTAGAAAAGCAGCAAACAATTAATGAGTGAATGAAAGGATGAAAAGAGGGGCATTATGAACAAAGGCTTAGATGTAAGCAAGGGTTGGCTTTTTTGGGGGGATGATGAACTTATCAGTTAAACTAGAAAAAATATGATAGAAGAAAAGATTGAAAAGGTTGGTATACTGGCTCTGCGGCATTACGACTGGGGTCTTTGGTGAAATAACAGTGATTTATGGATTAGCATATCCTTTAGTTTTTCTGATTTACAAAAGAGCTCCAGGGAAGACTGCCGAGATGCTTGTTTTCTAATTGCTCTTATTTTCTATATCTATAACTTAGCCCTCCAAATTGCTAGGTCTCAAATTTTAGAGTACATTTTTAAAAAAGGAAACATTTACAAATATAGATCCTGGTGATCTACCACAGAAATTGTGATTCAGTAGGCCTAGATTTTGTTCTAGGAATCTGAAATTTTGGTTAGCTTTTCAGGGAATTTGATACAAGTTATACATGGACTTCGCCTTAAGAATACAATTCCAGACGTTTTGTTTGTTTTAAAACGTAATGGGAGGTTGATTTGTATTCAGTACATTTCAGATATTTCCACTGAACAAAGGAGTCAGGCCAAAACACTTTGCAAGCTTAACCGGTTTGATAATATTCTTTGCATCTTCCTGTACAAGACGTATAATTGCTATTAAATTTTAAAGGGTTGTGTATTAGTCAGCTTAGACTGGCATAACAAAATACCACAGACTGGATGGCTTAAATAATAGGTACTTATTTTTCACAATTATTGAGTCACAGAAGTCCAAAATCAGGGTGCCAGCTGATTTGATTCCCCAGTGAAGTTCTCCTCCTGGCTTACAGATGGGAAGGAGGAAGGAAGGGAGGAAGAGAGACAGACAGAGAGAGAGAGAACACAAGATCTCCTTATAAGGTACCAATCCCATCATAAGAATCCTACCCTCATGACCTCTATTAAACCTAATTACTTCCCAAAGGCCTCATCTCCAAATAACATCACCCTGGGGATTAGGGCAACATATGAATTTGGGGAGGACACAATTAGGTCCACGGCAAGTTGTAACTGTTGGGGGAAAATTTCGGCCCATAAATGTGTCCCAATTTCCTCATTTGTAAAATGGAGATAGTAATGTCATCCCCTAAAATAAAGCACATGATCCTTTGGAATCGAAATTAAATGAGTGAAAATTGCAATGGAAGGAAAGTGCTAGCTAATTAATAGTAGTTTTTGAAGAAGTAATCATTCTCATATCAAAGAGGTGGAAGGAAAATCTGAATCTGGTTACAAGTTACTTTGAATAATTGTGTTTATAATTTTGGAAACAATATTTTCCTTCTATATGCCATAAGTACATGTTATTCTAATAGTCCACAAATAATTTTAGAGAATACTATGTGCAGATACAAATTTGAGAGAGGATGTACATGATTATTCATTTGTTAGTGAGTTTGCAAACATGAGAGTCTTTTAGAATTGACATTGTACAGATAACCCTTCTTTTGAGAATGATCCTATAAATGGAATATAAGCAAATGAAAAATATTCAGTTGCTCACATGAATAGAAGTGCTAGTTGAACTAATCTTATGGCAGCTAAAACTAAATTGAACATATGTGCTATAGATACTGTGTGCAAAATTGACTTTTCTTCCAGCTTTGTGGAGGTATAATTGACATATAACATTGTGTAAATTTAAGGTATACAATGTGATGATCTGATACACATAGTTATTGCAAAGTGATTTTTAGAATACGGTTAGTTAACACATCCATCACCTCATATAGTCACAAATTCTTGCTGGGTGGTAAAAACATTTAAGATCTACTCTCTTAGTAACTTTCAAGTATATAATTCAGTATTGTTAACTATAGTCACTATACTGCACATTAGATCCCTAGAATTTATTCATCTTATAACTGGAAGTTTGTATCCTTTAGCCAACATCTCCCCATTTCCCCCACCCCTCCACCATTATTCTACCGTGTCTCTCTATAAATTTTGTTTTTTAGATTCCACATATAAGGAAAATCATACAGTATTTGTCTTTCTCTAACTTAGCATAATGCCCTCAAGTACCCTCCATGTTGTCACAAATGGCAGGATCTTTCTTATGGCTAAATAATCATCCATTGTATATATGTATGTACAAAAAATATATATGTATATATTTCTTTATTCATTTGCCACTGATGGACAAAAGTTCTTTCCATGTATTGGCTGTTGTGAATAATGCTGCAAGAACACAGGGGTACAAATAGCTCTTTGAGATCCGGATTTAATTTCCTTCAGATGTATAGCCAAAAGTGGGATTGCTGGATCGTATGGTATCTCTATTTTTAATTCTTTGAGGAAACTTCATACTTGTTTTTTTTTTCATAATGGTTGTACCAGAAAATTGACTTTTTATAAAAAGAATGTTCTAGAATGTGGCAGTGCACATTTTTCTCATACTAAAAAGTCTTTGACATTGTCTCCCTATAGATTTATTTTCACAAGATGAAAGTCACTTTAGTCAAAATAGAATTGTTTCATATTTCTGTCTGATCTTTTATGTTATACAGGTATGTATATTTAAAATATTTTTAAAAGATCAGTTTTATTGATTTGGACAATAATTTAGCCACTCACATGTACATGGATTGTAGTTATCCACTCTTGAGGAGAGGGTGGTATTTTAGAACTATTATCTACATATGTCAATGGATGAATTATGTGCTCCAGTGACTGAATGGAGTCAATTTCAAAGACTCCATTGTATTTTCCTGTTGCTAAATCCTTTTCCCTGGTAATAAAACCATTTTTGGTTACTATGCAGATGCTTATTTTATCAGAAAAAACAAACAAACAATAATTTAGTTTTATCATAAGCGGAGAGGAATATTTAAAGGAAGCAGAAGTTCAAATACAAATAATTGTACTAGTATTTTTAGCTTCTGATCATTTGATTATACTGGGCATTGAGAATGAAATCTCAGTCACAGTGTGGCATCATCCTATGTCTACATTTATCTACCTGGCATTTCCCTGTATTTAGGTAGCCATGCATGGGCAAATGAACTCGGACTTGAAGGTTTAAGCTGTGATCAAAATGGTATTAGAGATGACTGGGTATTTCTCAGCTACAGTTTGAGAAGTTAGTTGGATGCTAACACAATCAACAGATTCTCTCTCTGTTGTTTTAACATTCAACATCCATATTTTCTTATATGTATCATATATTAATCAAAAAAAATCTAACATTTCAGAGCTTATTGTGTACTAAATGTGGTTCTGAGTGCTTTTATAGATTATCTCCTTTAATCTTCACAACAGTCCAAAAAGTGCTATTATTACCTACTTTTTATAGATTATGAAATTGAGACCTAGAGAGTTGAAGAGTTTACCCAAAATTACACAGATAATAAGTGGTAAAACAGAGTTATGTATCTAAGCAATCTTGTTTACTCTTAACTGAATCTTTACTCTTAACTGCCAACCTATAACATTACCAAAATCTATTGGGGTTTTTTCCGTTTAAGCTGCCCAAGTTTGATTAATCAATGAGTAGTTCAATGTTTTAACCCCAAGGAGTGTTTATGTTAAATCTTTAATCCTAATAATTATTGTTTCACTGAAAAAGAACTAGCAAAACATAAATGAAATGAAAGTGACACTTTCCCCTTAACCTCACCAATGCTGGTGAGTTAAATTCTCTGGATTTCATTTTCTTCATCTAAATCCTGAAGTAATGCCTACTTGTTTATATTGCCACCTTTTTATTATCAAAATCAGTTAAATATTAATTAATAAATTAAATTTAAATATTAACACCAATGGTATTAATATTATTTAAACAATATTATCATTCAATTATTAAATAATTATTAAATATTAATTTGGAATTAATATTTCATGTATGTGTTTGGAACTTTCATAAGTCCTACCTATCTGCTTTAGTTATTTCACACAACAGATACACAAACTCACATACAGTTGTGAATTATGTATTATTATACAGTTTTCAAATGAGGAAATTGAGCACGAAGGTTATAAATTACACTAGAAAGAGGCAAAGTGGGGTTCAAAATGAAGTCTCCTGACACCATGAAATATATACTTTCCTACACATCATACTGAGTACAAATTGAAGCTAGCTATTGAAAAATACTATAGGCTAAAAACAATACCTATTATTATGAGAAGGGTGGTAATGAGAGAATAGTGTTGTATAGCTCCATTTCGGTTACAGAAAAAAAAACTTTTGAGGGGTATATTAATTAGAGTAGGCTAGACCATGGTAACAGATTAAAATATGAAATGGCTCAATAAATATATAGTTTATTTCTTTCTTACCTAAGAGTCCAGGGAAGTTTCAGGTTTGTCAGTTCTGCCTTTTCTAAAGCTCAATTTCTAGTGTTACCCAGGAGATTGCCATCCAGGTGGCCAGAAGGGAACAAGAACATGGAGAAAGCAGACTAGGTTCTTAGGAGCTTTGGCCTGGAAGTGACACAGATCACTTCTACTCACATGCCATTGCAGACAACTAGTCTTGTGACCACACAAGACTAGCAGTGGTCACACAACTTGCTGGCTGAGTAACTGCTACCTAGGTACAATTGATACTAAAAAATAAGAAATTAGATTGAGCTGGGCAGATAACCATCTAATAGCTACCAGAGGTTACTCCTTGATACTGAGTTCCACAATGACCTAAAAATGGATTGCATATCAGAGGGTATTTTTTTGTTGTTATATGAGGACCAACGGGACAATATTCATTGAAGTGACCGTCCCCTGGCAGATGTGTGTGTGTGTGTGTGTGTGTGTGTAAGAGAAGATATACCTAAGGCAATTACAGATGAGGATAAACACAATAAAATTATATAAGTTCCATTTTTGCCACCTACCAAAAGCTTTTTAATAGCCGCTCACTTCTAATCATTCTCAAATGAAAAATAAATAGAATTGTAAATGTTGTTTAGGATAATTTACTGTTCATCATAAATGAGAAATAAATAGAATAATTTACTGTTCCTATATTTATAATCAAAATCAAATGAGAACAGTTGTTTGTTTGTTTTACATTGAAGTCTTTAGCTTCCAGGCCAACAGAAGAGAAATAAAACTTTAGCAAGTAAGGGCAAAAGGCACTTAGCAGCATCTGTTATCTTTGTAAACTGTTGGTTTCTTTGTTAGAAAGAACTTCACAAAAGAAAGCAGCTTAGAACTCAACTTTAAGCCTCTCTATTCTGATTCCAAAGACTAAAAAAATACTGAAATGAAGCATAAATGTCAGATTTTGTTTGGCAGGTTGAAAAAATAAAGTAACGATTTTTTGCATGCTGCCAAAAAAGGCACTTTTAAGGAGATGTACAGTTATCCCTTTACTGTAAAATAAATTTGATTATTTGCTCATTTATATAGACCTGAATCACATCTAGAATGGTATGGAATAAAGAATGACCTTTCACCTTCTGCTATACTGTCTAAGCTACCCAAATATTATTATATTTTTTACCTCCTCTTCAAGGTCAACAAATTGACCAACATATTACCTATATAAGTGCTATATGAACAAGGACAGTATCTTTTTATCAATGTGCCACTTGCAATGGCTTGCTAAATTTACCATATGTTTTTATAATAGTTACCATATTGGAGGCCTAGATGCAAAAAGCACACACGAGCAATGAAACAGTGTAGCTGGCTTTTCCTTTCTCTGTGTATTTCTCAGTCACTTAAATACTTCTAGGTCAGAGGACATCGAAGTCATTATTTTTGTTGCTTATATTATTAAATTATTGTGTTGGTTGAATTTTCTTTGCAAAAAATATGAAGGTTTCATGACTTGCTTGAATGCTTAAAGTATATATAGAGAACAGGTTTAATGTGATCATAATTATTAAAGCTTTAACTTTGAAATTAAATTATATTTTAATAGACTTTGTCATGGGCAGAAGTTGATTTGGACAGCTCCCTTCTTTTAAATATTCAAAATATACATTAATTATTACTGGGTCACAAAAGTTTTACAGTTATTTCTGTAATTCTAAAATATCATTAGCTAAGAAGAATGAATGAGTTGTAATTGACCCACCTATGTAGCTCCAAAAGGTAAAGGCCGTGATACAACTGGACAATGATATTAGCTCTCTCTCTTGAGCTATCGGAATAGCCATGTAACATTCACCACTATTTTTAAGTCTTTTCAGCTACAGAGAATCTGCGGTGTGTACAAGTTAGAATTGAGAAGCTGCCATAATTCTGACATTTTCATTGTAATACAAATATATAGACAGTAAGCAGATCACTCCAAACAATTTTCTTGAATATACTTATTGGCAGTTAGGTATTAACTTTGAGAAACAAAGATGAATAATACAGAGATGAAAGAGATGAATAAACCTCATTGTTATTGTTTGCAAATGAACAATGTAACCAGTCTCCACAGGAAAATGTTCATAAATTGAATTCATACTTTGGGCTAAGAAAAAAAATAGAATTTTCTATTGAGTGCATTTTAGTACATACAAATTTTATGGTTTCTAATGTTAATGCTGGTGCCTTACTAGATATCAAAATTATTCGTACCTATCATCTATCTTTTAAGAAATGCTTCTTTTAGTTACTATAGCTACATTTTTTTTGTGTCAAACATTCCAAGTTTAACTTAAATATTTTAAAATATTTGCTCAGTGTGTAATTCAAATATATCCAGAAAAATCATCCAGTAAAAATGATTTTTCTTTTTTTTTTAATTTTATTTATTTATTATTTTTTTGGGGGTACACCAAGTTCAATCAACTGTTTTTATACACATATCCCCGTATTCCCTCCCTTCCTTGACTCCCCCCCCCTCGAGTCCCCCCCACCCTCCCCGCCCCAGTCCTCTAAGGCATCTTCCATCCTCGAGTTGGACTCCCTTTGTTATACAACTTCCCACTGACTATCTGTTTTACAGTTGGTAGTATATATATGTCTGTGCTACTCTCTCGCTTCGTCTTTCTGCAAACTGAGTGACTAAAGTGACAAGTGAAAATTAAACAACATAAAGTTAAGGAAATATTGTTCTTTAGGGCCCTAACTACTTTCAATTTGATGCAGAGAAGAGGATATACTCTTGTATTCATATTAGAAAATAATTTTACTAATTCATTCTCATTACTCTTTACATTTTATTCAGATTTTCTAGTTCTTCTTAGGTCAGTATTCATAGTTTTTGCACCTTTCTAGGAATGTTCCCATTTCACCTAATTGGTGAAATTTGTTTGCATGCTATTATTCATAGTATTCGTTCATAATAACTTTTATTTCTATAAAGTCAGTAGTTATGTCCCCTCTTTCATTTATGATTTTAGTCATGAGTCTTTATCTTTGTTTCTTGGTCAGACTACAGGTTTGTCAATTTTTTTGAACATTTGGCTTGGTTTTGTGTGTTGTTTCTCTAGTATCTATAATTTCTACTCTAATCCTTATTATTTTCTACTTATGCTTGTTATGAGTATGCTCTTCCTCTTCATGTGTCTGAGGATGGAAGATTACATTGTTAACTTAAGATCTTTCTTCTTTTTTTTGGCACACGGGCTTAGTTGCTCCGTGGCATGTGGGATCTTCCTGGAGCTGGGATCGAACCCGTGACCTCTGCATTGGCAGGCGGATTCTTAACCACTGCGCCACCTAGGAAGCCCTCTTTCTTCTTTCTTAAGATAGGCATTTACAGCTCTAAATATACCTTTGAGCACTGCGTTAACTGCATCCTGTAAGTTTTGGTTTGCTGTGATTCATTTTCCTTCATCTTCAAAGTATTTTATAATCTCTATTGTGATTTCTTTTTTGTCCTATAGGACAGAGTGTTAACTCCCGCAAGTGTGTGAATTTCCCAAATCTCTTTATATGATTAATTTTCAATTTAACTCCACTGTGGCTTGTCTCATGGCTTAGCATATGATCTACCCTGGAGAATGTTCCATGTGATACTTGAGAGGAATGTGTGTTCTGCTACTGTTGGGTAGAGTGTTCAATAGATGCATATTAAGTCTAGTTCGGTTACCTGGTTGTTCAAGTCTATAGCCATGCTGATTTCTGCCTAGTTGTTTTATCCATTATTGAAAGTAGAGTATTTAGTCTCTATTATTGTTGAACTGTCTGTTTTCCCCACAATTCTGTCAGCCTTTGCTTTATGTATTTTGGTGCCCTGCTGTTTAGTATGTATATTTTTATAATTATTATAACTTCCTAATGTATTGACACTTTTTTCATTATAAAGTTTTTTTTTTTCATTTCCAATAACATTTTTGGTTCTTAAATCTATTTTGCCTTATAATTAGTTTAGCCACTCCAACTTTCTTATGGTTTCTGTTTACAGGATACATCTTTTTCCATCTTTTTATTTCCAATCCAATTTTATCTTTGAATATAGTATGTCTTTGATACGATGTCTAAGGAGTGTCTTATAGTTGAATCTGTTTTTTATTTTTAATATTGTTTAACAATATGCATCTTTTTTGGATTATTTAATCTATTCACATTTATTCTTGCTCTTGATGAGTTGAATTTATATCTACCATTTAATTTTTGTTTTCTGTATGTCTCAAGTCTTTTTTGTTTCTATATTCCTCCTTCACTGCTTTTTTCGCATTAAGTGAATATTTTATACTTTAAGATTTTGATTCCTTTAAAGAATTTTTCACTGTATTTTTGAGGGTTTTTTTTTTTTTAAGGGTTCTGAATCTCTGATTTATTAGACAGCATGGAAATAACAGGTTTAGGTTATTTTACAAAAAGAGCTCAAGCTGCTTATACACAGCAACTGGGCTTGCTGGGGGGGAAAGCAATTCTTCAGACTACGGCACAAGGACACAAAGACCCCACATCCTACACGCAGTCAGTATGAAGGGGCACACAGACAAGTTTTTTTTTTTTTTAAGATAGAAAACAGAGAAATCCACATACTGAATAACGCGTCCACAATGACTATAACACATCCCTTAGGGGATAAGTATGTATTTGTAGGAAGCAAAAGAAAGCTTTTCGTAGAGAAACCACTTTCACGAGATGATTAGGTGGACTTGGGTTTTGTTTCTGCATCTGTCACTTGGCGAATGAAGATACCATCTTCAGGATGTTCCGTGTCATCCATTTCATACATATACGATAACGCTATTGCAAGTGTAGTCCCATCATTACTAAAGGCAAGGGATGCAATGCTGGTAGGGTACCGATGGAACTGGCACAGTCGCTTTTTGTTAAATGGATCCCAAATATTGACAAATCCATCAGAACCACCTGTGGCAAAGGTATTGTGGATGTTGTGAAATGAAATGGCGTTGACTGGGTAAATCTGCTCAATATTATTTTCTTTCAGTCTGTGACACTTGAAGGCATACTTCTTCTGCACCTCAGGGCTTGGGTCCAAGTACTCAACCGCCACTCGGCCCTCAATAGAGCTTAATACATAACCCTGCTTGTTTGGAAATGCCCGTATGCAGCGGGTCTGGTACTTGAGGCTGGACTCCCGGCGCTGCTGCACGTAGCCCATGTTCCGTAAGTCCCACACCAACACCCTGCGGCCCGCGGTGCCCACAATCAGCCTGTCTCCGGACACCAAGAGAGGTACACCTTTTCAGGCTGAGAGAAGGTCCCAGCATTACAAGGCGTTCTGGGATCCCACAATTTAACTGTTTGATCCCAACTCCCAGTAACCATCCCATTCACTTCTGGACAGTAGTCAACACATCTGATAGGGGCATCATGGGTTCCAACAAGATTTTCTTGATCCGTGTTCAAATCATGCATTTTCAATTGATGGTCTAAACCCCCACTCCACGCATGCGTTGGATCGTAGAAGGCGCAGTCCTGGACGGCGCCGGTGTGCTGGTACTTGAGCCGCATGGAGTTGGCCGGCACATCGTAGAGGCGCACGGACGTGTCCCAGGAGGAGACCAGCGGGAACTGGGAGGTGTTGGGGCTGAACTTCACCGAGGAGATGCCGTCCTCGGGCAGCTGGTTCAGCTTGAACTCGTTAGAACCGGTCATCTTGGGCTCCCCTCAGAAGCAACTCAGCCGCCGCCTAGCTTGCCTCGCTGCTCTCTGAGGGTTATTTTTTTAATAGTTGCTTTAGGTTGTGCCATATGCATCTTAAATTTTCAAATCCATTTTAAGTTTATACTAACTTAATTTCAATGAGATATATAAGGTCGCTTTTATTTAGTTCCATTCCATTTTCCCCCTTTTTGTGCTTTTTTAATACAAATTACATCTATATATGTTACAAACCTAACTGTATATTGTGATAATTATTACTTTTGAAAATTGTATGTCTATTAAATAAGATGATAAAAGAAAGGAGAGCAGGTACACATTTATAAGATTTGTTACATTTAACTTATTATTTACCATTTCTGTTTCTCTTTATTGGTTCCTGTGTATTTAAGTTACCATTTGGTGTCATTTCCTTACTTCGTTACATCTTTTCTTTCATTCACTCCTGTGCTGTTATTGTCACATACATTACATTTCTATATGCTATAGGCCCAAAAATATAGTTACATATACATATTGTTTTATACATTTTCTTTAAGTTAAGAACAGAGAAGAAATGGACATTTATTTTGTCTTTCATAATTGCATAATTGCCTCTACAAGTGATCTTTGTTTTTTGTGTGGTTTTGAATCTCTATATGGATTTAATATCTTTCAATAGAACTTTTAGTTTTACCTCAGGAAAACTTTTTTTTTAAATTTTATTTATTTATTTACTCAGGAAAACTTTTAGTACTTCTTGGAATGAGTCTACTAGAAATAAATTTTCTCAGTTTTTGGTCTTCTGGGAAAGTCTTACTTTGCTGTCTTTTTTGAAAGATAGTTTTGATGTCTATAAGATTATCGGTTCACAGTCTCTTCTTTCAGAAGTTTGAATGTGTCATCTCACTGCTGTTAGGCCTCCATTTTTTTCTGATGAAAAGCTGTTAATTTATAGGTGTTCCCTTGTACATGATTTGTTCTTCTCTTCCTGTTTTTAAGACTTTCTCTTTGTCTTTTGGCTTTCCTACTATGTTTCTTGCATGTGAATCTCTTTGCACCCTATGTGTAGTTCATTGAACTTCTTGAATGTTTAATATTTCTTAGCAAATTTGGGGAAGTTTTGAGCAATTATTTATTAACATATTTTTTTGTTCTTTCTCCTGTCCTTTTTTTTTCTCCTTTCCTTCTAATAATCTAACGATATGTATGTTGTTGCATTTAAAGGTGCCTCACATTTCTCTTATACTCTGTTCATTTTTCTTCATCCTGTTGTCTCTCTTCTCTAGGTACTGTAATGGCTATCAATCTATCTTTGTTGATTTTTCTTTTGCAGTTTAAATTCTACTGTTGAGCCCTTCTAGTTAAGTTTTCATTTTCATTCTTGTAATTTCCAACTCCATAATTTCCATTTGGTTAATTTGTTAACCAAATTTGGTATCTATCTTTTAACTGATAGTCTCTTTGATAAAATGTTATCAAACCTTCCTTTACTTCTTTAAGCATGGTTTTCTTTAATTATTTGCATATATTTAAATTAGCTACTTTGAAGTCTTTGTCTGTTAAATATGACATCCGGCTACTCTCATGGGCAGTTTCTGTTGCCTCCCTTTTTACTTATATGAGTCATAATTTCCTGTTTCTTTGCATGTGTCATAATTTATTGAAAACTGGATATAATATTTAGATAATATAGCAACTGTTAGCAACCGTGGATACAAGTTCCCCTTCACCCCTATCCTGGGTTTGTTTTTGTTTTGTTGCTGTTTGATTATTTATCTAATGACATGGTTGGACCATTTCAGTAATATATGTTTCCCCCAAAGTGTGAGAGATATCCACATAATCACACAGGGATGCACAGTTGTTTTAGTATGACTCTCTGCCTCTTTTTCTCTGGTATTCTCTGTTCAGTGGTCTGCTTCATTTGGTAGTAATTCAGCCTGTAGGCGCCAGTAATTACCAGTTGTTTGTCCTATTGTTTTCAACAGTGCCCTAGGGCTTAATTTGTTCAATATATTTTTCCAGTTGAATTTGGACAAGGTTGATCTTGATGTCAGACTTTGAGATTTATTCTGACTCCAGAAGGGCTCGTGTTTCTTTCTCTGGTTTTCACTGGTGAACTAGCTGGGGAATTCTATAACTTGTTGTTCTTAACTAAGGAGGAGATATGATTATTATTATTATTTTTTAATAGTAAGGCAGACTTTACTCAGGGGTACTACTACATTAGGGTGTCATAATAGGAGAGAGAGATGTGGCTTAATTCTGTATATAACAAAGACAAGTGGAGATTTATAACCAATGATCAGGGTAGGGGGTCACTGGAGGGATAATTACCAAGAGGAAACATCAGGGTTAAGGGAAATTTGGGCTAAACCAACTTGACAGGATTTTTGCTGAAGGCAAATCAGGGCAATATCAAAGGTGGGGGGTGAGGAATTTGATCAGGTTTCAAGGGTGCAGAATTTTCACTAAACTGACCCAATAGCATTTTTGCTAAAACTGTACTAAACTGACCAAGGACAGAGGCCAAGGTCAGGGACTGGTCAGAAAGCAGACATAGAGGAGCCTGACTTAAGTTTTATCAACACCCACTTCCCCTTACCATGCCCCCCTGCCCCCCAGTTTAAGGAAAGAAGATCCATTCTTCTTTAGTTGAATAACATAAGTCCATTTCTCATTTGGTGGAGGATATTTGCTGGATGGTAGAAGCAGTCAATATTTAATGAGGGGATTTCTCTGAAAATAAAACAAAAACAAATATTAATAATTGGAGACACAGTTTCTGAGTCTAGAGGACAGCCAGTTGAGAAGATTTCTGGATGTTAGGCTGAAGCATAAGAGTGGTGATCAAATGGATATTTGGTATGCAGTTTGAATCTCTTTAGTAATGGCATCAGATATTCCAGTGAACTTTCTGAGTGGACCACACTGCAGCAGGCATGAAGGCTGTCCATCGGTAATCTGTTGTGGTGATTTCTTTGAAGCTTTTATCAAGGCATCCAGATTCAGCTGACAAGACTTTGCAAAAGAGCAGCTACTGAGGAACTATTATTTTTGAGAATACCCTTAGGCTTGAACTTCCCAATCATCTGTTTCTAATAAAGTCAGTTCTTTTGTGGAGAACTTTGTTGTACTTTTTTTTTTCTTATGAATGCTTCTCCACCTAGGCAAAATATCTAAGCCACTACTATGGGCACTGTGTAGGGCAGTAGCCTCTAGTCTTCTCAGCTTGCTTCTCTCAGCATAAAACCTCCTTCCTACAAGCATGCCAGGATGAGAAAAATTAAGACCCAGTATTCTCAGCCTGTTACACTTGAGATAGTGCCTCCATTCTATGGGTAGAAGCTGAATAAAAACGTCCCAAATATCTCAGCCACAGTCACAGGGAATTTAGTCTCTTAAATTTGGAAGTACAAAGAAAGAGAAATGCTGGCTTATGCCCTTCCAAGAAAGATATAGTAACCCTTGATTGGGAGTTGAATGGAGAGGGAACTCCATCTTCTTAACCAAACCCACACAAAATGGAATTTACTTCAAGATGAGGTGGGTAAAAGGAAGGAAGGCAGCCAGAATATTATTCTTTTTTTTTTTTCATTTTATGCCCAACTTTAAAAAAAATTTAAAAATTTAGAATAGTCTAAGATTTACTGGAAAGTTGTGAGAATAATCCTGACTCAAATGTCTCATACTCTCACTATAGTTATTGAGTGTTAGTAGTTTTTTTCTTTTTGGCTAGATATTTCCTCATTTTTTTGTGTTGTTCTCTTAAGACAATTGCCAGAGACTTTAAATGGCTGGGTTTTTAAATAAAATTTTCAATAATTTTACTTTGTTTTGACTGGCAGTGGGTCTGTGGCACACTTCATGCTACCATCCTGGAAGAAGAATTCAATCTCATCCTGATTTTGAATTTGTCTTGATTTATCATGAAGGGAACCAAACTAATATAATATTTTCCCATAAGCTCTCCAATTATCTTATTATTAACCAAAAAAATTTTTGTATTTTATTCAGTCATTTGAAATACCTTAATGCACACTGAATTACCATATCCATTGGGTGTACTTCCAGATTTTCCTTTTTATTGCATTATTCTGTCAGTTATTAATAAAAACCTAATATGTTTTAATTACATAGTCTTTATAGGCTGCTTTAATATCAGATATTTTTATACTTTTTTTCTGACTGTTTCAGTAAGTTCTTTTAAGTGTTTTTATTATAAACTTTTAGAGACCTACCAAGGGGAAAAGAACCTAATGGTAATTTTATTAGGATGACTAAAATTTATAAATTTACCTTGGGATGAGTAGAATATTTACAAATTTAAACCTTCTTTTCCAAAACCATGTATTTCCGGTTTTTAAGTCCATTTGGGAATCTTTGAAGTGTTTTGTATCTTTCTCATACAGGCTCCATATATTTCTTGTTAAGCTTATGCTTAATTTTTTAAAATATCTTTAAAAAATTTACAGTAGTTTTAGATTCACTAAAATAAGTAGCACAAAAGTTCCTATGTACCCTATACCCAGTTTCCCCTATTATTAACATCTTACATTAGTATTGTACATTTGTCACAATTAATGAATAAATACTGATACATTATTATTAACTAAAGTCCATAGTTTATTCAGGTTTCATTAGTTTTTACCTAATATTTTTATGCTCCAGGATCTCATCCAGTATACCACAGTTCATTTAGTCATTGGGTCTCCCGAAACTCCTATTAGCTATGACAGTTTCTTAGACTTTATTTTTGATGATCTTGAGAGTTTTTAGGAGTGCTTATCAAGTATATTATAAAATGTCCCTTAATTGGATTTGTCTGATGTCTTTCTCATGAATAGACTTGGGTTATGTATTTGGGGGAGGAAGACGACAGTGATAAGGTGCTAGTTTAATTATATCTTATCAATAAGACTGATTTATCATGGATGATAGTAACATTGATCATTTGGCTGAGGTAGTTTTTTGCCAGCTTTTTTCACTATAAAGTTATTTTTCCCCCTATCCATAATGTACTCTTTGGAAGGAAGTCAACATGTGTATACCACATTTGAGGAGTGGAGATTTATATTCCACCTACTTGGGGAGTATAATCTATGTAAGTTATTTGGGATTCTTCCTCAAAGGAGATTTGTCTCTTCTTCCACAATAACTTATTTAATCACTTATTTATATCAGTATACACTCCGGGGTATTTATTTTATAATTTGGGTTATTTTAACTTTTGGGATATTATCCAGTATTACTTTAGTTACTCAAATTGCTATAGCTCTGGCCTTTGGAAGCTCTTTCAGTTGGCTTCTGCATCCCTTTGACACATTCACATTGTTATAGTCTTTGCATGTTTCTTCTTTTGATTTAGCACTTCCTTACTTTCTGGCACTAATAGATGCTCCAGGGTCAGCTTGTATACTTATTGCCATAGTGCGGAAATTAGCCAATTTTAAAATTTATTTTGTGAATGAGAGATTCTCTTTCTTCATAGTTTCTAATTGGTTTTGTTTTTATTCATGCATAATGTTAATTTTTATTAATGAATTGCATTACCTGATATAATTTATTAAATTACCTTATTTGTTGTAGCAGTTTTTCCATGAATTCTTTACTTTTCAAGATACATGTATCATTTAAAATTTAGGTTAGGTTAGCTTTTCCTTTCTGATTTGTATAATTTAGGTGTTTTCTCCTGTTTAACTGCATTGACTAATATCTACAACATAATACTAAATAGTATGAAAAATAAAGGGCATCTTTCTCTTGTTTCTTACAATAACAGAGAAGCCTTTATTGCTTTACTATTAAGTCAGATGGTGTTTCATCTTCTTTGGATATTTGCTAACAGATATCTTAATAGATAAGTCTATCACTTCTTCCGAGTCAGTGTTAATATGTCACCTTGCAGTTAGACTTAACATAAGCACCCTATCTAAAATCACACTTACAGTAACAAACCAAATCCAACAATACATTAAAAGGATCATACACCACAATCAGGTGGGGTTTATTCTAGGGGTGCAGGATGGTTCAACATCTGCAAATCAAACAACGTGATATATTTAATAAATGAAGGATAAAAATCATTTGATCATCTCAGTAGATGCAGAAAAAGCATTTTACAAAATTCAACATCCATTTATGGTAAAAAACTCTGAACAAAGTGTGCTTAGAGGGAACACACATCAACATATTAAAGGTCATATAGAAAAAACCCACAGCTAATATCATACTCTTTGGGAAAAGCTGAAAGCTTTTCCTCCAGGATCAGAACAAGACAAGGATGCTCACTCTCACCACTCTTATTCAACATAGTATTGGATTCCTGGGCAAAGCAACTAGGCAAGAAAAATTAAAAGGCATCCAAACCAAAAAGGAAGAAGTAAAACTGTCACTATTTGCAGGTGATGTGATACTATACATAAAAAACCCTGAAGACTCCACCAAAAACCTATTAGAACTAATAATTGAATTCAGTAAAGTTACAGGATATTGAATCTACATGTAGAAATCTGTGGTGTTTCTACACACTAGTAAGAAAGACAAAATAAGAAAACACATTACAATTCCATCAAAAAGAATAAAATATCTAGGAATAAATTTAACAAAGGAGGTGACAGACCTGTATATGGAAAACTATAAGACATTGATGAAAGAAACTGAAGATACAAAAAATGGAAAGATATTTCATTCTCATGGATTGGAAGAATTAATATTGTTGAAGTGGGCATACTACCCAAGGCAATCTAAAGATTCAATGCAATCCCTATCAAAATTCCAATGTCATGTTTCACAGAACTAAAACAAATAATTCTAAAATTTGTATGAAAACACAAAAGACCCCAAATAGCCCAAATCATCTTGAGAAAGAATAACAAAGCTGGAGGTTTCATGCTCCCTGATTCAAACTACACTACAAAGCTATAGTCATCAAAACAGTTAGTTACTGGTACAGAAACAGACACAGATCAATGGAACAGAATTGACAGTCCAGAAATAAACCCAAACTTATATAGACAATTAATCTATTTCAGAGGAACAAAGAACATAAAATGGAGAAAGAGCAGTCTCCTCAATGAATAGTGTTGGTAAAATTGAACAGCCACATGCAAATGAATGAAACTAGGCCATTATCTTACACTATACACAAAATTAACTCAAAATGGATTAAAAGTTTGAATGTGAGACTGGAAACCATAAAATTCCTAGAAGAAAACATGTGCTAATGTCATTGACATCAGTCTTAGTAATCTTTTTGTGGATCTGCCTCCAAAGGCAGGGTAAACAAAAGTAAAAATAACAAATGATACTAAAACCAAAAAGCTTCTCCACAGCAAAATAAACCATCATCAAAACAAGAAGGCGACACATTGAATAGGAGAAGATATTTGCAAATCATATATCTGACAAGGGGTTAATATTCAAAATATATCAAGAACTTATAGAACGCAACAACAAAAATCCAAACACCCCAATTAAAAAATGTGCAGAGGACCTGAATAGGCATTTTTCCAAAAGAGGACATACAGCTGGCTAACTGGAACATTAAAAGATGTTCAGCATCACTAATTATCAGGGAAATACAAATCAAAACCACAATGAGATATCACCTTAACACTTGTCATAATGGCTGTTATAAAAAAGACAATAAATAATAAATGCTAGTGAGGATGTGGAGAAAAGGGAACCCTCGGTCACTGTTGGCAGGACTGTAAATTGGTGCAGCCACTATGGAAAACAGTATGCAGATTCCTCAAAAAATTAAGAATAGAACCTCCATAAAACCCAGTTATTCCATTTCTTGGTATTGCACCCTATGATCATTGCATATATGCATCCCCATATTCATTACAGCATTATTTATAATAGCCAAGACATGGAAACAACATAAATGTCTCTCAACAGATGAATGGATAAAGAAAATGTGGTATATATACAATGGAATACTACTCAGACATAGAAAAGAATGAAATTCTGCCATTTGTGACAACATGCATGGACTTGAGGGTGAAATAAGTCAGATAGAGAAAGATGAATACTGTATGTAGAATCTAAAGAAAACCAACCAACAAATTAAAACAAAAACAAAGTTATCAACACAGAGATTGGTTGTTACCAGAGGGGAAATCATTGGTGGGGGTGGAATGGGTGAAGGCGGGTCACTCTATAGTGATGGATGTTGATCACTCTGTAGTATATACAGATGTTGAACTATAATGCTGTGCACTTGGAAATTATATAAGTAAACAAATAAACAAATAAAATCGTACTCATTCCAACCCCACACATACAATCAGGCCTTCTAATCTCCCTTGCATGGCTTTATTTACTTGCACAAAACTTCTCAACTTCCAACATGCTATATAGTGCATTTATTTATTAATCTCATTGTGTATTGTCTGTCCCCCTGATGAGAATATAATTTCTGTGAGGACAGGTAACTTTGTCTTTTTCAGTAATCATTCTCATAGCCTGGAATGATGTCTGGCATACAATGGTTCCTCAAGAAATATTTTATAATCAATGAATATATAAATTCTTCCTCTTGATCCTCAGAGTATTCCATTTTTTTCCTTTTTCATAGCAATATATTTTTAAGCTGTTTTATTTGTATACCTCATATTGTATTAATGCTTAGCCCCATAAGTATAGGGATGGTGAACTACTCTTATTTTTATTAATTCCTCCAGCCAGAAATGTGTTTCATATGTAGTAGTCAGTATTCAAAAACAATAAAAATTAAAAAGTCCAATTATTACATATGTGTTTGCAGATCCAGATCAATAACAAGATCTGAGTCTGCTTGCAATATCAGCTGTTAATCTAAATAGCACTGATTGAAATTTACTGTCTATCTTTTTGAAACACCAATCACTATTCATTCTCTTTTTCCAGCCTCACAGCCTTTCTTTCTATTCCTTGAATATTACTACATTTAAAGAAACTCAGGGAGTATTATTTCATGCTGTTTTCATTACATAAAATAATTACTTTTAAAAAAGGTTTTTAAATAGGTTTTGTGTGATTTTATGTTTACAGCAAAATTTAGCAGAAAATAGAGTGTTCTTCTATATCCCATGCCCCTACATATGCATAGCCTTCCCCACTTTTAACCTCCAGCACTAAAGTGGTACATTTGTTACAATCTATGAATGTCCATTGACACATCATTAACACCCAAAACCCACATCAGGATTCACTCTTGGTGTTGTACACTATACAGGCTTCAACAAAAGTATAATCACATGTATCCACCATTATAGTTTCTTACAGAACCGTTTCACTGCCCTGAAAATTCTTTCTTCTGCCTATTCATCACTCTGTTTTCCCTAACCCCAACAACCATTGATCTTTATACTGTCTCCATAGTTTCACCCTTTCCAGAATTTCATATAGTTGAATTATATAGTATATAACCTCTTCAGATTGGATTTCTTTACTTAGTAATATGCATTTAAAGTTCCTCCATGTTTTTTGAGGGTGTGGAGAAAAAGGAACCCTCCTGCACTGTTGGTGGGAATGTAAATTGGTGTAGCCACTATGGAGAACAGTGTGGAGGGAGGTTCCTTAGAAAACTAAAAAAGTTACCATATGATCCAGCAATCCCACTCCTGGATATATATCTGGAGAAAACTTTAATTCAAAAAGATACATGCACCCCTATGTTCATTGCAGCATTATTTGCAATAGCGAAGACATGGAAGCAACCTAAATGTCCACTGACAAAGGAATGGATAAAGAAGATGTGGTATATATGTATACAATGGAATATTACTCAGCCATAAAAAGAAGAAAATAATGCCATTTGCAGCAACATAGATGAACCTAAAGATTATCATATTAAGTGAAGTCAGACAGAGAAAGACAAATATCATGTGATATCACTTATATGTGGATTCTAAAAAAAATGACACAAATGAACTTACTTACAAAATGGAAATAGTCTCCAGGCATAGAAAACAAACTTATGGTTACTGAAGGGGGAAGGGGGGGAGGCATAAATTAACATACACACAGTACTATATATAAAATAGATAACCAACAAGGACCTACTGTATAGCACAGGGAAATATATTCAATATCTTGTAATAACCTATAATGGCAAAGGATCTGAAAAAGTGTATATTATATATATATACACATACATACATGTTAAAAAGTGTTCTGTGTTTTAAATAGTTTGATGGCTGATTTATTTTTATTGCTGCATAATATTACATTGCCTGGATGTACCACTATTTATCTATTCAGATACTGAAGGACATCTTGGTTGCTTCCAAGTTTTAGAAATTATAAATAAAGTTGCAATAAACATCTATGTGCAAGGTTTCGTGTGGACATGTTTTTAACTTCATTTGGATAAATACTAAAGAGTATGATTGCTGGATCACCTGGTAACAGTACATTTAATTTTGTAATAAACTGCCAAATTGTCTTCCAAAGTGGCTGTACCATTTTGCATTCACATCAGCAATGAATGAATTCCTGTTTCTCCATATGATCCCCAGCATGTGGTGTTATCAGTGTCTTAACTTTTTGCCATTCTAATAAGTCTATAGTGGTATCATGTTGTCTTAATTTTCATTTCATTTCATTACATGTGATGGTGAACATCTTTTCACATGCTTATTTGCCACCTGTCTATTTTCTTTGGTGAGCTGTCTGTCCATATCTTTAGCCAATTTTTAAAAATAATTTTTTGGAGTATGGTTGATTTACAATGTTGTGTTAGTTTCAGGTGTGTAGCAAAGTGAATCAGTCATACATATACATATATCCACTCTTTTTTTAGATTCTTTCCCCATATAGGTCATTACAGAGTATTGAGTAGAGTTCCATGTGCTATATAGCAGGTTCTCATTAGTTATCTGTTTTATATATATTAGTGTGTATATGTCAATCCCAATCTCCCAATTTATCCCCTGCCCTTTGTTTTCTACATCTGTGACTCTACCTCTGTTTCATAAGATCATTTGTACTCTTTTTTTTAGATTCCACATATAAGTGATATCATATGATATTTGTCTTTCTGTGTCTGACATTTCACTCAGCATGACAATCTCTAGGTCCATCCATGTTGCTACAAATGGCATTGTTTTCTTCTTTTTTTATGGCTGAGTGATATTCCATTGTATATATGTACCACATCTTCTTTATCCATTCCTTTGTTCATGGACATTTAGGTTGCTTCCATGTCCTGGCTATTGTAAATAGTGTTGCAATGAACATTGGGGTGCATGTATCTTTTTTTTTTTCTTAAGTGCTTTATTGGAATATAATTGCTTTACACTCTTGTACCAGCTTTTGAGGTACACGCATGTATCTTTTTGAATTATGTTTTTCTCCAGGTATATGCCCAGGAGTGGGATTCCTGAATCATATGATAGTTCTATTTTTAGTTTTTTAAGGAACCTCTGTACTATTCTCCACAGTGGCTGTATCGATTTACATTCCCATCAACAGTGTAGAAGGGCTCCCTTTTCTCCACACCCTCTCCAGCATTTATTTTTTGTAGATTTTTTGATTATGGTCATTCTGACCAGTTTAAGGTGATACCTCATTGTAGTTTTGATTTGCATTTCTCTAATAATTAGTGATGTTGAGCATCTTTTCTTTAGCCCATTTTTAAATCAGGTTGTTCATTTTCTTACTGTAGAATTTTAAGAGTTCTTTATTTATTTTGGATAATAGCCATTTATCAGATGTCTTTTCCAATTATTTTCTTTCATTCTGTGGCTTACATTCTATTTCTCTTCACAGTATCCTTCACCAATCAAGGTATTTAATTTTAGCGAAGTTAATTTTTGGAATTCTTTCTTTCATGGATAGCGTCTTTGGTTTTGTATCTAAAACGTCATAGCCAATCCTGATGTCACCTAGAATTTCTCTTATCTTCCAGAAGTCTTACACTTTGGCATTTTACATTTAGATGTATGATTAATTATGAGTTGGTTTTTGTGAAGGGTGTAAGGTCTGAGTCTAGATTCATGTTTTTGATGTGGACATCCAGTTGTTCCAGCAACATTTGTTGAAAAGACTACCTTTCCTCCATCGTATTACCTTTGTTCCTTTTTCAAACATAAGTTGACCATATTTTTGTGCGTCTGTTTCTGGGCACTCTATTCTGTTCCAGGGATCTATTTTGTCTATTCTTTCACCAATACCACTCTGTCTTTATTATTATAACTTTATACTTAAGAATTGAAGTTGGATAGTGTTAGTACTCTCATTTTGTTTTTCTTCAAGATTTTGTTGGCTATTCTTTTTTTTTTTTTGTCTTTCCATTTAAATTTTAAAATCAGTTTGTCAATAGCCAAAAAATTACTTGCTGGGATTTGGATTTGGATTTCATTGGATCTATAGATAAATTTTTGAAAGGAAAGACATCTTGACAATATTTAGTCTTCCTATCCATGAATATGGAACATCTCTCAATTTAATCACTTTTTTATTTTGTTCTTCGGAGTTTTACAATTCTCATATTGATATTTAACATATTTTGTTGGATTTATACCCAAGCATTTCATTTTGGGGGTGATAATTTAGCATGTTATTGTGTTTTTAATTTCAAATGCCACTTGTTTATTGCTGGTATATAGGAAAGTGATTGACCTTTGTATATCAACTTTATATCCTGAAATCACTATAATTGTTTTTAATTCCAGGAGTTTTTGTTTTGTCAGTTCTTTCAGATTTTCTACATAGGCAGTCAATGTCATCTGTGACACAAAGATAGTTTTGTTTCTTACTTCCTAATCCATATACCTTTTATTTACTTCTCTTGTCTTACTGCATTAGCTAGATCTTCTTATATGATGTTGAAAAAGAGTGGTGAATGGAGTGGTGAATGGGGACATCCTTGCCTTGTTCTTGCTTCAAGTTTCCTACACTTAAATATGATGTTAGCTGTTGTGTTTGTAGATGTTGGCATATTAAGACATTCATTGTCATGTTGAGAAAGCTCCCATTTAGTTCTAGTTCATTGAGAGTTTTTTCTGAAGAATAGGCATTGGATTTTGTCATGATTTTTCTACATCTATTTATGTAATCATGTGCTTTTTCTTCTTTAGCTTGTTAATGTGATAGATTACAATAATAGATTTTTGAATCTTAAGCCAGCCTTACACAACTGTAATAAATCCCACTTGGTAATAACATATAATTATTTTTATACATTGTTGGGCTTGGTTTGGTAATATTGAAGATTTTTGCATCTATGTTTATGAGAGTTTTTGCTCTGTAGTATTCTTTTCTTATAACGTCTTGTGTGGTTTTGATATTAAGGTAATACTGGTTTCATAACATCTTCTATCTTTTGGAAGAGACTGCAGAGAATTAGTAGAATTTCCACCTTAAATATTGGGTAGAATTCACCAGTGAACCCATCTGGCTCTGATATTTTGTTTTGTTTTGTTTTCTAAGGTTATCACTTTTTTTTTCTTTTTTAAGCTCTTCATTGGGATATAATTGCTTTACAGTTTTGTACCAGCTTTTGAGGTACACCAAAGTGAATCAGCTGTATTAATTCAAGTTTTAAATAGATACAGGGCTATTCAGATTGTGTAGTTCTTTTGTGAGGTTTTGCAGATTCTGTCTTTAAAGGAATTGGTCCCTTTAACCTAGGCTATCAAATTTGTGGCCATAGCATTGTTGATAGTATTCCTTTCTTGTCTTTTAAATGTCCATGCAATTTTTAGTGAAGTCTCCGCTTTCGTTTCTGTGATTGCTAATTTCAGTATTCTCTATTTTTTCTTAGTTAGCCTGGCTAGACTTTAATGAATTTTATTGATCTTTCCAGAGAGTCAATTCTTGGTTTTGTTTATTTTCTCTATTGATTTCCTGTTTTCAGTTTCACTAATTTCTGATCTAAATCTTTTCTTCTGCTTACTTTGGATATAATTTGTTCATCTTGTTCTAGTTTCCTAAAGTAGAAACTTATCAATAGATTACCAATTTTTAGCTCATTCTTGTTTTGTAATATATACAAACAATCCTATAAATTTGCCTCTAGGCACTGCTTTTAGTGTCTCACAAATTTTGATAACATGTTTTCATTTTTATTAGGTCAAATTTTAAAATTTCTCTCAATATTTCTTCTGTGATCCATGTGTTACTTAGAATTGTGTTGGTTAATCTCCAAGTATTTTGAGATTTTCCAGCTATCTTTCTGTTTTTCATTTCTAGTTTAATTTTTATTTTGCCTGCTAGCATACATTGTAAGACTTCTTTTAAATTTGGTGAGGTGTGTTTTGTAACCCAGAATGTGGTCTATCATGGTGAATGTTCCATGTGAGCTTGAGAAGGATGTGTATTCTACTGTCACTGGATGGAGTAGTCTATATATGTTGATTATTTCTAGATAATTGATATTGATGTTCAGTTCAACTATGTTCTTACTGATTTTCTGCCTGCCAGACCTGCACATTACTGATAGGGAGGAGTTGAAGCATCCAGTTATAATAGTGACTTCATCTATTTCTCCTTGTAATTCTAGCAGTTTTTGCCTCATATAGTTTATGCTCTATTTTTAGGTGCATACACACATTAAAAATTATGTCTTCTTGAAGAATTGACCCCTTATCATTAAGTAATGTCCCTGTTTATTCCTTATAATTTATCTTGCTCTGAAGAAGCTCTGTTTGAGATTAATATGGCTACTCTAACTTTCCTTTGATTAGTGTATCTTAAGTATATTTTTCTCCATCCATTTACTTTTAATGTACGTCTGTATTTAAAGTGAATTTCTTGTAGACAACATACAGTTGAGCCTTATTTTTTAATCCACTCCCTCAATCTCTGTCCTTTAATTGGTAAATTAGACCATTGACATTTAAACTGATTATTGATATAGTTGGGTTAATGTCTACCATATATGTTACTGTTTTCTATTCGTTGATCTTTTCTTTGTTCTTATTTTTGCCTTCTACTCTTTCTGTCTTTTGTGGTTTTAATTAAACACTTTGAATAATTCAATTTTTCTCTCTTTTATCAGTATATCAATTGTACTTCTTTTTTTACAATGCAAAATTTGCAATGTATATTTATGACTATTCCATTTCAACATTCAAATATACTAAAGTGTTTAATAGGTAGTGCAAGTACCTTATAATAATAAAGTATTCCTTATTCCTCTCTTCCATCCCTTATACCATTGTTGCCATTCATTTAAATTGTACATGATTTATAATCAATAAGCACATTGTTGCTATTATTATTTAATTTATTTTTTTCACTGGGCAGTGCGCAGAATCTTAGTTCCTGAACCAGGGATCAAACCCATGCCTGCTGTAGTGGAAGCGCAGAGTTCTAACCACTGGACTTCCAGGGAATTCCCGCTATTATTATTTTGAGCAAACTGTTATCTCTTAGATTAATTGAGGATAAGAAAAATGAAATACTTTATTTTATCTTCACTTTCTCTAGTGCTCTATCTTTATGTAGATCTAAGTTTCAAACCCGTATTTTCTTTCTGAGAAAATTCTTTTAACATTTTTGTGTGACAAGTGTACTGCAACAATTTTCTTAATATTTATTTGTCTGAGAACATCTTTATTTCACCCTTGAAAGATAATTTTGCAGGATACAGAATTCTGACTTGGTGGGTTATTTTTTAAACTTCAAGTATTCACTCCATTCTCTTCTTGCTTGCATGATTCCTAAGGAGAAATGAGATATAATTCTTACCTTTGTCCCTCTATAGGTAATTACTACCCTTACCCTTTGATTCCTTTCAAGAGTTTTTCTTTATTATTGATTTTCTGAAGTTTTGAATATGATGGATATGCCTAGATGGAGTTTTTAAGTAATTATCTTGTTTGGTGTTCTTTGAGCATCCCGGATCTGTGGTTTGGTTTCTGACATTAATTTGGGGAAATTCTCAGCACTATCACTTCAAATATTTCTTCTGTTCCTTTCTCTCTTCTCCTTCAGATATTCCTATTACCCATATGTTTTACCTTTCATAGTTTTCCTACGGTTCTTGAATATTTGTTCTACTTTTTCAGTCAATTCTCTTTTTGACTTTCCGTTTAGAAGATTTTATTGACATATTCTGAAGCTTAGAAAGTCTTTCATCAGCTGTGTCCTTAAATATCATAAATCTATCCAAGATATTCTTCATTCCTGTTACAGTGTTAGCATTTCATTTTTGAGTCTTTCTTAGAATTTCTCTTTTTACATTAGCCAGTTATCCTTGTGTGTTGTCTGATTTTTCCATTAGAGACCTTAGCATATTAATCATAGTTATTTTATTAACAAATTGCTTCTCTGATAATTCCAACATTCTTGCCATATTTGTCTCTGATCCTGATGCTTGCTCTGTCTCTTTAAACTGTGTATTTTGCCTTTTAGTATGTAGCTGTTTATAGAAAGCTGGACATAATGTCCTAGGTAAAAGAAACTGATAAATGGGCTTTCAGTAATATGCTGGTGAGGGACAGGGAGAAAGAAAGTGTTCTATAGTCCTATGATTAGCTCTCAGTCTTTTAGTAAGCCTGTGCCTGTGGAATGTGAATTTCAAAAGTGCTTCCATCCTCCCATCCCTTTAGGTGGGACAATGGGATGGACAGTGGGGGCTGGCATTGAATATTTCCCTTTCCCCTGTTCCCCAATTTGGAAAGCAAGAGGAAGCTGGAGTTGGATATTTCCATTCCTCCAGGACATTTAGGCTTTGGTAAAACTCCAATAGGTTGGGCTCTACTAAAATAATTTCTTTTGAGGGTAGGCCTTGTTAAGAACAGAATGCTTTGGTATATTTCAAAAAGGTTTATTCCTTCTCCTCCTGCCAGAATCATGAGGAAGTTTTTCTCTCATCATAATTGTGAGAACCTAGTAGACTCCCTCTTGGTAAAATACAAAAGTGTGGGCATGCACCCCCAAGACTGGCAGCTCCTGGAGTTTTTATCTCTCAGATTTGTTTACACTGACCCTCCAGCCATTTTTGAACTACAATGTAAGTTTCCCTACTCTGGTATTGGTTCCTATTTACATTTCTGCTCATTGAGTGTCTGCTCGAAAAGTTATGATCTATATATGTGACTGGCTGTTCCTCCAATTTGGGAGCCTCTGATTTGCCCTGTAATCTCAATTATCTGATAGATCTGAAAAGAGTTGTTGGTTTTCAGTTTTTCAGCTTTTTACTTCTTATTAGTATGGAGTGATGATATCCAGGCTCCCTTCATGATGGACTGGAAACCAGAGGTCAGAATATTTTCTTGGTCTTCATGTAGCATCCCCACTTCCCAAGTCACAATGCTTTGTTAATATATCTTATAACTATTAACTCTGAACTAGTTAATTAGTTTATTTTTTGTGTCTGTCTCTCCAACTAGAAAATGAAGGATATTCCATGGAAACATAAACTTGTATGTCTTCTTGACACTGTATTCCTTTCATCTAAAACAATGGATAGCACTCAGTAGGCTCCCTTAATTATTTTGTAAATGAATGCATGAATGAGTCATCAAGGAGTACCTGAAATATAGAGTAAATCTGTGATTTTGTGTTTGTGTGTTTCTGTGATTTGTTCTGGATTTGTCCCTTTCTTTATCTTAGAGATATAAGCTTACTTTGATGTAAATGACACTCTAGATATGATTTTGAAATAGAAGTTCATCAGTATGTGGGCCAGTATCAATAATAAGAGTTGTAAATCTGTCAGTCTATGGCTGTGCATTTAAGCAAAATTATCTGTAACAGCGTTGGATGCAACCTCTATTGGATTCAGTTTTTTCAGAAATAAATAATGCAAAGCCAACAATGGGAAGCAGTATGGGACAGATTTAAAAAGTGAATACCAAAATAAAGGTTATTGTTACATGGCACTGGTGGGTTTTAGGTAACCCAATATGGCCTTCTACTGCTTGCTGAGAGTACATTCATCTCTAACTTTAGAAGCCCTGAATGCTACAAACTGATAGCGATTAGCATTGTGATTCTGGGCAGTCAGTTGCCAAGTTTCATTCAGCTACTCTTTAGCAGCCTTTCCAGACACTGACTTTTTCATTCTCATTGTAGTTTCCTTGTTTGTTTTCCCCAACGTTTTTGATTATTAATGCTGTTTATTTTTAATGGTTTCCAGACATTCCACATAGCATATATAAAGACATAAGAAGAGAGGTAAAAATGTAATAATTTCATATATTTTAAAAATAAAGATGCCAAGAATGCTTTTCATAAAAACTGAGTGCCTCATTGTAATGATAAACAATTTTATGAATTGTGAATATTCGAATAATCAATCTTGAGACATTTTGTCTAAAATTCTAGTGATGATCATCACCACTCTTAGACTATGAGTATGAAACCCTTCTTTAGAAATTAAGTTAACTTGGTCTCTAACTCCTTAATAGGAGTATGTCTTGTGTATTAATTACAGGTGTCCTAATCTACAAGTCACAGTTAAGAACAAATAAAGGCTTTTCTCATGGATTTTGTTTTTTTATTCTATCAAATTTTATTTGTAATCAAGTTTACTCATTACAAGTACAGCCCAAAATGCTATCACTCATTAATTCTCTAGTAGTTATCTAAGTGTGGCCTGACAGAACTGCTTTATAAGGATATAAGTTATGGATTTTCTTACAGTTTGATGATCAATAATATAACAATTGATTATATCAGTGAGCCAACCTGACTGAATTGACCCTACAAGCTCCAGTCCAGCTGTGGTTATTTAAAAAATATGTTAAATCGTGTTACAGGATCATATTGATATGTTTTCACTGGGTTGATGGGTTTACAAACAGCCACTTGTTATTAGAGGCTTAAAATAAACAAATATGCATTTCTTACTTACATTACTTTAGGGTTTAAGGTACCTTGTAACTCTTGAGGTCTCTTGAGTTTTGTTGCCATATGTTGGCCTTCTTAGACTTTACTGGGCCAGTATGTGCTGGGCTCAGTTAGGTTTGGCTACACTTATCTCTGCATTTCTTGCCATTCAGAAATCTACACGAAAGCATTGTATCCATTATCTTGAACATGCTATTCTAATGATTGAGATTGAAAGCAAGAAGGCCACAAGTCACAGTTGCATTTAAATCTTCTGTTCACCTGCAGCAAATGACCAAACTCAATATGGCAGAAAACACGGCAAGAACAGGATTGGAGGAAATGATAGTGAATAATAGTTCAATCTACCACAAAAGATTACATCAACAACATACATCTCTTTATGCCTAACTTTTATCCCTTAACATGACAAAAATTAAAGACAGAGAAAAGTTATTAAAAGCAACAAGGGAAAAATGACAAATAACATACAAGGGAACTCCCATAAGGGTAACAGCTGATTTCTCAGCAGAAACTCTGCAAGCCAGAAGGGAGTGGCATGATATATTTCAAGTGATGAAAGGGAAGAACCTACAACCAAGAAAACTTTACCCAGCAAGGATCTCATTCAGATTCGACAGAGAAATCAAAAGCTTTACAGACAAGCAACAGCTAAGAGAATTCAGCACCACCAAACCAGCCCTACTACAAATGCTAAAGGAGATTCTCTAAGCAGAAAACATAAGAGAAGAAAAAGACCTACAAAAACACAAACAAAACAATTAAGAAAATGGTAATAGGAACATACATATTGATAATTACCTTGAATGTAAATGGAATAAATGCACCAACCAAAAGACACAGACTGGCTGAATGGATACAAAACCAAGGCCCATATATATGCTGTCTCCAAGAGACCCACTTCAGACCTAGGGACACATACAGACTGAAAGTGAGGGGATGGAAAAAGATATTCCATGCAAATGGAAATCAAAAGGAAGCTAGAGTGGTGATACTCATATCAGATAAAATAGACTTTAAAATAAAAAATTTTAAAAGGGACAAGGAAATACACTACATAAAGATCAAGGGATCAATCCAAGAAGAGGAGATAATTATAAATATATATGCACCCAAAATAGGAGCACCTCAATACATAAGGCAAATACTAACAAATATGAAAGAGGAAATTGACAGTAACACAATAATAGTGGGGGACTTTAACACCCCATTTACACCAATGGACAGATCATCCACAGAGAAAATAAATAAGGAAACACAAGCTTTAAATGACACAATAAATCAGCTTGATTTAACAGATATCTATAGGACGTTACATCCAAAACCAGCAGATTACATGTTCTTCTCAAGTGAACATGGAACATTCTCCAGAATAGATCACATTTTGGATAATAAATCAAGCATTGGTAAATTCAAGAAAATTGAAATCATATCAAGCATCTTTTCTGACCACAATGCTATGAGATTAGAAATAAATTACAGGATAAAAACTATAAAAAACACAAACACATGGAGGCTAAACAATACGCTACTAAATAACCAAGAGATCACTGAAGAAATCAAAGAGGAAATCAAAAAATATCTAGAGACATATGACAATGAAAACACAACAATCCAAAACCTATGGGATGCAACAAAAGCAGTTCTAAGAGGGAAGTTTATAGCAATACAATCCTACCTCAAGAAACAAGAAAAATCCCAAATAAACAATCTAACCTTACACCTAAAGAAACTAGAGAAAGAAGAGCAAACAAAACCCAAAGTTAGTAAATGGAGAGAAATCATAAAGATCATAGCAGAAATAAATGGAATAGAAACAAAGAAAACAAGAGCAAAAATCAATAAAACTAAAAGCTTGTTCTAAGAGAAGATAAATAAAATCGATAAACGTCTAACAAGACTCATCAAGAGAAAGAGGGGGAGGACTCAAATCAATAAAATTAGAAATGAAACAGGAGAGTTTACAACAGACACCAGAAATAAAAAGAACCATAAGAGACTACTACAAGCAACTATATGCCAATAAAATGGGCAACCTGGATGAAATGGACAGATTCTTAGAAAGGTATAACCTTCCAAGACTGAATCAGGAAGAAGTAGAAAATATGAACAAACCAATCACAAGTAATGAAATTGAGACTGTGATTAAAAATCTCCCAACATACAAAAGTCCAGGACCAGATGGATTCACAGGTGAATTTTATCAAACATTTAGAGAAGAGCTAACACCCATCCTTCTCAAACTCTTCCAAAACATTGCAGAGGAAGCAACACTCCCAAACTCATTTTATGATGCCACCATCATACTGATACCAAAACCAGACACAGATACTACAAAAAAAGAAAATAGCAGACCAATATCACTGATGAATTTAGATGCAAAAATCCTCAACAAAATACTAGCCAACAGAATCCAACAACACATTAAAAGAATCATACACTATGATCAAGTGGGGTTTATCCCTGGAATGCAAGGATTATTTAATATATGCAAATCAATCAACGTGATACACCATATTAACAAATTGAAGGATAAAAATCACATGATCATCTCAATAGATGCAGGAAAAGCTTTTGACAAAATTCAACACCGATTTATAATAAAAACTCTCTAGAAGGTGGGCATAGAGGGAACCTACCTCAACATAATAAAGGCCATATACAACAAACCCACAGCAAACATCATTCTCAATGGTGAAATACTGAAATCATTCCCTCTGAGATCAGGAACAAGACAAGGATGTCCACTCTTGCCACTACTATTCAACATAGTTTTGGAAGTCCTTGCCACAGCAATCAGAGGAGAAAAAGAAATAAAAGGAATCCAAATTGGAAAAGAAGTAAAACTGTCACTGTTCACAGATGACATGATATTATACATAGAAAATCCTAAAGATGCCACCAGAAAACTACTTGAGCGAATGAATGAATTTGGTAAAGTTGCAGGATACAAAATTAACACACAGAAATCTCTTGCATTTCTATACACCAACAATGAAAGATCAGAAAGAGACATTAAGGAAACAATCCCATTCACCATTGCAACAAAAAGAATAAAATACCTAGGAATAAACCTAACCAAGGAGGTAAAAGACCTGTACTCAGAAAACTATAAGACACTCATGAAAGAAATCAAAGATGACACAAACAGATGGAGGGACATACCATGTTCTTGGAATGGAAGAATCAACATTGTGAAAATGACTATACTACCCAAAGCAATTTATAGATTCAGTGCAATCCCTATCAAATTACCAATGGCATTTTTCACAGAAGTAGAACAAGTAATTTTACAATTTGTATGGACACGCAAAAGACCCTGAATAGCCAAAGCAATCTTGAGAAGGAAAGATGGAGTCGGTGGAATCAGGCTTCCTGACTTCAGGCTATACTACAAGGCTACAGTGATCAACACAGTATGGTACTTGTACAAAAACAGAAATATAGATCAATGGAATGGGATAGAAAGCCCAGAGATAAACTATGGTCAACTAATCTGTGACATAGGAGGCAACGATATACAGTGGAGAAAAGGCAGCCTCTTCAATAAGTGGTGTTGGGAAAACTGGACAGCTACATGTAAAAGCATGAAATTAGAACACTCCTTAACACCATACACAAAAGTAAACTCCAAGTGGATTAAAGACCTAAATGTAAGGCCACACACTATAAAACTCCTACAGGAAAACATAGAAGAACACTCTTCAACGTAAATAACAGCAAGATCTTTTTTGATACACCCCCTAGAGTAATGGAAATAAAAAGAAAAATAAATAAGTGGGGCATAATGAAACTTCAAAGCTTCTGCACAGCAAAGGAAACTATAAGCAAGACAAAAAGACAACCCTCAGAATGGGAGAAAATCTTTGCAAACGAATCAACAGACAAAGGATTAATCTCTGAAATATATAAACAGTTCATCCAGGGCTTCCTAGGTGGTGCAGTGGTTAAGAATACGCCTGCGAATACAGGGGACACGGGTTCAATCCCTGCTCCAGGAAGATCCCACGTGCTGCAGAGCAACCAAGCCCGTGTGCCACAACTCTTGAGCCCATGTGCTGCAACTATTGATGCCCATGCACCTAGAGCCTGTGCTCTGCAACAAGAAAAGCCACAGCAATGAGGAGCCCGTGCACCACAACGAAGAGTAGCCCCCACTCACCACAACTCAAGAACACCCGCACACAGCAAAAAAGACCCAACACAGCCAATAAAATTAATTAATTAAAAAAACAATTCTAAAAAAAACCAAAAAAAACAAACAAAAAAACAGTTCATTCAGCTCAATATCAAGAAAACAAACAACCCAATCAAAAAATGGGCTGAAGACCTAAATAGGCATTTCTCAAAAGAAGACATACGAATGGCCAAGAGGCACGTGAAAAGCTACTCAACATCACTAATTATTAGAGAAATGCAAACCAAAACAACAATGAGGTATCACCTCACACTGGTTAGAATGGGCATCATCAGAAAATCTACAAACAGTAAATGCTGGAGAGGGTGTGGAGGAAAGGGAATGCTCTTTGCACTGTTGGTGGGAATGTAAATTGATACAGCCACTATGGAGAACAGTATGGAGGTTCCTTGCAAAACTAAAAATATAGTTACCACATGACCCAGCAATCCCACTGCTGGGCATATACCCAGAGAACATCATAATTCAAATAGACACATGCACTCCAATGTTCTTTGCAGCACTATTTACAATAGCCAGGACATGGGAGCAACCTAAATGTCCATCAACAGATGAATGGATAAAAATGATGTGGTACATATATACAATGGAATATCACTCACCTGTAAAAAACAATGCAACTGGAACATTTGTAGAGACATGGATGGACCTAGAGACTGTCATACAGAGTGAAGTGAGTCAGAAAGAGAAAAACAAATATCATATATTAACACATATATGCAGATTATAGAAAAATGGTACAGGTTCACCGGTGTGCAAGGCAGAAATAGAGACACAGATGTACAGAACAAACATATGGACACCAAGTGGGGAAAGCAGGGAGGGTTGGGGGGGAATGAATTGGGAGATTGGGATACCAAATTGTATACTCTACATGCAGTTTATTGTCTGTTAACTGTATCTCAATAAAAGTTCTTAAAAAAAATCCTTGGATAATAAGTAACTATTTTTAGAACAGTAAGGTTGCCAGTTATGACATTATATTCAAATATCAAGAATAAACACCAGATATTTTTGTTTCCTAACCATCAAAAGCGTCATTGATTAGTTTTTAGCCTGTAACCTCTTGAGTAATATGTTTTACACATTGTTTTGATTAAATTTCCTTACTAAAACATTTTTTTTACCTAGAGAAAACAATTTTGTATATTTAGAAATAATTTTAGAACAGTCAACTGGTGTGACAGTTTTGAAAATCTAGTTAAGAATTAATTAGATAAATGAATGTTAATATATCTAAAGCAGTAGTTCATTGATAAACTGTGTTATCTCTTTAGTATACAAAAATATATCATTTAAATATTTGGTTTTGTTTCTAAAATCTGCCTAAGACTGTATGGCTTTCCTCAACTCTCAATTGGATCTGTTATGACAGAGTGTATCAAAACATTGTGTATACAGCTTGGACTAGGAAAATACATATTATACATTAGTCATCCTTTAACATTTGATGTAACTGTGAATTAGTTTTTCACTTTTCTCTCTTTTACTATTTCCTTCTTGTTTTAAAAACACAACTACTAAACATCCAATCACATATAGCACTACACTGGCAGACACAGACATACACACACAAAGCATTGAGCATGCACACAGGCGTGTGTGTGTGCGCACATGCATGTGAGTGTGACAGAGAGAGATTCCTATCACATGAGACTGTTTCTGGTCTTGTCCTTCTCTTACAAGTAGTCTTGCTATCAATGTTCTGGTTGCTTTGATTCAGCATAAGGTATAACAGGACAGACATAAGAAAGAAATATCTGTGCTTGAGTATACACAGAGGAAATTGGGACAGCTGTAAAAGTGACTAATGTTAATAATCTGGGGCTATTCAACTTTGTCAACCAAAGGAAAAATAATTCTCTTTTTTGCTTCTCTGAAAAGGCATAAGAGCCCATCTGTGTAGGGTTCACACAGTCTGCTTCCTTCTGAGGAGTCCCAGAAATAATGTTCAGTAGAAAGCCCACCAGTCTCATTTACTCTGCATGAAAGGGTTCTGAATGCCACCAGACCTGCCATGAGTGACTTTTTGCTCCTCGTTTAATCACAGCAAGAGTCATTTTCCCCCAGCAAGTGATAGGAAACTTTCAAACTAATAAAGGCATACTTCCAAAGAAATTTGCAAGAACAATTGAAATTAGTAGAAATTATGCAGTAAAATAATAGTAAATCTATAAGCAGAAACCGTAGGACTAAGAACATTGTTTATCAACAGGGTATGTGGGACTCTTCAATTGCGCCATAAGGACAAACCCCGATACTAAAGACCAAATCTGAATTGGAAATAGCCAATAATAAGTGAATAATATTTAAACGAACTTAAAATATATTAGTAAAGTAACCCATTAAATTATTTCACTGCTTGTTCTTCCTGTTGACCAATTTAGGACAGTATATTTGCATCACAAAATTTTGGTAACAGCTATTTTTTTTTCTCTTTATTTTTCACTTTCCTTCCTTCATATTTTTATATTGAAAGTTTTTGTGAAGTGAATGAATAATCACACACCAAGAAAGAGTTCATTATCGATATATTTTCAGTTGCCCACTTATAAAATCATCCACTGAATGTATTCAAAAGTCGAAGTATTAGACAGCATAGATCCAAGTACACTTATTTAACCATTCCCCAAACAGATGGAATGTAATTTCCTCAGAAAACTATCATTTTTGTCTCTTTCCTACAACTCAATTCCCTTATTAGTTTTTTACTTAAACTTTTAAGAATTTTTAGATAATTGTATATTCTCACAGTTGTAAGAAATAAAACATAGAGACACCATGAAACAGAGACACACTTTACCCAATTCCCCTCAAATGTAACATCTCGCAAAAGAATACCACAATATCACAACCAGTATATTGACATAAAAACGTCTTGTTCAGATTTTCTTGTTTTGCTTGTACTCATTAATGTGTATTCATGTTTAGATTTATGTAGTTATTTTCCTATATCTACAGCCACAATAAATACAGAACATTTCCATGAACACAAGGACCCTTGATGTTGCCCTTTAATAACCAAACACACACATGTACATCCTTTCCTCTAACCTACCTTGACACCTACTACTTAGTTCTCCATTTCTTTAACAGTGCATTTTTAAGAATGTTATATGGAGATGTCACAGAAAATGGCAGAGTAAGGAACTCTGAAATTCTGCCTATCCTTAAAAGTTATGAAAAAAACAAAGCAGACAATCAGAATTAACATTTCAGAAGTTAACCAAAACCTTGCAGCAACCCAATAGCTTGCAGCAATCCATTTTTAAGAAAAATAGCTGAATTTCAGTAAGAATAATGAGCTTTGGAGAATTTTAACTTGCTCTAATCTGATCCTACACGCCCCTGCTCAGAAGTAGCATTGAAAACAACACACATTCACATTACGAGGAGGGAGGAAAATTGAACTCGCTCTCAAAGATTTGTTATTATTTGATTTGACTGGTGGCTCACTGGAAGACCACCTGAAAGTATTTGTATTATTTTGCCCAAGTCAGAACTGATGCAGTGCTCAATCACTATGTGGGGAATGTCTATTGAAATATTTTGCAGGCAAATATTTTAATCACCTATGTTTAAGGCTGTGGATAACAGCTGAGAAAAACAAGAGACTAACCAAAAAACTTGGGAGAAAATGTTGCGGGAAAAGATTACATAAGGGGTTTTAAAAATTTTAGCATACTTCTGAGAATCTAGAGGACAATGTGTAAGACCAGGGCTGTGAACTGCCCAGGAAAGACTTGAGAAGACAATAAGCTCTCACCTCTGGTTGATTTTGAAGCTCTGTGCATGTGTGAAATTAACACTAAGGCAGAGTTGTAAACTTCCCAGCTGAGTGTGGAAAGAGTGGCCCAACTTGCACAATGAGCCTTTGCACAAAACCCATGAGAGATTTTGCTTCCAGGAGTTTAAGGATATATCTGTAGCTGATTGGAAAGCTAATAAATTAAAGACTTCAGTGGCCAACCAAGGATACAGATTTATAGAATTAGTTTTAAAAAGTTACAAAACAACAACAATGAAACCAAAAAGCAAGAAAAGCAAACCCTGGGTAGAAGAGAGAATCTAACCTCCAGAGTTGTTGCATTATAATATTCAAAATGCCTGGTTTTCAACAAAAACTTAAAAGGACTTCAAAGAAACAAGAATATAAGTCATACACAAGAAACAAAAGCAATCAATAGAAACTATTCCTGAAGAAACCTAGATGTTCGACGTATTAGAGAAATAATTAAAATAATTTATTGTAAATATGTTCAAAGAGCTAAAGGAAATTGTGTTTAAAGAACTAAAGAAGAATATTTGACCAATGTGTCACAAAATTGAGGCGATCACTAAAGAGATACAAATTCTGGACTCGAAAAATGCAACTGACTTAAAAGTTAACTAGATAAACAGCAGATATGGGCAGGCAGAAGAAAGTATCAATGTATTTGAATATGGTCAATGCATATTATTTACTCTGAAAAACAGGAGAAAAATGAAAAATGAATAGAGCACATGAGTAGTGTTGCACATCAAGTATACCAACATATGCAAAATGGGAGCCATAGAAGAATGGGCAGAGATAAAGGGGGCAGAAATAATATTTTAAAAAATAATGAATGACAAGTGGGCAGACAGCAGTATCAAGCAGTATCAGCAGTATTTCATCTTGTGAAACTGAAAACCACAGCCACAGGAAGATAGAGAAAATGAAAAAGCAGAGGACTTTGTACCAGATGAAGAGACAGGATAAAACCCCAGAAAAACCACTAAATGAAGAGGAGATAGGCACCCTTCCAGAAAAAGAATTCAGAATAATGATGGTGAAGATGATCCAGGACTTCAAAAAAAGGCTGGATGCAAAGATCGAAAAGTTTACCAAAGACCTAGAAGAATTAAAGAGCAAACAAACAGAGATCTGCAACACAACAACTGAAATGAAAAATACACTAGAAGGAACCAAGGGCAGATTAACTGAGGCAGAAGGGAGAATAAGTGACCTGGAAGACAGAATGGTGATAATCACTAATGCGGAAAAGAATAAGGAGAAAAGAATGAAAAGAACTGAAGACAGCCTAAGAAACCTTTGGCACAAGGTTAAACGCACCAACATTCACATTATAGGGGTCCCAGAAGGAGAAGAGAGAAAGGACCCGAGAAAATATTGGAAGAGATTACAGTTGAAAACTTCCCTAACATGGGAAAGGAAATAGCTACCCAAGTCCAGGAAGCGCAGAGAGTCCCCAGCAGGATAAACCCAAGGAGAAACATGCCAAGACATATAGTAGTCAAATTGACAAAAATTAAAGACAGAGAAATGTTATTAAAAACAACAAGGGAAAAACAACAAATAACATACAAGGGAACTTTCATAAGGGTAACAGCTGATTTCTCAGGAGAAACCCTGCAAGCCAGAAGGGAGTTGCACGATATATTTCAAGTGATGAAAGGGAAGAACCTACAACCAAGAATACTCTACCCAGCAAGGATCTCATTCAGATTTGACAGAGAAATCAAAAGCTTTACAGACAAGCAACAGCTAAGAGAATTCAGCACCACCAAACCAGCCCTACAACAAATGCTAAAGGAGATTCTCTAAGCAGGAAACACAAGAGAAAAAAAGGACCTACAGAAACAACAACAAAACAATTAAGAAAATGGTAATAGGAACATACATATCAATAATTACCTTGAATGTAAATGGACTAAATGCACCAACCAAAAGACACAGACTGGCTGAATGGATACAAAAACAAGACCCATATATCTGCTGTCTCCAAGAGACCCACTTCAGACCTAGGGACACATACAGACGGAAAGTGAGGTGATGGAAAAAGAGATTCCCTGCAAATGGAAATCAAAAGAAAGCTGGAGTAGCAATACTCATATCAGATAAAATAGACTTTAAAATAAAAAATGTTACAAGAGACAAGAAAGGACATTACATAAAGATCAAGGGATCCATCCAAGAAGAGGAGATAACAATTATAAATATAAATGCACCCAGTATAGGGACACCTCAATACATAAGGCAAATACTAACAAATATGAAAGAGGAAATGCAAGGCAGAAATAGAGACACAGATGTAGAGAGCAAACACATGGACACCAAGTGGGGAAAGCGGGGAGGGTTGAGGCGGAGTGAATTGGGAGATTGGGATACCAAATTGTACACTCTAAACATATGCTCTTTATTGTCTGTTAACTGTATCTCAATAAAAGTTCTTTAAAAAAAAGTAATGAATGAGAAAACCCAAATTTGATGAAAACACTTACTTACACATCCAGGAAGCTCAGCAAACTTCAACTAAGTTCAATTTATAAAGATCTACAATTAAACATTATAATCTGTCAAACATCAAAAATAGTCTTGAAAGCAGCAAGAGTGTTCTTGGTGTGCTATGTGATTATCAAATGTATCCAGGACAATTTGTGTATTGTGTTAGGAGGCTCTTGATCCTAATTAAACCTATTTTAGCAGGAAGTCATCCTGTTGAAGTTTAGAATGTAGGTTATGGTCCGCTTTTGTCGGCTGAGGTATCAATGACACTTTCATTTTTCCAAGTCTTTGCAATGCTATTCTAGTTTGCATCATTCTTTTGACTCCACTTGAGTTCCCACTAGATCCCTATTGGTAGCATCTGTGGTGGAAGGCACTTCTTTGTGTGCCTGTGTGATATTAGATGAGCTTTCAGGAATGCTAGAATCTTGTGTTGATGGGTGTTTCCCCTGGTCTGTATTTCAGCAATCTGGTTACAATGAGTTTACCACTCCTTCTGCTTGTGCTGCTGGGGAAGGCAAGCACCTTCCTGGGTCAAACTTTGCGACAGGATGGAAGTCAGAGGCAGCAGTGTCTGCCAATCCTGCCAATTGGTGGAAGGTTGGGAATGCCCAGTACTGGCTAACTAACTGCTGTGGGGTATAAGCCTGAGAGATGCTGGGTTTAGGTGTTTCTTCACCACTGTGTGTGGGGTTGGGAGACTTCTGTCCTGGGTCACCTTCTGGTGGTGGAGGGCCAGGAGACACCAGGCTTGCAGGCGGTGCTGGTAGTAGAATAGGTGCCAACCTGGTGCTGCCAGGTGTGGGACAGGGGATGGACTGACCAGCCCAGTTTCTGCTGTTGCTGATGCTCTGGGCACAATGACCTACTGCTGCTAGGATATGTGTATCCCCATTAAGTTCCTGCTGTGCTTTCCCTTTATAAGTTATTTGGCCAGAGGTAACAGGTTTTTTTTTGTTTATTTGTTTGTTTGTTTGAAATTTCAAAGGCAAAAACGAGTTAACCCATCCAGTGAGATTTGTAGATCTTTAGAATTCAAAATAATATATGCCAAGAGCCACACATGAGTATTAGAAGAAAGGTGTTAAACATAACAAGTGTCGTATTGTGTCAGCAGCCATTTACTATATACTTAGCACTGTGCCAGGCATTATGTGTATAGGAAAGAGGTATATATTTATGTACCCTCATATTTATGCATTTGGTTTAATTCATTTATTTGTATTCTGTTTTAAATTGGTAACATAATGCGCTCAGTGGCTAGCTTTTATTTCCTTTACCAAATAATCTGATTTTGTTTGAGAAATAGAATCAATAAAACAGTGATACAACTATATATCTATATGTATATCTAGATCTATCTATATGTATATCTAGATCTAGCTATATGCATGTTTATATCTGTGTATTGCACACAGAGATATTTATATCTGTCTATTGTATATGTTATCATATGTATATGAAAAGTAGGTATTGATATCTAGTTATATCAAAAGATTCCTGTGTCTATCTGTCCGTCTGTTAAATCAGTGCCTTTTCAGCAGAAAAGGGAAAATTAATTATTTCTTCCCTTAAATCTGAAATTTATCTATTGCAGATAAACAATTAGAGAATATTTTATTCTAGTATATAAGCTTATACTATTAATGTGCTTACTTGTATTAGCTATAGAGTCAAGTGTTTTTGTTAAGAGTCTAAAATGCTTCGAGTTTGCCTCAATCATGTAGTACATTTTTTAGGCTCTTAAATTTTTCACTGTTCCTTTTCTGCATTTGAACAACAAGAAATCATTTATCCCATTTAAGTGAGTGGTGAGCCTTATAATCAAACTCTTTCAGCTAGAGAATGTGTATATTTCTTTATTACAATCATACAAGTGATACTTTGAATATCTACCAGTGTTTTTGACTCAGTGCTAGGATTCTATCTGGATAAACATCAATGTTGTTAAATCCTTTTGCTGTATTAGAAAATGGAAGGTAAAGACATTTACTTTTTATTTTTGGATTAAATCAAAGAGAGTCATTTTTGTGCTACTAATTTGAGAAGACAATTTTATTCAATTAGTAGCTTTACATTAACACATTTGTTTTTGACAAGAATTTGTTTGCATTAATGAGATAGAAAATATTTCCTAAGCATAAGAAAGGATACTGGCATTCAGTGTTCTTAATAATTAGTTGTGACTTTTTAAATAAAAATCTAAAAAAGAATATTTTAATGGATTCTTTTTGGCTAGTCTTAGAAATATGGGTTCATTAATGCATTTTATTATAAACCCCCATAGGTAAGGAATACATAAAAGTATTTCTTGTATATGTGCAAATTTCTATATACACTGACATTCTTTTTAAGGGCTCTAATACTCATTCCAAAATATTCAAAAATAATTACAAATTTACTGTAAGGAGAGTCCCCTCTCCAAAAACCTCCAGCTAAATTTTGACAGAAGATAACGGTTGTCATATTAAAAAAGAAAGAAATTTAGACATTACATTAAATTCTAAATTTAATCAGTAGCATACTGATGTTTTATAAGAATTTGCCAAATTTTTCTGAAGCTGTACCATTTTATTACATTCCCATTTTACACTTTCCACAATGCATGACATTTAGAGTAAAACAATCTTGGCCAAGAGTTTTTTTGTGTGAAGATATTGATAACAAAATTAATTTATTTAATAGATATAAAGCTACTTAGATTTTCTGCTTCATGTTTAGTCAACTTTGGCAAGTTGTATTTCTGCAATGAATGAGAGCTCTATTGCTCCCCATCCCAGAGAACACTTAGGCTTATATATTTCAGCCATTCCAGTGAGTATTTTGTTCATGTGAATTTTCATTTTCTGATGTCTAACGACATTGAGAACTTTTCACGATGCACATTGAATATTTGTACATCACCTTTTGTGAAATGTCTTTTCAAATATTTTAACTTTGAAAAAATATTGGATTTTGTTATTGTTGTAGGAGCTCTTTACATATTGTGTATACAAATCATTTGTCAGTTTTAAGACATAAATATTTTATCCCAGTTTCTGTCTTTTCAGTTACTTAATAATGGCTTTTGGAAAGTAGACATTTTTCATTTTGATGAAGTCTAATTTATCTTTGTTTTTTCCTTTTACGTTCATTGTTTCCCTTCTAAGAAGTATTGTTGTACCAAGGATGGAAATATTTTTCTCCTGTTTCTTTTAAATAAATATTATAGTTTTTCACTTTACTTTTAGTTCTATGATTCATTTTGAATCAATATTTGTGTATGATATGATGTAAGGATAAAAGTTGTCTTTTTTTCTCCCTTATATTTAGTTGCTCCTTGACAGTTTGTTGAAAATACTGTACTTTCCTCATTGATTTACATGACAGCATTATTAAAAATCAATTAACCATGTATGTATGGGTTTACTTCTGTACTCTCCATTTTGTTGCATTTATATATATGCCTATTCCAATTACACACTTTCTTTAAAAAAAAAAAACACTTTCTTGATTGCTGTAACTTTAGACTGAATCTTGAAATCACATGGTTAAGGTATCAATATTTTTTAAGATTTTTTTCTATTCTAAGTTATTTACACTTCCATATATCTTTCAGAACAACCCTGTAAATTTATACGGAAATAGTCTGCAGGGATTTTAATCAAGATTGCATTAAATCAGTAGGTTAATTTGGGGAAAATTTTATTTTATTAATATTGAGTCTTCCAGTTAATGATGATGGTTTAAATTTCCACTTTTAGGGTTTATTTTTAAAACTTCTCTCATCAGTATTTTGCGGGTTTGTTGTGTAAGTCTTGACATATTTAAAAAATATATTTCTATTTATTTTACTATAACTGTAATGAAATTGTATATGACATTTTAAGTTTTTAATTTTGTTCATAGCATATATAAATTAAATTGATATTGGCCTTGTACTGCTAAATTTACTTACTAGCTATTGTAGATTATTGTAGACTCCTTAGGATGCTCTCTGTATATGATCATGTCATCTCTGAATAAACATAGTTTTACTTTTTCCTTTTTTATCAGTATGCCTTTTATTTCCTTGTCTTGCCTTATTTCACTAAGGGGACCTTCAGTAAAATGCTGAATGGAAATGGTGAGAGCAGATATCATAGTCTTGGTCCTGATCTTAGGGGAAAAGCATTCAGTCTTTACCATCAAGTTTGAAATTTTCCACAGGTTTCTCATAGATGCCCTTTTTCAGGGTGAGAAAACCTCTTCTGCTCCTTTTCCATGTGTTGAAAGTTTTTGTTTGTTTTGTTTGATTATTAATAGGTGTTGAATTTTATTGAATGCTTTTTGAGCATTATTTGATTAAAACATATTATTTCTCTCCATTATATTGTTAATATTGTAAGTTATATTTTTCTTTTAATATTAAGCCAATCATATTATGGAACATATTGTATTTTGAAATTTTTTTTATTCAATTAGCTAATAATTTAGGAAGGCATTTTGCATCTCTATTCATGAGGGATATTAGTTTGTAGTTTTCTTTTTCTTATTTGTTTGATTTTTATATCAGGAAACTTTTGTCCTTTTAAAACGTTTTAGGAAATATTTACTCTGCAACCAATTTCTGAAAGAATTTATGTAATATTTAACATTATGACAACTTTGAATGTCTGCTAGAATTTACCAGTAAAATCATCAAGGCCTGGAGTTTTCTATGTGTGAAAGATTTTTAATATATAAATCTACTCAGATTTTCATTTAAACTAAACTTTGGTAAGTTGTATTTCTGCAAAGATTTATTTCATGAAACTCATCAAATTTATTGTCCTACATTTGTTCATAATGGTGTCTTATTATCCTTTTAATGAGTGGAAGTCATAATCATTTTTCCCTCTTTTATTCCTGATAATGGTAAGTGGTAAAGTTGAGTTTTTTCTCATTCTTTATCTATCAATCAATCATCTGACTACCTTTCTGTTTATTGATCATATAAGAATCATATATCTAATTTATAAGTATTTATTGTTGATCAATCTAGTTAGAGATTTATAAATTGTATTACTACTGTTTTCAAACAATTAGCTTTTGGTTTTCTCAGTTTTCTCCATTTTGTGTCCATGTTCTATTTTATTAAATTTCACTTGAATGTTTATCTCTTTCCATCTACTTACTTTGTGTTGAACTTACTATCCATTCTTTAGCTTCTTAAGTTATAGAAGCCAAGGTCATTGATTTTAAACACTGTCCTATACTAATATAAACATTTAAAGCTATACTTTTTGTAGTCCTCTTCCAGCTGTAACCCACAAATTTTTGTATGCTGTGCTTTAATTATTCATTTCAGATATTTCCTAAGTTCCTTTTGATATTTCCCCTGACCTATGGTTACTTAAAATCATTCTGTGTAATTACCAAATGTTTGGGGATTTTTCCAAATATCTTTTTATTCTTGATTTCTAATTAAATTCCATTATAGTCAGAGAATATTTGCTTTTTATTTTCAATCCTTTTATAGTCATTGAGACTAGGTTTATGGTGTAGCATATGGTCTATGTTGTTCAATGTTTCATATACACTTGAAAATAATACTTTGATATTGTTGAGAATGTTTCATAAATGTGAATTAGGTCATGTTGTTGATAGTGTTATACAACACTTCTATACTTAATTTTGTCAATTAATTTTGTCAATTTTGTTAATTACCCTGAAGGTAATATTGACATCTATAAATATAAATGTGGACTTGTCTTTCAGTGCTATCAACTTACTCTGTGCTCATTTTAAACTCTGTTATTAAGTACATTCTCTTTTAGCTTTATTAATGTCTTTTTTATGAATTCCTCCCTTTATCATTATGAAATGTCCCTTTTTGTTCCTGTTAGTATCCTTTATACTGAAGTTTAATTCCTATAGCCGTTTCTGTTCTTTGTGATTAGTAAATCAGTATTTTCATACTGTATATTTTTTGATCCTTTTATTTTAAAAGAATCTTTGCCTTTAAAATTAGCATGTTTCTTATATACTGCATATATTTACAACTATATATTTACAGACCATTTACATTAACAGCATCATTTAAATGTTGAAATGTTTGGTGTTTTTAATATTTCTTTTAAAAAATTTGTATTGGTGTATATTTGATTTACAATATTGTGTTAGTTTCAGGTGTACAGGAAAGTGAATCAGTTATACATATATCCACTCTTTTTTTTAGATTCTTTTCCAGTATAGGCCATTACAGGGTATTGAGTAGAATTCCCTGTGGAATACAGCAGGTTCTTATAAGTTATCTATTTTATATATAGTAGTGTGTATATGTTGCAATCTTCCAATTGATTCCTCCCCATCCCCTCCTCACCTGTTAACCATAAGTTTGTTTTCTACATATGTGACTCTACTTCTGTTTTGTAAATAAGTTCATTTGCACCCCCTTTTTTAAGACTCCACATATAAGTGATATCATATGATATGTGTCCTTCTGTATCTGACTTACTTCACTGTATCTGACAATCTCTAGGTCCATCCATGTTGCTGCAGAAATATTTGTTTTATCCTACTGTCTTATTTATGATTACATTTTCCTTTGTTTCCTTCCTTTCCTGTTTCCTCTTTGAGTGTTTTTAGTGTTTCATTTATTTCCTCTATTGTCTTATTTTTATGTTAATTATTTATTGTTTTAGTTTTTACAATATTCATCTTGAATTTATCACAGTATATCTTCAAATAAGTGTACCATTTAACTTGTAATATTCCAAAACTTCCTTTGTCCAATGTTTAATTCATTTTATTCTTACATATGTTATAAACAAATTATTATTATCATTATTATTATTTTATTATTATAATTATTCCCTTTTCTTTTGGGACTGTAATTGCATGTATCTCAGATTGATTGAATTGTCTCACAATTTACTGATGATTTATTAATTTTCATTCTATTTTTATTTGTGCTTCAGTTTGGATAGTTTTTATTGACATGTTAATTTCAGTAATCTTTTCTTTCACAGTTTCTATACTTCTGCTATGTCTATCCAGTGAAATGGTTCATTTAAGTTTGTATTTTTCAGCTTCCAAGATTTCAATCTTGTATATATAGCTTCCATTCTTCTATTGTGCTCCTTATTACATTTACTTTTAAGTATTTTTTTCTTTTTTTTTATGTTGAAATATAGTTGATATAAACACTATATTAGTCTCAGGTGTAAAACATAGTAATTTAGTTTTTTATAGATTATAGTTCATTTGAAGTTATTATAAATTAATGGCTATATTCCCCTGTGCTGTACAAATATAACCTTGTTGCTTATTTTATTCATAGTAGTTTGTATCTCTTAATCCCATACCGCTATTTTGCCCCTCCCCCTCCCTCACCCCACTGGTAACCACTAGTTCTCTATATCTGTGAGTCTGCTTCTTTTTGTTATATACATTTGTGTATACAATTGTGGCAGTTTGTGTATTTCTAGGAATTTGTACATTTCATTTATTTTTCTAATTTGTTGGCGTCCATATATTGCTATCCCATTCTCTTACAAGCCATTTTATTTCTAGAAGTGCAGTAGTAGTGACCTCAACCTCATAAATTTCTTTTTCTTAAATTGAAGTATATTTGATTTACAATGTTGTGTTAATGTCTGGTGTACAACAAGGTGATTCAGTTGTACATGTATATACATTCTTTTTAAAAGTACTTTTAAAAGTACTTACAGAGTGAAGTAAGTCAGAAAGAGAAAAAAATATTGTATATTAACGCACATATGCATAATCTAGAAAAATGGTACAGACCAACTGGTTTGCAAGGCAGAAATAGATACACAGATGTAGAGAACAAACATATGGACACCAAGGGGGGAAGGAGGGGGAGGTTTGGGTGGGATGAACTGGGAGATTGTCATTGCCATATATACATTACTAATAAGAAAAAAAATCAAATTGTACACTTTATATGCAGTTTATTGTATGTCAATTATATCTCAATAAAAGTTCTTAATAAAAAATAAATTAAAATTCTTTTCCATTATGTTTTATCATAGGATATTGAATATAGTTAACTTTGCTATACAGTAAGACTTTGTTGTTTATCCATCCTATATATAATAGTTTGCATCTGTTAATCCCAAAATCCCAATCCATCCTTCCCCACCCACAATTCCCCTTGGCAAACACAAGTCTGTTCTCTGTGAGTCTGTTTGTTTCATAGATAGGTTCATTTGTGTCATATTTTAGATACCACATATAAGTGATATTGTGGTATTTATCTATCTTTTTCTGACTTACATCACTTACTATGATGATTTTAGTAATTTGAGGCTTCTCTTTTTTTGTACTCAATCTAGCTAAATATTTTAAAAATTCATTCTATATTTAAAAAAGCACTGTTGGGGAGATGGTTCAAGATGGTGAAGTAGGAGGACGTGTGCTCACACCCTCTTGCAAGAGCACCAGAATTACAACTAACTGCTGAACAATCATCAACAGAAAGACACAGGAACTCAACAAAAAAGATAGCCCACATCCGGAGACAAAGGAGAAGCCACAATGAGAAGGCAGGAGGGGTGTAATCACAATAAAATCAAATTCCATAACTGCTGGGTGGGAAAAATCACAAACTGGAGAACAGTTATACCACAGAAATCCACCCACTAAAGTGAGGGATCTGAGCCCCACATCAGGCTTCCCAACCTGGGGGTCCAGCAACTAGAGGAGGAATCCCCAGAGAATCAGACTTTGAAAGCCAGTGGGATTTGATTGCAGGACCTGCACAGGACTGGGGAAAACAGAGACTCCACTCTTGGAGAGCACACAAAAATAGTGTGCCCACCAGGACCCAGGGGGAAGGAGCAGTGACCCTATAGGAGATTGAACCAGATCTACCTGTTGGTGTTGGAGGGTTGCCTGCAGAGGTGGGGGGCAGCTGTGGCTCACCGTGGGAAGAAGGACATTTGCATCAGGGGTTCTGGGAAGTGCTCATTGGCATGAGCCCTCCTGGAGTCCAGAGTACATCCACCATTAGCCCCATCAAAGAGACAGGATGCTCCAGTGCTGCATAGCCTCAGGCCAAACAAACAACAGGGTGGGAACAAAGCACCGCCCATTGGCAGACAAGTGGATTAAAGCTTTACTGAGCTCCACCCACCCAGCCCTACCCACCATCAGTCCCTCTCATAAGGAAGCATGCACAAGCCTCTTAGATAGCTTCCTCCACAAGAGGGCAGACAGCAGTGTCAAGCAATATCAGCAGTATTTCGTTCTGTGGAACTGAAAACCAAGGCACAGAAAGACAGAGAAAATGAAAAGGCAGAGGACTTTGTATGAGATGAAGGGACAAGATAAAACCCCAGAAAAACAACTGAATGAAGAGGAGAGAGGCACTGTTCCAGAAAAAGAATTCAGAATAATGATGGTGAAGATGATCCAGGACTTTGAAAAAAGACTGGATGCAAAGATCGAAAAGATGCAAGAAAAGATTAACAAAGACCTAGAAAAGTTAAAGAACAAACAAACAGAGATAAGCAACACAATAATTGAAATGAAAAATATACTAGAAGGAACCAATAGAAGATTAACTGAGGCAGAAGGGCGAATAAGTGACCTGGAAGACAGAATGGTGAAAATCACTGAAAAGGAATAAAGAAAAAAGAATGAAAAGAACTGAAGACAACCTAAGAGATCTCTGGGACAACGTTAAATGCACCAACATTCACATAATATAGGGGTCCCAGAAGGAGAAGAGAGAGAGAAAGGACCTGAGAAAATATTGCAAGAGATTATAGTTGAAAACATCCCTAACGTGGGAAAGGAAATAGGCACCCAAGTCCAGGAAGTGCCAAGAGTCCCACACAGGATAAACGCAAGGAGATGCACAACAAACAAATAGTAGTCAAATTGACAAAAATTAAAGACAGAAAAACTATTAAAAGCAACAAGGAAAAAATGACAAATAATATACAAGAGAACTCCCATAAGGTTAACAGCTGATTTCTCAACAGAAACTCTGCTAGCCAGAAGGGAGTGGCATGATATATTTAAAGTGATGAAATGGAATAACCTACAACCAAGAATATTCTACCCAGCAAGGATCTCATTCAGATTCAACAGAGAAATCAAAAGCTTTACAAACAAGCAACAGCTAAGAGAATTCTGCACAACCAAAGCAGCCCTACAACAAATGTTAAAGCACTACTCTAAGGGGGAAAGATAAGAAAAGGACCTACAAAAACACAAACAAAACAATTAAGAAAATGGTAATAGGAGCATACATATCAATAATTACTTTGAATGTAAATGGACTAAGTGCACCAACCAAAAGACACAGACTGGATGAATGGATACAAAACCAAGACCCATATATATGCTGTCTACAAGAGATCCATTTCAGACCTAGGGACACATACAGAAAAAAAGTGAGGGGATGGAAAAAGATATTCTATGCAAATGGAAATCAGAAGAAAACTGGAGTAGTGATACTCATATCACAAAAAAATAGATTTAAAATAAAAAAATTTAAAAGAGACAAGAAAGGACACTACATAAAGATCAAGGGATCAATCCAAGAAGAAGAGATACCAGTAATAAATATATGTGCACCAATGTAGGAGCACCTCAATACATAAGGCAAATGCTAACAAATATGAAAGAGATCAACAGTAACACAATAATAGCGGGGGACTAACACCCCACTTACACCAGTGGACAGATCATCCACACAGAAAATTAATAAGGCAACACAAACTTTAAATGACACAATAAATCAGCTTGATTTAATAGGTGTGTATCAGTCATTACATCCAAAACCAGCAGAATACATGTTCTTCTCAAGTGCACATGGAACATTTTCCATGATAGATCACATTTTGGGTCAAAAATCAAGCCTTGATAAATTTAAGAAAAGTGAAATCATATCAAGCATCTTTTGCAACCACAACACTTTGAGATTAGAAATAAATTACAGGAAAAAATTATAAAAAACAAACACATGGAGGCTAAACAATATGCTACTGAATAACCAAGAGATCACTGAAGAAATCAAAGAGGAAATCAAAAAATATCTAGAGACATATGATAATGAAAACACAATGATCCAAAATCTATGGGATGCAGCAAAAGCAGTTCTAAGAGGGAAATATATAGAAATACAACCCTACCTCCAGAAACAAGAAAAATCCAAAATAAACAATGCAACCTTACACCTAAAGAAACTAGAGAAAGAAGAGCAAACAAAACCCAAAGTTAGTAGATGGAGAGAAATCATAAAGATCACAGCAGAAATAAATGAAATAGAAACAAGGACAACAATAGCAAAAATCAAAAAAACTAAAAGCTGGTTCTTTGAGAAGAAAAATAAAATTGATAAACCTCTGACAAGATGCATCAAGAGAAAGAGGAGAAGGACTCAAATCAATAAAATTAGAAATGAAACAGGAGAGTTTACAACAGACACCAGAAATAAAAAGAACCATAAGAGACTACTACAAGCAACTATATGCCAATAAAATGGACAACCTGGATGAAATAGACAGATTCTTAGAAAGGTATAACCTTCCAAGACTGAATCAGGAAGAAGTAGAAAATATGAACAGACCAATCACAGGTAATGAAATTGAAACTGTGATTAAAAATCTCCCAACGTACAAAAGTCCAGGACCAGATGGATTCACAGGTGAATTTTATCAAACATTTAGAGAAGAGCTAACACCCATCCTTCTCAAACTCTTCCAAAACATTGCAGAGGAAGCAACACTGCCAAACTCATTTTATGATGCCACCATCATACTGATACCAAAACCAGACACAGATACTACAAAAAAAGAAAATAGCAGACCAATATCACTGATGAATTTAGATGCAAAAATCCTCAACAAAATACTAGCCAACAGAATCCAACAACACATTAAAAGAATCATACACTATGATCAAGTGGGGTTTATCCCTGGAATGCAAGGATTCTTTAATATATGCAAATCAATCAACGTGATACACCATATTAACAAATTGAAGGATAAAAATCACATGATCATCTCAATAGATGCAGGAAAAGCTTTTAACAAAATTCAACACTGATTTATGATAAAAACTCTCTAGAAGGTGGGCATAGAGGGAACCTGCCTCAACATAATAAAGGTCATATACAATAAACCGACAGCAAACATCATTCTCAATGGTGAAATACTGAAATCATTCCCTCTAAGATTAGGAACAGTACAAGGATGTCCACTCTTGCCACTACTATTCAACATAGTTTTTTTTTTTTTTTTTTTTTTTTTTTTTTTTTTTTTGGCACACGGGCTTAGTTGCTCCGTGGCATGTGGGATCTTCCTGGAGCAGGGATCGAACCCGTGTCCTCTGCATTGGCAGGCGGATTCTTAACCACTGCGCCACCTAGGAAGCCCCTCAACATAGTTTTGGAAGTCCTTGCCACAGCAATCAGAGGAGAAAAGGAAATAAAAGGAATCCAAATTGGAAAGGAGGAAGTAAAACTGTCACTGTTCACAGATGACATGATACTATACATAGAAAATCCTAAAGATGCCACCAGAAAACTGCTTGAGCTAATGAATGAGTTTGGTAAAGGTGCAGGATACAAAATTAACACACAGAAATCTCTTGCATTTCTATACACTAACAATGAAAGATCAGAAAGAGAAATTAAGGAAACAATCCCATTCACCATTGCAACAAAAAGAATAAAAAAGTTTGGAATAAACCTAACTAAGGAGCTAAAAGACCTGTACTCAGAAAAGTATAAGACACTCATGAAAGAAATCAAAGAAGACACAAACAGATGGAGGGACATACCATGTTCTTGCATTGGAAGAATCAACATTGTGAAAATGACTATACGAACCAAAGCAATGTACAGATTCAATGCAACCCCGATCAAATTACCAATGGCATTTTTCACAGAAGTAGAACAAGTAATTTTACAATTTGTATGGACATGCAAAAGACCCTGAATAGCCAAAGCAATCTTGAGAAGGAAAGACGGAGTTGGTGGAATCAGGCTTCCTGACTTCAGGCTATACTACAAGGCTACAGTGATCAACACAGTATGGTACTTGTACAAAAACAGAAATATAGGTCAATGGAATGGGATAGAAAGCCCAGAAATAAACTATGGTCAACTAATCTACGACAAAGGAGCCAAGGATATACAATGGAAAAAAGACAGCCTCTTCAATAAGTGGTGTTGGGAAAACTGGACAGCTACATGATTGAAATTAGAACACTCCCTAACATCATACACAAAAATAAACTCCAAAGGGATTAAAGACCTTAATGTAAGGCCAGACCCTATAAAGCTCCTAGAGGAAAACATAGGCAGAACACTCTTCGATGTAAATCACAGCAAGATCTTTTTCGATCCACCCCCTAGAGTAGTGGAAATAAAAACAAAAATAAATAAGTGGGACCTGATGAAACTTCAAAGCTTCTGCACAGCAAAGGAAACTATAAGCAAGACAAGAAGACAAGCCTCAGAATGGGAGAAAATATTTGCAAATGAATTAACAGACAAAGGATTAATCTCCAAAATATACAAACAGTTCATCCAGCTCAATATCAAAAAAACAAACAACCCAATCAAAAAAATGAGCAGAAGACCCAAATAGGCATTTCTCCATAGAAGACATACAGATGGCCAGGAGGCACATGAAAAGCTGCTCAACATCACTAATAATTAGAGAAATGCAAATCAAAACTACGTGAGGTATCACCTCACACTGGTTAGAATAGGCAACACCAGAAAATCTACAAACAGTAAATGCTGGAGAGGGTGTATAGAAAAGGGGATGCTCTTGCACTGTTGGTACGAATGTACATTGATACAGCCACTATGGAGAACAGTATGGAGGTTCCTTGCAAAACTAAAAATATAGTTACCACATGACCCAGCAATCCCATTGCTGGGCATATCCCCAGAGAACACCATAATTCAAAAAGTCACATGCACTCCAGTGTTCATTGTAGCACTATTTACACTAGCCAGGACATGAAAGTAACCTAAATGTCCATCAACAGATGAATGGATAAAGAAGATGTGGTACGTATATACAATGGAATATTACTCAGCTCTAGAAAGTAATGAAACTGCGACATTTGTAGAGACATGGATGGACCTAGAGACTGTCATACAGAGTGAAGTGAGTCAGAAAGAGAAAAACAAATATCGTATATTAACACATATATGTGGAATATAGAAAATGGTACAAATCAACTGGTGTGCAAGGCAGAAATAGAGACACAGATATAGAGAACAAACATATGGACAGCAAGTGGGGAAAGTGGGGGTGGGAGGTTGGGGGGAATGAATTGGTAGGTTGGGATTGCTATATATACATTACTAATAAAAAATATCAAATTGTACACTTTAAATATATACAGTTTATTGTATGTCAATTGTATCTCAAGAAAAGTTCTTAAAAAATAAAAAAAAATAGAAAAGCACTTTTGATTGTATTGATTTTCTCTATTGTTTCCCTGTTCCCTATTTTTTTGTTTATTTGTTTGTTTTGTTTTTATCTTTACTGGAGTATAATAGCTTTACAGTGTTGTGCCAGTTTCTGCTGTAGAAGAAAGCGAATCAGCTATATTTATACATATATTCCCATATTCCCTCCCTCTTGAGCCACCCTCTGAAGCCTCCCTCCCATCCTTCGTATCCCACCCCTCTAGGTGATCAGCAATCTTCAAATTGATCTCCCTGTGTTAGGGAGTTGCTTCCCACTAGCTATCTACTTTACATTTGGTAGTATATAAATGTCAATACTACTCTTTCACTTTTTTCCAGCTTCTGCTTCCCCACCTCCTCATGTCCTCAAGTCTGTCCTCTACATCTGTATCTTTATTCTTCCTCTGCCACTGAGTTCAATACCATTTTTTTAGATTCCATATATATGTGTTAGCATACGGTATTTTTTTTTCTCTTTCTGACTTACTTTGCTCTCTATGACAGTCTCTAGGTCCATCCTCACTAAAAATAAGTCGATTCCATTCCTTTTTTGTGGCTAATAGTCCATTGCATATATGTGCCACATCTTCTTTATCCATTCATCTGTTGATGGGCATTTAGGTTGCTTCCATGTCTGGCTATTGTAAATAATGCTACAGTGAACATTGTGATACATGCATTCTTTTGGATTATGGTTTTCTCAGGGTATATGCCCAGTAGTGGAATTGCTGGGTAATATGGTAGTTCTATTTATAGTGTTTTATGGAACCTCCATACTCTTTTCCATAGTGACTGTACCAACTTACATTCCCACCAACAGTGCCGGAGCGTTCACTTTTCTCCACAGCCTCTTCAGCATTTATT